>NC_037295.2:16857220-18070345 GCF_000002775.5 Populus trichocarpa
TCACACCTCTTTTATACAATTATGGTGGCAAGTTATAAGTTTTTTGACATATTTGGCTAGTTAATCTAGGTGCAGACCCTTTTGTCATGCAACTGCTTTACTCACATTTTGACATAAATGCATCTTTTCTGGTCAATTTAGTTGAATTGATGCAGATTCACTCAGTTATTTTGTCATTTGAAAAATAGTTAAGGAAGTTTCACTGCATTTGTGAGGCGAGAAAAAAACAGCAGATTCCCTTAAGCAACATGGAGGTGATACATTTTCAAATTACATTCTTATGAGAGGTAGAATTAGGCATGAGCACTAAAGGCTTCTTGATTGATGGTGTATTTGATCTCTATAAGCAGTTTTACAAATTGAGCCAAAACTTGTTTTTTTTTTTGTTTATTGCTTACTTTGGTTCGTGCATGATTTGAAAAGTTTACTAACACATGTTTTGCGTAGTTTTCTTTTTCATTTTCACTTATGCCAAATTTTTTTTCCATTTGCTAGGCATTACATTTCTGTTCATCAAGCCCCCATATGCTAAGAAACCTGATATAAGATGGAGACTTTATGTTTTTAAGGGTGGTGAGGCTCTGAATGGTAAGTTCCGGTGATTCTTCTTTATCTGAGATGTCTGTTTCTGTGAGAAATGGAAAATTCACAAATTCTTTAATCTAAGGTTTATTTCATAAGAGTACAAGTTTAACATCCCCAAACAGTTATGTATTATCTGTACGGATTTTTTTTCATATAATTTTCAAGTTTACCGAAATTTGTTTTTCATAATGCCCCCCCCCCCCCCCACCCACTCCCTCATTCAAAAGTTCTAGTGCTGCCCCTACTAGTTTTTCAAAGTTTCAAAAACAACTCTGTTTATTGAGTAGACAGCCTTTAGTCCTCGGCAGAAAGGAGTCTATAGTCAATCAATTTCTTTTCGTTCTGACAGGATCCTTTCTGTACTTGGTGGTGTTGACACTAACTGTGTATTTATTTCTTTTATGGTCAACCGTTGTTAAGAATGGAATCTCTGATTATAGAAGAAAGTTGTTAGCTTACCCTCTGGTTGATGTTTATGTTTCTCACAAGCATATTGGTAAGCAGAACCCCTTTATATACACCGTCAAAGCTGTTACCTTTTTTGGAGAGAAAGGAGGGTGGTAGATATTCCTACAGACCATCCATCTCGTAGCAAGAAACATGCTGTTATTCAATTCCAGTAGATCTAAAATTAGCAGTTTAATTTTTCTTCTTTGTTGTTTCAGGGCATTTTTGCGATTTCTTGTTTCTGGTTTCTTTGGCAAGTAGAAAAGGAGCGGCCTGATGGTATGTTAAAAAATCAAGTAAGGTAAGAATCGGCTGTGTCATGACCCTTGTCATAGATTGATGAGAATTTACCATATCTCCATGTCTAACTTTGTCTTCTCCACATTCATTGACAGGCCTTACATGATGGATCTTGGAAGCACCAATAAAACTTTCATTAATGTGAGCAATATCTCATAACATCCAGTTACCATAAATTGAGCTTTTCTCGTATTTATTGCTATAATTGAATGTAAAATTTCTTCTGCATTCCAGGATAATCCCATTGAACCTCAGCGCTATTATGAACTATTTGAAAAGGATGCAATCAAATTTGGTAGTAGCTGGTAGGCCACCAATCAAAATGCAACTTCTATTTGTTATTGTGTGAATCATGACGAAAGTTTCTTTGCCTCTTCACTGTTATTATACTGGCTAAAGTAGTCTCCTTTTAGTTGGTATTTGAATAATGTATGTTTTGGTTGTGATTTTGTTATGTTCATCTCTTTAGGCATTTGGGTCTGCCTTTTTGTGGACTGCAAAAGCTCTTGGGAAGTTAAGTTGCATACCATTTTCCCCGATTCTAAAAGCTGAGGATGTGATTTTTCATCCCTTGAAGCTTATAGTTTAAATAGCCTTAATGGAGTCTATACTCTATTGAAACCTTTGTCCGAGTATGCAGGTCTCTTATTCCAATTAATCCTGGCCGTTTTTCTCCCATGCAAGTATAATTTTCCTTTTGTCCTTGCATGCTGAGCATAAAGCATCACACTTTCATTTCCTCGTATCACTGTAAGCAAACCTCTGAAACTTCTGTTTTGAACCATTTATATACACCAAAACTCGCTTTGTATATTTGAAGGAAAACTTTGAATTATCTGAATGTTATGTATGTAGGCAAACTTCTGTTTTGGACCATTTATACACGTCAAACTTTGTTTGTTTCCTGCTGCAGAAAACAAAGTGGGATGCGAATACATGCTATGCGTTACCAAGTTGCATTTTGATGCTAGAAACACTATTTCATTCTTCAGAATTGTTTGGAGCACTTAGTGCCATTTTCATGCACATGCTTGTACCTTTGACATGGATGAGTTTTGTTTTTTTCTAGATAGTAAGTGGCGTATATGCGCTAGGGGAATAAATTTAACTCTAGAAACTAATTCCAATGGCAAAGTTGACATTTTGTTTATTCTTGACCACTGCAGAAAATGCTTCACATTGACATGAATAATTGAAGAATCCTGAATGATTTTTCCATGCTGGTCTTGTCCTGCTCATTGTAAATAATTTACGTGTCCTTTTTTTTTCAGCCGTGAATATGTACAATTGCACGAGAACTCTGCATAGAGATGTTCATTAAGTGGCTTCTCTAGTATGATTTTCTGACATCCGCATGCCAGAGAATCAACAACATTTTGTTTATCAATGGAACGTTTATTCTGAGTAGGAAACCTCTTAAATAGCGCTATTTCTCCCCATCCAGGGATTATCAAATATGAGAACTCGATTGGTTTGAACTGGTCTGTTTATGGTTGTTTTTATGCTGATCGAGGTCTGTGGCCATTCCAGTCATGTGTGTTGCATAGCTGGCCGTTGTATTTGATCCTTGTATGGCTAATTAATCTGATTGAATGGTTATTCGCTCTCTTGGTTTATTTATTTGTCAAAAATACTAGTGATGATTGTATTTGAAAGTTGTGTGTTGGTTGGTGTTCTAAAATAAAAGGAACATAAAAGGAAAAAATATGGGAGACAAAAACAGATAAATACGGAGATATTAAATAAATCTGTCTCTCGGATATTTTAGAGAATTTCTTACTTTCAAAATAGAAAGTGTTGATTTACATCTAACGCTTCATTCTATCACAATAACTGAGAGTCAGTGAGCAAAATATATGGAAGGTTGGGGACGTATGTTGCCAGTCCTGCGTGGGCGTCGTGATAGATAGCTATTAGCCCAATGACTGCTTTGAATGTATACAAGAAAACGGACCAAGGCTAGGAAGTCATGGAGGGTCAGACACATTATTCATTTGCCATTATGAACTTCAATATTCAATAATCTTTTTTTTTTTTCAATGCTCTGTGTTTTGGTATAGAATTTGATGCACAAATAAATAAATTTATATCAACTGAAATAATGCTCTCTAATTCTACTCAATCAAGAATTCCAAAACTTGGAATGCAGCCAGCATTAGCCATTACAACACTGATGTTGATGTAACGCGGAGCAATTACTATGCCAATGAGGCTACAATTAGTTTCTTGTCTTCAATTTCTTGCAGTCATTACAAAAGATTACAGCAAGGTGATGAGAATTGTGGTGTATAACCAAGTGTAACTCTTAAATTCTCCTACAGAGGTTTTCTACACCAATTTCTTACTTTCTTCACTAGTCCTTACCATCCAACTCAGCATACAAGAGGCGCCGATGAGGCGCCGGGAAATGCCGATGAGGCGCCGATGATAGCCTTCTTTTTTTTCTTTTTTTATTTGGTAATATATTGAATTTTTTTAGTAATTTTTGCAAGTTACCATTTATGAGAGATTGAATCACTAGAAAATGTAGGTAACATAATATTTTGTTTTTTGAGAACTAGGTCCATAGAAGTTATTAGATCTTTTCCTTTTCTTCTTGATTCAATACAATACTTAGTTCTTGGTTGTATGTTCTCCCATTTCGCCAATCCTTTTCTTTAATCTCATTATCCCTGCTTAATTTTCCAGTTAAGGAGTGGTTTTCCCTGTCTGTTTTTGTTTTCTGAACAGACAGACACAGCCTTTCTCAGGAATCCAACAGCCTGCAAAATAGCTGCATTTCTTCACTATAAAAAACCACTGCAGCTGCCTCTTGAAATTCACAGACAACACCCTTCATGACCATGGACAGAAACATAGACATGATCTCAAACCTGCCAAGCTCTCTACTCATAATCATTGCAGGTTTTCTGTCATTCAAAGAGGCTGCTAGGACATCTGTTTTGTCTAAACAATGGCTTAACATCTGGCGTGATGCGATGCATATACAGTTTAACGAGAACTTCTTTGTTAAATCTGATGAGCCTGAAGAGAATCAAAAAGTTCAGAGAGAAGTTTTCATCAACTTTGCAAGGCAGTTTATTGCAAACTATCCACCACAGGATATTAAAACACTTGGACTCACATGTTCAAAGCCAGGGGATTTTCTTGCTGATATGCAAAATATTGTCATGTTCGCGTCGTCACGTAACGTGAGAGAATTAGGACTAGATTTCTCTGACCCGACATGGAGAGAACATGCACTTGAGAATCATCAAGCAGCATTTGAATTGCCTTTGCTTGTTTATGAACATGGCCAGGCTCTCAAGTCCATGAAGTTGTTTTCGTGCAGTTTTGATGTATCCAACTTCTCTAATTTCTGTGCGCTAAAGACTCTTTCTCTAGGGTGGATTAAAATAAACATGGGATCTATTTTGGCTATATTGGAGAGTTGTCCATTGTTAGAGAGTTTGAGTCTAAAGAAGTGTTGGGACATAGTGAGCTTTGAGATATCTAAGCCAGGTTTGAGGCTAAAAAGCTTGGTCATTGAGGAGTGTGATATTGCCGATGATTTCGTATTAATTGAGGGACCAAAACTTCAATTCTTTAAGTTCTCAGGAAACGTGGGTGAATTTCTTTTGGACGATCAAAGCGATTTGGTAAAGGCTGAACTTGATTTTGAGACGGAGACTGCATTTGATGAAATTGGTTTATTCCTTTGTGATCTCTTAGAAGATCTTTTTGCTGCTCAAGTTTTGACAGTTTGCAGCGTCTTCTTACAGGTACAGAACCTTGTTTGATTTCCTTTGCTTTTATGTTGCCTCATGCTGAGACAGGTTTTGTCAGTTTCATATATTCTTAGTCTTTAAATTGATTTACCCCATGTCTTAATGAACTTGTAGATCTGATATAACCTCCTGCCATATGTTAAGCTGCTTCATTTACATGTTGTGACGAAATTCTTAATTTAGGGATGCACACTGCCGTATCCAATTCCGGGCATCGTCGCGATATGTCACCTGATGCTGCCAATCCTGGGTTTTAGATATTTATAGGCAACGTACATTGTCGCCAAAAGCTGTTGGTGGCAATTTGTTTTCACTCCATAACTCAGTTTCTTGTAGTTTTCAAAGGCAACCATTCCACTTATCAGAAATCGCCATATGTTTATTTTCTCACGTTCTTACAATTTTTCTGATTTAATCTTAGGGAATCCTTGGTTTTAGCCACTAACATTTTACTCCATCATCAATTAAGTTCCAAGCCTTTTGATTTTATCAAATTTTCTTCAAACGTAATTGACATAGGATAATGTGATTCCTCCATCCATTTATTGTTAATGATAGTAAAAAGACTTGGTCAAAATCAGCACTTTCTTGTTAAGTATTTCAATCAAAGGCATTAAATTAAACCCTAATTTTCTATAAAGGAAAATTTTTGCCGATAAATTTCGACCTGCTTCACCAACTTATATAGAAGGAGAAGTGGGGGAAATTTAATATGATTTTGTGCTAAAACTGTCCTTTAGATTAGATTAAAGCATATTCTCACACATTTTTATTCATGCTGCCACTAAATCTTAACTTCAGTGAATGACAATGAAGTTGCCAAAAACTACTGCAAATTGTCACCTAATATTTTTATTAGGTGACCCCTTTTGTCGCCAAATCCTGGGTTGTACAGATCCAAAGGCAACATATATTGTTGCCAAAAGTTTTTGGCCACTATTTGTCTCACCCTTCAAGTCAATTCACCATGGCCATGTGTCTCACCCTTCAAGTCAATTCACCATGGCCTCTCGAATTACTGTAAATAATATAGCATTTTAATTGGCTTCTAGGCCTCTTTAACATCTGGTGTCGAGTGTATGAAATCTGGGATTAACATCGTTTTATTTTATGTTGATGGTCACTTACAGATTGTTCCCAGTGGAAACGAACCATTGGGTTTGCAAGCTCAAATTGATGTCCGCTATCTGATCCTCAAAACAGCACTGCACATTAATGAATTTTGTGGTATCAGGTTCATGCTAAGGAGCTGTCCTCATCTAGAGATTCTTACCATAGACATTGGTCCTGCAAATATTTTCCCTGTAAGTGCTATTGCATAAATCTGGTTAAAATCTCTCTGCTGCGCAATAATGTTTTACCAAGTAGCTTGAACTCCAACCATTAGCATTTTGTCCGAACTATATTTCTCTTTGTTTCAGGAATACGGAGCTCCCTATCCATTTAACCCTCAAGAATTTTGGTCTGAGGACTTGCTAGTGGAAGAGTGTGTCACTACTACTCTTAAGGCGGTGAACGTGAAGGGATTTAAAGGCATGATGAATGAACTAAATGTGCTGAAATACTTGCTCCTCTTCGGCCATGCAATCGAGGAACTCACTCTTTATGTCTCCAATGAAGCTGGCAGTAATGGTGAAACTAGGGAGTTCTATATGGAAAGAGCACTGCAAGTTTTGGAATTCAACAAGGCATCGAGGAATTTAAGTATAGCAGTCTTATAAACCAGTCTTTCCAACATTATTGCATTTTGGAAACTACATGGAAATAAATTAGCAACTTTGTGATGATTCCCTGAACTTCGTTCTGAAGATGAAGGGACCTTGCATTTTCATCTATACTTTTCATGGAATATTGCTTTTTATTGAACAACTATCTGTTGATGGTTTGGTGAGTACTTTTTAGTGATGGTTTATTTGCATTTGACAGATTCTTTAAATTACTCAGAGAAGGTTTTTTAATATGAATTATTTGTTTGCATAGAAAATTTGCTCTGAAAACTTAGAATATATAGCCGCAAGAGTCTAAGTAGGACTTCAGACATTACACTGTGGAAATATTATGGCCTTGTTTCTGTTAACAAATGGAAGGCTTTGTTGACCTTGTTAGGAGGAGGCTAAGGCTTCATCCTGGTGATGGAAGTCTTATTTAATTGTCATGGTGAAATTTCTATTGTTTACTTGATGTGTAAGAATATGAATATGGGCTTCAAAATGCTCTTAATAAATTATGATTCACCCAAACTGATCCCGAGGGGGAGAGAACATGTAGAGTTATTTGGCAGGGAAATGCAAACATTAGTTTGAAATAGAGAAGAAAGAAAATATTATCTTTGTATTTCTAGTTTTTTCTTCTTTTGCTTGAAGAAACTCATTACTGCCATCCTTTAAGGCCATCAGTATTTGTTAGACATTGAGGTTCAATTACCTTTCAAGTCAGTTTATTGAAAGGAAAAGAGAAAGAATGTTAAGAAAACTGAGCATGCTGATAGCTTGATAGACTCTAGATTGCAGAGAACTCTGTCCTCAGATGATGGTTGGTTCTGATCTTGGTATAATGTTATCATCGTGTGAGTTTCTGTCTTGAATTTGTGCATATTGTATGCAAGAATTGAGAAAACATTTTTCTGTGCATCAATATGGTCCTTACCTCACTGCTTTAGCAAATGGCAGACAGAATATTGCAACGATTTGCTTGCAGAAAGCATGTTGCTATTGACAAATCAGTGAATGGTTTTTTAGTAGTCCAGTGATGACTAAGGTTCGTTCACACTTCATCTCACCCTCATTACCATGAACAGAAATCTAGTAAGATAATAGTTGGTTCCAGAAAGCATGAATTTCTTGGAGGCCATAGGCTAGGTATGGGGGAGGGCTGACAATGAATGGTGTTTTGAAGCAGAATTGGAATAAATGTTCAAAAATTGTAAAATGACATGAAGCAGGATGGCAGGTTTCTTGAAGAAACCAACTTGAATTATATTAATTTAAGCAGCATTGATTCCTTCTCTAACCTGAAGGAAGAACATACGAGGAAAAAACATCATTTTGACTATGGGACAGAGAAGAAGATATTTCACCTCTTTTAAATCTTTTGCATCAAGAAAACCCACTGCTATAGCCCCTCTACTCTAAGGGCTGTTTTTCTACGTGGCCAACCGCGTTTCAAACTGCAGTTGACCGCTCAAAAAGCATCATATACATCGGTTAAAACGTGGTTGGCCACGCAGACAAAAACACACTAAGTTACCATGCACTTGGTAACATCTGCGATCTCCAATCCAGTGTGAAGTTAGGAAAAAAAGAAAGAAAGAACAAGGAGAACCATACAATAAAAAGAAGTCTCTAGAATCAATCAGCTGGGCTTGAATTATTATATCTTGTTTCAGTCTTTTTCCCTCTTTCGGCTATGTACACGAGGATCAGTGCCGAAGGGACACCATTAGAAGTCAATAATGGGTTCTCCAATTGTCAAGTTTCTCTCTACAGTCCATGGCAAGTTAAGGAGTTTAGCCATGATAAATTTGAAGATCTTGTTCACATTTATGTTATGTTTAGCACTTGAAAAGAAAAGGGTTGCCTTCATTGCCTTTGCATATGCCCTTGCCTGTAGTTCAGCACACACTGTTAAATTTGACAAGCATAATGCAGATATAAATACTCTTTAAACAAAGTTCTTTCCAATCTTAATTAAAATTCAACTTCAATGAAACATGTGGCCCCTTGTGCTTATTTTTCAACACGGAAAGACAAGGAAATGTCAATTCCTCCAGAATTTCTTCTTTTTTTTCCCAGAATTTGACAAACTAGGACTCAAGTGTCTTTTTAGTCATCCCCACATCATCATTCCTCGAATTCACAATCTCATCAATGGGATGTCACATTCATGAAAATTATGTCCTAAATCATGAGGGAAGAACTGAAAATGCATGAACAAGCTTATGCTGCAGAAATGATACATGAATTTTACACTTTTTGGTAGCATTACTTGTCCATTTAGTACTCCTACTTCTTGGAGTAGCACATTTATCATAAAATAACCTTCAAGCTTCAAAAGTAAAAGAATTACTCCCAGAATTTGATTTAGATGGTGCATGGAAGCATGAAAAATGCCAAAATTTTCTGGTATGATCCACATGAGCTTCATTAATTTGAACAGATCAATCAAATAGTTTAAGATTACAAGTTAATTACCTGAGTCACTATTGTCCACTGCAAATTCGGTGGAAGTTGGACAAAATCATCAAATTTGGTCCCTATTAGTATAGGAATTGCTGTCTGCAAACAGAAAACACAAAAAGAAGCTTTGAGATATAAGACCATGCACATTAAAACAGTTTGGTCTATTATTAAATCTAGGGCTCCACTCTTTATTAAGAAAAAGTGTCAAACTGTGTGATTCAGCGATGCAGACCCCATTAAATCAAACCAATAAAGCAAACACAAGATGTTATGAAGCTCATGTACAATGAAACCATCATTAATCTTGGGGCTCCACTCTTTAATCGGTTTTGGTAAAATCATACACTGTTACAGATCATTCTTTGAACTAACTGCAGCTTTATGGTTCAGGAATTCAATTGACATCAACGATCCTTTTCCGGGCTAATCACAAACTGAATTAACATCAGTATATGAGATGATTGACTGATTAAGATTAATTAAGGTCACAATACTGTTGCTGAACTTAATCCTCTAAGTTTCAATTATCGTTTATAATGAGGCACTTAATGACGACTATCATTTCAAAAAGATTAATAGAATCAATTGCTAGTAAAGAAAGGAGCTAATTGCTGGAAGAGGAACTGTTCAATTGGTACCTGATTCCATTTTCTTGCCTGACTATACCATTCAAGCACACTGCAAATTAAGCCATGACAAATTAATTAATTATATGCTTAACAAAGTCTGACAATGCCTAATTTTTATTTTTTCGCATTAAAGGAAAGGGACATGTTCCTAACCTGTTAAGAGTACAGCGACTGGTAAGATCAAACATGAACAATATTGCCACTGCATCTTTGCATGCAATTGGAACATGATCAATTGACCTGCTATCACCTACATACAAGTAACAAAGAAATAAATAAATAAACTAATTAACAAAAACCCTTTTCTTAAGCCTAATTAAAATCACCTTAAAAAAATTGTTTAAATGATTATAAAATACCTGCTACATCCCATATACTAAATGAAATCCTTGCTCCTTGAACAAATAAGGTTTTGTCCATCAAATTCAATCCTGTCATCCCCAAGCATTTCTTCTCCTGCTCATCTCCCACATACTTGATCTTCATATTCAAAAAACAAAATGAAAAAAGAAGAAGAAGAAAGAAATAATCAACACAAAAGCATTACTAGTCAAGCTAAATAGCTATCCATGACTCAAAAAGGAAAAGGAAGGAAAAGAAAAGGTCATATAAGCTTACCATAAAGCTTGTTTTACCAATTTGGCAATCACCCAACAAACTAATCTTCAAACGGACTAAATCCGAATCCGGGTTGAACCCACTACAACTTGCAGCGTCTAACGACTCTACACCGGCTTCCATGGCCTCCGGTGGTGGAGAATACGGCCGGCTAGCTAACCTCCGGTACCTCACAGGCTTGCCTATAGAGCAAGCTAGAATCCTGTCCCAAATGAATTGAAAAAACTGCTTAAACACTGTTACTCGTTCAAGAATGTTCCACTTGATATTTTTTACATGAACAACCTCTCGACAAAGCTGTGTCATCTTTTCATGAACGACCTCGGCCATAAAAATGGAACTTCGCTTCAGGCTTTTTCATGGTACTTGTTGATGTTAATGTTGTATGGCATGTCTTTTTCTTTTTAACTAACCAAAGCCGAAGAAGGTGTCTCTGTAGCATGGGAGAGACAGTTGACCGGTATTTTGTGGAGGCCAAAACAGTCCAAAATGCCGGCCTCTTGGGTTATACGTGGTGGAAGGGGGAGCTGTGAGCATCAGGGCAGGGTCAATACTGCTGTCTTTGGTTCTGGGGCAAGAAGGGTGTTTTGGTCATTTAGGGAAAAGGGTATTTTGGGGAACTTCGGGAATATGGGTGGAGGGATAAAATAAAGTTTGGAGGCATTTAAAACTTTTGTCAGTATAGACAGAGCACAGGATGCATAAGAAATATAGATTCAAGGATGCGATGCTTCTAAGTTATAATAATTTAGGAGGAGGTGTCATGGGGTATAATGCTGATACAGTTAGGAATGGTGTGAGCCAACTCTTGGGGAACTTCTAAGTTCAAAATAAATAATACGTTGCCCTTTGATCGGTGGAATAGATCATGGGGCTTTAGAGTAAAGTATTTCACATAAAAATATTTTTTAGATTTTTTTATATTTGTTTCTGATTCATAGAATATTTTTTTATATTTGTTTCCCGTAAAATATTTTACAGAAAAATTAATCAATATAAAATATTTTATAGTCAATTTTCAAACTTAATTTATTTACTAAAAAATATTTTCAATTCATGAAGTTTCATAAAATATTTTACAACTAATAATTTACTTATAATATCATCCAATTATATCAACCATCACCACAACTATCTCCTTCACCATCATAAACATGTCACCACTCTCATCCTCCTTCATAGCCACTGTCATCTCACCTTCACCACAATTACCACTATATCAGTGTCACCTCCTCTTTTATTATTGTCATTTTACCACCACTATAATCACTTAGCCTTCTCTTTCACAATTACCACGACCATATCCTTTAGCGTTATTATTATCTCATTATCACATTAATCACTATATCACGGTCACTTCTCTTTTATTATTGTCATTTTACCGCCACTATAATCATCTCAGTATAATCTTTTTTTTAACCATTATCAGCGATCATCTTGTTTAGCTAGCGTTATTATTATCTTATTATCACAATGATCATCTTATTATTATTATTATTATTATTATTACTAGTATTTTACATTAAAAATATTTTTCACCCATAAAATAGTTTACACGACCCTGGAGAGGTTGTTGGTGGTGGCCGTCCATGGCTGAAGCTTCATCTTAATCAACCTCATACAATAAAGTTTCCCTATGGGTTGATTTGATGTGTGTACTCTACGCATCACCACAGCTTCGGCAATTGTCAAGAAAATCCGAGTGCTTATAGTTTTGATTGATTTCCAAAGATACCCCCACAGTGAATATAAAATCCACTTTTCTCATCCTTCTTGGTAAGAACAACAAAACGGCAACCCACAAAAAAGGAATCCATCTCTCTTACGCCTTCGACAATTTCAATGGAGTCTCATTTCGATTTCGAAACCACAACCTTGAGCGCACAAATCAACGGCATGGCCGTTCTTAGTCTCATAATTCTACAATAATCTTCATGTTTATACTAATTGTCGTATTTGCATGATATATTAATTATTATTAGTATATGATTAGTGGGTTCGGACAAGGGTTATTGTCTCAAAATAGAGTGCTAGGAAATACATTTATAAAAACTCATTTTAAATTATAATGAAAATATCTTTTTTGTATTTGTTTTCTTTTTATTCCAAAACACAACCTTAAAAATCGTTTTTTCATTCAGAATTACACTCTAAAATATCTTAATTCAAATATTTTATTGTTTTTGCATGGACGGTGAGAGAGATATATAAAACTCTAAAATATCTTTAATTATGAGCATATTACATTAATGATTATATATCTTGGTACGTACAATATACACATTGTGTTAATAATTAATTAATAAAACTGTGTGCGTTGTAGCCCATGAATTAAAATATTGTGATCTTGGTGGTTGAGTATACCTCCTAGCTAGCAAGAGGTCCACCTTGACTAAAACCACCTAACTACTTATGATCATATATATACTATTTATTGTGTTAATTAGCTACATATATATATAGGCCATTGGTGGTGTTGGTTAGGATATGAAAACGCAACACCAAACTTCAATTATTAAAGAATGTATTGTGTTCTTATCAAGCTATACCATGTGTGTAGCAATGTCAAGGCTCTCGTGCATGGATGGTTAATTAGGTGTTTTCTTCAACAAATCTATGAATCACATCAAACCAAGTATATATGATTGGTGTATGGTTTCTTGATTCCCTGTTGATCGAATGCGTTTTTGGGTTTTTTCTGCCAAACTTTTCCTGTGTTGAACCCACGTTTTTGGGTTTTTGTTGCCAAACTTTCATGGGAACTAGGGTTAGTAGGAAAGGAGCTTGCTACATCTCAAAATCAACCTTGCTTTTGGCTTTTCTCGAGAGCAAGTTAGCTATTGCCAAGTGGGAGCCAAATTTATGTAATTTGTGAACAAAATTCTATATGTAATGTTAGATTCTCATCATTTCTTCCGAACTCAAGTCAAATACAATGAATTTCGGTGGTCGAGGATAGAAAAGTTAATGCTAGCTGCAATGTCATTTCCTTAACACTCGTGGATCATATCCTATATAAGATCGTGTTGAAGAAGAAAAAAATCCAAAGGTTGAGAGGCCGGTGGTAAGTCAAGAAGAGAAAGCAAAGCTTTCTCCATAGCTTTCAAGGTTTGTTAGAGCTTGACAATGACCGTACAGGCAATATCTACTTGCCTTGGGAACGATGTCGATCAACTCTAGACACTACCTCGTGCATGCTTGACAAGGTATTTTAATCATGTTGAGAAGAAAAGGAAAGAAAGAACAAGTAGCTAGTATTATCCAAAATATCTCTTAATTAATTTAGTCATAGCCCTAATTACCAATCATGATGATTAAGAGGATATATATAACACTACCCAACAAGCATATTATATTATATTATATTATATTATGTCATGGAGGCTTAGGAGAAAAGTCATTTTGTTAACTTGGATTTTCTTTTTCAGTATTAAAATTAAGAGGATAATTATCTTCTCTCACGACTTGAGAGGGCATTGATATTTGAAAACTAAGAGTCAAGGTCCATAGGCTAGGATAATATATAGAATGTTTCCGTGTGCATCATGGTGAAGGAGATATTTTAATTTACAATGTATGGATTAATTAAATGCTTCACAATATTATGTATGTTTTATTTCGTGTTTAGTATTGTGATTTGCGTATATTTTTTAAAAAAGTATTTTTTACCTAAAAATATATTTAATGTTTTTATATTAATACCAGGAAAATTAATTGCTTTGTTACATCAATTTATTAGGTTAATTTGAGAAACCAGTTTTAAAATTAGTTTGTTACATCATTTTTAATTGCATTAATTTATGACATTATAATATAAAATTAAATTTTTAAGCTGAATAAAAAATATATATATAAAATATTTACGCAGTCAAATTTGGTTGATTTTGACTAAGTTGATTTATAATAATCTAATTAATTTAACTAGATCAATTTAATTTTTTTAAAAATAAAATAGCAACATTTTAATAAAAAATAAACATGGATTGACTTTACAACCTAATTAACAAGGCATTTTTCTCTACGTAGTTAAGACAGAGATGCTCAAAATTAATGTTCAAATTTTATGATGCAAAATTGCAAATTACAAAGCGGATATTAAATGGGCTCTGGTCTGGGTCATGAATCAGCTAATTAAGAGCCCAATTAAGCTCTTCCAAGATTATTTTACCACGTGTCCAATCCTTATTACCAAACTGAACTAAACTGGACTAAGGTAAGGTAATGTATGACATTAGTTTTCAAAATATTTTTTTATTAAAAATATATTAAAATAATATTTTTTATTTTTTTAACCGATCAAAATAATAAATAAATAAATTTTTAAAAAATAAAATTTATAAAAAAACACGGTTCGACCACGAGACAAACCGTCTCTTAGCAGTACTAAAATAACCGCACCTCATATTTGCCCACCTTGTAAAACCCTGGAACCCTAAAACCCACGTAATTAACAGAAACTCTGAAATAACAATTTATGGATAAATTTATGACGAAATAGAAAAATCTGAAATATGGGATCTGAAATTGAAACCCTGGAGGAGAGATTGAACTCGTTTCTGGTGCAGCTTCAAGCAGAATGTAGGGTTTTTGAGAGAATGGTGTACAAAAATAAGAACCAGCATAGAAGATGCTCTTATTTTCAGTATCTACTAAAGGTAAATAATTGCTAGACTTGTTGAGGTTTAAGTGTTCTTTTGTTGATTAGGTTTCTGGGTTTTGTTTGGTTTCTGAGAAAACTGAGAAAGAAAGGAGAAAGCTTTGTACTTTTGTGTTCTGTATTGCTTTTACTTGGAAAGAAACAAGCTTGTTTCGGTTGAGCTTATTGGGGGGTCTTTGAATTTTCAGTCTCTATTTGAATTTTCTTACATTTATGAGGCTAGCGATGGATAGAAGAATAAGAAAATTTTGGGTTTTTTGCCTCTTTTTGGACGTCAAATTTGAAGAGAAGTGGAGCTCCTTTGGGGTCTAGTAGCTATCACTGTCAAGTTTTGTGGTGTTTCATTTGCATCTTTATATTTAGAATCTGTAGTATACTGTATTTTTCTGGCAATTTTCAGTTTTTTTAAAAAAAAATTATGAGCTCACATTGTTTGTATGTCTATTTATTTGCTTGAGATACTAGGTGAGGAGGGATTTGAGACTTTTTCAATCTAGCAAGTTGGAGGAGATAGTGGGTTCTTGCTTCCATGTTATTACTGGAAGGAAACCTAGACAAAAGGTTCATCTGTTAGAAAGGTACATTGTTTTACTTTTTCAAATATTCAGTTGTTCTTTATGGATTCAATTGTGCAAGCTTACACTTTGTCAAGATGTGAATCACACGATACACAGAGAGGAAAATTATTTCAAAGCACTACAGAAAGAGGATGGAGATTTATGTTATGCTTTTCTTTATTGTAGGTAGTGTTTTGTTCAGGAAAGCAAAATCTTGATGATTAAGTTTGTTATGCTCTTCTGGATACAATTTGTATATGATATCGAGAGATGTCTCATTCTGGCTACCTTTGAAATAATAATTGTTCTTTAATTCATGAATGTTATGATATTGTTAATATTAACTAGGAGAGTAGCGAGTGTTGTATTAACTGCTATCTTTACCCATTCACAAGGAACAATGAGCATCCTTAGGCCTCTGTTAAATTATGTTGAATATAAAACTAGTAGCAAGGACGGTAGCTCCCTCACGTTCAATCTAAGGGAGGTTAGTATTGTAACACAAATATATCTATCATTTGCCGAACCTGGACACTGCATTGGTGGTTGAATTGGATTAGAGTTATTTGTTATACAACATGAATATCTTTAGGTTTTTCCCTGTGGGTAATATTTTTAGGATTTGTTGTTATTTCATTTGTTACAGTTTGAAGTGGAGAAAATGTGACTCTGGAACACCCAATTTTATGGAGCGACTTCTAGGAGCTGCACGCTTACTGTCACAGGTACAGAACTATGGTTTTTGTTTTGTTTTGTTCTGATCTCACTTACTTTCTTCCAGATATCCTGCAGTTAATATTCTTTTCATCTCTCTATAAAAGCAAGGACATTTTGATCTATCTCCAACACATCTCTTTTGCATCTTGGGTATTACTTTTTAATCGTGACCATTTGGAGACGACAAAAATCTGCCTAATAGATTAGAAAGTATTATTGAGGCTTTTCACAATTACATGTGGATACAGTGCAGAGCTAAAACGTATATTCTCAATGTTTGTTGCAGATAGTGGAGCCAATGCTGAAAGCAGCTACGTATCCTTTTTGTCCTGTTGGTTAATGTATAGCTAATTTTATTGTCCTAATCAGTGGTTTTTTTTTATCTCTGCTTTATCTCCTTGGTCTGATTAATTTGGTATTTCAAGCATGCAGTAATTAGAATAATTACTCTGCCGTCCTATATGTGTTCCTGATTCAAGTAATGGCAATGACTATCTTTGCATATTTGCAAAAGTTTTTTCCACATATCATGCTGAATGATATGTGGTTGTATACACACATACTCTCATGCACTCTCTGGTGCACTTGCAATGAACAAACATGAACACGTGCAAACATATAATTCATATTGGCATATCCATAGGTGTTTTTTGTCATATTCGTTGAAATAGTTTCATTTGCAATCCTATGAGCTTCATTATCTGTTTGCATTCTTGTAAATAGGAATCTTCTTTGAAGCTTGCACTCTACCTTGCCTGCTCATCACCACTCTTTTATTTGTTCTCCTTGCTTTTTCTCTGTAATTTCAGGTTTTAACATATGTTTTTCTATTTCTAGATTTCTAAGAAACCACGAGTTTCCCTTTCTAGTTTTACTACCTTTAATGTATCTCTATTATTTGGGTCTTTGATTTTCTTGAGACTACTATGTAAAAGGCAGGCTGCCTGGTTTGTTCTTCTTTTTTTTGGTTGGATCATTCCCTTGACTATGGTGCAGTGATATATCTACACTACTGGCACGCTCTTTTTTTATGGGATTTTCTCTGACAATTTTGGCTTTGCTTGCACGTCTTCGAGTTTTGGTTCAGCAAGTAAGTTGCCTATCTGTTTCCAGAAACTACTTGAAGTTCAAAATATTGTAGTGTGAGCCAAGTGTGTTAGTTTACAGCATAAAAAGGCTATGATGTCACATATATGGATATTCTTGAAAATTCCGATGAATATGCATAGTATGCCGTTCTGATATTTGGAAACTGATACCCAGTAGAAAATGGACTGGCTTTCATTAGAAACAGAAGCGCATTACAAATGAGTTTTGTTAGGATTGTTATTGTGAAAGTAATGATTAGATAACCTAAAGCACAAAGAAAGCATCTCTATGTGTTTAACGGGAGCATGAAGTTTATGCCGCTGCTTATGAAAATCTTTGTGGTTTGCTTCAACAGATATTGCTTGATGTTGTTTCAGTATTCAACATGGTCTCCTCTCTATCCCAAGAGAAGCAATCTGTAAAAATAACACAGGAAGGACTTGAGGTTGGTCAAATTCTTATTTTCTCTGCATATTCTTTGGGGGAAAACATTTTCCTTGGTGTACCTTTTCTTATATTTTAGTTTCTTCACAAATTGATGCAGGTGTTCAGGGAGTACTATCCAACAAATAAGGAGTTTGTCACTCTGGAGTGTGTGTGGAAGACAGATAAGTTTGTTTTGGTTGAGAAAACACACAAAATAGATGTAAAAGGTCAAGATGGAGGTCTTGGAGATGGTTCTATTGAAAAGTCAGTTCCACGTTATTGGACTATCGAGTCTTTTCTAGGAGGTAACGATATTCAGGGCAAGATCTTGTTTTGGTTTCTTTCCATTTCTGTTGCCCTACACTTTCCAACATATTCCCATCCCCCTCCCCAATGGCCACCCTGTGGTCAATTTTCTTTATGTATCTTTTCGGCCACAGATTCCGCACAATTTAATAACATCCCTGTTTGTGAATGATGGATTTATAATTATGCTCCTGCACATAGGGGCATCAATCAATCTTCATATAACCGAATCTAAGAACTGGAAGTCCATATAAGATAATGTAAGTCTCAGGATTCGTTACCGTCCTGGCCAATTTTAACTCTGGTAAATAGTTGTTTGGGTGTGTTGGGCCATGTTGACTCACTAATGTCAAAAAGGTCTGTTGCAGACAGTGATTCTGATTTCGAGAAGGCTGATGGTGACCACACCGCCAAAGAAGATTCCTATGAAGATAAGCAGCACTTGTTTCCAGGCCCTTCTGTTGAGAGTAGTGAGCATGGGAATCAAGTTGAAGGTGATGTTGAATTGGGAGATAATCCAATCATTTCAGAATCTCCTGGCAAGCAACTCCCTCCAGAAGATAGCCTTGCTGCAAAATCAAGCTCCCCTCCAAGCTCAAAAGTTTTGACACCACAATATGGAGCAAGGCAAGTGGCTTTTGTCTCAGTAAAAAGACCTGCACCCTCAACAACAGCCTTTGTCCCTGTCAAAAAACCTACAACTCCAACTTCACATATAGAAGATCCTCATTTCAAGGAAATTGAAGACGCTAGTATCAAGGATGACTCTATTTCTAATTTGCTCGCTGGTGGTAATCCCCAACAGATTCTATTTTGATGTTAAAAACAAATCAAATAGATAATTGTCAGATTGCAAGATGTCTTTTACACTGTCTTACTTGGTGCTAGGATTCTGTCGGAAAATATTTTTTACACTATTTCCATGGAATATAACTAAAAAAAGAATAAATAAGATGAGCTAAATTCTGTCATGGATTCCACGAGAAATATTTTTTTTTTTTATGTAAATTAGATCACCAACGCAAGATGTAATTTTTTGTCGATAATTTTGTTGGTGATCTCATTTGCAATAATATTCAATTTTGTGATGGAATGATAAAACAATTTATAATTTAACCATTTTCTTTAAATCATTAATTGAAATTCATTAAAATTCCTTAAATAATATTCAAATCAATTAAAATAGTTCACTAGAATATTTGTGGTTGATGAAAAACACATAGCTTCTCCAAAATTGTTGGATCAAATAATCATTCATATGCTAATTAAAAAAATATACGAGACAATGACACCTTAGAAATCTAAGAACATGTTTGGGAACGCGGTGCGGTTTGGGAACGCGGTGCAAACCGCGTTCCTAAATATTTTTTTTTTTTTTTGCTAAAATTTAATATGATTTGTACGTTTTGGATCGTTTTGATGTGCTGATGTCAAAAATAATTTTTAAAAAATAAAAAAATATCATTGGCATGCATTTTGGCACAAAAAGTTATTTGAAAAGCAACCGCTACTACACTGCCAAGCACCCTCTAAATATTAACTGGATTTTTGGTCTATGTTATCCTGTAGGTTAAATTATTTTTTTTAACCTTAAAAAAAGTTATGAAAACGTTAGAAATTAAAAAAATTCAATGCATGCTAGATGAAATATTTTTAATATGTTAAGATGGTTATATATTCAACAACATTGTTTTTTTTTTAATATTGACATGACGATACATTGGCTTGACACAAGCTACCTATGGTTAACTTGCAATCCAGGACATCAGACCGTAATAATAAAACCCAAATCGAAACAAAATAGAAAACCCAATTCTAATCAACCAATTATTAAAAGCTAAAAATGAAAAAATATCAACTAAAAAAAAATTGCCTTGAGTAGAATTAGATTGGTGGCTCACGCTACACCGCGAGCCGAACCAAATTATTCCTAGTATATAAAACAAGAGCGATGATAGTGTTTTTAAAGAAGTAAAAACAATATGAGACTCATGTCATTGACCTTACTAAATTCCATAAGTCCAATAAATTTAATAATCAAACAAAAAAATTATAAATGATCAATTATAAAAAAATGAGTTACTAATATCATACTTGGAAGGACAAGAAAGAAAAGCTCATCAGAGACTCGTCATTGCTCCGCCATGGCCAGTAGCCCACAACCAAAAAGAGCTCAGTGAGATGGTTCCAACATCATTGTAAAAGACTACATGGCAACACTAAAAGAGATCGCATGCTTTTCCAGAGTAACGACCTTGAAAACTAAAATATCATGAAATGACCATATCATTCTTATATTTAAACAATGGATTTAATTTCACTCAAAACCAAAATTTCTTTTAATAAAGCTAAATTTAATAAAGAATGAAAAATAAAAAGACCCAAGATATCTTGGGTCATTTTCAAAATTAGTGAAAAATTCTATAGAAAAAAAAAAACAGAGCTCAATCTCCAATTAAATTAAATGTTGAAAGGTGACACTGAAAAAACACGAGTTTAAAAAAAAAAACAAATGAACCTAAGTAATTCTCTTAAACCAAACTTAATCTCTCAAATTCAAAACTCGTTAAATTCTAAATTCTAGCTCAATCAAGAAACTCAATTTAATGTTGAATGATGAAATCAAAAAAATATATATTTTTTTTAAAAAAAATTCACAGTAAAAAAATAGAAATAAAAAATGAAGAAAGATGAAATTGTAAAAAAAAATAATTTTAAGAATGATCTCAAATAAAATAAATAGAAATAAAAAAATAAGGACCAAATTTATCAGATAAAAGAATTGGAGGATGAGATTGAAAGCATATTTCAATTCTATAAATTAATTCAAATAAAAAAATCAATTGAAAAGAATAGAGACTAAATCTGAAAGAAAAATAAATTGAAAACTGCTATAAAGTTTTAGAAGATCAAGCATGAAAATCAAGAGGGAAAAAAAGTTAAAGAAAGAAAGGTTAATTAAAGAAAATTACACCACATAATAAAAGAAAGGTTAATTAAAGAAAGGTTAATTAAAAGAAAGGTTAATTAAAGAAAATCGCCTAAGGAGATAGGCTCTACCATGATGATTTGAAAAACACAAGGGAAGACAGTTTTTTGCCATTGTAAGTTGTGGCACACTCTGCTTGAACATAATGGGGCGACTTGCTAGCGCGTGTAATGCGCATTCCATCCATTTTTTTTCATTTTTTTTATATTTATTAAAATACAAGATTGCCCATAAAACCACATAATAAAAAAAAATGAAACCATAAATAAACCCCTATAAGCAAGTTAAAGAAATCTTGATTTTTAATAGCCCAAATTAAAAATTATTTGCTTTTAAGATAAATTAAATAATTGTATTGTGTAAAATATATAAAAAGACTAAATTATTCACATTCAAATTTATAATGACTATTATTTCTAATAAACAATTTAGTTTTTTTAAAAAAGTAAAATATTTATTTTATTATTGTAATCCACATCGAATGAAGTACTTATAACTTCGCATTTATAATTTTTAACATTATCCTTTATATAGTTAATTAATTTGCATGCATATCTTAACTTTAATTCTAACAGAACTCTAATTACCGCCATTTTGTATGATAGGCTCCTTCTCTAAATAAATATTTTATTTATTAGATACTTCATTTATAAATTCTATAATAATAATAATATAAATAAAATGCATACATATACTTCCGAGACAGTAGTTTTATAGAAATAATCATCTCAAGAAATCGAATCTTTATTACAGCAATATATCAAATAAACCAAATTAAATTCATATAAATAAATAAATTAGCCAAGCAAACCCCATAAAAATTTACATTAAATCCGAACAAAATAGTACAATTATCTAGATCATGATGCCTTCTGAACAGAAAAACCGAGGATGAAATCCTTGATTTCTTCGTTTGCTCTATCGAGAGCAGCTCGTCCATCTGCAGCTTTGATATCGGGAATTTTTTTGAATTAAATAAAAATTAAATAAAATTAATTTTTTAAAAAAATACAAAAATAAAAAGTCTCATCATGCTACAGCTCTTAGTAACTCTTTGATTTTTGGATCGTCACCAAGCAGCAGTTTCTATCCACTAGTGTATTAATTTGAGTTACTTTAATCTTTGATTTTTTTTTTTAAAAAAAAAAGTTTCATGTAACATATTTTGTAAAAAATATGTATGTTTTTTTAATTAATGTGGATTTCTCAGCTAGTTTGTATTCATTTCAAGTAATTCTATGAGTCTTAAAATTAACAATCATGTAAATTTTTAATGATTTTAAAAAAATTTAAATTTATAACTATTAAAATATAAATTCAAAACCTGAATAATTCAGTTAAACTTTAAAATTAAAAAAATAAATGCCATTCATGTCTTTCCCATGCCCTTCCCATCCACTATCAGTAGAACAAGCAACTGCGCCCACACCTGAAAAGCACTCAAGGTTGATGCACCAAACTACAAACCATTTTTACCTTTTCTTGCCTTACCATTCAAGACAATAACCATCTACCAAGCTAAATTTTATTGCTGTATTTATTTTTTAAAGTAGTTTTTATTTAAAAAATATTAAAATAATATTTTATTATTTTTTTTTAAATTTATTTTTAACATTAATAAATAAAAAACATTATCTTTTATCAAACATTGTTTAGACCTTCCAAACTGCACCTTAAAAATGTACCGGAAAGAAGTCATCTCTCCTTTTGAGCCTCTCACGTCATCATTCTGACACCGACTGGGAAGCAAAGTTGTGCTGTATGGGGGCATGATGAACCTATCATGCCACTGTTATCAGATAATTGTGTCATTACCGATCATAATCTCAAGTCAGAACCAAAACATATGCAGCGAGCAACATGTGAAGGAGAGAGCAAGTAGTCAAAAAAAGAAAAGTACAGTGGTTAGTAAATTAAATGTTTTAAGTGCAGGCACATGAAAACAATGACAATGTCGCCATCTAATCTATAAAATCCAGTGCTGTTCGCTCTAGATAAAGAACATGAGGTGAAGAATTCAAGTGAAAACACTGGGTGAGTATAAAGCCAATCACCAGATGGCGCTATCTCAAAGCAGTTTGCCCACCAAGACAGAGACCATCAACCAGCTCTCTTCATCTGCAAGCCTCCTTCAACTGAACAGACACAACATGCGTAAGTCCAGCGCCATGGCTGCAAGCGCCTTTGAAGATATGGGTGCGCAAAACCCTGTACAAATAGCCACGAGAGGCACTGTTGGGTCCCTCGTAATGCAAGAACTCAAGTACTTCAGCCAGCTCGAATTAAGCCATGGAAGCTCACAGAAGCCTCAGCCCCGTATAACTGCCATGGCTTCTACTGGAAATCAATCCAAAACCACTCTTGGATCTGCACTGACAACCCCGAAAAAGAAACTGAAAGGAGGAAGCAGGCGCCTACCGAGGATTTGTTCGGTGGTGGAAGTGTCTGATAGCAGTCGGCCAGTAAGGATTTCAGGATTCAGTTATAGAAACCTGAAATCTGAGGTCAAGAAAGCTGCAAGCTTAGACAGTGCTCTCAGATAGCTTTGAAAAACCAAGCTTCTTAAGTTTACTTGTTATAGGGTTAGCCCAAGTTCTATCTGGGCTACCACATCTTATGTCCACGATTTCCACAATTTTAGTTGCTTTCTTGTCAGATTTCTCCCTACTTGGCGTTCTATCCAAAATAATACTATCAGAGCCAAAAATCGGCATATGATGGGTGCTTTTATTGAAGCTTTTCATTTTCTGACGAGTTTCAGGGCTTCTGCGATTCATGCCGCTGCTGCTTGCTTCATCTAATGATTTTCTTGCTTGTAGTTTTCTAGGAGTAGTTGCACTACAGGGAACCGAAACAAGAATAGTTCCAGGCTTAGCTTGAACAGATGCTGATGCTCGTGGGGAGGGTTTAATTGATTCCAGCTCCCTTGTTATCAGAGCACCAATTGTTCCGGTGGTACCCACCCTGGTAGATCCTCCACCTCCCTTGATAGCTTCTAGTTTCTGAACCATGTTTCTATATCTGTTCAACCAGAATTATGAGCTCTATCTACTAGTGTTTTGACATTAGCCTTTAGAGCTTGCTGGGATAATTGCAGGCTTGCAGCCAAAGAGTTTCACAAACCTGTTATGCAAAAGACACCCTGCATGTACGTGATACTTCTTAGTTGAAGAAATCTGCATATATTATTAGCACTAGAGTTCTGGTTTTGAGACCATGCCAACAAGTGAAGAGCTAAAACACACACACACACACACACAAACAACAAAATCTCTAGTAAACTGGATGGCAGATTTAAATGCAGAATGCTCTACAGCGTCATATCATCCCAACGATGAGAGTGATGTGTTTTTGATCGAGACAATTGCAAGACAGGAATTAACAACAAGAACTGACTAGCTACAAATCAGATTAGTGAATGTCTTCCCAGAAGAGTTAAAATGAAGAAACGGAAATGGTTTGTTTGGCTCCTAAGAAAACAGGAGGTATAATCTAGCAACTGATAACATTCATCAAACATGAGCTTGGAAAAAATGAGTAAAGATCCAGCAACCTGTAACACTAGTGATAAGTTCATCAAAGTTCCTTTTAACATGCTCAATTAGGATCCGGAAATTGTAGGGATCAAAACATGATCAACAATAGATATTGAACGCATATTTGTATGTAAAATGCAGAAAGCAAAACGAACCGCAAGATCAGATAGATAGATTTATCCAGATTTCGGAAACCATCAATATCATTAAGATGACCCAAAATAAATCCCCAAATGAAACAAAAGAACCCAAACAACCTACAAGTCAAACCGCAAACAATCAAGTGCATCATAGGAGAAGGAGATAAAAAAAAAAATCATGCCCAAGATCGAAAGCAAGGCAATCCTGTGAAACTAAGATTTTTTAGGCCACCCAAATTCAAAGACGACACCAACAATCAAGAATCTGACCTTGAAACGAACCCCAGAATTGTGGATAGAAACTGGGGATCCTTGCATTAAAAGTTCATGCTATTTTTAGGTTGATTTAAGAATCATTGACGTGGGATGATGTCGCCTTCCAAGGAGATATCTAATCCAAGGTCAAACTTTGTAATGAACTGTAAACTTTTTACGAGGAGTGCTTTTGTGTCTTTGTCTACGTTTATGTCAGTGACTGGTCAAAAGGAAGAGCAACCAATCATGTCTCAGTGAATTCTGACTCCTGCGGCAAAGACCAGACAGCAACAGCTTGTGACCTGTAGATTAGCAAATTAGCAAATAGCTAGCTACCGTGTCGTTGTCAATGGACTGAAGCTAAAAGAAAATTCATGTCCTAATGAACCCAATTTTCGATTGTTGATAATTTTAAAACTTGAGATGGCTTAGAACAAGAGCGGTGAAGTTTAATTCTTTAGATTTTGGGTTTGTTTTTTTTTAAATAATTTATTTGAGTTTTATAAATTTCACATCATAATTATTAATTTTAAAATTCATAAAATTAATCAAGATATATACAAATTAGTCAAATATCATCCATATTAATAAAAAAACAAAAAAGACTTGAGATGGCTTAATAATTGATTTGTTGCATAAACCAATATCTTTATATCAGAAGACCGGGGCTGTTTTTCTCATCCATTTACGTCTTTGATTCTTTACAAGTATCTGCAATCCCTGCAACTTGCTTGAAAAATATTGCAGTCTTGTGAGGTAACCCACTTGAGTTGACAAGTGCATCTCGAGTTATATTATCTAGAAGAACAGTAACACGCAAAGACACGCCGGTAGATAGGGCCCGCGCTATACTGCTCGATGGCATAAAATATACTCGGGTAATTTAAATAAAACAAATAAAAATAAAGTAACATGATATAAAAAATTAATAATAAAAAATTTGACTCAAGCTTATGTGAATTAACATGTGAAATTTAAGACTTGATTATTACCTCTGTCAAAAATAAATTAAATAAAATTATAAAATTTAATTATTAAATAACTTAATATTAAAAGATGAAATTGAAAAAATAAATAATTAAAAAAAACAATGAAAAAAAAATTAAGTCAACTTGAGTTATTCCACTAACCCTGCAACCATTGGTATATGATTAAGATAATCATGTAAGAAAGAAATTAAAAAAAAAAAACAAAATGAATTCTCAATAAATTAAATATTGAATGATAAAATTTTAAAAAAATTAATTTTAAAAATAACTTAATAAAGATAAAAGCCAATTTGTATTAATCTTTGAAGCTCGCAACCCTAGTCATGAGCTTAAGATTAACCATGTAGAAGGCAAATCCTGAAAAAATAAAGACACAAAATTTTAAATAAACAAAATTCAGATGGATGAAATTGAATAAAAAAATTTAAGAATGATCCAAAAGAAAATAAATAATAATTAAAAGAATAAATACTAAATTTGTTATAGAAATAATTTGAAATCAAACATGGATAAACAAAATTGAAAAAAAATTCAATTAGAAAAGTGAAAAAAAAAGTCAATAAAAAAATAAGAATAAATTTTGATATAAAAATTAAATGAAACAAAATAATAAAAGACAAAATTAAAGAGAAAAAATAATTCAAAAAAATAAAAAATAAAATAAAATAATAGCAATCAAAAATCCACCAGAACCCAACTATTATACCGTCATGTATACGCGTCACGCCATTGAAAAAAAAATATATATGGCACTTCTAATATTATTACAGAAGGTGAAGTTTAGAGGTGAGAAGACACCTCACATATTGCATGAATGGCATAAGTGTCATCTACTAGCACACGTGTTAGCCATTGTTTTAAAAAATAATATTTATATTTATCAAAACATAAAATTGTTCCTAAGTCAACTTAATAATTACCCTTGAATGATGGTTTGAAAAAAAATGCAATAAATAGTAATTTAGTCTTTATGCTATGCTTTAGAAATGTAGGAATATCAAATTATCCTCTATCAATGCTTTGAAAAAACTTCCATTTCAAGGATAATAAATTATTTAAATTGTTGATTTTAAAAGTTAAAAGATCAAATTATCCTTAAATATTTTTATAATAACTAATAAACTCTACAAGAAATACCGTTTTATTTCAATAACAAGTTAATTGATTTTTTTTTTAAAAGAACAAGATGATAATTATAGTACTAGGGTGAATAGAGAGAAACAAACATGCACCTGCAAATGCAATTTACAATTGATTCACCACATATACACTAAACTTTCAAACAATTAGCAACTGGAAGGAAGTCCATAAAATGTACTTATGCCATGAACGGTAGCACAATTGTTTACTCCGAGATGAATTTCTCAAACATTCAAGTGTTCTTCATTATAATAGCTGTTAAACTTCTTTTACTCAATAAATCGACTTGGAAAACTTAGGATTCATGGCTTAATTCGGGTAGAATTTCTAGCTAAGTAGATGAGATATTGATTGATTATTGTTAGAAAATAATATAAATCATATTTTATGACCTTACCTAAAAGTTTAAGTTTTTGAGTTGAGATAGTTCTTTAACATGGTATCAGAGTCTTGATGACCAAGCGGTCATGAGTTCAAATCTCATCATCCCTATTTATTTGATAAAAATTAAACACAAGGTAATGTGAGTCTGTGTAGGTTTCAAGCTCAAAGGACTTTCACTTGAGAGGGTGTGTTAGAGAATAATATAAATTATATCTTGAGACCTTACCTAAAAACTTAAATTTTTTGGTTGAGATGGTTCTTTGATAATTATGGATGATAATTTTAATTCAAACTCTATGAATATCAACTTAAAAGAATAAATTTTTTTGGATAGTTATTTTATCTTACGAATAATAAATAAGAAATGAATATTATTAAACCCAAATGATAATAATAATAACAATAACAATAATAATATGTGTGTGACATTTATATTTCTGTCACAGGCACACCCTCAAATATATATTATTATTTTATTTTATATTAAATAATAAATAATACTCAAATAGTTGATATCTATATAAATATTTGAAACTCAATTAATATGATATAAATATCTAATAAATATAGTAGAACATAAATATAGCAGAACTTAACTTGTGAAAATCATTATCATTTCTATGGTTAACAATGCTAGTTTTTAGTGAATTGATTAATTTGATCAAATTTTTTAATTGAATTGATTCGATGATCTGTTAAACCTAATATTTTTATAAAATCTATCTTCAAATCAAATCCTATGCTCTTCATACTTTGCAACACCTCCCAGCAAAATTCCGGTTGCCATAATTAAATGCATCTAATTGCCAGAAATAAACAAACAAATAAAAAATCTTATATATAAATAAAAAAAAAGGAAAAAACAATCTTCGGCCCAACAAAGTTCTAAAGGAGCGTAACTTTAGAAGTCTTTAATCACGAACAAGCGACGTGAAATGCTAGGCCCATTGCAACTTCTCCAGTAAAAAATAGAAGCCCAACTTGGATGTCTAAAAGTCAAAACTGGAAGCCATTGCTTTCGTTCACTAGCTGTGGCTAATTAGTTTAAGAGTGGTATGTTTTTGCATTTAAAAAAAAAATTGATTTTTATTTTATTTTTATAGTATTTTTAAATTATTTTAACATGCTGATATTAAAAATAAAAAAATATTTTAATACATTTCCAAGTAAATTGTTTTTTGAAAAGCAACCACCACCACACTTTCAAACACTCTCTAAAAGATACAAAGGAAACCAACCTTAGAAGATACCATCTCTGTTTTAGTGTTTTAGTATCTGTTTTGCTTTTTAAATTTGTTTTTAGAAAAATATTAAAATAATATTTTTTTAATTTGTTTTTTAACAATTTAAAAATATAAAACAATAATTTTACATAATTTTTTCTCTTTAAATTTTAGGTAAATACATTTTAACTACAATACTAAACACATCTTTATTATCTTAATACAACCAAAATCTAAAATATAAAACACAATTCTTAAACTTTCTTCATAACATGATTTGATATGATAGTAAGTTTAATTTATATTAGGTTTTAATTAAACCCGATGAGATATTAATTTAGTAAAATTTGCTTGATTTGATCAAATTTAATTGATGTATACTGTTATTTTAGTAAAAAATAATTGATATAGTAATTTGTAAGGTAACTAATAATTTTATTTTTTTCAAGGTTCAAAGTTATTCTCATTTATAAACTCCAACAACTTCATTCCCAGATTTCTTGTATTTTTTTATTAAGTTAAAAGCATGAGATTGTGATAGTGATTACGGTTTAAAGTGTTTTTTATTTAGAAATATTTTTAAATAATTTTTTTATTTTTTTAAAATTATTTTTGAGACCAGCACATTAAAACAATATGAAAATATATATAAAAAAAATTAACAATTTTTTTTTTGAATTTTAAGAGAATACAATTTTTCCCAAACCGCTTTCAATCATGAAGATTGTTGTGACAAGATGTAATTTTAGAAAACTTGCCATGATTAGAGGATAGTTGACGCAGCTGGGAACTAAAGATAATTTGATTTATTACAAATTAAACCTTTTAAAGACTAAAAATATTATAATTATAAGAAAAAACTTAAAAATATATATTTTTTTTATCAAAATCTCACTTGTCAAAAAATTATTACAATCTTTTAAATAAAAAAACTAAAAAAATCGTAAGACTAAAAAAGAAAAATAACCTGATAAAATTATTTTCTTCAAAACAAAAAACAAAAAATATATATATATTCCTAAAAAAAAAAAAATCACGCATCAATAGTTAATCTAAAAACGCAATAACCACCTTATAAAGCGTGTTTCCTATTACAAGAACATTGACAGCGTCGGTTATATCCTCTTTTCAATCCCACGGGAGCTTTACTTTTCATCAACTCAATGGGTAATTCATCTTTATTGAAGAATTCATGATAAGAAATTGTTCTCTCTCTCTCTCTCTCTATATATATATGAGAGTGTTGTAATTTTTGTTTATTTGCGTTTCTTTTCAAAATATTTTTTATTTAAAAATAAATTAAATACTTTTTAAATTTATTTATATCAATACATTAAAAATATTAATTTAATATATTTTTCAAACACAATTTTAAACACAATTTCAAAATACACCCGAATATAATTACAAACCAAAAAACTCAAGCTAGCTTTAAATATCATGAAATAATATTATTTTAAATTTTGCCTTAACATATTATTTTTCTTCAAAATATAACCCATATCAAGATTTATATAAGCTGGGATTGATAAACGTGGTTTAATTTATTTTTGTATAAAAAAATATTAAATTGATGATTTTTAAGTATTTTTTAATAATTTTTTATGTTAATATAAAAAAACAACAAAAAATTAAAAACAACCTTTTAATTTATTTTCAATAAAAAAACAATAAAAAAATCACAATTTAAATTGGGTACAAAGCGAATACCTACAAGTAAAGAACTCATTCAGAAGGGTCCAACTTATGTAACTGGACTCTCTCGACCATTAGATATTGACTTCTTAAGCAGTCATACAAATCAATGGTCCAGATCATCTGATCCAAACTTCAGACCATAGGATGACCCCCACCATGATGATCCCAAAAAGACAACTTGGGAAAAAACAAAGGCTGGAGGCTCCTCCTCCTTTCACATCGCAATAGTGATTACTGTGATCTAATCTGTAATTAGCCACTTTGATTTTCAAACAAGCAAAACTCCCTTTTTTGTCTTGCCTCACTCTCACACCTCACAAGATCTCACCTTGTCTACCCTCTTTCTCTTCAACAATTCACATGTCCTCCTCTCCCCAACAAATGAAATCATCTCCAGACCTCTCTTCCTTACCTTAGTTCTCACTCTTTCCCTTTATCTCTCTAAAAGGTCCCATCTTTCTCCTCTACACGACCGCATTAGCACTTCTCTCTATAAAGCTCCAATCTTTTTCTCTGAAAACATCCATTTCCTTCAAAACCCATTTTGCATTTCCCTGAAAGAGTCCATTGAGAATGAGTTCACAAGCACCCAAATCAAGTAAACCATCAAAACCCCAGAACCAAAACCAACCCACATCAAGATCCTCCTCTTTATCAACCCATTTGGCCATGGTTGAACTCAAGCAAAGAATCATAACTAGTCTCTCTAAACTTGCAGACCGTGACACTCACCAGATCGCCCTTGAAGACCTTCGCACAATAACAGAAACAATCTCTTCTGATGCATTACCACTGTTACTAAACTCTCTCTATGACTCACTTTCTGAATCCTCCAATTCAAAACCCTCTGTGAAGAAAGAATCTTTACATTTGCTTTCTCTTGCCTGTCAATCTCATAGAGATTTAACAGTACCCCATTTGACAAAAATCATTTCTTGCATTGTTAAGAGGCTTAAAGATTCAGATTCTAGTGTTAGAGATGCTTGTAGGGATGCTATTGGGGTTTTATCAGGGTTGTATTTGAAGGGTAATGGTAGCTGTGGGGATAGTAATGGTGCGGGGCCTATGGTGGGTTTGTTTGTGAGGCCTTTGTTTGAAGCAATGGGAGAGCAAAATAAAGTTGTGCAATCTGGTGCTGCTATATGTATGGAAAAAATGGTGGAGTGTGCTTCTGTAGACGGGGATAATGGTGGTGGTAATGTGCCAATTGGAGCATTTTATAAGCTGTGTCCAAGGATTTGTAAGTTGTTGAATGGACAGATTTTCCAGGCCAAAGCAGCTTTATTGGGGGTTGTAACGAGTTTGTCCCAGGTTTGTGAAACTTGGTTGTTTGATTTTATTATTCATTTTGGCAATATGTAAACTGTGTTCCTTTTTATGATAATTTGGTTGGTGTATATTGTTAATTATGCGAGTCTGTTTGTTTTATGAGAAATTGTGGCTGAAATGAATTTTTGTTTCGAGCTCTGTTTTGTTTTTTTTCTTTGTGTGGTTCGAATATATTTTGTTGGGAAGGAGAAGGAACAACTGGTTGTTCTGATGATGTGATTGAATCTAAGCTTTCTGTGGTGATTCTGTTGAATGATGAATTGTAGGATACGCTTTTGCCAGGTTTGATAAGTGGTTGTTTTTATGTGTGATTTATATGGGTTTTGGCATTGTGCATGGATCAATGTTTGGTTAAGGCTTAATAGCGATTGAAATGAAAGGAACGAGAATTTGGAATTTTGCATTCGTTTTGTTTAATCATGCACTGTGTTTATCATCTTGGCAATCAGCATTGAAGAAAGAAGACATAAATTGTGGCTGGATATTTTTTTTTCCTTCTTCTCTGATCTGTAAACTAAAAGGTGCCAGAGGGAGAGAGAGGGAGAGGGAGGCACTACATACTGTATCCTTCAGCCAGCCAAAAACTTGTCAATTTTCGGAATTAGCTAGTCTAAATTTGTGACTTGCTTGAATGGCCAAAAAATGGGAGGAAAGAGACCAAAAGGTTGAGTTTTCTAGCATTACTTAAGAAGATCTGCTCCAAGCATCTATTGATAATCTATAAAGCATGGATTGAAAATTTGGGACATTGGCATAGGTTTTCCGTAATCCCTCTCTACAATCACTTTTGCCTCTTCCTTAACAGCTGCCTTTCCCTGAAATCTCATTTTCTTCCCTGGGATAAACTCTCTTTCCTCTTTTGGTATACAACCCATTTCTCTGCAAACCATGCAAAATGAACACACAAGTATTCAAATCCCCTAAACCTGTGATACGCTTAAACCAATCTCCTACCAAATCCTCATCAGCAGTATTTTCTTTTTCCATGCAGTTAGCAAATATTGGACTCAAGCAACAAATCATGCTTTCTCTTAAACTTGCTTATCATGACACCCATCAGGCTGCCTTGGAAAAGCTCCGTTCCATTATGCAATCCCTGCCCCCAGGCAGTTCCTGTGCTTCACAACTCCCTCTATCAATCCTCCTCTGACTGCACCAATAAACCCATTATCAAAAGGGTTTACTGCCAATGTCATCATGATTTAAAACTACCCTGTTCAACCAAAATCATTTCCCACATCATCAAAAGGTTGAGAGATTCAGATTCAAGTATTAGGACTGCTTGTTGTGACGCGTATGGGGTTTTGTTGGGGTTACATTTGAAGGATAGAGTGCGTTGTTGGTTGAGCCATTATTTGAGGCCACGCAGGCGCCAAACAAAGGTGTGCAATTGGGTGCTGCTATGTATATGGTGAAGATGGTGGAATGTGCTGCAGCAGATAGCGTGTGGGGGAATTTCAGAAGCTACGCCCTAGGATTTCATGGTTGTTGAATAGTAAGAATTTCCTGGTCAAGGCCGTGCTTTTGGTGTTTTGAAAAGTTTGTTGCAGGTTTGGGCAATGTCAACCAGTTATATATGTTTTGGAAGTGTACATTATTTTCTTTTGGTGATAAGGTTGATGTTTGATTGAAAGAATTAAAAGGAGATGAGAATTTAGAGTGTGGCATAACATTTGTTACTTTTTTTTATTTGGTTTAGGTTCATAATTTGTCCTACTCCAAATTGTAGCGCTTGAGAGAGAAAAAGATTGAAAACCTCAATCTGTTGGTGTAAATTCCAAATAGTTGCCGTGATAATAAATTAGTTAGCTTTCTCTGATTCCTGCTTATTTCAATGCAGTACTTTTTAAGCAGTTTGAAGTGCCATTCAATGAACTAACTTACTGGTTTTTATTGAAGCTACTTTAATTGTCTTGAGATTATGAAGTAGCATAACTCAAATTAGATAGTTGTAAATTCTAGCAACAAAGAAGCAAAATCCAGGAATTTTATTGAAAGTTGTGTTTTGTTACAGCTGGGATCAATTGCACCACAAGGCTTGGAACCATTGTTACAAAGCATTCATGACTGCCTCAGGAGTACAGATTGGGCAACTCGTAAAGCTGCAGCTGATGCTTTAACTGCCTTAGCATTGCATTCGAGCAGCTTGATTGCAGATGGAGTTGCTATTTCTACCCTGACTGTGCTTGAGGCTTGTCGTTTTGACAAGGTACCTTATTTAAACTGTTTTCCCTCTACATACTGTTTCTTTGCATGTTCTTTTTACTGGATTAATGACTACTCTTGGTTATCTCACTTTAATAATTTTCAAGAACGATGGGCTTCCCTTGGTTTTTATGATTGTATTGTTGAATTCATGTTGGATGGCCTGATGAATACATTTTATTTAATGTTTCTTGTAACCTTGTTGAGGCATAAATTAAGTTGCGTTTAACGTGCATAGTTCCTAATGTTGTGAAGCGAACGCCGGAACTGTTAAAAGATGAAAAAACCAACAAAGCTGCTCCCAAGTTTTGTTTCTCTGGATTTAGAAAAAATTTCTCATTTTTTTATTTTGTTAAATTGAGATTGACTTGGAAAAAAAATTTTGTTTAATTTTTATGCTTTTCAAGTATCAAGTGCTCCTCCTCATTTGGTGAAGACAGGCCCTCGTTTTTCTCTTATTAATTTAATTTCTTTCCAATGAAAATTTTATTGAATTCATATGACAGAAGAAAATTCAAGAAATCCTATAAAATCTGCCTTGAATTTTCTGGGATGAAATGTCGAATCTAATGAAGGATAAGAAGGGCATTTCTAAACTGTTCTACAAGCTGTCACTTAACAAAAATACATAATTCTCGTGGTTCTTATATCATAGATTTATGTTGTTGTGTAGTCTTTAGAGCTATATGTTAAATTTTATAGTTTAAGGATGAAAAAGTATGCTTTTACTAAAATGTAATGCTTAAGAATAATGGAAAACAGGCTCAAGCTTCTTGTTGCTGCCTTTTGAACTATTAATGTGTCCATTTAGTTACCATTTATTGGCTTAACAGATAAAACCTGTCAGAGATAGCATGACAGAGGCCTTGCAATTGTGGAAGAAGATTGCTGGGAAAGGAGAAGGTGTCCCTGATGATCAGAAAAGTTCCTCTCAGGGTGAGTATTTCTGTAATATTCTTCTTTCTGTAAATGAAGCTTCAAATATCTAACCTTTACTTCATCACCATTTTCTTTATAATTAATGTTTAGATGGAGAGCGTCATGACTCAGCAGAGTTGTCAGATAAGAATTCAAATCCTAGTGACCGAAGAAAGGAGTCATTCTCTAGGGATGCATCCAATGGTACTTCTCCAACCAAAGATTCAGCATTAAAAAGCAAAGGTGGAAGCATTCCTGACAAAGCAGTTGTAATATTGAAAAAGAAAGCTCCTGCCTTAACAGATAAAGAATTAAACCCAGAATTCTTCCAGAAATTTGAAAAAAGGGGTTCTGGTGATTTTCCAGTTGAAGTAATAGTTCCTCGTAGATGTCTCAATTCTTCAAATTCAAACAATGAGGAAGAATCAGAACCAAATGATTCTGAATCAAGGGGAAGGTCAAACCGCATGGGAAACAGCCAATCAGATGATATTCATGGAGCTTTCAACAACAAATTCCGTACCATGGAGAGAGGAGTTACTGGAAAAGATTTAAGAACCAGAGCATTTGATGATGAGAGGCTTGACATAAACCAGAGGGAGTCTTCTGGCAGTCGTGCAGGTTTCTCCAAATCTGATGGTCAATCTGAAGGATCCTTTGTAAATAATAAAGGAAATTGGTTGGCCATCCAGAGACAGTTATTACAGCTGGAGAGACAACAGGCTCATGTCATGAACATGTTGCAGGTCTGCATATAATTTTACATTTAAGGAAATTGTTCTTATGCATGTTTTATTTTGCTAATGAGATACTTGATGTTTTAGGACTTCATGGGTGGGTCTCACAACAGCATGGTAACTTTGGAAAACAGAGTTAGGGGTCTTGAGAGAGTTGTTGAAGACCTGGCACATGATTTGACAATATCATCAGGTCGCAGAGGTAACAGCTTTGCTATGGGTTTTGAGGGATCTTCTAATAGACCTTCAGGGAAGTATAATAGCTTCTCTGACTACTCTAGTACCAAGTACAATGGGCGGGTCCCTTCTGGGGAAAGGTTTTCCCAATTGGATGTTACAGCTCCAGGCATGAGAGGAAGGGGCTCTCATTGGAGATCTGATGCATCTGATGCTTGGGATTTTCCCACATATGGTGCTTCCAGGAATGGACAGGCTGGTTCAAGGAGAGCTCCAGGTGGTGGTTCCTTGGATGTCAGATCACCTAGATCAGAACATGAAAGTGATCAGTTAGGCAGCAGGAGAGCTTGGGATAAAGGGGCTGGACCTGTTAGGCATGGTGAGGGGCCTTCTGCTAGAAGTGTCTGGCAAGCCTCAAAGGATGAAGCTACCTTAGAAGCCATTCGGGTGGCCGGGGAGGACAGTGGGTTAGCTCGGACAGCAAGAGTGGCTATCCCTGAGATGACTGCAGAAGCTTTGGGAGATGATGATTTTGGGCAAGAAAGGAACCCTATCTGGACATCTTGGAGTAATGCAATGGATGCCCTCAAAATGGGTGACATGGATACAGCTTTTGCTGAAGTAGTGTCCACGGGGGATGATCTCTTGCTTGTGAAGCTTATGGACAAATCAGGTCCTGTTGTTGATCAACTTTCCAATGAGACTGCATGTGAGGTCCTGAATGCTATTGGACAGTTTCTAATGGAGCAGAACTTGTTTGATATATGTCTGTCTTGGATTCAGCAGGTATGGGTTTCCCTCCACTGAATATAAATGCGAGTTGCTTCATTTGAGTAATTCTTTGCGCAAACTTGTAGTAATAGGCTAATAGCATAAATAACATGCGGAACACTCTAAGCCAGAGTATCTGGTTGAGAAATGTTTATAAATTCCCTCTAGAGCTGCTACAGAAAATTGCTTGGAGTGCATAATAATAACAGTAAAAAATTGATGCCACACGCACCCGCCTCTTCTAGGCGTCATAGAAGGTGCCAATAACCCATTATTTCAGTAAAAAATTGATGCCACACGCCAACTGTTTTGAATCATGCATCAATAAATAACACCTGTTGTGCCTGGGTGTGATGTAATGGATAAGAGAAAAATGTCTAGCTAATCACATATGGCATCAGGTATGGACTTGTCTTACTGTTTAATGTTTGGCATTACATCAAACCCTCTATGATACCTCGTGTCCCCCCCGCCCCAATACAAGCTGGGAAAAGGAGATCATATATTTGTCCGATTTCTCACTCTGGTTTGATGGTGCTTGTTTATCAGTTGGCAGAAATTGTGTTAGAAAATGGATCAGATGTCTTTGGCATTCCCATGGAACTGAAGAAAGATCTTTTGTTGAATTTGCATGAAGCTTCTACCTCGATGGAGCCCCCAGAAGACTGGGAAGGTGGGGCACCTGACCAGCTTTTGTTGCAGATGGCATCAGCCTGGGGAATTGAAATACAACAGTTTGAGAAGTAATCAATGGCTGAAGCACCTATTTTGCACTAGGATACTGTATTTTTATAAACAAATTGACTGGGGTGATGTGGTTATACGTCCTGAATTTTACGAATTAAATGTAAATTGGAAGGCAAGTTTTTCAAACAAACATACGGGTTATATGGATTTAATCCAAGTTAAATGGGGCATTAATGTGTGGATTTGTTCAAGCTGAAAATCAATTCATTCTTTTGTGCAGTTGGAAGGATGCTGGTTAAGGAGAAACTTCATAGTTCATACACTCACGTGTGGGTGGTTCTTGAACAGATAAACAGCTGCAAATTACCATGACTACTTTTCATAAAATTCGGGTCAATCTTTTACATGCTTGATGCAATTGCACTAGTACTAACTCCTAAACTCACCACTCACTAGAGATTTTACAGGTTGCTTAAAATAGCATCTATATATAAAGGACAACTTCATAGATGTCCGTCCTCACCATGCATATGAGATTTGAAGATGCCACCGAAGCAGGACAAAAAAACACCCTCGCCTATTCATGGCCAAAACAGTGCAGATACATCATGAAATGCAGCAATTTGACTTCATGGTAGCTGACTAGCTGTATTGAGAACTGCGCATGGAGCAAAATAGTTCCAAGTATGGAATCTGCCTTGACATAAAAAATGTGAACTCTGCTGGAATAGAACTCCATTCTCAAGGTAGGAGAAACCTCAAAATATGATTTCACAACCCCAATCGAGATCCAATTGTCGCAATGGCACCATATACCTACTTGGCGGAATACCAGTTTTGAGCACACTTTGCATCAACAGCTAGGTCCACTTTAAGAAAATTCTTGCCACCAAAGGGCTTGGACATGCAATCGACAACTATGGCCTTGGCAACCTCAGCTGACTCGGTTGGTCCTTCCAAAATCACTTCATCATGAACCTGTGTTTTTTTTATAATGGCATGCTGTTATGTAATGGCATGAAAAATCCTTGGAAGAAGGTAACTAAACACTACAATTGAGACAACTTGGTTCAAATCAAAGGTAGAAATTAAGATATAAGTGGATGCAACTTGCTGTCATATGCCAAAACATCAGAGGAAACGAACATCAAATGTTAACAACAAAAATAATATGTACCTGTAAAAGCAGCTTCCATCCAAGTTCCTTCAGACGATTGTTCTTTGATATTTCTAACATCGCACACATAGCAACATCAGCAGCACTACCCTGTAGCAGTCACCCAAATGAGATAGAGAGAGACAGGGAGAGAGAAAGAGAGAGAGAGAGTAGAATTGGGCAAACTTAAGCGCATAAGAAAGAATGAAAGAACCTGCACTGGGGTATTGATAGCAGCCCGCTCAACATGACCTCTTAGAGAAGAGCTAGCATCAGTCAATGAAGGAAAGACACGAGCCCGTCCCAGCAATGTGTGAACACGTCCATCTTCTCTGGCTTCTTTCTTACGAGCTTGTTGCCATTTAAGCACTTCTTTTCTTTCTTTATACCAGAGATTAACAGTTTCCTTTGCTTCTGCCACAGAAACCTGGAAAAATAGATGGTAAAGACCATGCTGTGGATCGACACGACTCAAAGCAAATCAGGACAGATCACTAATTAGATTAGGTTTATTCGGTAAAGTTACCTTCCAATCCCTGGAAAGCCCCACTGGAGTCTTTCCATATGCAATTGAAAAGTTAAGCATTTTAGCTTTTCTTCTTTCAGAAGCAAAGGCATCCTGAAATATAAGTTCCCATTCAGTAAAATTAGGGAAGCCAAATTCTATGATTCTACTTAAACATAACACAATGCACAAAAAAAATAGAAAAACATTGCCAAATCCTTTAAAGCAGAACACATGCAAAAAAAATCACAAAAAAGATCCCATTCGTTCACTTGAGAAACACATCCACAAGCAGGTTCAAAGAATAATTCACAATTCACCTTCAATAGTGGAACTGGGGGTTTATCTTCACCAGGTTGAGGATACCACTCAAGAAGCACACGCTTTTTCTCAATGGCTTCACGAATATGCGGATACATGTTCACAGCTGTCCTTGAATGGAAATCTCCACCAGCTTTGAAAGCATCCAACATGCTCTTACAGTTGGCAAGATGTGCAAGAACCCTAAGTTCCAGCTGTGATATGAAAACATATTTCAATCAACCTTCACATATAGTGATTTATTTATGTATATAACTCAAATGCTTACTTGCCCATAATCAGCAACAATAAGTGAATTTCCAGGTGCAGCTATAAATGCCTGACGGATCTTGTACCGATCTTTCTCTAAGGCAGGCTGATTCTGATTTATGGAAGAGAAGATGTCAGCACTCTTTAAGCTCTATTGCGTTCAGAAATAAAATAAAATCCAAGCTTCTTTTCTCGTCTTAAAATTTTGTAAAATCAACTTATACACTCTTTAATCTCCACTGCATATAAAAAGAAAGCAACATTCAAGTTTCTTTTCTTGTCTTAAAATTTTGTAAAATTAACTGATAAACGACCATGAAAACTCAACCATTGTGTATCCTAACAACACTCCCAACCATCCTACAAAATGCCTTGGTAATTGACACCCCTGAAAAATAAAAATCAGAGCTTTTGCTGTCGAGATAGGAATAGTGGATGATATATATATATAAAGTTAAAGGGCTCATGTCAACAATAGATTTCATAGTGGTTATGAATTATGACTAGCTGGAGCAGAAAAACAAAACACACATTCGATAGAAGCAGCAAACATATTATTGACTGACAATAAGTCATGTTCCATTCAGCACATAAGAATGAGAAGATTTTCATCTAAAGCACAAAGGCATCTTTGATGGAACATTGATGTCATTAATTCAGAAGTTCATTCTAAGATGTTAAAAAAGGAGGTGAAAAAACCTGCAAATTTGGTCTCCTAGCTGATAAGCGCCCGGTTTCTGTATTGATATTCAGAGAACAATGAACACGCCCACTCTTACCTGATAGGTTACTGCTCTGTGGTAGAAAGACAATGATATCAGGATGAACTACCATGAAGATTTGGAGGTATAAAAAAAAGCATGGACAGGAAACATGCTTAAACAAAACACTGAAATCAAAATGTTACAGTATCATTAGAAGAAAACAGCAACCATCATCATCGTTGTCATTATTGGGATTGGGGTTTCTGGGAAGACTGGCAATGGATCTTAAAGTTTCATTTTTTATCTTGTCAATTATTTTGCTTGAACCACAGAGTGGGCTAGGCAGACAACCTGATGCTCCTAAGGATTTAACTTTGACTTTAGGTGAACGTTTAAGAAATATTCATGTCTGAGCTTTAATTATGTGGGAAGCTAGATGTGTCCTTAAAGGAGCTGGATTGAGTTTTCTGCGGGAAGATTAAATGGTTGGATTGACCTAGATGTGTCCCTCTAGGAGAAACTTTAATTATGTGGGAAGCTGATTTCAGTATCTGCAGAGGTTGCCTTCTAGTTAGTAGAGTTAGGGGGCAATTATGTTTTACAGATTGTTGGAAAATTTCAATAGTAGGGGGGGACTTTGTGTAGGTTTATGACATAGGAATCCCTATTAGGAATCTTATTCCCTTTATAAGAAGGAATAACTCAAGTCTATAAATATGCTTGTAGACTGTCAATTTCAGTATGAAGTTTACCATGACTACAGTGCAGTCCACTGCATCACAAAATCATAGCCCCCCCCCCCCAACACCCTCTTTTTTTACAGCTTTACAAAAATCTCAAACCATGTTTCCATTGAAAAAATATCTCAAACCACAACACCTCATTGCCCCCAATACACTGAGGCAACCACAACACCACAGCACTATAAATGCATCTAATCACGCATGTTAAACAAAATGATCAAAGGGAATGGCATCTAAAAATAGCAGTAAAAATCACCTGCAGGGGGAGGATGAAGTTGGATATCAAAGAATCAATGGAGCAAAGTTCACATAAAGAAGAAATAGCATGGCAAGCCTCAATCCCTTCTTCTGGTGTTTGAAACCTGCGCAGATTTCCTACATGACCAGATTCATCTTCATTCTCAACAACAGATAACTCTTTTGATTCCAAATCTTCATCTGTCATTGTCTCAGAATCATCAAAGACAACATCATCTAACTGCGAACCAGCAGCATCATTGACAACATATTCTGAAGAAATCTTCCTGGCCAAGGTCTTCAAAGCATCTCCGCTGACTGAAGGCCAACCAGAAGCTGTATACGTCTCAACAGGCAGATCAACTCTAATGCTACATAACTTGATGTCGCAAAATTTTGTGGGAGTCTTCTTGCCTTCTTCAATCACTTTATCAACATTTGGAACTTTGAATGTTTTAACTTCGGGAAGAGTAACGAGGGGATCCTTGCTGCAACGGAAAGCAATTAAAACAAATAAGGTGTTTTTTCCCATCCACCCCAGTTTGGCTTAGATCAGATTCAGTACTAACTAGAGTGCAATGTCACTGCAATTCAACAGCATGCAGAAGCTTTTCAATGCAAGAGAACTTAATTTACAGAATTCAAGAATTCCATGGTACAAATACTGTTGTTCAAATTGCTAGGAAATTAACATTTAGGAGAATGTGTTCCCTTCCCAGGACAGGACTCAAATTTATACTTGGAAAGTATAGTCAATGAGAAGACTAATTGATGACATAAACATTTTGATATTTTTAGTTAAAGGACGAACAACTAAATGTAAGTACCTCCAGAAGAATTTAACTTTTACCTGTTACAAATACCACCAAAAAGTAGTTGGCGCAGTTGAGTATCACTTCCCACATTCATGTACTTGGCATCAGGGCAATACCTAGAGGCCCACTTGCGAAATCTACTAGCAGCAACCTCCTGTTCTGCTTTGGCCACCTTCTCCGTCACAGCAAGATATGCTCGATCAACCAGCATGCCCTCAGTTTCCATTCTAACTAGAATCTCCCCAAATGGTTGCCAATATTCCAGGTAGAAGTCAAACATAGATTTTTTAAGAACCGGCTTTCCATCCATATTCCATGGCATTTTTGATAGTTGGCTTTCCAAGCTTTTATAAAGCTGCAAAGTGCTTATTGCATCTAGAGCAGAATAACAGATCCATGGTTCTCGCGCTTCTCTTTGTAGCTCTTCAACAGGGGCAATGGTGGTCAATTTGCCTTCAGATCCATCTTTTTTCACCTTTTTCTTGCCAAAGATGTTTTTCATTGATACTTTACCAATCAACTCTTTATAGCATGGTTCTGCCCCGCGCATGACCTTTTGGTCACCTGTAAGAGCTTCAAGAGAATATCCACCATTTATTCTTCTTGATGAATCCCATAATCGTGCCATGTGCATTGTATCAGCATGAAAACCAGAAACGGAAATCCCATAGTTCTCGATGACATGGTTATCAAAGCTGTAGTTGTGCCACACCTGCAGAAAGGATAGGCAACTTTAACGTTGGTCCAAATTGTATTCATGGACTGTGCATGCAGCCTAGTCATTGAAGCAAATGTAAGACAAGGCATGAACAGTTGAATTCTGTACATAGACAAGGCTGGACTGTTTAATGTAGTCGACACCGATGGTTACTTTACAAGGAAAAGGAAAGAGTTGATGCCTCTCACTGCTAAATACCAGTATTAAAGCATATAAGATCTAACTTTAAGCTTAGCTAACAGCACAAGCCATTTCCAAAGGGGGGAAACAATGTCAGAGTCCAAGTCTTTGCCGACACCAAATATATACAAAGGTCTAAAGTAATTGCAACATCAAGCTTATACACATCAGTAACCTCTCAATGCTGATATTACATCAAACATCTAAATGATCATAGTGCTATTTTAAAGAAGCTGCAGATGAAGAGAGCATCAACAAATCAAAACTGACAAAATTTACCTTTTTTATGTCCGGGGATTCAAAAAACGGAGCAAATTCATGCAAAAGATCCCTGCCGCCACCATCAAGAACATCTACCCAGATACAAGATTTCCCATTTCCAAAATCTGCCTCCGGTCCAGAATAAATACTAAAGCATGTTATCTCTCCATGGTCAATGGGTGTTTCCTCTTTCACTTCAATCTTGGCAACCTATAAAGATACTATGATCAGAAATTTAAAGTATCTACATAGGTGGGATTTCCAAAAAATGGATAGACATGCATATCCTTTAAAAGTCATGGACATAGAAAATGTGATGAGGAATCTACAAGAATCACAAATGATAAATTTCAAATATCATAATATTGTAAGATTAAGTTTGACATTCATAGCAGGGCCATCTAGGACCATTCCATAAATGTAAAGCTGAAAGCTAAAAAACAGAGAAAATTTAGTTTAAAGTAAACCAAATAAATCTTAAAGACAAGCATGAGATGCCTATCTCTGCATAGCTAGGTGATATCCTGTTTTTATTAAACATGTTTCTGCAGTGTTTGTGTTTAGAATGAAGGTTAATTTTACAGAAGTCTTAAGAAACTTTTACCTCTCTTGGATTTTTGAGCTTTAATGCAACTCAAACATCTTGCTTCTGACTGGAACTTCAATATGAAGCCTGAGTAATATTCTGTTTGGGCTTAGAATTTGGTTTAATTTCTTAATGTCTGCAAGAAATTTGAGCATTTTTAAACTCATCCGATTTCCAGCCTTCCAAACCCTAGAAATTGTCCCTTTTAAACCATAATCACTGCATGATTAACTTGAAAAATTAACCTTTAACTAAAATTACTGCTCACAATACAAATCTTGCACTCTGAAACAGCTTCATATTCATGCATCTTGTGTTGATTTAATCATGCAATTTTGGGCTTAGTTTGTTGCCATTGAATCATCAAAGAGCTAATATATTTAAGTTTATATGTCCATGCCTACATCTGCTTAGGGCATCCCTACAGTCTACACTGGCATGCCTATCTACTGTATGAGCAATTGCATCAGAAAGGAAAATAATAAACAGAATTTATTACAATTTAAGTGCATACCTCAGTATCGCAAGCATGGATAAGATGCCTATACTGATTTGTAAGCTTACTAACAACCTCCCTTGCCATGGAAGCATTATCAACAACCAGAACCCTCTCATAAATATTAGTAAGCCTTTCATGAATGCCAGGCTTATGAGGTCTTCCATTGGTCTGGGCTTTATCAGTTGAACCAGACCCTGTGTGTCCAAGTTTGTTAGACTGGAACTGTTTCTCATTCTTCATTCTCTGCATGAATGATTCATTATTCAAAACATCCTCTTTTAAAATGTCCTTCGAAGATAAACCATTTGGCCTTTTGTTATCAATCAGCTGACCAACATCCCTGGAAATTAATTGTTTCTGACTCTTTGGTTTATCCTGTATTCTGATTGCATTAATATCCATCTTTTCGTATTTAAATGAATAGGGGCTACAATCATATTCACGTTTCTGCTTGAACAGTTCAATACTTTTTTGCTTCCACAAGGCTCTTGTACCATCACATGGGATCGTAGTGACCTCAAAACCTGGAGGGGTATAAATTCTTGAAACTACCATCCTCTTCTCGTCTCTCCTTTGCATGCCATCAATTACTCGCAATGGGATTTCCCCCCAAAACCTAACAAATACAGTGAACAGAAATTAAAGCATCAAAACCGAAATTCCATTAAGAAAGTAAAAAAACATGGACTGACTTTTTTAGTCAAGACCAATCAAATTGCTACCAAATGCAACACTAGGGAATTCATCTCACTAATCAATTTGATCAGTCTGGTCTACATAAACCAAATCAATACAACAATTTCTTTTTAAAAACAACAAACCCCTAATGATTGCTCAAAAATTGTTGGAACACCCCGAAAGAAAAAGTGAACCTTTATATCCTCATAGTCAAGCAAGCCATAAAGGAAGCAACATGAACCGACAAAAATGTGAGTATCGACTAAACTGAGAAGCCTACAAATATCACATTGTTCATTACAAAACAGAAAATTCCATCAAGATAACTCGTCACTGCCCTACACTTCACTGCACTGCACTCAAAACCCAAACAAATAAAAAATAAAACTGGGTATTAAATAATTTCCAAAACTAAAAAATAAGTTAGAAAAACTAATAAATCAACAGATTAAGGCCTTAACATTAATAGCAAAGGCGAAGAAACCTGTGAAGGGCAACGGAGAAAGGCCTTGAAGAAGCAGCTCTGGAGGCAAAGCAAGGACACGAGCGAGATAAGTTGAAATAAGAAGGGCACAATGGCCTAAAGGGACTAATAGGAGTGGTGGTGCAGGTGACCCCCATAGCTAAAACCTCAGCAAACCTCCCCAGCTTAGCAGCTCTACTTCTGCTGTATAAAAGAGCCGTCTAGCAAGGGTTTTAGTGGCATATGTGTAAATATATCGAGCCTTGGGTGGGGTTTGTGTTATCTGAGGTGGATTGCAAGTGGGACTGTGAAAGAAGCAGAGGCAGAGGCAGAGGCCATAAGCACAGAGAGACAAAGAGGAAGAGGGAAGGCCAAGAGGTCTAAAAACCCTTGTGTTGTTTGTTTGTTTTGTGTTTTTTTTTTTTTTTTTGGTGGAAAGCTCAGTTTTATTTTTTTATGGTTGCCAAATATTTGTCTTTGTGTATGATAATATTTTAATATTATTATTATTTTTTGTTTTGGAATTAAGGCTTGGGAAGTTTTTTATTTACAGATATGCCATTTAATGGGGGTGTATGGAGAATATGGTGGTCTAGCAATGCAGTGGATACTTATCTTATTTCTTATTCTTTTGGGAAAAATCACAGTTTGTTCCAAAGTTATTAGATTCAAATTATATTTGTTTTTGCATTAAAAAATTGATTTAATTTTTTTTAAATTTTTTTTGAGGTATTGATATAAACAAATATTTTTTGATGTATTTATAAAAAAACAAATATTTTGAAAAGCAACCAATTATACTATTCAAAACAATATTTTACTATGCTATACAACTTGGTTTAAGATTTAGGTCACGAGTTGAGTTAAACAGAAACATTAGTTGACTCAAGATAAATTAAAATAACTTTATTTTAAGATATTTTTTAAAAAAATTATAATAATATCATTTTTAAAAAATAAAATTAAACCATGTTTTGATTAAATTTTAAGTGTACTCATTCAATCATCTAAATTTAACCAGATTATTTTTCATTTATTTTTTTTAAATTTAATATAAAGTCCTGAGTTTACAAACTAAGTCAAAGTAGGCAAGTTTAATAAGATTGACTACAAAATGAGAGATATTAGTCTAATATTAGTATTTGAAGAGAGAATTATAATTAGTGGAGGTAGATTGTGTTTTGCATGAAATAATTTTGAAAGTTGACCTAATCGCAAGTGGATTATATCTTGAAGATCGATTAATTTTACAAAGTATATGTTATGAGAAATGTTTTTTTTTTCCTTGATGTAATTGAAAAGGAGAACCTGAGATAACTTTATTAATCTTCGAGTATTTTCAAGTGATAAATAAACTTCATGAAATATAGTTTTTTTTAAAAAATATTATAACCATAGTTTTGAAACTAGGCCCGGAGGGTCAACCCGGGACCCGAGGCTGGAACCGGGCAGGGTTGAAGAAAAAACAGGAGAAGAAAAAACCCGGTATGACCCAGCTACCCGGTTAAAAACTCGTTTGCAACCTGTTGACTTTTTTTTTACTAAAACGATGTCGTTTTGATTTTAAAAAAAATGACCTGGACAACCCGGTCAAAATCTAGAACCCGGATCTTGAACCGGGCGGGATCTAAAAATTATTATAGTAACCAAAACAACAATTGTTGTTTAGGTTTTTTTTTTGGTCTAAAGCTACATTGTTTTTATTTAGAAAAAAAACTTGAAACAATCAGCCCACAACTCGGGCTTTGTACTGAGTTAAACCTTGAACTGGGTTTGATAACCGGAGAAAACGAAAAACACCTGACAAAATTTAGAAAACTACAAAAGCAACAAAATTTGGCAGGAAACCAAAACTAAGGGGTGGAAGAAATAAAAGTAATTAAATGGAAAATGAAATTTGAGTAATGGTAAAAGGAGTGCTTGATAGACCCATGAAACCATTTTGATCTCAATCACTATCAGGAGAAGGTGTCTTGATATGGTCATCGTCCACTGCCGTCTCTTCAGGAGCATCATTTACTGCTAAAAATTTAAGTGCTGTTACAACATCAGCCATTAAGGGCCTTGTAAGAGCTTCCTCTTGGAGACACATGTTTGCAACCGCAAGTGCTTGATACAGACCTCTTAAGGGATAGTTTCCTTTGAGCAAAGGGTCTGCAATTAATGCAAGCTTTTTTTTATCTTTAAATAATGGTGTTGCCTGCAAAGAGAAATGTAGTCAAGCTAGGGCTTAAGTTGTTCGGTTCTAGCAGTCGAATGTTTGTCGTTAAGTGTTTCAGGATCAGGAAAACTATGATGGAAAGTTATGCCAGTAATCTATGCCATTTTCGATGAAATATCGTCAGAGGAAGTATTTATGCAAGATAAAGAAAAATGAATTGGAGAACAAAAGTTTCTGCACATACCCAGGAAACTAAATTCTTTTCTCCGGCTGGTCTTGAACTGTCGATGACTCGTCTTCCAGTGATCATCTCCAAAAACACGACTCCAAAGCTGTAAACATCGGATTTCGCTGTCAACTGTCCTGTCAATGCATATTCAGGTGCACAGTAGCCATAAGTTCCCATCACCCTGGTGGATACATGTGTCTTGTCCCCGGTCGGTCCAAGCTTTGCCAGCCCGAAATCTGAGAGCTTTGGGTTGAAATTCTCGTCTAATAACACGTTTGATGCTTTGAAGTCACGGTATATTACTGGAGGATCTGCTGATTCATGCAAGTATTCAAGGCCTCTTGCAGCCCCTTCTGCTATTTTAATCCTAGTATTCCAATCCAATGGATTTTTATCTGGGGTTAAATCTGAAAGAAAAATCCAGCTGAGTAGTGTAAACTAGCAAGAAACAGGAACCTAATCTCTGACAATGATGGAAATGCTGCACCACAGGAACCAAATCTGTTCCAACCTGTGATCATTTATGCAATGAAATCTATCCTGTATGGAAAAAGAGAAGCATGTCCGAATGAAGTTGCTATTTTAATTCTAGTATTCCAATCCAATGGATTTTTATCTGGGGTTAATCTGAAAGAAAAATCCAGCTGAGTAGTGTAAACTAGCAAGAAACAGGAACCTAATCTCCGACAACGATGGAAATGCTACACAACAGGAACCGAATCTGTTCCAACCTGTGATCATTTATGCAATGAAATCTATCCTGTATGAAAAAAGAGCAGCATGCCCGAGTGAAGTTGCTTCATACATACCAAGAAGGTGATCCTCAAGGGAGCCGTTAACCATGAACTCATATACTAAAATCCTCTGGTCACCATCAGCACAATATCCAACCATGTTGACAAGGTTAGGGTGGTGAAGAAGACTTAACATCAAAACCTCTACAAGAAATTCTCTGTTTCCTTGAAATCCATTCCTGTCTAGTTGCTTAACAGCGACAACCTAAATTGAAATAAAAACAACATCAGAGCTTCTTTTTTTGGCTTGGAAGTTAAAAACAATGGAAGACATTTAACATCATACAGCAAGAGTAGTACTTGGTTCGTTTTTGCAATCAGCCCTTTGTATACCCTCCCAAAACCGCCTTCGCCTATCAGGTTTTCATTGTTGAAGTTCGTGGTTGCAGTAGCTAACTCTCGGCATGTGAAAATATCAGCAGATATATTGCCCTTTCCAATCTTCTTGATTTCTTCAGTTATGAACCTTTTTCTGCTGCTATCTGTGGAGAAATTATGCTCAATTTAAATTAGACTCTTTGAAGTTCTGTTCAAAATATAAATGTCTTGTAACTAACTTATCATAAGTTGGACAGTTAAGCAAAATGTCCTGATTTGCTAATGCCAAAAGATTATATGAACCATAGTTGTTAAACATAGCTCGACTCGGTGACTCTGGGTTGTCTTGAAAAATTCATGACCTAGAGCATGACCTACACTGGTTTCAAGTTGAATTGAAAAAGAAAATGCAATGGTGAAACCTGTTTGACCTGACTGGATCGGCCCGTGATTTTGTTGACCAACCAAACTCGATCCAAACCCTTAAGTCAAGCAAAATGTTCTGACTTGCTAGTGCCAAAAGATTATCAGGACATAATTGGTAAACCCAGCCTGGCTTGGTAAATTGACTCGAAAAACCTGTGACGTGAAGCCTAATCCAGGACATGTTTAAAGTTGAACAAAAAAAGAAATTGACCCGGTAAAACATAATTGACTCGGCCAGATGACTTGTGACTCGGTTAACTTGATCAAATTCAATCCAAACTTGGTTGGATCAACTCTAAGAAAATATTTTCTTTTAAAAATAACAATTTAAAATATCAATTCTGGTTAATTCAATTATCTAGTTTTCTGAACTTTTTTTCTAGTTAGTCGCCATACTGATAGTTGATAGTGTGAATTTAAATTAGTGAAAAAAATATTAAAAAACAACTATGCCTAATTATAACATCTTTGCTAATGTCTTCAATAAATGAAAATTACTTTCCAAAGAAACTAAAGGGGACTATTTTATCAAGGAAACATTGCTGATGAATTTAAAATATGGGAACACAGCAATTTGGCAAAGAAAAACACAGTATGAATGCAGTGTCGCTATGCATGGAACTTGGCATGCCATTTTCAATTTGTCATTTTAGTCTCCTGTTAAAGAAAAATGTGATTTTTACTACTGGGACAGGCTATATGATCAGGAGCACAACACAAAGCACATAAGAACACCATCCAAAGGAGATGAACTGCGCCTGTATACATATGGATTGACAGCAATCAGATCTAGGCTGTGGGATAGACAAATTACCAGTCTTCTAAATTATGATGAAGCATTCATGGTTTCTTGAACTCTAAGAATCGATCATTAGACCAAAACAGCTTACCTGTCTTGAATGAAATGTTAGCATACGAGGCTAAAGTCTCGGCATCACGGTATTCCTTGATGCTTTTTTTCAATGCCTTTCTCCCTAATCTTTCCTCTGACATGCAGCATTTAAACCAACCCATCTGGCCTCCCAGCCAGCATAAAAACCTGAAAGGAATTCTTAGAAAGATAGTCGGCACAGGGAGCTGTTGATATCGATCTCAAAATCCAAGCCTAAATGCACAAGAAAATACACTTCTGGTCTTTTCAGGAGACAGGAGATCATGTGTGTTTTTTGGTCTATCATTTATATCAAAGCCCTTCGAGATAGGAAAAGGAAGAAACTTGGTCAAATTTTTACTAATTCTTACGAAAAGACTGGCCATATTTTTTGCATAATAACCTACCTTATTAGCAAAATGGGCGTTTGACATGCTTTTCTTTGACTATACCTCTGTTTGAATGTCAAATTTCCTCCAATGTTAGGAGTGCTAGAAGGGATTGTGAGCTATTTTTTCTCGGAGTTTTACTATGGCAAACCATCATGATTTTACCTGTTCACTAAAATCCTCTCGAATTTACTGCTTTTTTAAGGCATTGGTGGCCTAAATGGATACACTTATACTGTATACGGATTTTGTATGTTTAACATAATGCAATGCAATGCAATATAATGTGATCAAATGTTTAATACAATAAAAAAATGTAATTGAATGAAATGGGATCTTTGATTGTAACTTCTTCTTCTTTTTTTTTTGAAAAGTTGTTACATGCTATGTTGTGTGCCAGATCAATTTTGTTTTCTTAATATAAAAAAATATTCAGGTTCCGTTTATGTATTTTTAAGAGGTAAATATTTTTTACTACTTGGATCACAGACTTAATTAGATCCGATATGTTGATTTTATTTAATTATATGATAAAAAAACAATAATAGTAAATCGATATAATTTTTATAAAAAAGTAATTATGATGATCTATCCATAAAGAATGCTGGTCAAAAAGAAAAAAAAAACCATGAAGCTCAATTATTAGGCAAACTAATGTTGAATGATAAAATTAAATAAATAAATAAAAAGTGACCTAAGTTAGTGTGCCAAACCCATGAACCAGGTTGTGAGGCTAGGCAACCCCATAGAAAACAAATAAAAAAATAATGCCAAATTCCTAACAATCCAGATGTGAAAGGATGAAATCGAAAAAATATCAATTAATAAAAAGGACAAAAAAACTCAACAAACTTGGGCAAGTTCGTCAAACCTCGTGAGCTGGATCATGCAAATGAGATAGCCTAATAGAAGGTAAAACAAGAAAAATTTTGAAGCTCAATTCTCAGACCAACCAAATGTTGAAGGACAAAAAAAAAACTCAATCTTAAAATATAACCTAAAAAAAGACACGAGTGAACATCCACGACCTAAGTCATGAAACCGGGATGACCCCATAAAAAATAAAAGCGAAGAAAATGATGAGTCCTAATTTTTAAAAAACCAAAGTCAAAGGATAAAACTGAAAAATAAAATTAGTGTAAAAAAATATCTAAAAAAACCAATGTCAACTTGAGCTAACCTTTTAAGCCTGTGACCCAGGTCATAAGGTTGAAGTCACCCTGTAGAAAAAAAAAATCATGAAACTCAATTCCCAACCAATCTAATATTGAAGGATGAAATTGAAAAAATAAATCAAGTTTAAAAAAATATACTGAGCAAAAAATAGCAACAAAAAAATAAGGATCAAATTTGACATGAAAACAAAATAGCATGATGTTTTTTTAATTCTATTTGGACTCGTACAAGACTCGAGGAGAGAAGAGAGAGAAAAGTGTGGGGAAGGAAAAATTTCACTGACACCCAATCATCATTTCTCAACCGACACACTCCGTCCTATTTAACAAAACTTGATGCACCATTTCAAACGCAATTGTGGATGGTTGTGTTTGACAACCAGAGAAAGCCACATGTGCCATTTTAAGATAAAGCTTCCTCCACATGCTGGCACATGAGATCCACACGCTAGCCAAGTTAACCTGCTCATCCAGGCTCACTATATTTATTTTAGTTTTAATTTTGGTCCCTTAACACTTAATTATTTTACATTAATATAATTTTATTAGACTTGCCAAATTGAGCATCAATATAGTGCTAGATTTTTCCCTTTATATTACAAGAACCTCATATCTAGGTAGCCAAAAGAGACTAAATATTTGTTTGTGCTTCAAATATGATTCTAATTTTTTTTAAATCAATGAAATTGAATTTTATTTTGTCAAACCAAGCATCAACTGACTGACTGAGTGACAAAATATTCCTCTAACACCGCACAATCCCCATAAATAAGCATAAAAAATAAATTATCAAAACCAATCTCAAATCAACACAACGTTAAAGGAACAAATAGAAAGAAAAAAATTGAGTAACCAAAAAAAAATTCAAGAACAAAAAAAGAAAAAAGAGGAATCATTGTATGAATCCACAATGATTTCTATCACAAGCTATAGTGTTGTGTTGATATCCTTTAGGTTTTTGTTAATGCAGGTCTTTATAAAGTTTCAATTTAGACCTAATAATTCTTGAAAAATGAAATTTTGACATTGTATTTATATTTTATTTACAAATTAGTCCTTATTTGAAAATTACTTTGGTCCTTGTGTTTTCTAAACAAAACATTTTGGTCCCTGAGATTTTTTACTAATATAGACCTTTTAGCTTGAATCCTACTTTATCTACACCCTAGATATACAAGAATCTCTTATAACCTATCACATTTTCATTTCATTAATACAAATATAATAGATATTTGTCTCTCATTAATATTTTTATCAAATTTATTAGTCCCTTATTAATGTTTGTATAAGATATATTTATCTCTTATTAATATTATTGGGTGAAATGATTTTCTAGCCTCCCACTCAAGCAAAATAACAAGGTTCATGAGATATAAATATCTCTTGAATCATCGAGATAAATGACTCATAATTTTTTCCATTCTTAAAATATATACATAACATTATTTTCTTACAAAACATTTATTTCATACCAAAACAAAAAACAAGCAACTTTATTCTTAGGATTTAATTTTTTTTACGTATTTATTACTCTTTATACAAGAATATTGACTTAAACATTTAAGGGTCCTTAAAATCCATTAAAAAATTACTATTTTGTAGGTATTAAGATTTCTACATCAAACCATCATATTTTTTAGCTATGAAAAATAAATCAAATAGAAAAAACACTTGATTAAGCCCATAATCTATCAACCAAAAATCTCTATTCCTAGACAGATTTTGAAACATCATCACTCCCCCCACACACACAATCTTTCCATGGAGAAAAATAAAATTTTATATAAAACATGTAAACCACCAGTTTTCAATTAACATATAATAATTAATTGGATGAATTTACAAAATTTATCATAAATCTTCCATTCCATATACAGATATTATGATGATGATAGTGTACGTATTTGTCAAGAAAAACTTGCAATTCTATATTTGAAATATTCTTTTTGAGAAAAAAAATACAAATCGGGGAATTAATATGAGAATTTTTTCTATATACTTAAATAATTAAAGTCTTCATTTAGTGTGTTTTATAATGTATTTTTTCTCTCCCTACGGGAGATGAGAAGTGCTTTCATTGTTTTTTTTTTAAAAAACCTATATCTATTTTTAATTATATCCAGTTTTTATTGATAAAACCAACTTTTTTTTTGTTAATTTAAGGAATTACTAATTTAGGTTATTAAAAGAAATCATTTCTATCATTCTTGTATCTTTGGGACAATTAATTGAAAGTATCCAATTATTTAAATTAAAGTATTATCTCTCTACCTGCACCATTCATTAAAATTGAATTATAACATTTTCAACATACCAACTTTCATTTTTTTCACTTCTAATTATCAAAGAACCTCTAAAGAGATACCAACAATTGTTTTAATTATTTGAATTCTTCAAATAATAATAATTTTTCAATATATTATTATTATTTTAAGAGAGGGAGAGAGAGAGAGAGAGAGGAAGTTCACCTAAAAATTGTTCCATTAAGAAATTCAAGTATGTTCAAGACTTATAATTTTAAGATTATGAGATACATCATGTAATAAATACTGTCAATATATTTACTTGTTTATAAGATTAATTATAATAATTCAACTATATTTTATATCAACTTTCATTAAAAAATTCCTCACACGTGCGGGTAGGAAACTAGTTGGTTTAGTATAATTAAGCTACATCGTTGGCCCGCGTTTTGTTACGAGATAAATCAAAAAAAATTTAATGAAAAAAAATCCAGCTGTTGTTAGCATTTTTCTAGTAGAAAAAAAATTAAACTCTGTAGGAGTTGACTTGATATAACTCGATCGACTTGACAAGTTCAAAAATAACCTAGACGATTGGTAAAAACATAGTTTACTCAAAAATTTCAAAATGATATTTTTTTAAAATATTACAACGACAATATATTGGATTAACTCGGGTGAAAACGAGTTAATCTGCCAAATTCATGGCTCAGATTATGAGACCATGATAATACATTATAAAGCAAATCAAAACAAATTTTGATGTCCAATTCATAATCAATTCAATATTAAATGATGAAATTGAAAAAAACATTAAAAAAAAAAACAACTCGAGTTAACCTTCCAAACCTACGACCCAAGTCTTAAGAACAAGACAACCTCATAGAAAGTAAATCAAAATAAATTATAAAATTTAATTCTCAATCAATCCAATGTTGAAGGATTAAATTGAAAAAATCAATTATAAGAAAGACACAAATAAAATGACCAGAGTCAACCCTAGTTAACTTACCAAATCTACGACCCAGGTCTTAAAATCAAGATAATCTCATAAAAAATAAACTAGTAAAACAACCCGAGTCAATCCGAATTAACCTTTCAAACTCGCAATTCAGGGTATGAGATTGAGATAACTCCATAAAAAATAAATCGAAATAAATTATGAAATCCAATTTTCAATCAACCCATTATTGAAGAATGAAAATGGAAAAAACTCAATCTAAAAAAAATAAAATAACTTGAGTCTACCTGGGTTAACTTGAAAAACATGTGACCTAGGTCATGAGATCAAGATAACCTCATAAAAGGCAAATTGAAACAAATCATAAACTCCAATTCTTATCAACCCGATATTGAAGTATAAAATTAAAAATAATACCAATCAAAATAAAGAAAAAACTCGAGTCAATTAAGTTAACTTGTCAAACTCACGACATGGATTATGAGATTGAGATAATTATATAAAAAGCAAATCACAATAAATCATGAAGTTTAATATTCAATAAATCTTGAGATAGTTATATAGCGAATGATGCAAATAGAAGTTAAATAGAACAACAACACAAAAAGAAATACAAAAAATACATAAGGTTTAATTAGCGGAAAAGGTTGCAGATGTGAACTCTAAATTCACAGTTTTATGCTATGAAAATAAAATGTATGATGATCGCCTTCTCAATAGGTTTGCAAGACATTTAAATAGGCTAGAAAACCTAACTCTACTAAGAAACAACTAGAAATCTAAATGCTTAAAGGAATAAAACATAAATCTAAATTAAATCATAAAATCTAAAAAATGTAGAAAAAATAACAAAATTGGACCAAACAAAAACTTTTAGGCCTTTATTTTTTGGAGATTAATGTTATAATATGAGAAAAAATGGCTTCCTATAAAAAATTGCTTTTATGATTTTTTAAACTCGATGTGACGTAATCATCTTGACCAATCCAAAGACATCTCAGCTGATCGGAAAAAAATTTGATGATGAAATTGAAAAAATATGAAATTGATGTAAAGAAAACCTCATGATCTAACATCCTGTCTAGCTCAAATTTATAATTAAATCATGTGAGAGTTATCTTAATATGACACACTCGACTTGACAAATCTAAAGGCATCTTGGTTAACCAATAAAAAAAAATTAAAGGACAAGATTAAGTAAAAAGATGAAATTGATATGAAAAAACCTCTCAAACCGATTCCTTGTTTGACTCATATTTAAAATTAAATTATGTAAGAGTTGTTCTGACATGATCTGATTAATTTTGTTAGTCCAAAGACAATTCAAATGATAGTTAAAAAAAAAAATTCAAGGATGAAATTAAAAAAAAAAAAAACTAAATTGAAAAAAAAAAAAAAAAAGAAGAAAGCTTCAGAATGATTCCCAAGTTTTAAGTACAGAAGTAGAGGGAATCACTATAAAAATATTATTTAGTCAAGGTTATACAATATTGCGAAGAATGGGTCAATAACAACCCTACAACATCTCATTCATAAAATTGAGTTTTTCATATTATTTTAAATTCATTTTCCAAAGTTTTTTCACCTTTTTCATAATTATAATATATTGTTTATATGTTTTTACCCATTGAAAAGGTTATTGTTGTAATACTCAGCAAATCTATAAGAAGATGATGTACTTTTAAAATTTATTAAGAGTTGCTAATGCGTTCACAATGATAATATATAAAGGGGAAGATTCGCATTTTAGTCCCTGAAGTGTAAAACGTTACATTTTAACATACAATTCTAACATCCATGAAATATCTATCAAGTTGTGCAAAGCATGGAGATTTCACAGACCAACTCTTTGTGGTGTATAAATTAATCTCATAATTAATTCCAATTCTTATGTTTTACTGCTAATATTTTATTTAAATTACAAAACAATTGAAATAAAGAAAAGAATATATGATGAAAATATTTAAATCCAGTGACCGACAGACAAAAGTAGAGGGAGGAGCTTTGACTAAGCAAACCAAGAAAGCCATTCAATGCCCCACTTGTAGTAAAAATAACTATCTATGTAAAAATTGCTGGTCTTTGGACATTTGGGAATTTCAGAAAACAAGCCATGGATTCACAACTGAGAAAGCTGGTAGCGGGTCTTTTTCTACTGTCAGCAATCTTTGTCTCTGGTGTCAAAGCTTGGACAGGTGAAATACACGGAAGAGTTGTTTGTGATGTTTGTGGTGATTCTTCCATCGGACCTGAAGATCATGTTTTAGAAGGTCCCTCCCTCACTCTCTGACTTGGTTTTAGTTTAATTTTTGAAATGGGCTTTTGTTTTTTGTTTCTTGATGTGTGAAAGTTTAATTCTTTCATGGGTTTTTTAGGGGATGAGCGATGACTTAATGGATTGGTGATTATAGTGATGGTTTTGTGCTAAAAATTGTTCCTTTTTTTATCATTTGATGGTTATTTATTTATTTATTGCGAGTGCACGTCCACCAGTTAACTAAATCTCAATTTCAAAGCAGTTGGGGTTGGTGGAGATGTATCCATTTTGTTCTTTCTTTTCTGTTTCAGGTCCATATAGCTTGTTTATTAGTGTAATTGGATGCGATTGGTTCTGTTTGTGAGTGTTATTGGACAAAGTTGATTCAGATTGTTACTGGGGAATGATGAAAATATGTTTTCATTTTTTTTCATTTTGGTTAGAAATATATTGTTGTATTGCTGTGATCTCGAGTCACTTTGCTCTCTCTTTGTGCATTAGCTACATCATTAGCGTGGTTATGGTTTGGCCAGATGTTTTTGCAACGTAAGGTAGTGTTATCTACACTCTAAGACCGTGTTTTGGGAGGTTATGCTCTTTGTAGTTTCTATGTGATAATGATATCTGCAATTGATTAATCTGTTGTCAAATAGCTATTAGGGGTTTGTGGGTAACCTGTGCATTTCTTAATATTGACACCTAAATTATGGAGTTTTCTAAACATTGTTCCCTTTCACCCCTCTGCAGTTGCTGGTTTGTCTGTGTTTGTTGATGTAACGATACTAAGTTGCTTCATTTTATTCTTGGACTGTAAAATGCTAATCCATGAACTGTTTTCTCTTCGATTTTGAGGAAAATTTGCTTCTGCCATGTAGGGGCATTAAGAAACACCCCAATATCTTTTTGGTATGCACTGCAGGTGGATGGCATTCTTTCACTGTCAACTTTTATTATCATCACTGTTGTTGTGTAGGGATATTAATTTAAATTCTCTTGCCTGTTATGTGTACCTTGAAACATGCTTTTAAACCAGGGCATATTCATACCCTTTGAATTTCCTGGAAACTTCATTCTTAAGGTGGGCTGTACCTTGGGTACCTTCAAACACTCAAAAAGCAATTTAAGGTTCCTGGAATCCCAGGGTGACTTCACTTCATTTGATGTTGCCAAGGGCTACAGCAGATGACTTTTTTGACTGCCATCTTTGACAAAACTTAAAATTTATGAAGCAATGATGGTTAATATTGTTGATTGTATTTAATTAAATTGAATAAGATGTAAAATGGGGTGATTTGGCTTGCCTTGATGCAGGCGCTGAAGTAGCTGTCCTTTGCATAACGAAGTCCGGGGAAGTTCTAAACTACCAGGCCTTCACAAATGATAAGGGGATTTACACTGTGGCAGAGACCATGTCAGAGAGTGACCGTTGGGATGCATGCCTTGCGCGACCTATCAGCAGTTTCCATGAGCACTGCACCCAACTAGGAGAAACTAGCACAGGGGTGAAGTTCAGTTATAATCGTCCATCTGGATTTTCTCACAGAGTCAAACCTTTTGTCTATAGCCCTGCCAATGTGCCAACATACTGCATCTAGATGTTAGTTATCTTGTATATTCACAAGTTTCAGCTTGTTATATCTAGAAGAAAAATAGAAAAACAGATTAGTTTGTTCTAAATTCCATGGTGCATCTATGCAAGGACTTGTATTATAGGCCAGTGCTACTGCTGCATTCAGAAGGTTTATAAAGCCAAACTCTAATTATGTTTGTACTAGGTTTTGATCACTGTTGCACTGTAATATGCATCCCCTATTCTGGCTTGCTTGAGTTTCTTCATTATCATGAATAGCATCTAATGCTGGAATGGGTTTTGCTAAACGCTGCAAACGATTTCATGACTGTGTAGCTCTCAACTGTCGTCCAATCAACCTCCGACATCTCATAGAACATGACCACCCCGATGGTTAGATCAAGGTGTTCCAGCACTAGTCATGATCACACTTGTTAAATCACTCCTGTTAAATCCGATCTGACCTGACTGGTCAGGTTGCTAGAAAATCTGGTTTGATCCAGATTGAAGTTGAACTGGAGTTAAATCTAGTTGACCTAGTTTGACATGAACTAGTTGACTTGTAAAAGAAAAGGATTTGAACCCTAACAAAAAAACCCTTCATTCCCTCCATTTCCCCTTCCCCGTCCATCAATGAGAAGCCAAAGGAAAACAGTCTTCATGAGCAGAAACCCAGAAAGTAGTAACACAGCGGAATCAAAATGTTTAGTGGCTGAGCTGCCCCATGGTTTGATAATGGACATCTTATAAAGATTGCCGTCTAGTCAGCCCCTTGTCAACTGTAAGTTAGTATGCAAGACCCTTATTTTGCCAAAATCCGTATGGCAAGATCATCCACTACTTCCTTGATTCAAGATGATTTTTCAGTAGAAAACAACTATTGTTACTGACTCGGATAGTTGAAGAAGTCACCAGTAAGAGTTTGCACATCGATTAAACACTAACTTACCTGACACTAATTAATGTCCTAGCTGTAAATTCTTGCAGGGGGGGTTGCTTTGCTTGTATGGAAGGAAAGTCTGTAGGCGAATGTAAATCCAATCAAATGGTTCATGTTGGCAATCCAATATTAGGCGAGTACATGACCATTCCAATGGTTAAGGAACGGAGAAGATAGTGGAGAATATTCGGCTTTTGGATTCAGTACGAGGTTTCACATGGATTGTTACTGGTTTTATGTGTTTTTTGATGTAACTATACTAAGTTGCCTCATTTTATTCTTAGACTGTAAGAGGATCATCTGTGTTCGTTGATGTGACAAGATTAAATTGCTTCCTTTTGTTCTTGGACTGTTCAAGGTTCATCACATGAACTGTTTGCTCTGTGATTTTGAGGAAAATTTTCTCCTGTCAGTTAAAAAAGCACGAGGGGCATTAAGAACACCCCATAATTATTTTGATACGTACTGCTGTTGGACGACGTTTTTACAACTTTTCATTATCATAGCTGTTGATGTATAGAGATATTAATTCGAACTCACCTTCAAACATGCTCGTAAACCAGGGCATGTTCATACCCATGGGATTTCCTGTAACTCCTTTCTTAGACACGCCATATTCTGGCTAAAGCAATGCATCGCAGAACTTTGATGATCTGATCTAGAAAAGGGTTAAAAACAATTGTCTATTAAGATGCAGAATGTGAGAGAAGATCTAGGAGCATAAATGAGAGTAGAACTTCAACAAGAAACTAAGACGAGTTACATTTTCCTACCCCTCCTACACCTTCTAGTTTAAGACCTTTTTCTTCACTTCCTTATCCTTCTAATTCAAGATCTTAGAAGTTTTAATACAATGCGATATGATATGTAATTTTGTTGAGGTTTATTGTGAATTGCAGTTATCAAATCAGACCTAACATGTCAACTTTAAAACCTTTTAACCTAACTTCTTATCTAATTTAAATTTAAAATTAACTTATATAGAAGTTGCCTCTACATGATCTAATTGACTTGACATGTTCAAATCATGTTACTAGTAAAAGCATAATTTGATTTCAAAAAAAAAAAATTCAAAACAATTTTTTTTTTAATATTGAGACGGTAATGTATTGAATCGATCTGGACTTTGTGTCTTAACTCACAAAACTCGTGACCTAAATTGTGAACTCTAATGAGTTTAAAATATTTATTTTTCTAAACTATTTTTTATTTAATGATATGATAATAAAAATAGATATTTGTATAAATAAATATTGACTAAATATTAGGAAATATGTTTGAGCTACGATAATTTTATGAAACGAAATCCAAAATAAATTGTGACAACCATGTCAAAATCAATAAGATTTTGAAGATTAAAATTGAAAGAAAAATTTTAAAAAGTAAAATAAAAAGAAGACTTAAAAAAAAAGAGGTGCTTCATGTAACAGTGATGCACCATGATATTTCTAATTTCTTTTAGTAAAGAGAGTAATTCTTACATATCACTTAATTTTTGGTAACCAAATGGATTTGGGCTTGTTATTAGGCCTAAAAAATGGAAAATCACTATTGCAAAAGATATGGGACCAATTGTTGACAGCAAATCACTAATACGTGAAGCCCAGCCCACATAATAAAGAATATTGGATCTACAAAGCCCACAGCACTCCCCCCCTACCACTATGTGTGCGCGCGCGCTCGCTATATATCTCTGTGTGTGTGTTCTCTGTTCTTGCCAGCCAAACCCTAGCAGTAGCAGCAAAACAAACCCTCAATCACTCCACCTCCATCAATGAGAAAGCTAAAGAAAACAGCCTCCGTGGGTTCGAAAAGAAGGAGAACAGCAAAACCACCAGGAAGTAGTAGTAGTAGCAGCACAGAACAATCCAAATGTTTAGTGGCTGAGCTGCCCAATGCTTTGATAATAGACATCCTATCAAGATTGCCCATCAGGCCCCTACTCAACTGTAAGTCTGTCTGCAAAACTTGGCTTCATTTAATGTCAGACCCTTCTTTTGTCAGGCTCCATCTGGAAAGATCACCCACTACTCTCTTGATTCAGAAGACACCCTTTGAACGTAAAGAAAGTACAGAGATGTTACTTGTTGAGATAGTTGAAGAAGACATCAGTAAACCTTTTTATATTGAAATCATCAGGTTGTTTCCCACCAAAAACTTTCCTGATACTGATGTTAGAATTTTAAATTCTTGCAATGGGTTGCTTTGCTTGTATGAAGATTCTGGAGACAAATCTGATATGATGGTTCATGTTTGTAATCCAGTGTTAGGGGAGTACATAGATATCCCAGTAGTTAATACTGACAAAAAATTTGAACATCACCTTGCTTTTGGATTCAGTTCGGTGAGTAATCAATACAAAGTGCTACAGACATTTTATCCTGAGAAAGACTTAACTGCTGCTCCATGTCTGGCAGAAATATACACGGTGGGTACTGGACAATGGAGAAGCATTGGAAATGCTTCTTTCAGACTTCAATCTCTGGACGCCAATGCTTTTTTGCATGATTCAATTCATTGGATTGAATATAGATCTAACAGTATCGGGTTTGTTTCTGCCTTTGATTTTGTGTCGGAGCAGTTTAAGCTGGTGGCCTTACCTCCTGCTTCTCAAATACATGATGGCATGGGGAGGTGCTATCCTTCATCTGTCGGAGTTATAAAAGGTTGCCTATTCATGACTAATGGTGTGTGTATTGAAAATGAGAAATTTGAGATATGGGTCATGGAAGAGTATGGCATCAAGGAGTCTTGGACCAAAAAGTTTGTGCTTTCAAACTTAGAAGTACAACATTATGTCTCTTACCAACCCTTATATTTCTTGAGCTCTGGGGAAATCTTGATATGTGAAGATGATGAAAGTATCGGCGTTTATGTCCCAAAATTGGAGAGAATTCATGAGGCAAAATTCTATAAGGGAAAAGACTGCTTTCTTGTGACCGCCCACAACCCGAGTTTTGTGTCACTCCAAGATATTGCGAAAGGAGAAGAACTTACGGTGTTAAGGTAATAATAAGTGATCTAGACATGGTACTGGTCCCATCTTCTTGTCTCTTATAGCCTCCATTGTAAATGATATGATGAAGCACTGCAAACAAGTTTTGATGGTTCTTATATGACTTTCTGCATATCTTGCATTACTCATTGCCATAATCGAAATGAGATTTAAAGCTCATCAAACTATTCTGATTAACTATGACAATGTGCATTGCAGGAAATCTTTAAACAGCGCAGCAGCAGCCATTTCTGACAATCAAAATGTTCGTGTGGATAGTTGCCCTTAGTTGAGTAATGTAGTTTTTGGCATAACATAGGTGGGCTAGTATGTCTACATGTTGTAGCAGTCGTGCACCTTTCTCAAATCATCTCCTCAAAGTTCTATCCGAGTTTCTATCCTTGATGGAATGTCTTTATTTACTGCCATCATTTGCTTTCTTGAATTGCCAACTAAAGACCATGAAACATTTCTGAGCAGGACCTAGCCGGGCTGATTGATATTTTGCACGCACAGCTTCTCCGGAAAACAGGTAATGGGGGCGTGCTAATTTTGGTTTCTTGAAGCGGGATAAAGTATGAGTAGGAACTGTAAGATGCATTGCTAGTGATCAAGAACTATAAGATGTCTTAATTAAATTAAGGTTAGTTTTTGGTTTATAGCCAGCTAGAGATCAAGAACTATAAGATGCATTGCTTTTGATATGACTGTCGATTGAGCCATGCTCCTCGGGTCTATCCCGAATTCTGTATTTTATGCATCTGAATTAGTTTGTCCGACTTTGACAACGATATCATGTGTTTACCATGGCAGGAACTAGATATATTATCCAGCTAAATATCTGTTGGTTTCTCGTATCCTTTTCAAGGACAAAAGAGATGCCAATTGATTAACAACTTTTATGGTCTATTGAACTATAACTATAGAATTTAAAAGGTGTAATAGTCTTGAAAAATTCTTAGGTAGACATAGTTTGCCATGTCAATCAAAACTAGACAAGTAAACAAGACACAATGACATCCTTTGACAGAGCGTGTGTGTGTGTTGAGAATTATAAATCTTTTTAATGGCGTCTGATTTCCTTTTCTATTTCAAGCATAGCAATATGCCAGTTAAGTTGGATTGATTAATGTTGACAAAATTAGGAATTCCTAACGAATTGAAGATTTTTGTGCATACCAAATTCAAACAAACTGACATTCTTATTTAATATAACAAGTGGAGTTCTCTCTTTATTCAGCAAAGTCAAAGTAAATCAAGAAACCTACGGCCCACAAGAGCTAAACTATTAGCTGGTCCCCGGCGTGGCTGCGATCCTTGCTTAACTGGAGTAAGAATTTCACGGGAGGAATGATTTGTTCAAAAGATTTCCCTTCATAAACTTAATTGATGCACCTTGGTTATGAGACCACAAAATGAGTAGTTTTCCTGTCTATTTCTTACAACTGACAACACGAGAACTAGAGTCATTTTCTATATCCCAGCAAGAAAACTACTGCGACAGCTTTTGGGTCTATTGACTTAACACTTCATGTCTGTGAAAAAAACAAACTAAAACTCTAATTTTGGATGAATCTTGCAGGAATGATGTTTTCTGATTTTGAACCGCGGTTTGAAACACGACCCTTGTCAGGTGTGATTGGGAAGTTTTTAATTTTTGTATTGATATTAAAAATAATTTTTAAAAATTAAAAAAAATTATTTTAATGTATTTCTAAATTAAAATTACTTTGAATTTTCATTGCAATTACAATCCTAATCAAACCAGTGTATAGACAAACAGGTGCATGAGACTCGAATTTGAGTTGAAGTTTTTTAAAAGTGACTCAAATTCCTGTTGGAAGAATTAGAGATTTTGTTTTGCAAAATTATAATTTTTTTTTATCAATTTGTAACCTGTTAATTATAATAAATAACACCTCCATTTTTCATAATATTGTGGTGATCATGCCAAAATTAAAACATTAATAAAAGTGCAATATTAAATAACCTAATCAAACTTGAAGAAGGAAAACAGAGCAAGTTTCCACACTTATATATATATATATATATATATATATATATATATATAGAGAGAGAGAGAGAGAGGGGGGGGGGGGTCAAAATAAATTGGTGAGTTTATTTTTGAATTGGATAATTTTGATTTATTGATATTAAAAATAAAAAAATAAATTATTTTAATATATTTTTAAAAACAAGGCAATAATTATTTGAAATATATTTTTTTCTTTGTAATATAATTAAATAATATTTTTTATTTTTAACATTAATAATTCAAAACAAACTAAAAAAAAAATTAAAACTAATTTTTTTTTTAAAAAAAAAAAATACAGGACAACCGTAAAACAAACATTATTATTCGTTGCGTAGCATGCTTTCTTTGACTGTGACAATAACATATTTGACAGTCACAATCGTGGGTCCCGAAAGCTGACATGTCAAGATTTGGTAGGTGTATTGGACGTGTTCGTCGCCAGAAACGCAGTTCCCTTTACATCAACCGTATCTTCTAAAATGACGAAAAACCCTGTTTTATTAGAGTTGTATTATTAGAGTAAATTATAAATTAATCTTTTTAGTTTTTCAAAATGAATCAAATAGTCCCCATGATTCTAAACATAATAATAAATTCATCCCTTAACCGAGCCGATCATGTTTAAATTAATTTATTTTTTGTTCCAAAAATTCTTCTTTTCTTGTTCATCTTTCCATATCATTTATTGGTTTTTAATTTTTCTATTTTCAAAAACAAAAAACAAAAAACAAAATAAATTTTAAAAGACTATGAAATGGGTGAAAAATGATCAAATTACAAATAAATTTAAAATTAATTAATTATTCTTAAGACTAGGGAGACTATTAGTGATTAATTAATTATTCTTAAGACTAGGGAGACTATTTAATTTTTTTTATAAGACTATAGGGACTGATATATAATTTACTCAGCAAGAACTAAAGGGCATTAAAGTCAATAGGAAAAAAGTTAAAATATACCGTTGAAAGCCGAAACAGAGGGAGAGAAGGTATAAAATGAAGAAAGTGAAGACTTGATGAGAATTAAAGAGATTTGTTTTTTTTTTGGGGTTCGAAAGATGATAGAATGGGTAAAGCAGCTGAACAAGGCATTTGGGGCTTCATTTGTATGGCTTATTTGCTTGATTTACTTCACTCAGGTTTCTTTTTCTCTCTTTTTGCCCACTTTGATTTGATGATTGTTGGATCAAATTTGATGAGCTCTATAGGAAGTTGATCTGTTGGGTTTTTTTGTGAAATCGGTTGTTTTATTTTTTGGTAAAAAGAAAGAGGAGATGTCAGAGTTTGTAACTTTGTTGTTTTTGGTTTCTGGGTTTTTGTTGGTTTATTGATTTTTGAATATTTTAGGGGTTTTGGAAATCCAGATGGAACTGATGTTCTTAAGAAATTTCTTGTCCTATTTTATTTTTTGAGAATGTTGTAGCTTGCATGGAATCTTGAAGTTAGCCTTTTTTGCTTTTAAGAGCAACATTTCTCTTGGTTTTTGCTCTTAAAGAAAAGAAAACATAAATTAAGGTAAAGGGAATTTGGCTCTTTGGTTTGTGCCTCTTGCATGTGAAGGGTTTTTTTTTTTTTGGAAGAAAAATAAGTACTTCTAACATGTTACTTAAAATTTCTAAATTGTCCAAAGTCTTTCTATACCAATTGGATGATCTACTCTTGCATAATATGTGGTGTTCTATTAAAATGTTATGACCTAGTTCCTCTGGGGTCTTGTTAGGATTTTGCAAGTAATCTTCAAGTTGCTGATGTTTTTATTATTGAACAATTTGATGTCCAACTTAACAACGATGTTTCTATAACATGTGAGTGTAGGGTTTTAGATCCTTTGTATGGACAGCAGTTTCGTATCAGCTAAAAGACAATCTTAAGCTGTCACCATCAGCCTCACAATTCGTGTCTTCAATAGCATTTTTCCCGTGGAGCATAAAGCCATTATACGGGTATGTTTCTTTCTTCTGTTCAATTTCTTGATAGGCCTATGGAGCAACTTAAAGAATGAAGGCAGATAAGAAAATTTTTGGTGTTGAAATGCTCTAGTTTATAGTGAAAGAATCTGTTGTGCTGTAGGACATTGGTAATTTCCTAACGGAGTAGCAGTTTTGGCAACTTCTTTATATTGCCTTTTTGAAAATCCATAATAGTATGTGAAACCCAAAACAGGGATTGTATATGCATTACAAATTACAATGTAGTACTTATTTGGCATTTTCTTTACTGATGGAAATTGAAGAATAGTGTCCTTTTTGTTATACATAATTTTTGTGTATGTTTTTGGAAACTTAACTTGCATCCTGCTTGCAGAATTTTGTCTGATTGCATCCCGATAAAAGGAAGGAAAAGGATACCATACCTAGTAATTGCAACTCTTCTCTCTCTAGTTCCCTGGCCTATGCTAGGCATAGATTCCAACTTGAGGAGTTCCCAATGGCATCTCACAGTCCTCTTGACAGTGCAGAACCTGGGCTCTGCCATGGCAGATGTTGTGGTTGATGCAATGATTGCTGAGGCAGTAAGATCTGAGAGGTTTGTGCGTGCTGTCTTTTAAAGCAAATCTAAGCACATTTTCACTAATTTGGTATTTGAGTTTTTCATCATTTTTAGGTACACACAATTTAGCTACAAACGCTCTTCGTATTTTGTTGGTTGACAATGCAGGAAGCAATTGGCATGCAACCTAACTATCTATTTGTGTTAACTTGGGATTTTATTATAAAAAATGTGGATGAGTGGGAGGCTTTCCCTGTCAATTATTATATGGGCATACCTTTCCATATGCCCAAGAAATCTGGATGGTCTCCCATTATGATGTTGGATTGTTCTCTCAAATAGGCAATTTAGTTAAAAAAAATTTAGAATGTGAAAGCTTACCTGTACCATTGAACAGGGCATCATTTGCTGGAGATCTGCAGTCCATATCTTGGTTGTCAATGGCAGTGGGTGGAATTTGGGGCAGTTTGTTAGGAGGATATGCATTGACCAACTTACAAATAGACAAGATTTTCCTCCTTTTTTCTGTACTGCCAGCCATACAGTTATTATCATGTGGTTTGGTTGGGGAGAATTCTGCAGACAGTAAAGTTTCTCATGACTCTGCCAATTCAAGCAACTCCCATCCAGTGAATGGGAATGGTAATATTTTGGACGAAGATAATATCTTGCTGAAGAAGTCCAGTGCAAGTGCTACAAGAAGAAAGAGGAGCCAAAAGAATGGCAACAAGAGGGCAAGTATGAGAACTAAATCCCTGATACCTGAGAAGGGCAATTCCTTAATATCACATTGGTTCCACTCTCTGAAAACAGCTACTTACAGTTTGTTACGTGCTTTTAGGCAGCCAGTCATTTTGAGGTAACTACCAAAACCTTTTATAATAGTCAGTTGAATATTCTGTAGAATTTGAAGTTCATGTGTATGTATGCTCCTCCTCTAGATTTAGCATTGTTAGCCACCCAAAGAGATGATTGTTTTCACTTTGATATTAAATATATGATTGTCAATGATCCAGAATAGACCACAGAATGAATGCTTGATTTATTTGTATTTTGCCAGATTTTTTTTCCACCTATTTTAGATGTATATGCTGCTTAATATACCTACCCTGGTATCAATTTAGTTTATTCGTCTAATCTATTTGATTTTGGGTTTTACTTTGGTCTTTGGAAGACCAGACCAATGGCTTGGTTTTTCCTAGCACAGATTACTGTTCCAAACCTCTCAACAGTCATGTTCTATTACCAGACAGAGGTCTTGAACTTGGATGCATCCTTTTTGGGGACTGCACGTGTTGTTGGATGGTTAGGCCTCATGCTAGGAACCTTCACGTACAATCGCTACTTAAAAACCATGAAACTACGGAAGATTCTCTTGTGAGTGCTTAACAACACTGAATACATTTTTCAAGGAACATGTTTCTTCTACTTAATGTGCTTAATATTGCTTATACAGGTGGGCTCATGTTGGGTTGTCTTTGTTGACCCTCCTAGATGTAATTTTAGTGTCTCGAGTGAATCTTGCCTATGGAGTTTCAGATAAGATCATGGTTGTCTTCGGATCTGCCCTTTCCGATGCTGTTAATCAATTCAAGTATGTTCATTTTCTCCAAAGTTTCTAGCTTTTCTATTAATTTATTTCGAAGTTAATACCTGAATCCCCCTCAAAACAAAGAAAAAGGAGACTCGATTTTGGATTCCGGATCCAGAAATCACATGCAAGCTCTCATAAGGAAAAAAGAAAATCATATGCGTGATGTTCATGAATGTATGGATGAGCTCACACGCAGGCATCCACGCGGTGGTGCACCCATATATCACTCCTCACATAACGTATCTGTCCATAAATCTTTAAATGCACCCCCGACCAATCTGTTTTCTCACATTTCTGGTCTGTCTCTGCAGGTTAATGCCATTCCTTATATTATCTGGACAGTTATGTCCGCCAGGAATTGAAGGAACACTATTTGCCCTCTTTATGTCAATAAACAACTTAGGTTCCACACTGGGATCTTTTGTGGGTGCTGGGTTGGCCTCAATTTTGAACCTCTCCTCGGGATCTTTTGACAACCTTGGTTTGGGCATTGCTATCCAAGTCCTGTGCACTTTCATTCCAATTGCTTTTCTATTTTTGATACCAAAAGAAGCCACAGGGATATCAGCATAGGTAGGGATAATTCATTTTCCCAATACAAGAAGTCATTCACTTAGCAACGGCAAAATGAGCAGAAACATTGCTACCGAATTTATTTCGTCACTGTCAAGTAGTAGCTGGGATATACGAAATGCACTCTTGAGGATTGAAAGAAATAGGTGCCTTTGATTTATAGTTCTGAAATTAACCTTTGGTTTTGATGATGATACACTGATGTACAAGGTTTGTAGAACAATTTTGATCAGTTCAGTCAGAAATACAGAAATTATTACTGGTGCAATGTTTATGGTAAGCAAGGATCAGGTTGCTATTCCTGTGGTACCAGAAAAGTGCAATTAGTGCTTTTGGTAGCGTTGTTGTTATTGTTCTGAGATATAAAAGATAAACGATAGAACGAACATGTTTTTCTGTTGGTTTTGTAAAGTAAATTCACTTTAAAATTGTGTCTTTCATGTTTTTATTTCTTTCTTTTTCAACTAAACATGTTATGTCTTTTCTGTATTTATTTATTCCGTTGTTATTGTTCTGAGATATGAATTTTGAGGTATTATCAACACTCTGCAAGAAACATGGTGGGAAACAAATGGCTGACATGGTGTTAGTAAACATGGTGGGCTTGGATTTTTAGCGCCGGATCGCAAATTAATTGCATGTCAAAATGTTATATTATAACACCCATCCATCTTAAAAATGCAAAAATAAATGAGAGAAATTTGGATTTTGTTATTTATAAAGAAATAAAAAAAACATTATCTTGTCAGTGGCGTTGGCTATGTTCTTACTTTTTTTTTTCTTTTTTTTGCATTAAATGGTTAATTTAGTTGGAAGCTAATTTAAATTTTTAAGGGTATACGAGGGTCTATTCTAGAATTTGTTTGAGAAAATATTTAACCTCAGTTATTCATAAACTAATCCGAAGACATGTAGGAATCCCGTATATATGGAGGTTTATTTAATTAAATTAAAATTAAATAAACTAAAAAACTAGAATTGAAGGAGAAGTTCTTGTACCCAAGAGACATTTCTGTATTAATTGGATCAGTGAAATGATAAAACTTTTCTTAACTAAAAAAAAAAAAAACCTTTAATCTATATATTGAGGATAAGGTTGTTTTTTAAATGACGTAATTGTCTTTTATAAATTAATTGTGTAATAAAATTATTAATTTAACACTAAAATAAAATAATATAACACCTACTACTCATCAGGGGTGTTTTGGTTTTTTTTAAATTTTAGAATAGCCTATTTACTTTTATACCATAAAAAACATACTTAACATAACTCTACCAGAATGTATTTTTTATCATTTGACATTAATTTTTTTTTTTGTGAAATTAAAGGTTACTCAAGTGTATTATTGTAAATAATATATACAAAATATTATTTAAAAAAATTTATTGGCGCGTATGGACTGCCCCTGCACCATTTGGAAAGCGTATGTGAGGCCGTCTGGCCACCAAACACCACCTTTCACGGTGGCATTTTAAAGATCCCGGCTTCCCCAACGTGATGGGATGTCGTGTGTCCTAAATGCTCATCGGGTTTGGCGCTGATAAGCCCCCCCACTCTCTCTCTCTCTCCACCTTGAATTCTATACTGGCCCCTTCAAAATTCAGATTAACCCCTACAATTTATTATTTCCTTCATATTTTGTCCATGTCCTTTTCATTATTATTTTTTATTTTGGAATTATCTATAAAATCAAAAATATTTTTCAATTTCACTCCTACAATTTTTAACATTTAAATAATCAATTAAATTACAAATATTTTCAATTTCACTCTCATAATTTTTTAATCTTTCAAATTTGGTTCTCATTATTTTGATTGCTATTTTTTTTGTTTGTGATCATTTTCTAATTTTTTTTTTACAATGTCATCCTCATTTTTTTTTTCCAGAAAGTTTTGATTTATCCTCATTCTTTTCGTTGTTTATCTTATTTGCTTTTGCAAGTTTTTTTATTAATACTTTTTTTTATGATTTCATCCTTCAAAATTAGATTGTTAGTTTTAGAGAATCGACCATGTTTTAGAAAATTCACTCCGAGTCTGCTTGGTTTTTAGATATTCTTTTTGTTGCTATTTTTTTGTTGCTTTTATAATTTTTTTTATTAATATCTTTTCACGATTTCATTATTTAAAATTAAATTAGTTAGGATCTAAACTTCTTGATTAAACATGAATATAAGATTTTACGGGTTGCGAATTTTACAGATTAGATCAAGTTTAAAATGTTTGCTCCGAGTTTGCTTGGTTTAATTCTCCATTTTTTAAGATGATGTTTTCTTATTTCTTATCCCTTTTTTTAGTTGTGTTTTGTTATTTTTTATAGTTTGCTTTCAATAAGGTTAGCTCCCCATGTTTATGACCATGATCACTAGTTGCAAATGTTAATGCAGTTTCACTTTTGTTTTTTTTTTTTTTTTAAGTTGATAAGTTTCATCATTCAAACTTTTTTTTTTCTTTCTATCAGATTATCCTAACTTATACCCATGGTTGCGAGCGAGTTCACCTGATTTAATAAAGCTTTTTTTAAATTATTTTTCTTATAATTTCATCTTTCAACATTAAATTAATTAATAATTCAAGTGGGATTAAGTCTGATTTTTTTTCATTAATATTTTCTTATTAGTTTATTTATTATTGTTGTATTTTTTTTTACTCATATCATGTAAATTACTAATGCATTGAATTTTTTTACCCTAACAATTTTTTTTTTTAAAAAGAACTGTCTGCACGCGAGAATTACAAATTGAAATGGATTCACACAAATGGCAAGAGATTAAATGTAGAAAATAAAAGGAGGGACCTCGTTGCAAATAAAAAAAAATAGTAGGAGGGCGATTAAACAAAAAGTTTCACGAGCGGAGGAAGCTACTCAATTATCAGAGCCTGGTTTCGATCCAGGGACCTGTGGGTTATGGGCCCACCACGCTTCCGCTGCGCCACTCTGATTGTTGAATACATTTTGTATCGAAACATATATAATGTAATTTTCAGACAAAGTTCAGTTCCGATCTTTATTTCTCTTCTTCGGCTGTGTCTCTCTTTCCCTTCCCTGCACCAACACCATAAAAAAATTACTAGGAAAACAATTCAAAACTTTGATCAAAACCCACAAAAGATATCAATCAAAGAAGCAGTCTTGAATAAAAAAGGGAATGAGAAGGAGACCTGGTATTGGTGGGTTACAAACAGCAGCTGCTGCAAGGGTAACTACTGTTTCTTCTGTTGGATTATTGATTCATCGGTTTCCATTTGGTTATTTATTAATGCTCAATATAAACAGTTTCCGAGTTTTTGCTTTTCATTTCTTGAAATGGTATTGAAGGATCAATATCGGATACTTGGAGAAAATGTAGCAAGATTAAAAACTGATCTTATGAAAGAACAGCTTGCCACTTTTCGTTCTCAGCTTGAAGAATTTGCCCGCTAACACAAGGTCAGCTGATGAATTTCTGTGTTATATCAACGAACTTTACCGTTTGGAGATAAAAAGTTCGGATTTTTAATACTAAAGTTGTGAATTTTAGAGGTGTTTATTTCTGTTACGGTAAGAAAGATGAGTTCCCGTGTGCTTCTTTGATATTTTTTTACTGGCCCAGTTGCTAATTTTGTAAAACTTTATCGGGTTTTTTTACTGGCCCGGTTGCTTCTTTGATTTATAGTTCTCAAATTAACCTTTGGTTTTGATGATGATACACTGATGTACAAGGTTTGTAGAACAATTTTGATCAGTTCACTCAGAAATACAGAAATTATTAATGGTGCGGTGTTTATGGAAAGCAAGGGCCAGGTTGCTATCCCTGTGGTACCAGAAAAGTGCAGTTAGTGCCTTCGGGTAGCGTTGATGTTTAGTTATTCTCTTGAGATAGAAAAGATAAAGATTGAAGGGATAGAACAAACATGTTTTTCTATTGGTTTTGAAAAGGAAATTCACTTTAAAATTATGCCTTTCATGTTTTTATTTCATTCTTTTTCAACTAAAGATGCTGTGTCTTTTCTGTATATATTTATTCTGTCAAATGCAATCTTAGATATGAATTATCTTGTCAGTGGCCCTGGCTATGTTCTTACTTTTTTTTTCATTATTTTGTTTTTGTTGCATTAAATGGTTAATTTAGTTGGAAGCTAATTTTAATTTTTTCTGATGTACTAGATTCATACGAGGGTCTATTCTAGAATTTGTTTTAGAAAATATTTAACCTCAGTTATTCATAAACTAATCTGAAGACATGTAGGAATCCCGTATATATGGAGGTTTATTGAATTAAATTAAAATTAAAAAAACCTAAAAAACTAGAAGTGAAGGAGAAGTTCTTGTATCCAGGATTAGTGAAATGATAAAATTTTCCTTGATTAAAAAAAAAATTTACAAATTGTTTTTTATAAATTATAAACGGTTAGAATAGTGATTTTAATTTTTATTGTGCAATAAAATTATTAATTTAACACTAGAATAAATTAATATAATGTTTACTACCTGAGGAAAAGATAGCAATAATATTAAAAATGAAGAGCAAAGCATCTCTCAAAAGCCATGAAAACCAACTGTGCAAGTCGGCTGTGCAAGCTAAATTGCCTCTTGTCCTGTTTCCTGACTCTTTCCAAGCTGATGACACACTAAGCTTAAAGGAAAAGCAGAGCAGGTTCTAAGCATTAAAAGCATCAAAATGATTCTTTGGGTGCGGCCGACAGCATTAAGCCTAAAGGAAAAACAGGTGTGCAAGACTCAAATTTGAGTTGCGTGAGTTTTGTAAAAGTGAATCGAATTCCAGTTGGATGAATTGGAGATTTTGTTTTTCAAAATTAGAATAAAAAATTTACCACTTTGTAAGCTTTGTAACCTGTTAATTATAATAAATACCGTTGAAAGCCGAAACAGAGGGAGAGAACGTATAAAATCAAGAAAGTGAAGATTTGATGAGAATTAAAGACATTTGTTTGTTTTTTGGTGTTCGAAAGATGATAGAATGGGTAAAGCAGCTGAACAAGGCATTTGGGGCTTCATTTTTATGGCTTATTTGCTTGATTCATTTCACTCAGGTTTCTTTTTCTCTCTTTTTGCCCACTTTGATTTGATGATCTTTCTCTTTTTTCCTGCTTTGATGATTGTTGGATCAAATTTGATGAGCTCTATAGGAAGTTGATCTGTTGGGGTTTTTGTGAAATCGGTTGTTTTATTTTTTGATAAAAAGAAAGAGGAGATGTCAGAGTTTGTAACATTGTTGTTTTTGGTTTCTGGGTTTTTGTGGGTTTGTTGATTTTTGAATATTGTAGGGGCTTTGGAAATCCAGATGGAACTGATGTTCTTAAGAAATTTCTTGTCCTTTTTTATTTTTTGAGAATGTTGTAGCTTGCATGGAATTTTGAAGTTAGCCTTTTTTGCTTTTAAGAGCAACATTTCTCCTGATTTTTGCTCTTAAAGAAAATAAAACATAAATTAAGGTAATGGGAATTTGGCTCTTTGGTTTGTGCTTCTTGCATGTGAAGGGTTTCTTTTTTGGAAGAAAAATAAGTACTTCTAACATGTTGCTTAAAATTTCTAAATTGTCCAAAGCCTTTCTATACCAATTGGATGATCTACTCTTGCATAATATGTGGTGTTCTATTAAAATGTTACGACCTAGTTCCTCTGGGGTCTTGTTAGGATTTTGCAAGTAATCTTCAAGTTGCTGATGTTTTTATTATTGAACAATTTGATGTCCAACTTAACAACGGTGTTTCTATAACATGTGAGTGTAGGGTTTTAGATCCTTTGTATGGACAGCAGTTTCGTATCAGCTAAAAGACAATCTTAAGCTGTCACCATCAGCCTCACAATTCGTGTCTTCAATAGCATTTTTCCCGTGGAGCATAAAGCCATTATACGGGTATGTTTCTTTGTTCTGTTCAATTTCTTGATAGGCCTATGGTGCAACTTAAAGAATGAAGGCAGATAAGAAAAATTTTGGTGTTGAAATGCTCTAGTTTATAGTGAAAGAATCTGTTGTGTTGTAGGACATTGGTAATTTCCTAACGGAGTAGCTGTTTTGGCACCTTCTTTATATTGCCTTTGTTAATAGTATGTGAAAACCAAAACAGGGATTGTATATGCATTACAAATTACAATGTAGTACTTATTTGGCATTTTCTTTACTGATGGAAATTGAAGAATAGTGTCCTTTTTGTTATACATAATTTTTGTGTATGTTTTTGGAAACTTAACTTGCATCCTGCTTGCAGAATTTTGTCTGATTGCATCCCGATAAAAGGAAGGAAAAGGATACCATACCTAGTAATTGCAACTCTTCTCTCTCTAGTTCCCTGGCCTATGCTAGGCATAGATTCCAACTTGAGGAGTTCCCAATGGCATCTCACAGTCCTCTTGACAGTGCATAACCTGGGCTCTGCCATGGCAGATGTTGTGGTTGATGCAATGATTGCTGAGGCAGTAAGATCTGAGAGGTTTGTGCGTGCTGTCTTTTAAAGCAAATCTAAGCACATTTTCACTAATTTGGTAGTTGAGTCTTTCATCATTTTTAGGTACACACAATTTAGCTACAGATGCTCTTAGTATTTTGTTGGTTGACAATGCAGGAAGCAATTGGCATGCAACCTAACTATCTATTGGTGTTAACTTGGGATTTTATTATAAAAAATGTGGATGAGTGGGAGGCTTTCCCTGTCAATTATTATATGGGCATACCTTTCCATATGCCCAAGAAATCTGGATGGTCTGCCATTATGTTGTTGGATTGTTCTCTCAAATAGGCAATTTAGTTAAGTTTTTTTAGAATGTGAAAGCTTACCTGTACCATTGAACAGGGCATCATTTGCTGGAGATCTGCAGTCCATAACTTGGTTGTCAATGGCTGTGGGTGGAATTTGGGGCAGTTTGTTAGGAGGACATGCATTGACCAACTTACAAATAGACAAGATTTTCCTCCTTTTTTCTGTACTGCCAGCCATACAGTTATTATCATGTGGTTTGGTTGGGGAGAATTCTGCAGACAGTAAAGTTTCTCATGACTCTGCCAATTCAAGCAACTCCCATCCAGGGAATGGGAATGGTAATATTTTGGACCAAGATAATATCTTGCTGAAGAAGTCCAGCGCAAGTGCTACAAGAAGAAAGAGGAGCCAAAAGAATAGCAACAAGAGGGCAAGTATGAGAACTAAATCCCTGATACCTGAGAAGGGCAATTCCTTAATATCACGTTGGTTCCACTCTCTGAAAACAGCTACTTACAGTTTGTTACGTACTTTTAGGCAGCCAATCATTTTGAGGTAACGACCAAAACCTTTTATAATAGCCAGTTGAATATTCTGTAGAATTTGAAGTTCATGTGTATGTACGCTCCTCCTCTAGATTTAGCATTGTTAGCCACCCAAAGAGATGATTGTTTTCACTTTGATATTAAATATATGATTGTCAATGATCCATAATAGACCACAGAATGAATGCTTGATTTATTTGTATTTTGCCAGATTTGTTTCCACCTATTGTAGGTGTATATGCTGCTTAATATACCTACCCTGGTATCAATTTAGTTTATTCTTCTAATCTATTTGATTTTGGGTTTTACTTTGGTCTTTGGAAGACCAGACCAATGGCTTGGTTTTTCCTAGCACAGATTACTGTTCCAAACCTCTCAACAGTCATGTTCTATTACCAGACAGAGGTCTTGAACTTGGATGGATCCTTTTTGGGGACTGCACGTGTTGTTGGATGGTTAGGCCTCATGCTAGGAACCTTCACGTACAATCGCTACTTAAAAACCATGAAACTACGGAAGATTCTCTTGTGAGTGCTTAACAGCGTTGAGTACATTTTTCAACAAACATGTTTATTCTACTTAATGTGCTTAATATTGCTTATGCAGGTGGGCTCATGTTGGGCTGTCTTTGTTGACCCTCCTAGATGTAATTTTAGTGTCTCGATTGAATCTTGCCTATGGAGTTTCAGATAAGATCATGGTTGTCTCAGGATCTGCCCTTGCCGACGCTGTTAATCAATTCAAGCACGTTCATTTTCTCCAAAGTTTCTAGCTTTTCTATTAATTTATTTTGAAGTCAATACCTGTATCCCCCTCAAAACAAAGAAAAAGGAGACTCGATTTTGGATTCCGGATCCAGAAATCACATGCAAGCTCTCATAAGGAAAAAAGAAAATCATATGCGTGATGTTCATGAATGTATGGATGAGCTCACACAGACGCATACACGCTCTCATGCACCCATAAGTCACTCCTCACATAACCTATCTGTCCATAAATCTTTAAATGCACCCCCAACCAATCTGTGTGCTCACATTTCTGGTCTGTCTCTGCAGGTTAATGCCATTCCTTATATTATCTGGGCAGTTATGTCCGCCAGGAATTGAAGGAACACTATTTGCCCTCTTTATGTCTATAAACAACTTAGGTTCCACACTGGGATCTTTTGTGGGTGCAGGGTTGGCCTCAGTTTTGAACCTCTCCTCGGGATCTTTTGACAACCTTGGTTTGGGCATTGCTATGCAAGTCCTGTGCACTTTCATTCCAATTGCTTTTCTATTTTTGATACCAAAAGAAGCCACAGGGATATCAGCATAGGCAGGGATGATTCATTTGCCTGATACAAGAAGTTACTCACTTAGTAACGGCAAAATGAGCAGAAACATTGCTACTGAATTTATTTTGTCACTGTCAAGTAGTAGCTGGAATATACGAAATGCACTCTTGAGGATTGAAAGAAATGGGTGCCTTTGATTTATAGTTCGATACACTAATGTACAAGGTTTGTAGAACAATTTTTCTCAGTTCAATCAGAAATACAGAAATTATTACTGGTGCAGTGTTTATGGAAAGCAAGGGTCAGGTTGCTATCCCTGTGATCTATAGCGTTGTTGTTTAGATTTTGATCAGGTTTAGTTGTTGTTCGAACATGTTTTTCTGTTGGTTTTGAAAGTAAATTCACTTTAAAATTATGTCTTTCATGTTTTTATCTTAGATATGAATTTTGAGTTATTATTAACACTCTGCAAGAAACATGGTGCGAAACAAATGGCTGACATGGTAATCATTGTTCATTATTGAAGAAGGATTGGGCTTCGATTTTTAGTGGTGGATTGCAAAGTAATTTCGTGTCAAAATGTTAAATCTCGTTCGTTTTTGTATGTTTTTTTTGTTTTTTAAAAATATTTTTAAAAAAATATATTTTTTTTATTTTAAATTAATATTTTTTTGATATTTTCAAATCATTTCTAAACACGAATATTAAAAATAATTTTTAAAAAATAAAAAAAGATATTATTTTGATGTATTTTCAAGTGAAAATTAATTACAACCACACTTCAAACGTGATCTTAGTTTTGTTTTTATTATTATTATTTTTTACATTAAATGGTAGTTGAAAGCTAATTTAATTTTTTCTGATGTACTAGATTCACACGAGGGTCTATTCTAGAATTTGTTTTAGAAAATATTTAACCTCAGTTATTCATAAGCTAATCTAAAGACATGCAGGAATCCCGTATATGTGGAGGTTTATTGAATTAAATTAAAATTAAATTAAATAAACTAAAAAACTAGAAGTGAAGGTGAAGTTCTTGTACCGAAGAGACATTTCTGTATTAATTGGATCAGTGAAATGATAAAACTTTTTCTGTATTAATTGAATTAAAAAAAAACTGTCAGCACGCGAGAATTACAAATTGAAATGGTTCACACAAATGGCAAGAAATTAAATGCAGAAAATAAAAGGAGGGACCTCGTTGCAAATAAAAAAAATAGTAGGAGGGCGATTAAACAAAAAGGTTTCAAGAGCGGAGGAAGCTACTTAACTATCAGAGCCTGGTTTCGATCCAGGGACCTGTGGGTTATGGGCCCACCACGCTTCCGCTGCGCCACTCTGATTGTTGAATACAAGTTGTATCAGAATTTATATAATGTAATTCTAAGACAAAGTTCGGTTCTGATCTCTTTATTTATCTTCTTCGGCTCTGTCTCTCTTTCCCTTCCTGCACCAACACCATAAAAAAATTGCTAGGAAAACAATTCACAACTTTGATCAGAACCCACAAAAGATATCAATCAAAGAAGCAGTCTTTAATAAAAAAAAGGGAATGAGAAGGAGACCTGGTATTGGTGGGTTACAAACAGCAGCTGCTGCAAGGGTAACTACTGTTTCTTCTGTTGGATTATTGATTCATCGGTTTCCATTTGGTTATTTATTAATGCTCAATATAAACAGTTTCCGAGTTTTTGCTTTTCATTTCTTGAAATGGTATTGAAGGATCAATATCGGATACTTGGAGAAAATGTAGCAAGATTAAAAACTGATCTTATGAAAGAACAGCTTGCCACTTTTCGTTCTCAGCTTGAAGAATTTGCCCGCTAACACAAGGTCAGCTGATGAATTTCTGTGTTATATCAACGAACTTTACCGTTTGGAGATAAAAAGTTTGAATTTTTAATACTAAAGTTGTGAATTTTAGAGGTGTTTATTTCTGTTACGGTAAGAAAGATGAGTTCCCGTGTGCTTCTTTGATATTTTTTTACTAGCCCAGTTGCAAATTTTGTAAAATTTTGACGGGTTTTAAGAGATAAATGAAAGAGGACATGGTATGATTGTCAAGGTTGTGATTTTAATGGGAAATGGTATTGTAATGTTGATGTGGGTTGGTGCAGAATGATATTCGAAAGAACCCTACTTTCATGAGATGTGTGCTAAAGTTGGAGTGGATCCATTGGCATCGAATAAGGGTTTTTGGGCAGAGCTGTTCCAGATTGGCGATTGGTGACTTCTATTATGAACTTGGTTTGTACAATTTCTTTTTTCATTATGGAGCTATATCTTTGGCAATGTGTTTGAGTCTTTTTTCATTATGGCCGTGCTACTGATCCCCTTGATACTTTATTAGATGTGAGTTTTTGCCACCACTTCTTAATCATACGTCGTCCAGTTTCTCATCTACCCCCATTCTCACTTCTCAAACAATTGGGTACACGGGGTTCTTAAATCCTTATTGGTATATCAATGCAGGAAGGACTTGCTATGATTGACGATGGCCATAGAGATGGCAAACGCCGCTACTGGTTCCCGTGTATCTTCCATCTCCTCTTCAATGGGTTCTGATATTTAATGCGTGGTTCTTTTTCTCTCCGCATCATTGTACTTGTACACAAACATAAATGATAAAAGTGCCGCAGGCATTTTATTTATTTCTCCGTGTTTGTTGCCCTGAAAGTGCAAGGGGAAGTTTCAAATACAATTTTGACAGAAAATGTTCTATGCTGTGCCACTTGCCTTCCTCTCTCTCAGCCAAAAGCATTTAACAAGACCCTTTCTGCTAGAGATGGATGAGATTGACTGCTTCTGGTAAATCTTTCATAGCTCTACTTTCATAATGGCAATGTGCAGAGAAATGTTCGATGAGCCAGCTTTGCATTCTTTTCTCTATGTTTTGCATAAATTATGTGTGCTTCTGCTCATATTTAATTAAATAGCAAACAAAACTCTGATTCATAAAAAAAAAAAAAAAAAACAAGAGATGACTGAGATTGATAACCATGGGTCAGTCTCTGAGAAATTAACTAGAAATAGTATCCTGATATGATCAAAGCATGGAAGGAATCACAGAAAACACTCTTATGACTACTGGTGCCTTCAAATTTTGCTAACAATTTCATGCATTTACAACACATATTGAATCTGAAGAAAAACATATGTACTTGGCAAAAACATTATTGGACTGCATCCTGAGAAGTGGACTCGGTCTCTTCAATCCAGTCAGTGGAAGGCGCACTCCAAGACCTTGGTCTCACCACAAGCTGAATATACAAGGCCATCTCTAATGCCTCAAAAAACTTATTCTTATCCAAGAAGTCTTTCCAAACTCCACTCACTATGCAATAGTTATTGTTATATGGTTCCCGATGATGAGCAGCATGTTGTGACCTCGACACAAGCAATCCAACGTCCTGCAACGCCACTACTAGTGGTGGTAACTTGCTCTTTGTGCCGTGAGCCCGTGCATGGAATTTCTGGCTGAACATGATACAACTGGAGCACACACCAACAAAGGCATTTATAATAGAATCATTACAAGCCAAGTCTAGGGGGAGCACAACGAATGCTACTGCTCGTGCAAGAGCATGCAAGTTACTAGCAAATCGACCCCTTGTGATTATCCACGGCCACTTATGATGACTTGAAATGCTTCAATTTGATTGCCAAAAATTGGTTGTGATCAAATTGCTCTCTCCATCTTTTGCCTAGTACTGGTGACTGAAAAGATATATATTGCTATTGATCACAGTTGGCATATTTCATAGCAGCAGAACTACATGTTATATGGAAGCAGGATTCTACCGCCACAATCATAGCAGCAGCAGGATTCTACGTGGGCTAGCTCCTCAGTAATAAAGGACTGCTCCTGTGTACCAAAAAAGACTAGCTTATGATTCAAGTTGAAGTCTTCGTGCATGGCAAAATCCCTCACTAATAAACTGCATTTTAAGGAAATTCTAGAGGGAGTTCGAGACTAATAGTAGTCATAATATAAAAAGGGTGATATTCATATATAATTGCGAGAAGATGGAAAGCTTAATTACTTACAAGAATTGAGGTTAAAGTTTGCAAGAAGTCTAGATATATATGCTATGATTTCCATGCAAAACGTAAGCAACGATGCTGATATTCTTATGGTTCATAAAGATAAGTAAGTCTTGAGATATTCATGAATTTTAGATTCTGCATCTTCTTTTCATAATCTTACGAAGAAAGAATGGTATGATATCTATAAATAATGTGGAGTATATATCTCTAGCAGATGATAGTGAAATTGAAGTTCCTAAAACTGGTAGTGTTAAGATTAAGATGTGCGATGGTACAATAAATAATATGCTTGATAATATAGACATGTGACAAAACTTTAAAAGAATTTAATTTTGAATTAATGGCGAATTAATTCACAATGGATGAACAAGAAAATGTGAAAGACTGAATAATAGATGAACACCAAAAAGCTTAGCTACTTCAGTATAGACTGAATAAATGGCCAAAATGGCCAATGTTATGCGGTGGGTTTGGTTAAATTTTTTAAAAATATATAAAAAAATTATCAGGTGAAAAAAAATTAAATTTGATTTATTGATTTTCAATAAACTTGGTTAATTTAAAAATATAGTTATAAAAAAATCTAAAAAAAAAAAAAATAACAAAAATAACTAATAAAACAAATGAACGCTTACCAAACTAAGAAAAGATACCCTCTAAATATTTTTAAAATATCTCAATGATTTTATTTAGTAACAAAGCAAAAATTGAATGAGAACAAAATAATCTCATAAAGATAAAAATAAATAAATTTGAAGCTTAATTACTAACAAATAATCAAACATTGAATAACTAATTGAAAAAAAAATAAAAAAGAAAACAAATACTTGACTTTAGTCAATATGACAAACTCATGGTCCAGTTGTGAGGTTAGAATAACATCGTACAAAAAAGCTTGAATAAAACAATAGAGATCAACTCCCAACCAAACTAAGGTGGTGTTTGTTTGAGCGGCTAGACAGCATTTTTAAAAATCTTTGAATTTTTTTAGCTTTAAATTAATAATTTTAAGTGTTTTTTTTTATTATTTTGATATACTGGTGTCAAAAATAAAAAAAAAAATATTATTTTGATATATTTCTAAACAAAAAACACTTTGAAAAGTAACATCTATCACACTCCTAAACAGACTATAAATGCTGAAAGGAGAAACAAAAAAAATCAATTAAGAAAATTCAAAACAAAAAACCCAAGTTAACTTAACTCAACTAACCCTCAACTTGTGATATAAGATTAGGATGACCCCAAATAAAAAAAGACAGAGAAAATCATGAAACCGAAGGCCTAAAAACGTAATATGAAAGAATGAAGTTAAACAAAGATATATAATTTTTTAAATAACAGATCAAAATTAAATCGAGCTAATTTTTTATACTTATGACTTGGGTTATGAGACCGAATTACCGTACAGAAGGCAAACACAAAAATATCACCAAGAAAAATTCTTAATCATCCAAAATTAAAAAAACAAATAAATAGCAATCAAAATAATGATAATCAAATCTAGTATAAAAATTAAATCAACTAAAATTACGAGGGATGAGATTGAAAAATAAAATAAATCAAAAGAGTGATGAAAAAAAACAATCAAAACAATGCGGACAAAATATGATAGATGAAAAAATTGAAGTATGATGAAATTAAAAAAATAGTAATCAAAACAACAATGATCAAATTTGAAGGAAAAGCAAATTAAAAAGATGTTCTAAAAAGTTAAAGGATTAGACATGAGAATCGATGATGAGAGAGAGCAAAAATAAAAAACAGAATCGTTGGCACCAAATTAGAGGTTTGTTTGGCACACTTTGTACATGTATGGAGGGGACAGAGTAAATTCCAATGTTGTTCTAAAAGTCATCATTTGGTCGCCGTCTAGAAAAGACGAGCATCACCCATGCACTAACCTGGCAATACACGCATCCGCCACTCTTTTAATAATATTTAATTTTATTTGGTTATCAATTTACTTAACTTGATAATAACAACAAAAAAAAAAAAAGCTATGATGAAAAGATGAAAACCTATACATTTGTCAAGGAAATTTGGCTTTGAATGATATTTTAGTAACTGTACAGTGAATTGAAAACATAAAAATACAAAAACATCCCTGCATTTTAATTAATTAAATCTTGTTTTTTACCCGAACTTTTTTTAAACAAAAAAAACCGTCTGCACGCGAGAATTACAAAATGAAATGGATTCACACAAATGGCAAGAGATTAAACGTAGAAAATAAAAGGAGGGACCTCGTTGCAAATAAAAAAAATAGTAGGAGGGCGATTAAACAAAAAGGTTTAAAGAGCGGAGGAAGCTACTCAATTATCAGAGCCTGGTTTCGATCCAGGGACCTGTGGGTTATGGGCCCACCACGCTTCCGCTGCGCCACTCTGATTGTTGAATACATTTTGTATCAAAGTATATATAATGTAACTTTCAGACAAAGTTCGGTTCCGATCTTTATTTATCTTCTTCGGCTCTGTCTCTCTTTCCCTTCCCTGCACCAACACCATAAAAAAATTACTAGGAAAACAATTCAAAACTTTGATCAAAACCCACAAAAGATATCAATCAAAGAAGCATTCTTTAATAAAAAAAAAAAAAAAAGGGAATGAGAAGGAGACCTGGTATTATATAATAAATAAATAAATAAAAACTAGTTTGATCATCGCTCAAGGAACAAAATAAGACCCACAATGTGTTAGAAAGCCAAGAAAGAAAAGAAAAGAAGAAAGGTCATTAATGGCTGCTCCACACGTCTCTTTATCATGATTAACAGATAAAGCGTCATCTGCAAATACACTGCACAAAGAATATTCACCATACTTTGAAGCATATACTACTACTACATATCTCAGTTTGAATATTCATTAATTAAAATATTTTTTATCATGTGAGTTATAAAATATATTTTTGTCTTTTAGAATAGATAAATCATGTTAGAGTATTTACATAGATTCTTTTTATAAAAAATTATTTGGGCATATGAATTTATAATAAATTTAAAATATCAGTTTTGTTTATGAATGTAAATATTTGTTTTGAGTCATAGACGAACTATTGGATAGTAATTTATCAATCCCTTTAAACCACGTCCAAACCACACAATATAACATATATTGGGTAAGGTACGTAAGGGGTGCTAATATCTTTTCTTAACCATAACTAGTCTCTAACCTTGAAATTTATGATAAGACTAGTTCATCTGGGTTTTCTAGTAACCCTAAACTAAACAACTAAGTAGCGACTTATTGACTTCAACATCCCGTCATGTTGCGTATGCACGTGCGACAAAATGTAAAAGAAAATAATTGTCTTTTTCTTCTGTCATTGTTTTAAGTAGTACTTGACATTACAATAGCATATGATAATATTATTTTTTTATTTTTTAAATTTATTTTTAATATTATCATATTAAAATAATTTAAAAACATATAAAATATTAATTTTTTAAAAAATATTTTTTGAAAAAATACAACCATACCGTAGATTCTTAATCAAATTACACGGCTTTTTTTGAATATCATATTTGCTCCACACTACAAATTGGCTTTCTTGATGCTTAGTTTACATTGAGAAACTCTGCTATGAGGTATTTTATTGGTTTATAATTATTTGTTTGTATTTGATATTGTGGTATATGATATTTAAAAATAAAATTATTTAAAAAATTATTATATATATATATATACTTAACATTAGTATATTAAAATAATATAAAAATACTAAAAAATTATGTCATTTTGATACTTTTCTTGCAGAAAGCCTGAACTTTGAGTATATTAAAAGAAGAATTAGAATTTTAAATGCTCACTTGCTAAAATTGTCTTAAACACACTCAGCTATTATTTAAAAAAATCAAGAAATTAATTTATTAGAAAATATAAATAATTTTAAAAAATAATAAATAAATAAAAAAATAACTCAACTATTAAAATTCCAAAACATGTTTCACAAGCTCATGTTCATGGTTTTGAAAACTACAAGAATAAACAAAAATAAAATTATAATAATTATATTATATTATACTAATAAATAAATTGACATGATTGAAATCAATTATAGAAACTAATTACGAAAATGTTGAAGTAAAGTTCAATATTTTGAAATATTTAATTCTTCTAACCAACAAAACTAAAAAATAAATAATCGACTAATGAAGGTGTATATAATTATTAACTTTAGGTTTTATAAGATTAATTAAAATATGTGTAAATTAATTCGGATATTTATATTAAAAAAAATAATAAATAAATAATCTAATGAGCTGTATGTCCGAAATGTTTCCATATTATTATTATTATTATTATTATTATTATTATTATTTCAATCTGTCCTTCCTACCTAAACTTCAAACCTTTGAGGAAAGTAGGAAACAACTCAGTCAAGAAATTGACATGTGAAGAAATACACATTTTCCTATAAAAATAATTAAATTAAAAAGCATGAAAAGAAAAGAAAAATTCAAACCAATAATGTTAGGCCATGTCCTTGATTAGAGAAAACAAAAATGCTAATGACCATAGTACAAAAAATAATCAAAGACAAAGGACACCAAACCTTCTCTTCTCCTCTACAATCCTCACTCCATAGGAACTGCAAGCAAAAACAAAGAAAGATAGAAGAAAGACAAACTTTCAATTCTTGACTCTCTCATGGAGCCATCTTTCTCTTTGAAAACAATACTAACAATCTCCCTCTTTCTCTTCTTTCTCACCCCGCAATCATCTTTAGCTATAAAAGTACCCTTCCACCCTCAGGACTTGCTTCCTTTGTTACCAAGGCAAGTCTCATGGCCAATTCTCAACTACTTAAACGGTGCAGTGGACCTTTTGCCAACATTTGTTGGTGCTGCCTCTGCTTTAAACGACACCGGTGAGTGGAAAGGTGCTTGCTTTTACGAGAATCGGGCTTGGATGGAGTTTCATAATAAGACTGGTAGTGAATTTGGTGGCGGTACACTTCATCTTAAGGTATTAAAGATGTTAACTTTTTCGGTTTTCTTGTTTTGGGTTTTGTTGAAGTTGTTGCTTTTTATTGAGTTTTGGAGGATTTGTTATCTTGGTTTTTAATTTGGTGGTGGGACATTCTTGTTTTATGGTAATAAAGACTTGATAACTTTTGATGTTTTTGTTTTTGTTGAAATTTGAAGTTATCGAATTTATTAGATTTCAGTATTGAATTGAAGCGTACCAGGGTGTGGAAGGAAGTTAATTTGGGGTTTTAGTCTGGTTGTTTTGTTTGGTTTTAGTTGGAATTGGATGTTTTTTTTTTAGTGTTGAGTCGAAGCTCGTTTTGGCTGGTATCAGGGTGTTAAAGGAAGTAAATTTGGGGATATTGTGGTTTGCTTTTTGATGGATTTGTCGAAAATAGGAGTATTTGTTGCATGGTTTGCTTGATTTGAATGTCTGCTGAATTTGAGTTCTTGTAGCACGGATGTAGATTTAAAGTGATTGTTTTATAGTTTGTTTTAGGATTAAGGTGATTAGTTTGCTAGATTTTAGTTGTCTTGTTGAAATTGGAGGATTTATATAGGGATTTGAGTTTATGGAATTTTAGAACCGTGTTTGAGTTTCTTCAGGCTTTGAAATGCCTGGAGTATTGCTCCTGAGTTGTATTTTACCTTTTCTATTATGAAGTCTGTTTCACTTTGTTGGAATTTTTAGGATTTGGTATATGGATTCCTTATTTTTAAGGAATGAATTTGACTTTGGTTAGTCAATGTGTTGGTGGTTTATTTGTGCTAGTACCCGTGAGTGATTGCAATTTTTTTTTTGTGCTTGTAGTGATTTGAAATGTGTCTTTATGCTGTTCAGGTTAGTAAAGCTCACAGCTGGACATGTATGGATATTTATGTCTTTGCCACTCCCTATCGTGTAACATGGGATTATTACTTTTTATCTCGAGAACATACATTAGAGTTTAAAGAGTGGGATAGCAAAGCTGAATATGAATATGTAAGTTGTACTTCCTGTCATTTCTGGATTTAATACATTAGCTAGCCTGTCTACTTTTGGCTCCAAGATTTGAGTTGTCGTTGTGATTATTACGTTTGTGAAATCAGGTGAAACGCCAGGGAGTCTCAATTTTCCTCATGCAGGCAGGGATGCTTGGAACCCTTTCAGCACTATGGGATGTCTTTCCCTTATTTACAAATACTGGATGGGGAGAGAATTCTAATATTGGATTCCTGAAGAAACATATGGGGGCTACCTTTGAACAGCGTCCGCAGCCTTGGGTTAACAACATCAGTGTTGATGATATTCACTCTGGTGACTTCCTTGCTATATCAAAAATTCGTGGAAGGTGGGGTGGTTTTGAGACTTTAGAGAAGTGGGTTAGTGGAGCTTATGCTGGTCATAGTGCTGTTTGCTTAAAGGATTCTGAAGGAAAATTATGGGTTGGTGAATCGGGACATGAAAATGAACAGGTAAGTGGAACTTACTAAATTATATTACAATATAGTACTTCAATGATGTAACTTGTAACTGATAGTAAACCTTTTAACATCATCGCTAGGATTCTTTTCCACTGTTTTTTGAATCTTCTATTTTTTGTCCAATAATTTAAGTAAAGTGTGGTACTGCCCAGGCTAAATAATTTATGTAAAAGGTGTGGTACTGTCCATGTCATTTCTCAAAATGTTCATGTTTAATTCTTTCTGGACATTTGTTGGTCTCAGGGGAAACCAAGATAGTTATGTTAATAGTCCTCGCTAATCTAAACATTTCCGTTTATTTTGCAGGGAGAAGATATTATTGCTGTGTTACCTTGGGATGAATGGTGGGAATTCGAGCTGAATAAGGATGACTCAAATCCACATATTGCATTGCTTCCTCTGCACCCTGATGTGCGAGCTAAGTTCAATGAGACTGCTGCTTGGGAGTATGCTTTGAGCATGAATGGAAAGCCTTATGGATATCATAACATGATATTTAGCTGGATAGACACTCTGGATGGGAACTATCCACCTCCATTGGATTCTCATGTGGTATGAAACTATCCAACATTGGTGCCGCTGCTATAGTTTTTTTTTCTTTTTTCTTCTACCTTCTTATTATGTATCCCATACAACATGATTTTTCCATCTCTCGCTCTCCCCCCAAAGGTTAACTATGATCTGCATAATATTGTTACCCCTAGATAAGGAAGAAATTATGGTGATTAATTAATTTTCTTGTTTCTAAGTGGTTTGTCTAGGAAAGTTGCTTTGGCATTATATCCTGATGTTGTATGCTGATGTCTTCATAACTTAAGATGTAAACTTAAGGAAAAACATATACTATAATGGGAATTTGTAATCTTGATGAAATGAAGCTAGAAGTTCTTTCTGTTAGGAAGTCAGGCAAGGCGCTACCCTCTTGGCAGACTATGACCATTTCCACTAGGTTTATTTGTATGCTACATCTGCGATGGTTAACTACCCATCGACAAGTTTGAACCATATGTTGCATCTTCAAAAAACTTGGAGAATTTCATTGAGATGCTGTTATATCATCCTATAATATTTTAAGATGTGCATTTGATCTGCTAGGGATACTGGTGACTGGTGAGTTTTATATCAAAAAACCAAGTGAAAATATTGGTTTCAGAAGTTTAATTAGTGACACCAGTCAAAAGAAGTTCTTTCAGAGGTTTTTGGTCTTCATAGGCTTGATTGCCAGCTCTGTGGTCCTGCAGGTTGCTTCTGTTATGACAGTTTGGAATCACATGCAACCTGAATATGCTGCTAACATGTGGAATGAAGCCTTGAACAAACGACTTGGAACTCAGGTATCTTAATAATTCGGTCCAGCATTTCTATGCTATCTGATTAGCTTAAATAAATGGTTGGAAATTAGAAATTTGCATTTGTATCCAATATGATATGTACAAATCATAGTTTTTAAACCCGACTCGGGCAAATCCCTGGTCATGGTCACAGGTCAGGTGGGTTGACCTGGGCCAACTCAATTTTATTTTTTATTTTATAAAAATGTAAAAATAACATTATTTTGAAAGAAAAAAGAGAAAAAAAATCAATGGGTTTTGAATGGGTTTTCCCCTTGTCTAGGTCACGGTTCAACCTTGATTTTTGACCTAGTCACACCAGGTTAATTCTCCCCCTATATTTGTTGAAACTTGGCCCGGCCTAGATCCCGGGTCACCCAGGTCATGGGTCAAATCCAACAGGTCTGGTTGGGTTTTAAAACATTGCTACAAATTGTCAGTCTATTACTCCTATCTTGTATCTTTTTAGCCATATCCAAACGTTATGGTTATTTCTTAATACCAAGCCACATATCTTTATTTTGTTTTGAAGTCAGAAAATTATGCTTGGATTAGTTTCCAAACGGTCTGTGTTCTGATTCTATCAACATTTTTTTTATATATATACTTTTGTGCTTCATGTAGGGCCTTGATCTTCCTGATGTCTTGGTAGAAGTTGAAAAGCGTGGGTCATCCTTTGGGGAATTGCTGACAATTCCTGAACAGGATGATTGGTTGTATGCTGATGGGAAGTCAACCTCGTGTATTGCTTTTGTTCTGGAAATGTACAAGGAAGCAGGACTGTTTGATCCAATTTCTGGCTCTGTACAAGTGACTGAATTTACGGTTAGTCTTCCAAGAGCACTTATCAGATACCTGTTTAGTTTTTAATTAAAAAATTGATTTTTAACATCGGTATTCTCCTCGCTGGAAATCGAAAGAAAAGAAAAACAGAACCATAAGAAACTTTTTTTGTTTTAACGAAGAAATGTAATGATTGAATTTATTCTGCTCTTCTCTGTCACAGTACCCTGAATGTATTCATTTTCTTGCTGACAATGCAGATCAAAGATGCCTACACACTAAGGTTTTTTGAAAACAATTCAAGCCGCTTGCCAAAGTGGTGCAATGATGGAGATGATGTGAAGCTCCCATTTTGTCAGATCAAAGGGAAGTATCGAATGGAACTACCAGAATACAATACCATGGATCCTTACCCCCATATGAACGAAAGGTGCCCATCACTCCCCCCAAAATACTACAGAACACAGAATTGCTAAACGGCCTTCCCTTTTCTTGCTGTTGTTGTAACAATATTTGATGCCAGGGGGTGCATTGTTCTTTGAATTGATGTGTGGAAGCAGCCAGGCAAAAGGTCTGTTACTGAAAGTAAATATGGTAGTGTAGAAGATTTCAGCTGTTAATTCTTTCACTTGTACACAGTAGCCACAACGCAGGCTAGTAATGCGATTGTTCCACTCATTCCTGTCTGTGATTGCAGCGTTCGTCTTGGGCGGAATTAGTCTATACATAGTTGCCCCTTCAACTAGTTATTTTAACAGAATTGGTCAAAACTTCCAATTTTTCATACGCTTCCAAAATCTCATTTGTCCCATTGCATTTCATGCGAGAGAGGAGCAAGATACTTTGTCTGCAAGTGCCTGCCAGTACTATGCCCATACAAGTTTCACGTCGCAGATAGGTAGTTGTCACCGTATTCATTTGTTTAATATGGACATAATAGCCTTGGTTCCGATGGGTCTTCGACCAAAACTAGCATAGTTTGGTAAAAGATTTGAGAATATATCACATAATAAACATTAGGGAAATAACACACTCTCACTACTCTCACTTATCTGATAATGTGAATCGTGAACAACTAGTGGATGTTTTATACCCAAATGTTAATATGATTAGTGGTTATATCTTAACGAAAATCTAATTTTATATTTTACATAAAACAAAGTCTAAATCACTATACCGAAACTTAAACAAAACCATAAATTATTAAACCTTATTTTAATATCAATTTTATTTATTAATTATAATCTCAATTCAATGTGTTATTTTTAATTATTGTGTTTATTTATTAATTATAAAGATAATTGATAATGGTAATAACATAACATAAAAATGTGCATTTTTTAACTTGTAAATGGATGATTTGAAATTTTAAATAATATATTCACTTGTTAATTAATGATTTTAAATCATGCTTATCTAAAATAAATATGAAAATGTATAATATGCAAGACAACATGATAATTAGCTATAACAATACTACAAAAGTTGTACAAATAAAAATAACTCTTAACTATAAAAATAACACAATATAATAATACATCTAAGCCCATCTGTCTTCTACAATGAAGAGTGGATAGGCTGACTTCATCAATAGCATGACTTTCATCTATCTATGTGGTTTCATCCTCTAAGACGATATCATCTAGGCTCAATGTCTCTTATAACACGTCAAGTATAATACAACATGTCTTAAACCAAGAAGATGCATAATAACAAGCTAGTCTGTCATCATTAAGATCACGAAGATTAGCTGTAGCATGTCAACCTTTATATAACAACTATCTAACCTAGCAAGTTTTTTTATGCCCTATTTAACCGCATATGCCACATCTACAATGAGAATGCTCCTCTCTTGTGTACATATCATTTGCAATCAAGTTGATTTTTATCGACCTCGACTGGTTTTCCTTTTTGAAGGGTCTGGGTATACCCGAGGACCAATATATTTATTCCACTCTAATTCATCAGGTAAATGATGGAATGAAGTCTCATATGTGTTCTCATACATCTGAACACTATAATGTTGGTCAACATACTAGGCAATATCAAGATGTCTTTCTGTATAACATGCAAAAAACATGTGAACAAGGTCGATGGCAACTTTGTCATTTACCACATGTGTATGTTTCATCCAATTCTAGCTGAATAATAGGAGGCTATAATTTCCCACCTACAATTTTGTCATATGCATCCCCTTTTTATGTAACAAAATAAGCATCAATCCTAAAAAATATCAATTGGACTAAAGCAAAAACAGGCAAAGCAAGTGCACATTTCAAAACATGATTAAAAGATTCAGAAATGTTTTTTTTTGTCATATAGTCATATCGGTGACTCCTATCATAAGAAAGTGTTCATATTTCTTTCAGTTTCCACTCAAGATGTTCTTTCCATTCTGGATGACTACTTCTCATATCATCAAACCATATATCAAATTTACACTTTAAAACTCTATAACACATCCTAAGCAACTCTTTATTGGCTAACAATTCTTTGAATTTGTGATTAAAGTTGCTTCTAGGTGTCTAACACGATACCAATGATATCCAATCGGTTCAGGCTAAATTTACATCATTCCATGCTTAATATCAGCATGCCTATATGATATTATACATATATCATCACGGTCACCTGTAATGTGATGTTAAATAAGTAGTAAAAACCATCTCTAGTTAATATTGTTTTCTTCTTCAACTAGTACATAAGCCTAAGAAAAAATCTCATTGCCTGCATAAAAAACAACTACAATCAATAACTTTTCACTGGACCTTCCATATATATTTAAGTGTCATCCATACTGATAATTAACTTATAAGACTTAAAACTCTCAATTATAGGACCAAAAGCCTAGAAAACTCTACCAAAAACAATTGTTTCACTATCAACCCAGGCCTTGTAGCATAAAATTTTAAACTTGTATTGCAATTTGATTTCTTCTTGTATGCTTGAAACAATATAAGTAAGGTTATCTTGAATAAGAGTTGAAGCTGTTGATGTAATAAATTTTATATCAAGTTGGTGATGATCTTTTTTATGTATGTATTGATACATGTGTGTTTATCTTTCAACTTTGATATCTTAAAAGAATCTAACATTTTATGATATCCTCCACGCAAATATTGTTGATATTCAGGTGCATGAATACATTATAATTGAATGAATATTTGGTTTAAACATTTAACTCAATATTCAAGTGAACAGAAAATATGTGAGGAATTATATACTCATCATAACAACGATTCAAAATAGTGATTATGTTAAATTATCTATTTTTTTCAAAATGTGTCATTCCTCTGAAATTTATAACTGCGTCAATTTTTTTTATATAAAAAAAGGGTTTTAAGAGCAATCATCAAGCCTGATCAAGTCAGTCTACTCTTTATTCTAAAGCTTTAATGCATAACATCAAACTTTCTATAACAAGTGGGATCGATATATGGTACCAAGTAATTACTCAAGACTTTGGCTGGAATGCCAGAACGTTTTCTTTGATACAAACGAGTTTAGACCAGTTCCATTGTTTAGATTTAGAAAACTAGGATGTTATGTTTGTCTTTGGCATGATTTGGATTGGCAGTCCTTCAGTTGGAACTGGCATTGGATCCCTTTTGAAAAAATTATCCGCAAGCAACTTCCATGTAAATTGAGTTACAAGATGATGGATTGTAATTAGGGTTTCAATCCTTGCAAACTCGTATCCTGGACATATCCGAGGGCCGCCTCCAAATGGAATAAAGCAGTAAGGTGGGATTGAAGCTTGGTTATTGAATCTTGCTGGATCAAATTTTGACGATTCTGGAAATATGCTACTGTCCATGTGGGTCATATTTGTAACCCAGAATATCTAAATATCAGAAAAAAAAAAAAAAAAGAGAGTATCAATAATGTTCTGAACTAAAGCAATAAAGAGAGAATGGGAAGTGAGGAGCTTACTTGCCACCCTTTAGGAATAAGGTATCCATCGTATTCTATATCTTTCACGGCTTTCCTGAAGCCACCAAAGATAGGAGAGACCATTCTCAAGGTTTCCTGTGCTACTCTCCATGAGTACTTCATCTTAGCAAGGTCATCCCAGGTTAACAACTCCCCCTTCTGCTTGCTCTGCGCAATCTGTTCTTGTTCTGCAATAATAACCATAATCAACATACAATTCATTTCAGTGTTTTTGGTAAAACAATAAATAAATCGCATATTGGCGTTATTTATGCAGCTCAGGTTTCCAGTAGAGAAAATTCAGTTGGTTGCAGAGTAGAAGAATAGGTCATGTATACCTTTCAGAATAGCTGCATAAATTGAAGGATCATTAGCTAAAATTCGGACAAGTTATCAGAATAGATGAAGTGTCATGTCCTGCAGTCATTACAAGCATAACATTATCCATAATCTCATTCTCATTTATCACTTCTCTATTGTTTTCATCACGAGTGCTAAGCATGCAACTGATGAGGTCTTTGTGTGGATTAACACCCTTCTTTGCAAGTTCCATTCTCTTTTCGCCTATCAAATCCTTCGTCATGTTTCGAATGCTTGCGCTTGCCTGAAGGCTGCGGTTATAGCGTGTGAAGGGCAAGTTAATGGGGATTGACCACATCCCTTCCATCATTTCTTGAAACCAGTCCACAAGTTTCTCTCTTCTAGCTCCTCGTTCGATCCCAAACAGAAGGGCGCAAATGATGTTGAATGTTAGTGTCTTCATCAAAGGCAGGACCTAGTAAACACAAAGCACTTTCTTAATTAACCTGTGTTTCTTCATCAGATAGTAAAGATTTGCTAACAATACAACATCAGCATACCTTGACCTCTTGCTTGCCTTCCCAATGCATCGCAATATGCATCCTGACTTCCTCATCCATTTTTCCCACGTAACTCTTCAATGATTCAGGCTTCAAAAACAAGCCAAGTGCGTCCCTCACACGCTTGTGATCTTGGCCACTGAGTTCCAGCAAACATCGATCCCCCAAAAGTTTCTTGACAGATTGTGGTTGGCTATTGGAAAGCGTGCTGCTATCACTGGTGAATACAAACTTGTTTGCATCCTTTCCATGTATGAAAACTGTAGGTTTGCCAAAGAGGCTTAGCTTTGATATCGGACCATATATTTGTATTCTTTGTTGAAGCCATTTTTCTGCCGTATTGGCTCTCATGGCACGGAGAAGATGTAGGCTATGGCCTACAATAGGAATTCCTAGGGAACCTGGCGGAACCCTTTTTGGTGATCTTCTTCCCTTGGTAAGGAGAAGGAATATAGGGATAAGCAACGTCAAAACTATGAAGAGGGTGTTCATCTTTCCCTTCACTTGTCAGCTCTGTGTGTGTCCATAGGAGGAGTGAAAGAGAGCGGTAGATGAGTTGACCAAAAATGAAGAGGGTGAGGCCATGTTTTGACATCCTTCATCTTTCCCACTTTTATTAAACGAAAGAGATGCTGTAGAAGATCTGTGGTATCAAATGGTAAAGATGATGCTCTTTGATTGTTCTTGTTCCTTTTCATCGGGCCTTGTCTTGATGCTATTTTTTTTTTATCAGAACAATATTATTTCATAAATAAAAAAAAACCCCTTAAAATATAATTTTAATAAAAAACTAAATTGATTTTTCTACCCATTAATTAATCAGGTTAATACAAGTGGATGAAACTCGAGTCAAGTTTTATAATTATCATCATAATACTAATTATTCTCGAAGACAGATGTTTCGATGTTTTCATAGATACTATGTAGCAAGGAACCAAATGTCACATATGCAAGCACATGGATGCTGTTTGTGTCAATACCAGATAATGGATATTGGATTGTAACAAGGGCTTCAGTTTTTGCAAATTCATATCCTGGACACATCCGAGGCCCTGCTCCAAATCCAATAAAGCTGTAAGGAGGAATTGAAGCTTGGTTGTCGAATCTAGTCGGATCAAACTTCGATGGTTCGGTGAATATGCTGTCATCCATGTGGGTCATATTCATGGTCCAGAATATCTAATTATCAGAGATTGAGCTCAGTTTAATGTTAGAACTGCGCTAAAACAGCTTAAGAACTGAAAACTGGGGATTTAACTGACTTGCCACCCTTCAGGAATGATGTATCCGTCGTATTCGATATCCTTTACAGCTTTCCTGAAGCCACCAAAGATTGGAGGGAACATTCGCAAAGCTTCCAATGCTACTTTCCATGTGTATTTCATCTTTCCAAGGTCCTCCCAAGTTAACAACTCTCCCTTGGACTTGCTCTTAGCTATCTCTTCATGTTCTGCAGAGGGAACATCAACAAACAAGGTAAAATTACCAAGATGTATTTTTCAGCAATGTTTCGAAGAGTGAAAGGTCATGCATGTACACCTTGAAGAACTACTGCATAAATTGAAGGCTCCATAGATAAATCCCGGATCAGGAAAGTTATAAGAATAGCTGAAGTGTCATGTCCTGCAGTCAAAACAAGAATAACATTATCCACAATCTCCTTCTCGGTCATCTCTTCTCCATTGTTTTGATCACGGAGTGATGAGGTCCTGGTGAGGATCAGCGCCTTTGTTAGCTATTTGGAGACAAGCAATGTCCCACCTCCACTATGTGCTTAGTGGGAATACCTAATCTCCACTTAGCACAAGTGGAGGCAAACGGTGGGCATAAATCATGGCATGATTTATGCCCTTCACTCCTAGCTTAATATATATGTATGCTCAGTGAAGAGCTGTTGTGCCTGTGTGTGAAGAACGCAGTGAAGAGTGAAAACACAGAGAGAAAAACGTGAGAGAGAGAGCTTGAGTTGAGTAGAGAAGATTTTCTCCTCCTCCTTGTTTTGTTGTTTGTATTGTTTCTAAGCTTGATTAATACAAACCAGTAGCTCCGTGGAGTAGGCAAGTTGCCGAACCACGTAAATTTGTGTGTGTTTGAGTTCTGGACTTTCCCAACAACTGGTATCAGAGCTTGTTCTTGAAAAAGAGGGTGTTTGATCCAAACTCAAAAATAAAAGTTCTCAAAACGTGTTTTTGACATTACCATCGCGTATAGGAAGAAGAGACTCATTCACTGGTGAAAACCCGACGAAGAACCGACGTCCTGCATGACCGCACGCTCCAACACGCGCCGACGACAGCACTGCCCACGCGCGACCACTCGCGCCACGCTCTCCACGCGTCGTCTTCACCCGATTGTCTGCAACTGAACCGGGTTGACCCGCCACGCCAGCAGCCAGTCATCTGCCACGCCAGCAATTCTGCACAGTCATCCGCCACGTCATCAGACCAGTCAGCATACACGTCACCACCTGCCACGTCAGCAACAAGAGTGCGTGCATTTGCCACGTCATCTAAGGTGGGCCCGGATTGCTTACGTGGATGCCACGTCATCTAGCCACGTCATCACAGTGGGTTTTGATTCAGTGTTTCGCATACACTATTTCCGTCTGACACGTGGCTTCATCAGCACCGTCTGTTGACCTGAAACTTTGACTGTTAAGATCTGAGCCATCCGAAGTCCGATTGGGGTGATCTCAGTGTCGTTTCCAATAGTTTTGGCCGTTCCGGACACATCTGTAAGGTCAGATTTGACAGATTCAAATCCGAGACATATTAAAATGGCAGATGAAATAAAAGCTGCGGGAATTGAAAAATTTGATGGAACAGATTTTGGATATTGGAAAATGCAAATTGAAGACTATTTATATGGAAAGAAACTTCATCTTCCTCTGTTGGGGAGCAAATCAGAAAATATGCCAGAAGAAGATTGGCAACTTCTTGATAGACAGGTTTTGGGCATTATCCGGCTATCCTTGTCGAGAAGAGTTGCTCACAATGTTACAAAAGAAAGATCCACTGCAAGACTAATGGAAGCTTTGTCTGGGATGTATGAGAAGCCCTCAGCAAATAACAAAGTGCACCTGATGAAGAAGTTGTTCAACTTGAAGATGACAGAAAGCACCTCTGTGACACAACATCTCAACAACTTCAATACCATTACAAATCAATTGTCATCTGTTGAGATTGAGTTTGATGATGAGATCCGTGCACTCATTTTGCTAGCTTCACTTCCAAGCAGTTGGGAAGGTATGAGGACAGCCGTGAGCAATTCAGCTGGAAAATCCAAACTGAAATATGATGACATCCGAGACTTGATTTTAGCTGAAGAAGTGCGAAGGAAAGACTCAGGTGAAAGTTCAAGTTCAGGATCAGCTCTCAACATTAACACTCGAGGGAGGAGACAGGATAGAGGCTTATCCAGAGGCAGATCCAAATCAAGATACAGAAGTAAAAGCAAGTTCGGACCCAGAAAACAGGTTGAATGTTGGAATTGTGGCAAACCTGGTCATTTCATGAGGAGTTGCACAAAACCGAAAAGACCTGAAGCAGATTCTGCAAACGCCACTACAGACGAGGTACAAGATGCTTTGATTCTTGCTGTGCATAGTCCTGTTGATGATTGGGTTCTTGATTCTGGTGCTTCATTTCACTGTACACCACACCATGAAATGATGCAAAACTATATTGCTGGAGATCACGGTGTAGTCTATCTAGCCGATGGACAACCATTGGATATTGTGGGTATAGGAGATGTACAAATCAAGACAATGAATGGATCTATATGGAACTTGCAAAATGTAAGGCATGTTCCTGATCTAAAGAAGAAGCTGATCTCGGTCGGACAACTTGATGATAGTGGTCATTCAATCCTTTTTTCTGGAGGTATGTGGAAGGTTTCAAAGGGAGCAATGGTTTTGGCTCGTGGAAAGAAAACCGGCACCCTGTATATGACCACAAGATTTGCAGACATTATTGCCTCTACTGAAGCAGAAAATCAAGCACATCTATGGCACTGTAGACTCGGCCATATGAGTCAAAAAGGGATGAAGGTACTTCAATCGAAGGGAAAGCTGTCAGAGCTTAAAAATGTTGATCTAGACATTTGTGAAAGCTGTGTTCTTGGAAAACAGAAGAAACTCAGTTTCTTAAAGGTTGGCAGGACCTTAAGACCAAGAAAGCTAGAACTGGTACACACAGATTTATGGGGACCGTCTCCAGTAGCATCTCTTGGAGGTTCTCGGTATTACGTGACTTTCATTGATGATTTCAGCAAAAAGGTATGGGTCTACTTTCTGAAAAATAAATCTGATGTGTTTGAAACATTCAAGAAATGGAAGGCTATAGTTGAGACTGAATCAAGGTCTGAAGTTGAAATGCTTGAGATCCGATAATGGAGGAGAATACATTGATGGAGGTTTCAAGGAGTATTGTGCTGTCAATGGTATCAGAATGGAAAAGACCGTTCCAGGCACACCGCAACAGAATGGCGTTGCTGAACGGATGAACAGGATCATCAATGAACGAGCTAGAAGCATGAGGTTGCATTCAGGGTTACCTCAAACATTCTGGGCCGACGCAGTTCATACCGCAGTTTACTTGATCAACCGTGGACCATCAGTTCCTTTGGAGTTCAGACTGCCCGAGGAAGTATGGAGAGGAAAAGAGGTACAACTCTCTCATTTAAAGGTCTTTGGGTGTGTTTCCTATGTTCATATAGATTCTGATGCTCGCAACAAGTTGGATGCCAAATCCAAGAAATGTTTCTTCATCGGCTATGGAGATGAAGAATTTGGATATCGGTTCTGGGATGATCAGAATAGAAAGATTATCAGAAGCAGGAACGTGATCTTCAATGAGAAAGTTCTGTACAAAGACAGATCAAGTGCAGAAACAGATAAGGCTGATTCAGATACAAGTCCACAAGGATCTGAATTCATAAGATTAGAAGGCCTTCCCGATGTTACTGAGCAGAACAACAATCAAGAGCCTTTACAAGAAGACTCAAGCATATCTGTACCCGCTACTACACAAGAAGAAGCGGAGCAAATTGAACCAGCTGTTCGCAGGTCTTCGAGGACGATAAAGCCCCCGCAACGGTTCACACTTTTACTGAATTACATTTTGTTGACAGATGGTGGTGAACCGCTAACTTATGAAGAATCCTTACAAGATGGAAACTCAAGCAAGTGGGAGTTAGCCATGAAGGATGAGATGAGTTCGTTGCTGAAGAACAAGACTTGGGAGCTAACCACACTGCCTGAAGGAAAGAAGGCTTTACAAAACAAGTGGGTTTACAGAGTGAAGACTGAGCATGACGGAAGTAAACGGTTCAAGGCAAGACTTGTTGTAAAAGGGTTTCAACAAAAGAAAGGGATTGACTACTCTGAGATATTTTCTCCAGTTGTGAAGCTCACAACAATCAGAGTTGTTCTGGGGATAGTAGCTGCAGAAAATTTACATCTTGAACAGTTAGATGTAAAAACAGCATTCCTTCATGGTGACTTGGAGGAAGATATTTACATGCAACAGCCAGAGGGGTTTGCAATGCAAGGAAAGGAGAATCAAGTCTGCAAGCTACAGAAAAGCCTATACGGTTTGAAGCAAGCTCCAAGACAGTGGTACAAGAAGTTTGACAACTTCATGTGCAGTTCCGGGTATACAAGATGCCAAGCTGATCATTGTTGCTATGTCAAACATTTTGACAACTCCTACATCATTCTACTATTATATGTGGATGATATGTTGATTGCAGGATCCAGCATTGAGGAGATTGACAAGCTGAAACAACAATTGTCAAAACAGTTTGAAATGAAGGATTTGGGAGCTGCTAAACAAATACTTGGCATGAGAATCTTCAGAGATAAAGACAAAGGCGTACTAAAGCTTTCACAAACAGAGTATGTCAAGAAGGTTCTCAGCAGGTTTAGTATGGATAATACTAAACCAGTAAGTACACCACTGGGGAATCATTTCAAGCTCAGCAAAGATCAGTCACCAAAAACTGAGCTAGAAAGTGGATACATGGATAAGATTCCATACGCCTCAGCTATCGGCTCTTTGATGTATGCTATGGTCTGTACCAGACCAGACATTGCCCATGCAGTGGGAGTTGTAAGCCGATATATGAGCAATCCTGGAAAGCAGCATTGGGAGGCGGTCAAATGGATCATGAGGTACTTAAAAGGTTCATCGGAAACTTGTCTTAGTTTCACAGCTGGTGGTTTGAAACTTGAAGGTTTTGTAGATGCTGATCTAGCAGGAGATGTTGATAGCAGAAAGAGCACTACAGGATATGTTTATACTCTAGGAGGTACTGCTGTTTCCTGGAGTTCTACCTTGCAAAAGATCGTTGCTCTTTCAACAACAGAAGCTGAATATGTTGCAGTCTCAGAATCTGCAAAAGAAATAGTATGGTTGCAGAGTTTCCTGAAGGAATTGGGCAAGTTGAATGGAAAAGGTACTTTGTATAGCGACAGTCAGAGTGCAATCTTCCTTGCCAAGAATCCAGCATTTCACTCCAGGACGAAGCATATTCAGATCAAATATCACTTCATCCGACAATTGCTAGACGATGAACAACTGATGCTAGAAAAGGTCTGTGGAAGCAAGAATCCAGCTGACATGTTAACCAAAGGAGTTACACTTGATAAACTGAAGTTGTGTAAAACTTCAGTTGGTCTTCAAGGATAAATGATGATTTCATTGTTTGTCTCCAAGTGGGAGATTGTTAGCTATTTGGAGACAAGCAATGTCCCACCTCCACTATGTGCTTAGTGGGAATACCTAATCTCCACTTAGCACAAGTGGAGGCAAACGGTGGGCATAAATCATGGCATGATTTATGCCCTTCACTCCTAGCTTAATATATATGTATGCTCAGTGAAGAGCTGTTGTGCCTGTGTGTGAAGAACGCAGTGAAGAGTGAAAACACAGAGAGAAAAACGTGAGAGAGAGAGCTTGAGTTGAGTAGAGAAGATTTTCTCCTCCTCCTTGTTTTGTTGTTTGTATTGTTTCTAAGCTTGATTAATACAAACCAGTAGCTCCGTGGAGTAGGCAAGTTGCCGAACCACGTAAATTTGTGTGTGTTTGAGTTCTGGACTTACCCAACAGCCTTTTCTCAGTTCCATCCTCTTTTCAGCTATGAGATCCATCAAAAAGTTTCGAACCCTCACACTTGCACGAAGGCCACGATTGAAGCGTGTGAATGGCAGGTTAATGGGGACTGACCATATTCCTCCTATCATCTGTTGGAACCAAGTCACAAGTTTATCTCTTCGAGATCTTCCTCGCTCAATTCCGAATAGAAGGGAGCAAATGACATCGAAGGATAGCTTCTTCATCAAGGGTAAGACCTGATAGAAAGCACAAACAACTTCTTTTCGTCGTCTTTCTTTAACAAAGGGAAATTTATTCATAGTAAAACTTGATAGCATACCGTGATCTCTTGTTTTCCTTGCCAATGCATCTCCATGTGCATCCTGACTTCCTCATCCATTTTCCCCACGTAGTTTCTCAATGACTCAGGCTATAAAAATGATAGAAGTGCATCCCCGATGCGCTTGTGATCTTGTCCGCAGAGTTCTGCTATGCATCGATCTCCCAAAATCATCTTCAGAGACTTTGTTTGACTATAGGAGATCGTGCTGCTATCACTGGTGAATACAAACTTGTTTGCTTCCTTTCCATATATGAAAACAGTAGGTTTGCCAAAGAGGGTTAGCATTGATATTGAGCCATATTTTTGTATCCTTTCGAGAAGCCATTTTTCGGCAGTATTAGTTCTCATTGCTTTGAGAAGCTGCAGGCTATGGCCAATTATGGGAATCCCAAGTGAACCTGGAGGTAGTTTCTTGGATGATTTTCTTCCTTTGATAAGAAGAAAGATGGGGAAAAGGACCATAAAAATGGTGAAGAGCGGATTCATTTGGGCTGTGTGGGGGTATGTGTTTGGAAGGTCTGGGGGCTGCGCAGCTGCTGGTGGAGTATGTTTAGAGACTGAGAAGAAAGGATGTTTTTTAGAGTGAAGAGCAAGCACGCAGGCATGGTCGAACACAAATCACTTGCGTATTATGTTATATATTATTGTCATATGAGACGAAGTCTTTTAGATTACTATACTTTTATTATATATATATATATATATATATATATATATATATAAACACACACACACACATCAATACATTACACATGCACTTAAGAGAATTAAAAGGAAACGTTAAATTTAAACTTCAAAATTAATTCCAATATTTCCTCTTCATTTTGAAAATCTTGCCTTTCTTGAAATTTAAAAATATATTAGAGAATTATTTCAAAGTATATTTAGAGGATCATCCTAGAACCGATGAGCCTTTCTCTTATCTCGTTAATAATAAAAACTTCAGTCTCTTCTTTATTTTATTTTTTTGGATATATAGCTACCACTATTTTTTGAATCTTCTTAATAACTCTTTTCATTAGACAGGATATCCCATTTTCATGTCTTGAATCTCCTTTCCTTGGTTACTAATTATATTTGTTTGAACATGGCTGCTCTTAACTATTTTTCTCCTCTTGTGGTTGCGCCTCATTTTTCTTACCAGACATCTCTCAACGAAGATCTTACTCTTCAAGTTGTTTTATTTTTAATTTTAGCTCGCTCTTCACCAGACCGTTGTGTTTTTCTTCATAAAAGCTCCTTTGTTATTTTCCTCTACTTTAGAAAGTTCTCTCTCTTCTCATTTTCATACGTGATCTCCTTTATACAGAGCATGTTCTCTTGTAAAAGAACTTGTCAACTTGCACTAAGTCTCTCTCCCAGGCTTCTATCTCTCGAGATGTAAGGTCTTAATTTTATTGTTGACTTCGTAGCTTGCATCTCTATTTTTTTTATTTTTTGTCACTTCTCCATTCACTCACTCTTGAGTTTGCAATCTATTTTTTAATATTTCAACACCACGGTCTTGTTTAGTTACTCTCTTAAATAAAATTTATGAACTCAAAGAGAATATAACTCAAAATTTCATGGAAGCTAAGCTCTAGATTAAAAAGTAAAATAGAGTAATTACCAGAGGTTAAACATAATAAAGGTAATCTAGAAAACTAAAGTGAAAAATAAATATTCTTCCTTCATCCTCATCCTCATCCTCATTTTATAGAGATCTTTTAAACCAAAAATGATATAAAATTAATTCTAGTAATCATCTAAATTAATCTCTCTACCCAGGTTATAAAACTGTGCTAATGATACAAAAAGATTGCCATTTTAGAAATTAAGAGTTTAAAATAGCTCATTCAGTAGAATCCATCAAAAAGATGCACGCTTATAGATAATCTAAACAACTTCATTTGATCTTAATCAATTCCTCTCCTTTATTCACTCCGTGGTTTACATTTTATCCACATGATCATGATAATAAAGACAAAGGAAAATGTAAGCTACATGAAGTTCAACCGCCACATTAATACAGCTGCCTTAGGACGTCCTACTTCGACAAACTAAAGATAACAAACGGGGTTTATGATTTTGCTTTTGAACAAGATTTTGAGTCATACATTTAATGGCTACAGCACACTGGTACAAATCAGCTCAAAAATTTAGAATTTCTCCATACAAATATTTGAGTTTTTATAATCTCAGTGCATCTATTGAAATCAGTAATATAAAAACCCTCAAAAGTCATCACTCAGCCTTAGCTGGAATGTGGTTGCCACCAGTTGCAATTTTGTACAGATAAAATACAGTCATGAGAGCACTGCAAGAAAACACAACGGTAAGTGCAATGCTCCTGGAAGTCGAAATGAAATGATGTAATCAAAAAAGGAAATCCCCATTAATATGGTGTTATTTGATCGAAGGTTTCACAAAGTAAAAGTTAATGCATAGTGGCATGACACAATTATGCACACTACAAAAGCCAGGAAGAACTAAGACATTTTGGTGTGAACAAAAAGGAACCTTCAGCAGTATGGCTTCAAGAATTAGATCAAAACTTTCACAAAGCAAAAGGTAAGGCATTGTGGCATGGTGCAATTACACACAACACAACAACCGTTCAGGACTAACATATTTTAGGCAGTAGCACATACTAGAAAAGATACTGAACATGAGAATGTTGCTCTCGGAAGTTCTATGCCAATACTCACAGACCAAATATTAGACTGGCATGCTCTCATGTGATTTGAATTTCACAGTATGCACAAGAAAATATCCAGCCAAGAGTTTAATAGATACCATCAAACATGGGGGATGAAAAGTGATGAGGTAGTTAAAATGTAAAGCAAATGCAAAAGCTAATGAAATGCAAAAGCTAATGAAATGCAAAAATATTTATATCTACTAATCAATTATGATTATATTAGAGCAAATGTGCAGCACCGAGATAGAAGTATTGAACATATAATCGGAAAGGAAAGTAACAGGAAGACAGATTTATCTTTACCTGATACCAGCAACAATACCAGCAGGCATTATCTTAGAGGTTTGCATATAGCGTTGCCCCATCACAAATGTCAGTACGGCTGCACAAACTGTTCCAAAGACACATGGATGAATCAATATAATTACAATTTCCAGACAACTGGAAAAGGGCAAAGCATTATTAACACAACATGAGTAGCAAAGTGAAGGAAGTTATGTTTTCTTCAATTTAACGAGAGTCGTTTTCAACCAAAAAAAAGACCAGGATCTGAAGCCTAGAGGTCGGTGTTTTGACATTCAGAATAGGGAAGAGAAACCAGTTAACATTTCAGTCAAGATAAACTCCTAATATGGATATTTTTCCTTTCTTGGATTTGTACGACCACCAACGTGCATAGGCCGTACTATCCAGGCCATTTTATCTGTTTTTGACACACGAAAGGTTTAATGCAAAGTTTATACATAAGAGTAGCTTAGTCCCTCTAATTGAAAACAAGGGTCTTTTCATTCACCCTAATCAACCGATTTCTCTTCATAATAGAGAATGCTTCACTCACCCAATAATTGCTCAAATTGAAAACAGAACCTCTTCAATCAACTTAAGCAATCTAGTTCAACAACAATCCACAAACCCAAATGACTACTTCCACTACCCCTTCGTCCCGTTCACAAACTAATGCTAATCTGATGGAGACCCATTACAACAATAAATACCATCTCATATAAAAAAAAAAAAAAAACTTCATTTACTCAATAAATACTTCAAGTCTTCAACACCATGCCCCTTCCTTTAGTAAGGAAATTCTCAGACACCCTCGATAGCCATAAAATTTCCATCTTTCACTCATTCTTATGATAGATTATCAAGATCAACACCATTTCACACACACACACACACACAATCAAGAAAGTGAACAGTACCAATCCAAAAAAGCATCAGTCTTTGAACAAAAACAAGCAAGAAAACAAGCAAAGAAAAGAACCAAGAGGGTCTTACCAGTTTCAATAGCCAAGCCAAGAAATGAATTCTTCCCCTTCGAAAAAGCTTTAAGACTCAAGTATCCAGCAAAGATGAGAACCAAACCAGTGCCAACCCCCCCTCCTAATGATGCCACACTCCCTTTCCTCAAATATCCAATAACCCCTCCAATCCCAATAACCAGTCCATATGGGATTGTGAAGCAGAAGTCATGCATCTTTCCCGGTTTTCTTGGTTTTCAAGATCAAGACTTTGCAGGTTTGTCACAGATCAAGCAAAGAACGGAAGAAGAAAGAAAAGAATCTTCTGTAAATCAACTGTCTTTGGGAGACCAGAAATGAATGCTTTTGTTTCCGAATCTGCCCTGGGAACTTCCAAGAGAGATCTGCAGAACGTGGTCGTTTTGTTGGCTCTTACGGTATAGGGAGTGTGGCACCCATGGTGGGAAGTTATTCGTGATGAAGTTTGGTCAATTGTTGCATTATGGTCCTTATATTTCTATAGCAATGACATAACGAGTAGCCTACAAAAACATTTAACATGTAGAGTCTCTAGTTTATTTTGCCCCCCTTTTTTTTAGATTTGGCTAGTTGATTTGTGGAATACTATGGACAATTGTTCACTGGAGAGACTATTTAGTACTTCTTCTATAAAAAAATAGAACACGCCATGATACTTCTTCATGGACTATATTATAAAAACAGAACCTTTCATAATATGAACACCTAATAATTTATTTGTTAATGCAAGCATAAGCTTCCTTCTGGTGGGATTTCAACAAGAGTTCATCTTCATCAAGATCCATGTCATGATAAACAGACAGGAGGGGTTAGTGTATTGAATATGTTTTTCAATTTAGTGAAGCAATATTCAGACTTTGGATAATAAGCATGTTCCAGACATCCAGGAGAAACCGCAACTTCGATGAGACAGCTTGATGTTAATATTATCCTACAATAAACATTCAGTACCTTTTTTTTATTTATTAACATGAATGCCCGGACCAGCTTGTATATACCTTGATTAATCTTACGGGTCCTGAAGTTAACAACCATGTGAACCTCCAATAACCCTGAGGTTTATAAAACTCGAACCGGTAATATCTAGGAAACAAATCTAAAACTTCATTCATTCCTTGTGCTTGTCTTCCTGGTGCATTTTTAATTCAAGAAACACTGAATATCATGCCGTCATAACCTCCACTGGAAAGCTAGCTTGATGTGCTGATATTAAGCTTCAAGACTGATTTTTGGAGGTCGGATTTCCTTTCTCTGCCCTTTTACTCCCTTTGAAAAATTAGAGGGCAAATTAAGATTTTCAATTGAAAAGTTAAATTGAATTGAAAAATAAATTTTAAAAAAAAACTAAATCAAAACAACGAGGGTTAAACTAAAAACAATAAAACCAAAAAAACTTTAATTAAAGAATGAAATTGAAAGCAAAAAAAAACTTCTATAAAAAGGCTAAGAAAAAAACAAAAATAAAAAAGGACCGAAATAAAAAAACAAAACATGTAAGAAACCGTAATTGAATGACTAAATTGAAAAAACAAAACTTCTATAAAATGAATAACAATGAAATAAAAAATTAAAAAAATGAGGATTGAGATTAAAAACAAAACATATGAGAAATTGTAATTGAAGGACTAAATTAAAAAAAAAAACTTTTATAAAAGAAATAAGAATGAAATAAGAAATTAAAAGAACGAGAACCAAAACTATAAAAGGAATAAGAATGAAATAAGAAATTAAAAGAATGAGGACTGAAATAAAAAATAAAACATATGAGCAATTGTAATTGAAGGACTAAATTAAAAAATAAAAGGACTTTTATAAAAGGAATAAGAACGAAATAAAAAATTAAAAGAATAAGGACTAAAATTGAAAAACAATAAATAAAAAGGACAATGTTGTACTTTATCTGTTATGAGAGAGAAAAGAATGGGGGAAACAAATTACCATCGGCGACAATACGGTCACCATAAGTCACCATATGTCACTCCGTGTGAAGAAGAACACGGTTGAATATCTAGAGAGACGGCAGAAAGCTAGATTTTGCTACCTGGTATCGTGTCACGCGCCTTTTAAATGGCTCGAACGTCACTTATCATTGGCGTGCTAGCAACTTTTCTTATTTAAAAACTCAAAAGTAAACATAAAAATACCAAAACACCCCAAATGACCATGCTAATTATACAAAATACTGGTGTGAAAATACAAAAATACATCCAATGGCAAATGGCGCTGGGATACAAGGATTAAGAAAGCATGAAGCTCTTTTAAAGAATAATCTAAACCCAAGTTCCCTTCTTTCATGTATGTTTGTTTTAATCCATCGAACATTGTTTCTTTAACGAACAATTGATAAATCTAGCCAACAACTCACCATCCATCACCATGACTTATTTGATATTACAGATTAGAATGCCAACAGGACCGTCCAGTAACCTGTTCGCACAGAGAACACTACAGTGTTGCCCATTGGTTTTAAATTGACAACCCGCTCATATAAACGGAGACCTAATTTTTACAGTCTCCATCACATTACAAGAAACCATGTATTTTTCTTGTTCCGATTTGTATTCAAAACTCATTTCGTCTCAAGCTGCGATACCCTTTTGTTGTTTGTGTATCTGGAATTCTGATCATGTGTAATGTTTTTTCTTAGGTGGTAATAAAGTTTAGACGGGACTTTTAAGTATCAAGTTTGATTCTATGCATGCTGTTGATACTTGAGGATCTCCAATGGGACATAAAGTCAGCTGCATGTTAAGACGTACAAGGAATTGGCTTTAGTTCCTTAGTCGAGCAGCCAGCTCATTCAAATGGTGCGTTAGGAAAGGGTCTTGGATAATGGCACGAAAACCTTCTCCTCTGTTTCTTTCTGGTAGGATAGGTAGGCTTTTTACAAGCTAGATCTTGGATTACATCAGGAAGGGATCCTTTCTGTTCCATAAAGTTGCCCGTTTGGCTGATGGAATTTCATGACTTGTTATTCCTATTCCAAAGGAAATTGAACTAAGACTTCTAGGTTGGAGTTGCAAGCTCAAACCCTTGAAGCACTTCTCCAGGAACATTTTAGTGATCTAACCAGTAATCCATTTTAATGGAGAAACAAAATGTTTCAGTTAACCCTGCTTTTTAGACATTTTAGTGATCTAATCAGTAATCTATTTTAATGGAGAAACAAAATGTTTCAGTTAACCCTGCTTTTTAGACATTATCACCAACCAGGCAGATGGACCAATCGTTCTTCATTCAAATGTTTGACCATATTTCAGGGTTAAGAGTGCTGTTCCATGGCCCTTCCACCTAAATCCACCAATTTCAGGTACCAAACTCATGAAGCCATCTACAAGCCAACGGATGTTTTGAAGTGTATTATATGTTTTTCTTTAGAGATATATTAAAATATATTTTTTTATTTTTTTAAATTTATTTTTAACATTAGCATACATGATCTAATTTAAAAATATAAAAAAAAAATATTTAAAATTTCATAAAGATGAAGTTGAACAGCAGAACATCATCCTTTAGAGGACAACCTGCGTTGATATTTCATTAGGTGCAGCCATTATGTAAAGTATAAAAAATACAAATGTCTAAAATAAAACAACAGCTATCGACCGTTACTATATTCAACTCCAGTCGGTCGTCCACGGGCAACAGTGATCAACAGACTAGAGATGACGGCTTCATGTTATCAACTTGAGATATCATGGTAGATTGTATCACAAACTATTTACATTAACCTCCCTAGTGTGAAGTTTCTAGCATAACATGCAACAAAAATGAGGACATCTCAAGGTCCCATTAGAATCTTCCTCAGTCCATGTTTCTTTTCAGCAACGCATTCAGAATTCACCAATGAAGTTATCCAGACCTGATCTGATCTAACAGGCTCATCGTCATCATTCCTATGCCAGCTCCAGAAGGCATGAGTTGAATTTGCTAATTTGAGCTCACCATGGCCAAAACTTGCTTCACGGAAGACTGACCAGGCTGGCTGTGGGTTTTTGTATCTGTCAATAATATAAAGAAAATCAGATTGGGATTTAACTGAGAGAGGTTTTTTAGACAACTAAGAAAGCCAAAGAACTAGTCATTTCGAAAAAGTTATTTTCACATTATTTAGGTCCCATAAAAGTTTAGTTGCAACAGAAAGTTGTGATAGTGAGGAGGACATACTTGTGGGCTAAGCCCTCTCTGTTTCCCCCATCTCCAATTGTAATATGGACAGCACCACATGGATCCAGTTTTCCATTGTTTACACGTTCCTATGAAACAGATTGGCAGATGATATAATCCACGGTTCATGAAATTAAGGATGACAGGAAAATGAAAACCATAAATGCATATGCAGACATAAACCCCTAAACAATTTTCTTTTTGTTTGCAACCCTTGAACTAATTTTGGTAATCAACATTTCTGTCAATGTAAAACCATCAAGGACACATGCTATAGATTCTCTGTTGATGAGACACAATTACAGAGATATCTAAGCATGCTGAAGTTCAACAAAGAGAATGCCTTTAGGGGTAAGATTCTCTGTAAGAAAATTTGACTGCCAAAAACATTAAGTGATGCAAATTGGAAACTTTATATTCAAAGGTACTAGGTCATAACACAAATAATTTAGGGGGTATCCCTATATCTCCGCCTCAGAAAATTCTATACCATACCGTGCGTTCATAAGCATGAACATGGCCAGCCAGCACGATGTCCACACTAGCAGCATAAAGTAATGGCTCCATAGCTTCCATCATCCTGTCCCCTTCATTTTGATGAGCCTCGTTGCTATTGTACCATGGGACATGGAATAGTACGAGCAGCCAAGGTGTCTTATTCCGGTCCACCTTGGCAAGATCAGCCTGTAGATCAATGATGATAGAGAAATCCTATTATTAGAAGCAACTAAAATATGCTTTTTTTTCTTATGGAGCTTTGAATTAAAAAAAAAAAAAAAAGGAGGGCAAGATAGCAATAAGACAACTATCATGCTTTCTCATGAAAAGATGGAACTTGAAGCCTTTTGCATTAACTACTGAAGGGCATAGTTCACAGTGGGGTCACTAATTCGCTGCACCTTGATATCTCTAAATTGCAATAAGATGGGGTTAAGGATGATAAGATGAGATCGGCAGTATTTGATACAGTTTCACACATTTATAGATATTGCTTTTCAAGTGGTTTCGTATCAACTAGTCCCAGTAAAGGTTAAGGTAACACAGGGAAGGGACAAAAGTAAGTTCTGTATTATTTCAAAATGCCCTACATGCCTAACAAACAAGAGAACACATGCAGCTAGAAGCATGGAGTCGCCAAATATGCTGTGTGACAAATCTGAAAGAGCAACACAGAGATATCCATCATCGATTATTTCCCTGATTTCATGTCAAGGAGTTTTTCGACAAATTAACATTTTCTTACCAATTTACGGAACCTTTTGTTAACAAACTACCATTTACAACTTAATACAGTCGAGGAAAGAAGATAATATTGGAAAAGGATAAAAAATAACTAACCTCGAGCCAGTTATATTGATTGGAGTACTCATCATAACCAGTATATGAGCCAAGCATGATAATATGAGCCCCTGAAACTTCGAAAGAATAATAAAGATTTGAACTTGACCCACTCTCCTCAAATGGCATCTTCCATCTAGAATTGTAGGGTTCAAAACCATCCTTGAGGAATGGAATGCTTTCTCTTTCATGATTCCCCTGTGTTACCATCCAAGGTCTTGCGCTGGCAAGTGGCTCAACCAGCTCACCAAATGTGTCCCAGAGGTGCTGCATGTAATCAGCATATGAAAGGTCTCCGGGCAGCAGGTGCACATCATATTTGCATTGATCAATATGATCTAGTGTCGATTGAGTCCAGCCAGTTTGACCTAAATCTCCAGCCACAGCAAAAGTAACTGGGAACTGAGCTGGAGGAGTCTTGAGCTTGTACTCAGGACCACCTCCTCCACATCGATAGTAATAAACCGCGTTATCCTCCAGTGGTCCAATGACTGTGTGGTGTATCTTTCCAGAGCTATAAAATAGGTAGCTATACCACGTGCTCTCTCCTAGAGCTATATTGCTGTATCTTCCAGGAGAAGTTCCATATTCCACCATTGATGCAGCAGATTTATCATCAGTGACCCATGAGACTCGCATGTGCTTGTCTCCAGCCAAAGAGATGTGCACCTACAACAGGCATCCATGGAGTAAAAGCACTTCAGATACCAAATCAGCATTTTAAATCACCTTGAAAAGCCATAAAAACTATCATTCCAAAACACTTCACGCACAAACACGAAAGGTATCTCCGGAAACAACTCCAGGGAAAATTCAGCATATGATTAAACCAAACAGACACCAGCCAAATCAACTCCAATTAAACAAGAAATCATAGTTTCTATCAATAAAATATCAAGAATTTCAATGTAAATAAACAACAACTGAACACACTCAAAGCAATTGACTTTTATCCGATTCAAGAAACCATTTTTGGACCAAAGAAATACCACAGAACCCAGATGAATAAACAAGAAAAACCCAGATCAGATCATTAGAAAAAGAAACAAACTTTAACACTAAAACCAATAAAAAAAACTCTATATCAACACAATCTAATCAACGGAACAGAAACTAAGGTAAAGAGAAAGGATAAGATAACCTGTTGGGGATGAGAAGAAGACTTTGAAGGCCTTGAAAAATCAAGATTCTTTCGAGTTGAAGGCCTAATGTATTCACTTGCAGCAGTTGCAGAGATTAACAGGAACAAAGCTAAGACCAGTTTTGGCTCCATAGTTTGATAATTAGTAAGTTACTATTATTGTTCTTGGCAACAATAAAAGATAGACCAGACAATTTATGATGCTGCGTTGTTTTGCTTGAACTGGCAGTCACTAGCCAGGCTTGTCCTATTAAATGACAGATTTGGCCTTAATCTAGGAGGCTTAGTACATTAGAAAATGTCAAAAATTTGTCAATGACAATGATTTCTTGTGTGTTTTCTAGTGAGACTGGTAGATGATGATAAGATCATATAGTTCACATGGTAACTTATTTCTTAAAAAAGATTTTTTTTTCTTGAGAGAGAATTTTTCAAAGCTTTTTTTCTTGAGAGAGTTTTTTTAAAGTCATGAATTGTTTTCGTATTACCATGTGGAGTTTGCAGTGGCAAGAAGGAAAAAATAATTATGACCTGTAATTTTGGTTTAGATATACCAAGAAACTTTATTTAATATCTAAGAATTAATTAGAAAATATATTAATTATTAGGTAGTGTTTGATATCGTGGTAATAATTGATTTTTAAATATTTTTTAATATAGATCAAGATAATTTTAAAATATATAAAAAATAATTTTAATAAAAAAATTTAATATTTTAGAAAAAACAGCTAAAACCTAAAAAAACAAAAGATATAATAATTAAAAAGGTATATTTCTTCTAGATAAACATTGAGAATCTAGAAAAGTTGGTTAGAAACTCTTTTGCGTTCCTTTGCTCTTGACTTTGTTCTAATTTTCCACATTTGATTTTATTTGTAATAATATCAATCTTTAACTTTAAAAAACAAATGTTTGGAACGCAACTTAATGATTAAAAAAAACTAGATAAATACAAACTTAAAAGTAGATTATTGAAATTAACACAAATATGAGTAAAGAAGACAAATTGATACAAAATCAAGAATATAGAGACTAATATAAGCTTCTAACTTAGAAACATTTATTAAATTTCTTCAAATAAACGATTTCTACATAGAAAATGCATCTTTGAAATTGTTTAATAATACAACTTAATCTCTGTTTGTATACAAGTAGGCTTAAAAGTACTCTTATCCCTCTCTCTCTCTCACACACACATATATATGGATGGTATATAAAACATTATTTATTAAAATAGTATTTTATTTTTTTAATTTTATTTTTAATTTTATCATTTAACAACTCAGTTTTTTTACTTGATATTTTTTTAATTGTATTTTTTAATATTAAGTTGTTTTAAAAAGTATACATCATAATTTTTTATTTTTTGTGCTGGGTTATATATTGATATTAAGAATTTAATTTTTTTTCTCTCGATTTAACCTTCAACGTTAGATCTTCTGAAAATGAGGTTTTGTAAAAAAAAATTATTTACTTTCTATAAATTTATCTCAATCTCGTGACTCATTAACAAATTAACTCAGGTTAACTCGGGCTATGAGTTTGCCAAGTTGAAAGTGGTTTATTCGATTTACTTTTTTTATTATTTTTTTATTGATTTTTTTTTCAATTTGACCCTCCAACAACTAAATATTGTTTTTCTTTATTTAGTTTTTTTTTTTCAATTACATCTTTCAATATTAGTTTGTTTGAGAAATAGACTTCATAGTTATTTTTCAATTTATTTTCTATAAAGTTATCATAGTCTCATGGATTTAATTTTTTTTTTCTCGATTTCAACTTTTAACATTGGATTTGTTGAAAATAAAGCTTTGTAATTTTAAAAGTGTTTTTTATTCGAAAAAATATTAAATTAATATTTTTAAGTATTTTTTATTATTTTGATATATTGATGTTAAAAAAATAAAAATATATATTTTTTAATATATTTTCAAGTGAAAAAACTACTTTAAACTTTGATTATTTTTTTTTTAATTTCAATTCCTCTATCTTTAATCACCACTCACATCAATCCATAATTTCAGTGCAAACTAAAATTAGGAGATTTATTATTTATAACCTAACCTAAGATTTGAACGATAGCCAATTCCCTCTAAAATCAAAGTTAGATTTGTAAAGTATATATATCCACAATTACTATAACATATGTGATAATTGTTTTATTTTACTGGAATCGATTTATTATTATTTTTTTTTTTTTGTTTTTTTTTTTTTTGATTATCGTGGGTGTCCGGGCCAGCTTGCGCGCACCTCGACTAATCCCACGGGCCCTGAAGTTAACGACCATGTAAGCCTCCAGTGGCCATCATATGAGCGTCCACAGGGTTCGAACCTGAGACCTAAGAGGGAGCAAACCCCTTAGTCCCAAGCTCTTACCACTGGGCCACCACCTAGATGGTCACTTGGTTACTTTACTTAATTGAAATTAAATCTTTTATCAGAATGATTTTAAAAACATTTTTACACTCAGTTCAAGAAATATAAAAACATACAGATAAATCTTAATAGGAAATTCAAGCTTAAAAAAAAAGAAAAAAAAATGAATCTCAACATCACGTTTGTTTTTGCGTTTCAAAAGCGTTTTTTAAAAAAATTAAATTTATTTTATTTTTTTATTTCAAATTAACATTTTTTTTTATGTTTTTAGATCATTTTGATGCACTGATGTCAAAAATAATTTTTTAAAAATAAAAAAATATTATTTTGATACATTTTCAAATGAAAAGCAATTTGAAAAGCAATTGCAACTACACTCCAAACTCCCAACACCGTAACCATATTATTTTGATACTTTTTTGAGATTTTTTAAATGTTTGGTAATATTTTAAAAACTAATTTCATAATAGTTTTCATGTATTATTTAAAAAAATTTAATATTTTTTAAAAAAACCACAATCACAGCTAAAAGCCACGAACTTTTATAAACAGACTCTTGCTCTTAAGAGTTATTTGAATTGAATTACACAGTAATATCGTGCTAATAGGAGGAGTATTTGGTAATGAGCTTCCTCCTAATACCCTAAAAAACCCTTTTCATGATTAAATTATGGAGTTAGAGATTCGCACCATTCCCACGCTATAAACAATTAATTAATTAATTAATTTAAATGTGGATTAGATCCTTGTGTTATCTCAACTTGTTTAATGTCCGTACTTCATTTACAGAATTTATTAGCATGATTAATCGCATGACGTGTCCTCTTTGACTTTTTTTTACCACAATTTATATTCTTACTCCCTTTTCTTAATACCAAAAGGCATTTAATAAAATACAGCAAAAGTTTATACATGTTCGGTAAAAATATTTTTACCTCTAACGGGATTTAGCATGGTGCTCGAGCTCAATATTTTTTTGAAATTGTTTTTAAGAATTTTATATTTTTTAGTATTTTATGTCAATTCAAAATATATTATTTTAAATATAATATAATTTTAAATATCATAATGATAAAATTACACTCCAGTTATTCCTCTATATAAAGAACAAGACTCATGAACTATAAATACATCATGGATCCTTCAATTTCTACATTCACAATCTTTTTATTCTTAATACTTTTAGTATACATATTTTCATAATTTATCTCTCTAAAATATAATTGTGTTTTTTCTCTTAATAAAATTATTGACTTAAATATTAGAGAGTTCCCATACCTCATCAAAGAAGATTTTTTACAAGTGCTAGCTATTGACCACCTTGATTGACTAGACACCTCCTGTTGCTAGTCACCAATCACTGTATCTTTTTATATCAAGGCACCAGACACCACTTGTTATTAGTTATCAACCACTTGGTGTTTCTATATCAAGTCACCGTATATCTTAACTATAAAAAATAGATCAAATTATTTAAACAGAGATATTAACCGATTATCCAACAGATTAACTCATCACCTGTGTATCATCTACTTGATTTCTTTCGAAGAACATCTGAGATCATCACTGGAATAGCCTGGCAAGCATTCTGCTTGATTCACTCAATTCAGATGAAAGATCATTCTGACGGTTGGTATAATGACCTGCACAAGGAATGTGGCACAGCCATTTGGTTTAGATTGACAGCATAAAGAACATGCTCAAATTAATTCCCTTCACTTAAATTGATGCATCGTATACGTAAAATACAGAGTTAAAGTTTCTCAAACCCTCAACTTACACATAAACTGAGAGAACTCTTGACTCAAAATTCCTCAATAATCAATCTTTAAACTACTTTGAAAAAATAACATATAAATTCTTCATCTGCTTTTCTTTTCAGAGATTTCTCTCCTGTCTGTTTTAGCATGGCCACCTAAAGAAGAAAGCAATGCCAATAAAACTTGGGGATCCTGAGGAAAATTTCGAATTTCACTGCGGGTTTCTTGCTTAAGAGATGCCTTTCTGTGCAAATTTTGTTTCCTGGAACAGGAATGGTTTAGAGATCAAGAAGGAATCCTGCACTTTCTTGCAGACTTCTTCTTTCTCTTATCACCCCTTTGCCTCCTACCTAACAATCGACACCATCGACAAAAGCTCTGCCTCTCCACGCTTCCCTTCTCTGCCTTTCAGCTCCTTACACACACCATCCATTTTCTCATGGATAATCAACCTAGCAAACTCATCAAGAACCCTACTAGCAAACATCCTCTCTTTATCATGAGCCCTGTGCTTCCCCTCCGAATGACTAAAAACCACCGAAACCAACAACATTACACAGTTCACTCCATTTCTATTTACCCTAAGCTTCCAGGTACTTAAAATCCTGTAAAAGCCGACGATATTTCTTCTTCCCTGACCTCACTATCGTTTTCGTCTTCCATTATAACTGCAAAAATTGTACAAATACAGAATTCGCAGCTCGAAAATATGAACTTGACTATATATAGAAAGGTTTGGATTCAAATAATGAGGTGGAAGTTACTTCGTGGTAGAGATGATTATTTTCAATCCAGTTCGGTTTTTATAAAATAAAAATAACTAAACCGATTTTTTTTTTAAAAAAACCGAAACCGGTTCAAACCGACCGGTTTCGGTTTGGTTTTTTAGGACGCAAATCGGTTCAAACCGGTTTGGCTCGATTTTTTTGTTTTGGCTCGGTTTTTTTTTTCCGGTTTGGGTTCGGTTCGGTTTTTTCGGTTTCAGGTTTATAAAACCGAAACTGAACCGAACCGATCGGTTTTTTCAAAATTTTAATCGGTTTTTTTTCATGGTTCGGTTTTTTCGGTTATTTTTTTTTTATTTTCTATGTTTAATTGATTTTTCAGTTTTTTTACTCACCCCTGCTTTGTGCCATTGTCTTCGTCCAAATTTCTTTAATGAAATAATTTTTGTTTTTTAAACGAGGAAGTAACAATCCAACTAGACGTAGTAATTTTGTCAACAGAATCATTAGTTTTTTAATAAATAGTTTTTTTTTAATTAATGTAAAAACTATCCTTTTCAAAAACGTAATTCATTTAAATATTGCTTTATTTATTTTTTATCCAACCGACTAAACCTATTTTCTTACCATTAAAATTAAACCTTAAAAAATCCTCTTGACATCAACCCTTAACAAATTTAGGGTCCATGACTTGGACGTTGCAATTTTTTCAACACTGATTTACCAACTCCTATGATATTTTTTTTTGATAAAATAATTGTTCTTACATTAAATTAAAATAACATATAATGCATTAACTTGAAAAAAATTAAAATAAAATTTTATCACAAAATGCATTAACTTGAAAAAAATTCTTTAAAAATGTTTATAATTGTTAAAATAAAGTGATAATTTATTAAATGTTCGTTTATTATTATAATATCGGTTGTTTTTTAAAATGATTTTTAGTTAAAAATATATTAAAATAATATATTTTTTATTTTTTAAAATTTATTTTTATGCTTAAAAATGTTAAACTTATACTTTGAAGTCTTAAAAATGTTTATGAATTTTCAAAATTTTAATATAACAACCTTTAAAAAACACAACTTATTAATTGAGCTGGGCTAGTCCAAAGCCCACAAACCCATCCTAACCACACGCGACGAGCCTCCTCTCTATAAAACCCGATCTCCACTCCACAAAAGCCCCCCCTCTCTCTTTCTAGGGTTTCCTTCTCCACTAGATCTTAACCCATTCACCACCTTATCCTCCGCCAGGACAACTCAATCCCTAATTCCAAACATGATGCAACAGCCCGGAGTCGCCGGAGTGGGGGCCCCACAACCAGATCAACAACAACAATACCAACAACAACAGCAGCAATGGATGATGCAGCAACAGCAACAATCGCAACCGGTGCCTCCTCCTGCTGGCTGGAATCCGCCGCCTGTTCCTCCTCCGACCCAGTACGGTGCAGCCGCCGGAAGTGGAGGAGATGGAGACGAGATTAAGTCGTTGTGGATCGGGGATTTGCAGCAGTGGATGGATGAGAATTATCTTCTTAGCATCTTCTCTGCAACTGGAGAGGTAATCCAAAATTTAATTTTGGTTTTAATTTTTTTTTAAAAAGAAGCTTTAATTTTAATTTGTATAATTGTGTACGTGCCTGTGCTTGAGAAAGAAAGTAAATTTTATGGCTGGTTTTTTTACGAGTGTGGCATTTCTTTTTTATTTTGTTAACTTTCGTGTGGATATATAGATTTGTGTGTATTTGCTGTGAATTGAAAAAACTTTTAAGAAATCGAGAATTGTTTTGTTTTGTTTTTAATGGCGATCTCTTTTTGAGAATTGGGTTTTTTGATGGAAACAATAGGTTATTGATGCAGTATAAAAAATAGAGAGAGAAAGAAACATGGGGTATGCTTGTTTCTTTGAATTGGGTTTGTGTTGATAAGAAAATAAATGGTGTATATGCACTTGTAGGAAAACGAGAATTGTTTTGTATTGTTGATTAATGGCGTTCTCTTTTCAAGAATTGGGTTTTTTGATGGAAACAAGGGGTTATTGATAGTCAAAAAATAGAGAGAGAGAAAAAGAAACATGGGGTATGTTTATTTGTTTGAATTGTGTGCCGTGTTGATGAGAAAATAAATGGTGTATATTATAGAAAGAATTTTGACAAGTGCTATACTTGTTTTGTGATTTGGATGCAGCTTTACACACTGCTCAGCTACATTGTTGTGTTGTTTTCTGAGTTGTCTTCCTCTTGTCATGTATAACAGATTGTTCAAGCTAAGGTTATTCGTAATAAGCAAACGGGTTATCCAGAGGGTTATGGTTTTATTGAGTTTGTAAGTCGTGCTGCAGCAGAGAGAATTTTGCAGACATACAATGGCACACCAATGCCAAATAGTGAGCAGGCTTTCCGGCTGAACTGGGCAACCCTTGGTGCTGGTGAGAGGCGGCAAGATGATGGGCCTGATTTTACAGTTTTTGTTGGAGATTTGGCTGCTGATGTCAACGATTACCTTCTACAAGAAACATTTAGAAATGTGTACCCATCTGTGAAAGGTGCAAAAGTTGTTACTGATAGGGTCACTGGACGTTCCAAGGGATATGGATTTATTAGGTTTGCTGATGAAAATGAACAAAGGCGTGCCATGGTTGAGATGAATGGACAATACTGCTCTACCAGGCCCATGCGGATTGGACCAGCTGCCACGAAGAAACCCTTGACCCAGCAGTATCAGAAAGGTACGTGTTCTGCAACTTTGGTTGCTGTGGAGTGTAGATGTTGTTTTTGTTATTTTATTTTTTTCTGCTTACATTTGCATGCTTATCTCTTATGTTGAAAATGAACATCGAATTGGTAAGTTGAATGTTGTGTGCTATGTATGTATTTTTCTTTTTTGAGTTGATGTTTCCTAAACATATTCTTATTTTCCGTGCCTCCAGTTATGCACTTGAAGCTAGATGGATTTTAAAGAGTCATTTCCTTCCAGTACTTACCTATGTAAACTTGGGCACATTTAATTTAGTTAAAACATGCAAAAACTTATATAAAACTCATGTTGTCTTAAAGCAGGACACCGAGAGGCTCTCATTTTGGGGGGCCTGGAACTGACTTCAGCTGAAATGATTCCACTTAAATGCGTGGCCTCATTTTAGGTCAGTTATTTTGTTTACGTCGTAAGCTTAATTTCTTGTGGCGCTTTGCTACATTCACGAATTACTTTCCAGTTCGTTATTTTCAAAGAGTTATGTGTCAAGTTAAATATATTCTTTTTCCTAAAGATAGTTCAATTCCGTTCCACAGTTCCTTTATTTATGTAAATCAGACAAGAATTGTTGGTTTATCTCTTCATGGTCAGCCCTTTACTTTATTTACATGCTATTTTTTAAGAGTTACATGTCAAGTTTAATATGTTCTTTTTCCTAAAGATAGTTCAATTCCGTTCCACAGTTCCTTTATTTACATGTCAAGTTAAATATGTTCTTTTTTCCTAAAGATAGTTCAATTCCGTTCCGCATTTCCTTTATTTATGTAAATCAGACTAGAATCGTTGGTTTATCTCTTCATGGTCAGTCCTTTACTTTATTTACATGTTATTTTTGAAGAGTTACGTGTCAAGTTAAATATGTTCTTTTTCCTAAAGATAGTTCAATTCCGTTCCGCATTTTCTCTATTTATGTAAATCAGACGAGAATCGCTGGTTTATCTCTTTATGGTCAGTCCTTTACTTTATTTACATATGGTCAGCAACTATTTTTGAGTTTTTGTTTGGTATTTACTTCAAGTGAAAATATTTTCTCTGCTGTTGATTCCGAGCATTAGAAACCTTATGAAGCAACTTATGACGATGGATTCAGAGATGCTCTCTGTCGTGGGGAGCACCATTCTGACTTCCATTCTTAGAGTTGTTTTCGTCTCACCTCGAGCTGCTCTTTTTTTTAATCATGTGCTGTCTCTTATTATTATTTTTCGTTTGTGAGATGGAGTGCATCCTTGATCTGGAGGAAGGACTTGATTACACGCTTTTGACATTCTAATTTCTAAGCACCTACTTGAGGATCAAGTCCTTGCATCTTTTTTATAGAGATCTATGTGAATTTAGTTTTATATGTTATTGGTTTATTCGATTTGGAAAAAAGTCTCTTTCTTCCATGACCATCAACTTTTTGACTCCATCCTGTCTTGTAGGTGTCATTTTCTTATTCTTCTTTCTTTGTCCTGGGCTTGTCATTGCTTGAAATTTAGATAGGTTGTAGACTGAACTTTTGCTTTTGTTTTCTTGTTCTCTTTACATGAGGGAAATCAGGAAATATGTTAACATGGTACCTAGAATATCCATTTTGTTCTCCAAGCAACCGATGGGTTTTTATTGTTGATCATAATAGGAAAAGTGTACTGACCTAAATTCTGAATCCCGTTTCCCATCCTTGGCAAGTATGAATCTAGTTTGGAACTTTCCAATTGTTCATGCTTTTAAGTTTGGATATTGCTGAGTATTGGGGCATTCGATACTTTCCATCTTGATTTTATGCTTAAGATGTTCATCCTATTGAAAATGATTACTGAAAATTACTTCATTGATGCTCAGCTTTGTGACAACTGACAGCTGTCAACGATGGTAAAGCTGTTGCAAGGCAAGTAATTATTTAGTTACATGTTTCTCCATTCTTTAGGCAATGTTTATCAACTTCAGACTAAAAATAGTGGACACAAAGAGTGTTATCATGGCTATAAACTGAATTTCATTTCTCTCAAGTTGCCTGAAAATACTGGCATTAAGTTGGACTTTGGTCAGGAAGTTGACTTTGCTGGATCAACTCCACTAATAGTGTTAACTTATTAATCATTCTTTGTTTGTTGTGTTTGCTTTGGTTTTTTCTGTTATCTATGTGATCCTCTGTAAATATCTGTAACTTGTGCTTTTTTACCCTAAAGAACAATCATCTTTGCAATTTCTCAAGAACAGAAAAATCTGATCGTGTTTTTTCTCGCATGCTTCTCAGAAGAGGTGGTTTTGTCATCTTTAAACTCATTCCTGCATGATTATGTTGTTTAGTTTATTCTATTATCTCCTTGGATTTTAATACAACGATTATCCTTCAGGGAAGCTTTGCTTTCAGTGTCTATTTCTCTTCATTTATGTATATTCATATGTTATTTGACATGCGTTTGCCATGTGCAGCTACTTACCAGAATCCTCAAGGAAATCAGGGAGAGAATGATCCAAATAACACAACAGTGCGTAGTTTGTTTTATTGTTGGTATGAACTATTACTTGTCAAAGTGAATTGACTTGTTAACCTCTTGGCTGCAGATATTTGTCGGGGCCTTGGATCCAAGTGTGACTGATGACACTTTGAGAGCAGTGTTTAGTAAATATGGCGAGCTAGTGCACGTGAAAATACCTGCAGGCAAGCGTTGTGGATTCGTTCAGTTTGCTAATCGGTATTTGAAAAATACTTTAACCTGATTTCTGTTATTTTGCGTTGTAATGATTGCCTCTTTGCCTGATTTGGTTGCTTGCATTTGTTTCATTTAGAACTAGCGCGGAGCAAGCACTATCAATGTTGAACGGAACCCAGATAGCTGGTCAAAATATCCGTCTCTCATGGGGCCGTAGTCCTTCTAACAAACAGGTTTGGTTGATGCCCAATAAATGTTCTCTATTTTTATGTTTATGAATTTCCCAGTGTTTACTAAAAAGGATGCAATTATTGGTTTTGTTCAGGTTCAGCCAGATCAAAGCCAGTGGAATGGCGGTGGATATTATGGATATCCACAAGGATATGATGCATATGGATATGCTGCTGCTGCTCCCCAAGACCCTAACATGTATTATGGAGGCTATCCTGGATATGGAAACTACCAGCAACCGGGAGCTTACCAACAGCAACAGCAGGTAAACTAACCTTGGTTTAGAAGTTTTTAGTCCACCAGATATTGTTCAACATAAAATAAGAGCTCAACTCACCAAGGCTTGGCTAGCATAGAATAAGCTATTTAAGGCTTAAGCTCTTAGAACAACAGTACTTAAATCTCATTCTTTTTTTTTAGTTTAGTTTCTGATTGTTGGGTAATGTAATCTGATGTAAGAGATGCTTCAGGACGTGTCCAATTGCTGGGTGTATTCCTCGTCACTAGAATGATTTTGATCTCTAGTGAGATAGGGGTCTCATTTTCTCCTTTTGTTTTATAATTAACGACATCTGTGTGTTCCTGGTATGTGCAGTGATCTGTTTCCATGGCGGGATTCAAAAAATGCAAGGACTGATGTTAATCAGTAGCCAGAGCAATCTGAGGTTGCAGTTCACTAGTTGCTTGGTGTTTGGAGTTTGGCGTTTTGCTATTTGTTCTGGTGTTAGTTTATCAGTGACAAGTGTGCTGTGGGCACCATTTGAGGCATCAATGCACTCTGATATGATCAGTATGGTTTTGTAATACCATGGTGCCGCAATTCGCACTATCTGTCTACTGGATATTTCGTACCTAACCCTCCATAATCATTTAAATTATGGCTTGCTTTATTTTTAATGGGATGTTTTCTATGCTTTCCAAGTTTTTTGTGCTTTATATGATTGGATGCAATAAAGCCATTATGCTACAGGTCTGCGTTCCAGGGATTGTATTTTCCTGCGGTGAAGCAATGTCCATACTTGGCCGTAAATAATCATTTTACTTTTCTAAAATAATTTTCCAGAAAACGCTAGGATGCAAAATCTGTGGTTGCATCAAATCAAAATTCGTTATCGTAGTTGCTAGTTGAAATTTACTAGTAAATTGATGTTTCCGAAAGTACCCTGCTGGCTTGAAAGTGCTAATAAATGTCCACAGGAGTTCCCATGAATTGCAAAGATTAAAGGGTATCTCAGCTGCATACATGTAAACGCTGCTCTTGTTCTCAATGTGCTTTAACGGACTGTTGGAGACGTGGTCCGCCGACCATTATTTCCACGATCTTTTCCATTCCTTAACCCAAAAGCTATCAAAAACCTGTTGTAGGGCCTTCCTGCTAGTTTACACCTGATATATTATTTTATTCCTATAGAATATACTTAGTTTTATTAATAAAAATATTATTTATCTTTAATATTTATTTATATTTAATTAATATAAAATTATAATTTATATTTGAACTAACATAATGGGTCACATATATTTAAAATAATCTTTAAATAATTTTTATATAAATTCTAAATAACTCTAAATTGTTGAAAATATTCTTAAAACTCCCGAATAATTTTTAAATTTATCAGCCGAGATGAATTTCAGAACCCAACTCTTCCTTCAGACATCACATGTACTGCAGAGGATGATATTTCTTACACGCATGGTCGGCTGGAAACCGATGCTTTAAGCACACCTTTAACTGGCAAGTTTTGCAGGTGCATGTGTTAGAGAAGGTTAATATCTCCTTGCAGCGCTTAACAGCGCAAGTTGGCTTCTTCTTCTTCTTCTTCCTTGGGTCACAGTCTCCAGATTTCTCATGTTTCAGCAACACCACTTTCTCAGCATCCTCGTTGCATCCAGTAGTCTCAATAGACGCCGAACATGTTTCACAAACAACTACTTTTCGACTCTTGTGGTCTGATTTCGGACACTCATGAGACTTGTAGGATCTATGCTCTAAGCAAAACACCTGCAAGAACATATGATTAAGGCTATAATATTCCACGCCAAACAAAGCTGCATGCATAAATTTGAGTTACCCTTGATTACCTTCCGACAACCATTGCAGTTGAAAGGCAGAAAATCGAGCTGCTTGCATTCAGAATGTTGGCAGTGTCTTCCCAAATCTGGAAAAGCCTCTGTTCCTCCTCCCATCCTTTTTTTTTTCCCTTTAAATTTCCTCTAAGATTAGAATTTGCAGTATGGCATGTAGGAGGAGGTTTGTCGTCATTTATAGCTTCGCTGAAAGGCACTTGCTGGCTTGGTGCCTAAGCCATCCTGACTCCTCTTTCGTGTTGCTTTCGGTTTTGTTTTTGGCATTCTAGTTGTTTCTTGGCCACGCGGTTGAGGTTTCCTTTTTTGACTAGTCTTTACTCTACTAAATTAATTTAGTAGATATTATGATATTATCACATGTAGTGTTTTTTAAAATTGTTTTTAGTTTAAAAATATATTTTTTAATATTAATATATTAAAAGTATTAGAAATCATTTCATCTGGGAGGCTTGGATTTAGGAAAAATGATAATTTCTCCATCGATTTCTTCAGGCGGTCCCTTTTGATTTGTTTGGACTTTCATTTTCTCATTGTGGAAGCTGACAATGTAAGCTCGAGAAGAGAAGATTTATGTTTTAGGGTTTCGGAGGTTTTGCATTTTTTTTCCTTTTCCTATTTATTTTATATCTTTGAAGAAATCAAATGGAGATTATAAAGATAATATAAGAAATAAAATGAATAAAAATCAAGTTAGATAAGGAGTGATATCAAAAGATTTCAAGATTAATTCACTATATTATGTTTAATAATTTTTTCAAATAACTTTTTATAATCTAAATATTTTTTATTAGGTTTAATATTTTTTTTATTAATTCCCTAGATTATGTTTAATAATTTTTTCAAATAAATTTTTATAATCTAAATATTTTTTTATTAGGTTTAATTTTTTTTATTTATTAAAGTGGGTGTTCGGGCTAGTTTGCGCGCACCTCGACTAATCACACGGGCCTTGAAGTTAATGACTATGTAAGCCTCCAGTGACCATCATATTAGCAATCACATGACTCGAACTTGAGACTATAAAGAGAATAAACCTTTTAGTTCTAAATTCTTACCACTGGATGAAGATTAGGTTAATTCTTTTTAATTCAACTCATATGAACCTTGGCAAGGCTGAGAGTCCAAAATGAATTTGCTCCTCTTCACATAAAAATAAAATAAATGGAAAAGAACAGATTTTTCATAATTGAAAGATGGTTCGAATTAACTATAACTGGAATTGATCTTTTATTTACAAGTAAATTACAAGCATCAATGGCTTTTGGTGAATTTGGCAAATTCAAGCTAATGGCATTCGTTGGCATGTACAACAACAAAAAATAATAATAAAAGAAATCTGGTTTTGTATTATGATTTTCATTCCTTTTTCATAAGCATAAATATTTATAAAATGTAATAAATACTTGCAAAATCAAGTATAAATTATAAATAAAAAAAAACAGACAAAAAATAAATAAATGTTATTTAACTTTTTGAAAGCACCATATAATTCATTACATATATTGAAGTTCATTTTCCGATTAATTTATACACAAATTAAAACTAAATTTATTTTCATAAATATATAAAAAATACACTTGCTGTATTGAATTTGTTGTGATTCAGTAAATGAATTTACAAATTTAATAATAAATCTGGGAAATCTTGAAGAAAATACAGTGAAACGACCGAAGCATGCCGTGATGCCAAGGTTACGGGGCTTATTACATATATTTACAACATATAAAGCCAGCATAAACTCATCAAACCGAACAAGACACCAGCACATGCATTGAAACACAGGCAGAAAAAAGCATTTCTCTGTTCCAATTTCCTTGATTCTTTCTTTAGATCTCTCCTTCCTCTGTCAAGCACAAACCCTGGTCTTTCTTTATAAGAAAGGGAAAACCTTTTTTAAATAGGCATACAAAAAAGTTTCATTATTTTCTTTTTTGGATAAAAACAGAGATGGGTTACAAAAACAGAGCAGAAGCTGAAACAGAGGCTTGCTTAAACGAGGCTTTATTGTTTGCTACTATGTGTATAATTGGACTCCCTGTTGATGTGCATATTAGAGATGGTTCTGTCTACTCTGGAACCTTTCACACTGCTTCTTTTGACAAGGAAAACGGTGAGGTTTTCTTTGTTCTTTTTTGGTCTCCATTGGAAACGTAAAGATTGCTTCTTTTTGGCATTAGTTTTTGAATTACTTGAAAGTTACGATTTTCGTACAAAATGGTATCTGGGTTTTGATTTTTATGAGCAACCCTACCTGGGTTTTTGGTTTTATTGAGAAATAGACATGTACTCTTTAGAATGGACGAGATCAGATTGGATTCTGATCTGGGGTTTTGCCTATTTTGTTAGTATATAATTCTGTTTCTGTTTTTGTTTTGTACTCTATTTGTTTATGCAATGGAGGGTCCACTATTTTATTTGGTTAACACAGACTGGATTTGGTACTTTTTGAAATAAGACTTCATAAAGATTGGTAATTTTAAGTGAGATTTATCATTTATGAAGTTTAGTTACCTGCTTTGTGTAGGTGTTGTTTTGAAGGAAGCAAGATTGACTAGGAAGGGAAAATCTGATGCAAATGTAGCTAATGGGAGTGTGATAGAGACACTTGTAATTCTTTCGACTGATGTTGTCCAAGTTGTTGCTAAGGTATGCAACTCTTTCTATTTTAAATTCCTGTTAGTTATCCGGATACAACGTTGGAGAATCTGCCTAATATATGTGCTGCTTTGAATTCAGGGAGTTCTGTTTCCAGCTGATGGCGTCACTGGAAATATATCTGGTGGCAATGTAGAAGCTGCTCTAACCAATGCTCCGTCTTCTGAGATTGTAGCGAGCGAGGCAAAGAAATCTAACAAGTTCACTGTGGATAAAAAGAAATCTAATCACAACAGGTATTGTCTTGTCTTGGACTTGGGTTGTAAGGACTATCGTTGTTAACTGTTTAAATTTAATTGTAAGCTGCAATAATTTAAAGTCATATATCTTATTGGTTTACTTTTCTTTTCAATAATGCATTTGTTTTCAAGTTTACTGTTTGTTAAATTCTGATAGTTTCTCCAAGTGCACCATTTGTTATTTCCATGTTCTGTACATACCTGGAACCACCTTAGAGCCTTTGCATGCATGCAGACATACCTATACATATACATACTGTTTTCAAGTAATTAAGAAAACTACTACCTGTTTTAGTACAGAAATCTGGTCAAGGAAATATTTCTGCATCCAAGCAACCTTTTTTTTTATTTGGCTATATAACCATGGACTAATTGTACCTATGAAGTAGGAGTTCAGTCAAAAACAAGAACGGTACTTCCCATGGTCTTATGCCGACAAAAGCAGGAAAGGATCCTGAAGGGAGAAAAACGCCACCAAATCAAATAGGAAAAACAATGGAATTTGAACATGGGGAAAGAGATGGTGTGCATATCCCAAAGGTGAGGCTTCTATTTTCTTTTCTTCTGTTTTGTGGTCTACTAGGGAAACAGTTTCTGTGAGCTTGTCTAGATATTCATCAAAAGATCTCCATAAATGATGTTAACTTGTGTTTGCGTTATGACCATTTCTGTCGTGAGAGACCTATATCAGCAGCAGCATAGTTGGCTGCTTTTAATATTGAGAGCAGACTTTTTGTTGAAGAGTGTTGTTCTTATTTTAATGCTACCTAGGGTGCATCTTATTATGGTTTGGATGATCTGATGGATTGATAAATGGCTTGAAGGAAACCCAATCAATTACTGCTTCAATGAGTCAGTGGTAATTTAATATCTGTAGTAGGATACTTTTTTTACAATGCTAGTGAGAGAGAGAGATGTTTGTACACTTTTCACTTCCTTTCTTTCTAATTTTTTCTTTAATTTCTGTTTTGTGTATGCAGAGAGAAGCTTCTTTTGGTGACTCAGTTAATGGACGGTATAAATTACCAGTCTTTTCCAAGTTTCAAGTGGGGTTTGCACTGTTGGATGCCTTAAAATCTTATCCTCTGCATTCTGTGTTTTTTATACTTGCATTGGGTTGCAAACTGAACTGGCCCTTGTCTGTTCTAGCACAAATTTTCTCCACCAAAGCACTGCATGATTAATGATTCATATTTCTTTTGAATATAGACACAAAGGATTAGAGTCTATGTTTGCATTAAATTGTGTTGCTCATTAGCTTAAATGTAAATTATTTTCTTTATGGAATCCCTTCTAACTTTCAAATTTCTGTCAATTATTTTTCTGGCAGACAGACTAGAGATGACAGGTCACAGGAGGAGCAGGGTCATTATAAACAGAAGTTTGATTTTCAAACAGAAAAGAGTGTATGTCATGACAGGCATATTTATTTCCTTGCTTGATGCTCTGTGTTTGTAGAAGTGGAAACTATTTGCTCAATAACTCGTTGATGTAGATTTTTACCCATGCATTTGATTTGTGCAGGCTGATGAAGTTCATAGCCCAAATGCAATCAGTAAGTTCAACTTCCACACGGGGTTTAACTATTTGATCCATAACATACTATACAGATCTGCCTTGTGCTTATTAATATCTTTTATGAAAAGAAAGCAGAAGAGAAGGCATGCCTTCTTTTACCTGTAAAAAGTTCTGATACTACCAGTGAAAATGTTTGTTATAAAATACCCATGATGTAAGGCTTTGCTCTCTGAACTTCATTATAACAATAAATTGCTAATAGATTTTGGGTTTTGTATCAATTGTATTATGTGAGTTAACATTCATGCAGATTTAGTGGCCGCATGCCATTTTCTGAATTTTTTATTTATTATAACACAGGGCCTTCTATGATGAGATGCATCTAGGTGATAGTTTGCCTGTAGAAGCTAAATCTTGCCATGATTCCCTGAATTTGTCTTATATTTTTTAAAATGCATTTTCTTTTTTCCATCCTGATTCTGTTCTGTTTTAATTGCTTAATGTGCTACATGCAGCAGGGCCTCATGACAGTGAAGCAAAATCCATTGCAGAAGGGCGAGTAACAGTGAAGCTGTTGCCTAATGTTGTATCTTGTAATCCCGATGGTGATCTTATGAAGCCAGACAGTCAATACTGTGGAAGGCCTGCTTCTGCAGGAACCACCTCTCCTAGTTCTGTTTGTGCTAGTGTTTCTACTGCTTCCAATCCAATGGTTGATGTTCCTTCAGAATCACACTGTAGCTCATCAGCAAATTCAACTGATGTGGCCTCTCCACAAGTTTCAGAATCTAATAGAAGTTCCAAGGTAAAAACCTTGTTTGTTTCAACCATTTAGTACTGACATCTGTTTCATCTCACCTCTATTGACTCTCAATTTTTAGGGCAGTCATCAGGTCACTGTCTATCACATCAGTAAATCATATAATTTATCGAGCCAGCACTTTTTATGAGTAACTGTGAAATATTTTTTTGAATTGCTAGTGCAATTCATATAGGATATAATTTATAATCCATACCACAAGCATCTGTAGAAATCATTGGGTTTGGTTAGATTGCAGTTTCTTTGGAATTTTGGAATATTTATGACATCAATTTTATAACCATGCTGATGTTTTTTGGCGTTCTTTTCTTTCAGGCATTCAAGCTCAATCCAGGAGCAAAAATTTTTTCTCCTTCCTTTTCCAATCCTACATCAGCTAATGCTCCAGCAGTGCCAACAGTTCCAAGTATGGCTTACATACCAAGCAACTCTCCTGTGGTACCTGTTGCTGTTGTCCAGCCAGAAGTTGGGATCCCTTGTGCACCTCGATCATCTGTTCCTGCTAAGTTTCCCCCCTACAGTAACTTGACAGCTGTAAATGGTGGCAGTGGTTCTCAATTTTCACCTGTATGCATTAGTTAACTTCTTGCTTCTTATTGAGTAATCTCTCATATTAAATTCAATTCACTTGAGAAAATGCCAGATTTAGCACCAACAACTTTCTTGTCAACTCTTGGAATTTTTTTTTTTTACTGAACTAGCCCCTAATTGTTAAAAGAGGAATTCTTTTCTAGTTCTCACAGGCTTATTTGGCTATAGGTTGCTGGACACGTGGGAACCAGAGTACAGTCACTTAGATATGCTGGTCAGTATCATGCTGTTCAGGCAGCACCATCATATGCACAACCAAATTCTCAATCCGTAAGTGAAAGGAAGATTCATGTGATAGTCATCTGGTAGTTTATTTCTGGTGCTCATTTGTTGCTTTTTTGGTCAGGAGATTTGTGACTTTTATGGTTATTTTTGAGTTTCTAATCTGGCTCTGTTTCTCTAGGTTATGGTTGGACGGATGGGGCAGCTTGTGTATGTTCAGCCAGTTTATCATGTAAGATACAGAATCTGCAACATGAAATAACTAAGCACTCTGATGTTTGATAGTTACAGATACAATAAACATTTAGTTTCTGGTTGTTGTAGCTTGTATTTAACTGTTTAATGTATGTTAGGGAGCAATTTATGCTACATTTTGGAATGGAACAATTTATGTCATTATCAGATCTCGAGATAGTTCCTAGAACTGGCCTTGGCCAGTACTCTAGCCACATATTGATTCTAAATATCCTATTGTGGTTATATCTCTAATTATTTATATAGTTGGTTTGAACTAGTGTCATACCATGCTTCTCTTAACACAAATGCTTTTTTATCAACCACATTATAATAGAATAATGCTGGTTGTGTGCGTCATTGATCCAAAGCTAGATAGCTAATTAGCTAAGATTTCGATATGCAATATTGTGCGAAAGAAATCATAATTGTCTATATATCAGTTAACAAAGTCTGCAGCTATGCAATCTTGTGCTCATATCTTGAAGGTCTAATGGCAGGCTTATTTCCTTGTTTTTCATGTATAACTTTCTAATTTTCAACGCTTCTGTCTTTTTTTATTGAGGCTGATCCTCTTGCATGTCAAGTCATCTCGAGTGTTTAATTTTCTTCTTCCTTGAAGTTGTTATCCAAGCATGCATTTTATATTTCTCTAATTTTTTTGTTGTGTTTGTTTTATGAAAGGATTCGGTTCCAATTGCAGCACCCATATCAACTGTATCTGCACGTCCTCTGTTAACTCCACACCAGGTCCAGTATCCTAAACACCAAGGTATAAAAAAAGAGTTTTATACTATGTTGCAAGAGATTCTGGTTTCAATGGTTTGTCAATGCACTTTCTGCCATCAATTAGGTTGCACATTCAATGTAAGATTAGATGTTTAATGTTTTATGTTACTGACTACTTGAAGGGACAACCTAATTGCTAAGCTAGCAAGTCAGCGTAAGCTTTTCAAAAATTGGTCGAAAATTCCAACTTCTGTCAATGTCTGCTAGGGGTTGATAGTCAATATGTGCAGAACCATCTGAGAGATTGATTCCATTTTGAGTTTCAACTTGATGAGAGAACTTGAAATTTAATGCTGTAACTCAAATATAGGGAAGATGATTATATTATTTTCTGGTATTGTTTTAAGAGCTTCAATGAATTTGCTGCCCATCCCACCCACAACACACGAAGGAAAGAAAATTAAGAAAAGATTTCTACAGCATAACGTAATTATAGATGGCAGCACCATGTCAAACATGGCATCTTATAAGATCAACTGTAGGATATTTTTCTACATTGGAAGATTAAGTCTCAAAATACAAGACTGAAGATGTTGGTCTCAGCATCTCTATGTTTTTCTGTGCCTGTTTATTGTGTATTTGAGAAGATTGATTTTTTTTTCTTTTCCATATGGATCGCAGGAGGTGCAGCAGGCCAAACCTTGCAGCTTTGTGTGACTCCACCTTTTGTAGGTGGACAGCAACCATTTGTAGAGCCAAGCCAGATTCCTTTTCTTCAGCCACCCATCCCTGCTATCCGTCCCATTCCAGTTCCAGGATCTAATACTCTCTTTGGCACCAAGTTTCCATGAGCATACTCCACAGTGAATCAAGATTCTTTTTCATGAACAATAAAATTTTGGTCCATAGTTTTTACTGAAGCGCATCTAGCAATAGGTTATAGTTGTATCTCTCATCTTCAGGGTTTAACTCGTCTCAATGACTTTTTGTAAAATCTGATTTGAGGGTAATTTTTTATTTGGTGATTCATGCTGCAAAACATGTAGGGGTGGTTTTCTGTTTTGGTGGAAAATTCTGAGTTCCCCCCTGATGGAAAGAATTGCATCTTGGAAAGTGATAATACAGGCCAAAAGGTGTTTAGTGTACTATATTGAGAAAAAAAAGGTAACAACAAGAAGGTTGTGATATATCAAGTTAGTGGGATCGTTAATGTCATCTTTCGCTCAATTCTGCAGTAGTTTTTGGGTTCACAGATTATTGCCACAGGATGCCTTTTCTTCTCCCTTCCTGCATCAGGCAATAGAAGGTTTCTGTTTGCTATTTTTTGTTGCTGAATATGTTTGAACGTCATCTTTTACATTGGCCCCAAGGCTTCTGCATCCTTGATCACAATTCGTGGAACCAAATTTTACTAGCTCATGGATATTATTAAACAATCTTTATTGGGTTGGACTGCAATATTCTACTTCCTTTCATCTCTCTTCCTCTTTTCGCGGTGTAACTATCAGCAGTTCATCGTGTGAGAACCTCAACCTGAAATGTGATTCTTCTGTTATCCGAAGTAACCTGATGCGATCAGCTTACCATGAATTTTAGTCCACAGCTACACAAGGAGGATAATCTTTAGACCATTAAGTTCCTCAAACAGCAACATCACACCAACTAATTAAAATGAGTTTAGTTAAGCTTTATTTTCCCCATACCAGATCTTTGATCTATGCTATATTCCATCTTCCCTCTATCCTCCAAGATCGCTTAGAACAAAGTTGCTCCTAATAATCTAGTGCCTGATAACTTTGCCTAGAACAAAGTTATCAGGCACTAGCACATTTAAAAGCAGAACTCGTGCTTTGGAAGTTGGATCATAAACCCCGCACCAGGCATGGATACATGATAGAAGGTTGAGGCTGCATAAATGTCTACTAAGAAGGTATCCTTCAATTCAAACTATGAATAAATTACAGTACCAAATGCAAACATGCACCTAGGTTTCCTTTATAATTGAACTAAAATAAAAGTCTAAGAGAAGACATCTCAGCCTCACACTTTTGAGCAAAGATGGATCTTGTGTGGCCTCTACCTAGTTTAAGATCACTAATTTTCTAGACTTGTACAAGTCTAGTAATTCATTCTCCGGAAACTTTACATAGTACAGAAGCACCAGTACACCATTTTCCCTTGCCCCGTGTGCTCTGAAGGACTACTCCATTCATCTCCAAGCGTGGTTTCTGGGCTTTTCAAATTATCTATTTCAATCTAAACCTGCAGCCGGCCCCTCAGTACAGGCCCCTGGATTGTCTGCCATGCTTTCCTGCAAAACCTTCTTAAGGTTTGATGTATATAATAAGTCATTGATCTTGTACCTGGGAAATGACCTTTAGTATATAATGGATGATTGGACAGTGAATTTATTCAGTTGAAGACTTGTTTTACCTGCAAGAGCTGAGTCATTTTGCCAGTCTTGTATTCCTCGGAAGGTCTAGATGCAACCGCAGGATGACAGCCAACATTAGGCTGTAAAACTTGCAGTGGTTCAACAGACAGGGCCTGATCTGTGTCACTGACATCCTTTTCTGCCACAATACCAGAATCTTTCACAGGCAAGTTAACAGCTGAGCTGCTATTAGTATCTGTTGACTGTAATGGAGCAGGAACCCTCTTGATTACATCAGTTAACAGTTTCTCAAAAGGCACACCAGTTGTTTTCGTTGGGTTGGCTTCTGATTCATGTAGTCCCCCAGCTTGAGTTTGATTAAAAGGACTTGGATTTTGCAATCCTGAATGCATCACCTGGTGGTTATTTTGAGATTGAAATTGCATGACTTCATTTGTTGGTGTTGATCCATTTGATGAATGAGCAGCATCTCGAATCTGCTTGCCTTTAGAAGTCACCGGATGGGGAGTTTGGCTTGTGGCACTGGCACTAGGTGCACCATTTGATAGATTGACTGGCTGAAGTACAACAGGAACTAAATTGCCTCTTGATATTGCAGGGGTTTGGGGTACCACTGAAAGCACCTGCTTACCTTTTGATCCAGCTGGATTAGCAGCTCGGGCAGCATGAGCAGTTCCATTTATGTCTCTAGGCCCAGGATTACGGCTGTGGACCTTAGTATTGCTTTCTCTCGGAAGGGGAATCTCATTCCTTCTGATCATTGGGACACCTGGGGCGATATCATTTTCTGGCATAACAGGGACGTAATGTCCAGGCTTAAAAACAACACCCCTCAAAGTTGTTTCGGTATCACCAACCCTGACATTAAGCAAATATCCAGCATCAAATGTCGCCTCTATAATACCATGCACTGACTGGCCTATCATGGAATCAATTGCATCATTAACTGGATCTACTTGATGTGGCCGATTACCATTGACCCCTCCAAATCCAGGAGTAGTACGAGCATTCTCCCCATGGTTTGGATTTTGATCCCTTGGAACATAGGCATTCCCATTATGATCAACCTCCAGTTTAGGGTACTTGCGTGGACGACCACGCTTGCGTTTCAGAGGGATGATTGCTGAAGCATCAGGATTATTCCCTTGGTTTACTTCACTCATGTTCTGTATAATTTCCTTCCCTGAATGATCTTTTATTGTTTTCCTCCCTGCAGCAAAGAGCAAATATTTAGTTTGTGAAGCAAATTGGGCCAACCATGATGGAACAGATGCCAGTAAAGAGATCAACACGTGCATTTGCAAACAAACATAACCAACTTCTACAAAAAAGAGTACACTATCAGTCATGGAATTCTATAAAACCACTGGTACATGCATACTCGACCTTGCTGTGGACAAAATGAGCATGTCCACAACACATTATCTTGCTTGCCCTAAAGTCTACAGAAAAACTTCGGTCACTTTAAAGGTCTGAGGGTTTTCCTTAAATTTCACAGTAAGGAATCCAACACATCAAACTTTCCAACTTAGCATTCTTAAGCAATCTAAACAACTGCAGAAGGCTAGTACAAGTAGGGGAAGCAGGTGGAACAGCCACAAAAGTTGCCACATCTTTATATTATGCTATTCAGAGTATCTATCTCACCATCCAATCAACCCAAAAATATAAATGATCATGTGCAGGAATTTGATCTCAAAGGGTGCGTATTGAGATACATGAAAAAGAAAATGATCTCTTCTCGAAATGAGCTACCATGGTGACTATTTTATCAACTGCCATTTCAGGATACGAATTCTCCTAGTCAAACTCAAAAGAGCTCCTATTCCTAGCCACTATATCAACAAAGCACCTAAAACACTAATCCCAAACCGATCTAATAAAGGAAAATTTGGTCAGCTTTAAAATCCCCTACAGTGCAACAAGCCTTTTGAATTCGTATACTGGAAATTCAAGCAAAAAAGAAAAAAAAATATTCCCGTGATCATAAATTTCCCAAAAACTCTGAATGTTAACAATGATAAACAAACAGTGACACCATCATCCCATAAAAAATGCACTTCAATTGAAATAAGAAAAGCAAAAAAAGCAAAAAAAAGAAGAAGAAGAGAGAGAACAGCAAGAATAAGCCACTAGAGAATAATGTAAAGCAGCCCATAAACAAGAAACAGATAGGCATTCATTAAGAGCCAATACCGAAAAGTAATCAAAACCCAACAACTATAACACATAGAATAAAACCAGTAAATAACCAAACCTTTTAAGGCCTTCCAAGAATGGTAGGCAAATATACCAACGTGCAAAAACAAGAACAAAAACATAAAAGAACCAATTAGTTAAGAGAACAACAACAACAACAAAAGAAAGACTAAAAAATTCACATATCTGGACCAAAAAGAAAAACCCTAAACCCTCTGCGAAAATGCCATGAAAAGCTTCTAAAAGACCAAGAAAATAAAAACTTTTACAAGGGTGTTTTTACAAAGCAAGCAAGAAGCTAGGGATTGTGAAAGAGAAGGGAGGCGAGCGAGTTTATTTACCTTCTGGGGCTCTGTTTGTTATTTGTTTTTTTCTCCCTTTTCTGAGGGGAAAAATAAAAAAAAAATGCCCCCAACAAAACTAGCGAGTGTATAATAGAAAATCGTTTTACTTCTTTCTTAGCTTTTGTCTCAGAGAGACGAAGATGTCGGGGTAAAGTTGTGGGGGCCAGCCTTTGGGTATGATTGTTAATAATATAATGACATGCATGTGAGATAAAGGCCATGACAGCACAATGAGAGAGTGAGTCTGGCCCAGACTGTCTGGGTGATCAAAACTGGGCCACGTGGTGATTGATCAATTTGACTGTTATGAAGGAAAGTTACCTGAGGTAAAATGAGTGATATCAAATTTTTAGAAGGTGAGTACATAATCTTTGTATGGAGAGGCAGTTCGCAATTTGTCATGGGCCGAGATAATTTGTTTGTAGAGTGAAAAAACAATGTTTAAATATTATAAGTGTAATTAAAAAAATAAAAAAATTAATGACTCGATATCATAAAAATATAACTCAAAAAAATTATGATAATTAATTTTCAAGAATCAAAATCATAAAAGATGAAATAAAAAAATAAAAAAAATACTAGTATAACATGAAATTGAAAAACAATCAAAATTATGGAACCAATGATAAAAACACAAACAAATTAAAATTTAATAAAAAAACATAATAACAATTAAAAATCAAAACATTGAAGGCTAAAACCCCAAATATCATCAAATATTGAATTGAAAGGAAAATTTGAAAATTTCTAAGGCCACAGCTTCACAAAAGAATCCAAAACAAAAATAAAAATTAAGATAGTAAGGACTTAATTTGAGGAAAAAAAAAGCAAATTAAAAAAGAAAAATTAAAATGCATTAGTTTAAGTCTATGCTTAACTTGACGGGTTGACTCGTAACCCAGGGGACCCAGGGTTTAGGCTGACCCGGTTTTCAAAAGAAATTGGAACAAAGCCCAAATTTTTTTTGATACTTATATTTAATGCAAAAGCGAAAATCCTCATAAAAAAACTAAATTGGACAAAGCCTGAAAAAAAAAAAAAAAGAAGCTCTAGGTAGCATGTGTTTTTTTTCTTTCAAAATGAATGGAAAATCCTATAGGAAGTGGAAAAAAACTAAAAAAACATTTAATGATGAAACCAAAAAAAAGTTAGCTAAAAAACAGGGGAAAACTAGGCAAATTCGGGTGAACTTTCTAAACTCAGGTCAATCCTTTAAAGCCACAAACCATTAAGTCCCATGCATAGGCTCAACTAAGAAGCTCAATATAAAACAAATTTAATGTTGAAAGGTGAGATAAATTAATCTAATTAAAAATATATATTTTTAAAAGCACAAGATCTAAGAAAGAGCACAAAAAACTGAGGCAATATCAGGTCAATTTAATGTTAAAGAATGAAATAAATAAATTTAATTTTAATTTAAACAATTTCCTTTTAAAAGAGATATATCTAGCAAAGATTAAAAAAAAAAAACCTTAAGCAACCCGTGTTACTCTTAAAAAGTCAGAAAAGTCCCATCAAAAGTGGAAAAACAATATCGAATGATGAAGCAAAAAAACAAATATTAAAAAAAATAAAAAAATCAAGCAAACTTGGACGAACCTCCTAACCCCGAATTAATATCTCAAACTTGCAACTCATTAAGCTCTAGACCCGTGCTCAATCAAGAAGGTCAATACCCAATAAATTTAATATTGAAGGATAAAATCACAAAATAAAATTAAACTAAATTTTTTTAAAAGTTTAAAAATTTGACAGAGAAAAAAACCTAAGGAGAATGAAATCGAAAAACAAACTTATTCTATAAACCATTTTAAATATAATAAATAGAAATTAAAAGAATGTGGACCAAATCAAACATATGAAAAAATCCATGGGGTGAAATTGAAAAAAAAACTAATTTTATAAATTATTTTAAATAAAAAAAATACTAATAAAAAGATTAGGGATGAAATCTGAAAAAAACTAACTAACTGAAGGGTTGCATTGAATTTTGTAAGGACCAAATTTCAAAGATAAAAAAATCATTAGGGATGAAATTGAAAACAATTTCTTTTTTTATAAATTATTTCAAATAAAACAAATACTAATCAAAAGATCAGGGGCCAAATGTAAAGACAAAACTAATTAAAGGGTTGCATTGAATTTTTTTATGGACAACACACTTTCCTAGAATGAGAGAGAAAAGAAAAGAAAAAGAAACGATCATTGATGGCGAACCAAAGACAGAGAAGAAACACGCACTGCCTGGTTAGGTAGGCACCACCGAGAAGATTCCATTACCACCTTAGAAGCCACCATTTGGCCACACGTGCTGCCATAAATTTTCTGGAGCCCCAAGTTTAATAATTTAAATAATATTATATATCTGGTAAAAGACACAACGACCCCTCCCTCAATTTGATAATCACCAAAAAAACCAAAAGGAAAATACATAAATACTCTTGCACACTTGTTTCTTTTTTTTTTTTATCTTCTAGGTGTAAGTTGGTGAATTCATTTTACATTTAAATTTGAAATGCCAAAAATATCCCTAAGTGATAGGTATAAGTTATTTTGCTACTTAGAGTAAAAAAGCCATTACACTGTACCAAAAATTTATATGAAGGCCAATCCACCCGCTCTAATGAATTCAGAAATGTCAATTGAATCCCTGTGAAAATACAAAAACACCCTTAAAAGTAACATCTTTCAGTTTTGTAAAGAAAGGCTTAGACGTTATAACATTGTTCCAATCCACAGTGCTATAAGTCTAAGGCCATAATATAAGACTAGTGGTTTTCAGTGTTTTTTTTTTTTTTTGTAATAGATAGGAAACTAATATTGGATAATGATGCAAGCGAGAATGAAGGATAAAGAAGTTTGTCACATGTTAAAATCTTTAAATACCAAGAACATCATAAGTATATAGATATTTTTAAAATATTCAATTTTTATTTTTCTATATCTTTACTTTTCAAAAGATTATTACAACCCTTTATATAGAAAAAAAACTAGAAAACTAGAAAAAACCCTCATAATACTGAATAAAAAAAAAGTAAACTAGAAAAACTATCCCCTTCGAATAGGAAAAAAACTAGAAAAGAATCATAAAGTAAAAACTAAAAAAACTTAGAATAAGAAAATAAAAATAGAAAAATATTTATTTTTCTAAAACAGCTAGTACATTAGTTTCCACGAGTTGGAAGTAACTCATCCTTAAGTTTAGTCTTCAGTTAAAAACCATCCTCCATCAAGAACACTTTTTTGTTCATCAGCAACCCCTAGAGTGGGTCCCTAATACTTTTACGTGGTCATCTCATCATGAGTTCCTAACACAACACCTTTGTGTAAGCTATCCCATTGTAGATCCCTAACACAACACCTTTGTGTGGGTCCCTAATACCTTTACGTGGTCATCTCATCATGAGTTCCTAACACAACACCTTTGTGTAAGCTATCCCATTGTAGATCCCTAACACAACACCTTTGTGTGGGTCGTTTCATCATGGGTCTCACCACTACGATTTTAAATGACAATAACTAACGTAGACGAAAATAACACACTAGTTCTTGAACATTTTTTTTTCAAGGAGAAACCTTTTTATCCCATCCTACACAAGCACACCTTATTTTGCAACCACTTATAGATATAATTATTCTACAACACACAATAAAACAAAACAACCATAAAAAATTGTTGAGTTTTGATACATAATTTTTATCCAATTGATAATAACTAGGGTATGGATATGGATAGAAAATCAATATATGAATACCCGTATGTATAAAATAAAAATTATATGGGCAGATCTAGTGCAAGTACATGGAGATTTTAATTTTAAAGCTCATTAAATTTATGACCACATCAGTGATCGCCCAAGGTCTATAATTTTGATTTGAAATTAAAAGTATGATGCTAACATTAGATGTTCTTGACTTGTATGAAGGATAGACACTCATTAACGAACCATATTGATCACTGATAAAAAAAAAACTTGGATTATATTATACATATGCGTACAATGCAAAATTCAATGTTACATTAGAATTACAATTACAAAATATGCTAAAAAGCATAAGCTTTTCACTATAGCAATCACAAACAACTCTAAAATTTTTATCAAATTTCATCCTATTTTTTTTTCTTCAATTGTAGCCTTCTATAATGGATGATTATTTTGTTAAAATTTGTTCAATAACGACAAAATTTAACGAAAGAGGACCAACGTATAAAATAAGAAGAAATCTTATGACTAATTTCAAATTCACACCAAATCATACTATTTAAGTTCACATACTTTCCTTTTTATTCTTTTAAAATCCTTATAGTTTTTGAAATTTTAATTTTGGTCTAAAAGTTTGTTTTCTTAACATTTCACTCTCTGATTTTAATATATGAGAGAGAAACTCATCGAATAACAATAAAGAGAGAGAAAGTCATTGATTGACCATATTATGATGATAAAAAAGATCAATCTTGGTGTCATCGAGTTTTATTCAACAAAAGGAGTTTCATTAAAGTTTTTTAGACCTTCAACTTCTATGAAAACTTAGATCAAAGTTGAGAGAGAATATTTTTCAATTTGATTTTGTAATTTTGGACCAATTTAAATGTGTTTTGAGTTAAAAGATTGATTTATTAAGGTACGAAGAGCATTTATTAGGTGTTTTTGGTCGAAATAAGTTAAAAAAATAGATTTTTAAAACCCAAAACACCAAAGCCTAATTTTTCAAGCACCTCTAGGTGCCTAAAATCTAGGCTTATAGACGATGTGTCATGGACATTTATTATTATTATTATTTTAAAAATGATGAATGACATATTGTCTATCTCTTAAAAAATAATAGAGGACCAATCATGTGGGCCTAGATTTAGATTTAAATACACTATACAAAAATTAACATTGTGTTTCAATTTTGTTATGTTTTCCAAAAAATATTATAGGTTTTATGGATATGTTAACATTCTTCTCTAATTAATTTGGGCTTAATATGAAAAAAAACTCAAGAATATATAATTAATATAAAATTTATTTTTCTAAGATTTTCAATACATTTTCTATATAATTGTTTTTTCACATTTATCAATTTTTTGTCTTCAATCATATACAAGATACTAAGACTTTGTTTTAGTATTTGTTTTTTAATTTTGTTTCAAGTCCATGATAGATTTTTATTTTAAAAACAATGTTTTCAATTTACAAAGTATCTTGATATTGAGTTGGTCCTCGATTTTGCGAGTATCTATTTATTTTATCGTAAATTATTAAACTTAATAAAGTTCATGACTCAGGTCATAGATTTGACGGGTTAAGCCTGGTTGACCCATATCTATCCAATATATCGTTATCTCAATGTTTACAAAAAATAAGATGTCATATTGGATTTTTTTAAAAGTCAAACCATGTTTTTACTGATTGTCAGAGTTGCCTTTAGACCTGTCGAGTCGACTAAGTTATGTTAGGGTAACTCTTACACAATTTAATTTGAAACTCAGGCTAAGCAAGAAATCAAGACAAGAGGTTGCAAGATTGACCCACTAGATCGGGTTTAATGACAATATCAAAGAGTTTCTCGCACCTTACACATTCTTTTTTATGTTTAAAAAATATTTGATTCAATTTGCAGCGTAGTACAAGCAAGTTATCTAGTGTTCCACTATTATTTTCAAAGTTATATGATGCACTACCTCTCAACAAACCAAAAAGTTTTTTTGTAAATCTCTCAACAAACTTGTTCAAAGTCACCATCCAATCCAATAAGAAATATGTATACCTTTAATTGTTTGATGGACTTTTGATATACTGTAATTTCATTAGGATTTTTCATGATAACTTTATCACGATGGTCTAACTCTCAGGAAATCTTGATTAACACTTCATAATATTCAAATAGAGACTTTCCATGATGTTTTACCTTGAATATATAAGAGTTTTTCCCTTTTAATAATATGCATCTCCATCAACTAGGATCAAATACCAATTTGTTATTCATCTAAAATAATTTATGTATAAAAATCATAATTAGTGTGAGTAATCATAGATTTTGTCCCACGTGATTCAACCTTTTTTTGTGTTTTTTTTTCAATTCAACTTTGTTTTCCTTTGAAACAAATGTTCAACTAATTAGTACAACTGTGAAAACTAACTCCTTGTTTCATAGGATTTAAGTGAAGAGTGGGTTTAATTTTAAAGAACCAACAACCATAAAAAAAACTTTAAGAGTAATGGTGTTTCAAGATGATGTCTTTATAGTTCTATTTTTTGCAGCACCAACATCAATCAAATTCCTAAATTCAAAGTCTAATTTTATTTTAAGAAATGCTTTTTTGATTTTTTTTATTGAGATTAAGAATATATATATATAAACATTCAAAAAATTAGATGCTTAGAAATAAGGTATTTTGGTGGTTGAATAATGAGTTAATCAAGTGTCCATAAATTATATCCACTCTCCATAACAAATGAAGATGATCTCTTGATGTAAGAATCTTGATACCTACAAAAAAAGTTCTGTTTTGGTGGATTTAGAAACTCTCAAACACTAAAGTCAATATTTTTGTAGAGGAAAAATGTAATAAATATACAAAAGATCATTAAATTCTAAGAACAAGGTTGTTTGTTCTTGTTTTGATATGAAATAAATGTTTTATAAGAAAATGGTATATGTATTAAGAATGAAAATTGTGAACTTCTTACCTAGTGATTTATGTGGTATTTATATCCTATAAACCTTGTATTCTTACCTTAAAAAGAGAGGTAGAGAGTCACTCGACCCTTATAGTATTAATGAGGGACAAATATAATTGATATAAATATTAATATGGAACAAATATATATATATATATATATATATATATATATATATATATATATATATATATATATATGAGATGAGAATGTAGTAGACCATGCGAGACTCTTCTACACCTAGAGGTGTATATAAAAAATCTCAAGGGACTTAATGTTGGGTCTAGGCCATAAAGCAAGGCCTAAGAGGCATTAGGATGTGTAATGGGCCTAAACGCATGGCTTAGACTTGAGAAGTGGCAAGTATAAGCTTGGTGTATGGGCTTACATGTGTCAGGGACAAGCCTGCCCCTAGGCTCAAGCATGAGCCCACGAGCCAGACATGCACCTAGGCTCAAGCATGGCGCCAGGGCTTATGAACGTCAAGCCCGAAAACACTTTAAAGATCACCCTTTAAGGTTTGAGCTGTCATTAAAATAGGCTTTAAGCCAACCCAAAAACCATTTAAAAAATACTAATAAATTATGTGGTCTATCAGTAGCTTTCCAAGTCTTTGTAGTATTTTTATTTTAAAGACTTTAAAAGATATACCTGTTTTCTTTAACGAGGTTCTTAGTTTTTCCTAGTATGAGAAAATGATGGTATATCTCAAGACACATCGCAAGAGTATTCACACATGGATTATTGCACCACGATTAAAATAATGTATATTTTAAATGACCTAAAGAAACATTTTATAACAATATTGGCTTCAACTTTAGGGATCTGTAACAGATGGTGACATGTGTCGCCGATATGGCAGAGGATAAGGGAGGCATCCCACTATATAAGGATTTCCTTTCATTCCACTCTTGAAGTTCCACTCTCTAAAACTTCTCTCTAAGTCATTTTACTAAGTTGCCATGACATGTGTTTTTTATGGAGATTAATCATGTGAAGTATTTAACCTTTGCATAGAGCATGATAACTTAGCGTGAAATGAGGTACAAAGGGACTCAGGAGATGTTTCTCAAATGTCATGTTGTTCATTGACATACCATCTGTGCACCTTTCTATAATCCTCCTTAATTGGTGTTTAAACACCTTGTTTACCATTCACTGGTATGTGGCCCCGATATTTTTCAATCCAAAAAGGCATAGTTTATAACAAAACATCCCTCTTTTGGTTATGAAATATGTTTTTTTTTCTTATCATGTAGGTGCATAAAGATTTAATGGTACCCTAAGTTAGCATCCAAAGAGCTAAGGAATTCAAAACCAACCATGGAGTCTATAATTCTATCCATTTTGGAGAGGAGAGAACTATCATTTTGGCAAGCTTTGTTCAAGTTGGTGAAGTCCACACATATCCGCCATTTACAATTGTCTTTCTTCACCATTACCATATTTGCTAACCAATCAGGGTACATTACCTATCGAATGAATCTAGCAGCGAGGAGTTTATTCACATCATCAGTTATTGTCTTTTACCTTTCAACCTTAAAATTTATCTTCTTCTAACGGGTGGAGGAAAAGGCTAAGTTGACCTTTAATTGATGTGTGACCACCCTGAGGCTGGTCCTGGGCATATCTAAATGCCCAAAAATAAAGTTTATTTTTTAGATTTTGAAGAGCTCTGTCAAGGCTTGCTTTTTCTTTGGTTCTGAAATGAATTCCATCTATGTGGTTGTCTCTTTTTTCCATGAGAGACATATCCTTCAACTCTTCAGAAACCTCAATCATTACCTTCATTCATTCTTTTCCAAGACCTTGGTGATATACTACCAAGGCCTTATTGTCTTTCAGATATGAAGAGGCACATTTCCTAAAGGATTCTTGGTTTCCCCATACTATGGTCATGCTAATGGTCGTGTTGATTCGATGGAGAAAGGGCATTCTATAATGGCATTGTAAACTAAACTCATATCAATGACCATAAAGGTTTGCTGAAGAGTTAGGCACTTGGGATAAGTGCTGATGGTAATAAGGGTCTCTAAAGCATCCTTCATCAATATGCGTAAACCTATGATTCCAATGAGAGGAGTCTTCATAAGAGTTAATCTTAATGGATTTATCTCTATTTGTGCCATTATCTTATTGAAGAGGATGTTGACTGCTCTACCTTCATTCACTAACTCTCTATAAACACGATAATTATATAGGATAGTAAAGATGACTAGAGCATCATCATGGAGAAAAGTCATGCCTTTCATATCTTCAAGAGTAAATGTGATGGGATCATGTCATGCATTTGAAAGACGGGTAGTAGTAAGGACTTGCTTCTCATACTCTTTTTTTCACTTCCACTGTCACCCCCTGTAGAGGTGTCATCCAAGATAATATTGATCTCAAGCAATGCTTGGTTATGTTGGCTAGACTCTTCTTTACCTTGTTCGGTATAAAGATTCCTTTTTACAAACTATTGGATATAGCCTTTGACTATCATCCATTCAATTTTTTTCTTCAAGGTGAAGCACTTTTCTATATCATGCCCCCTGTCCTAGTGGAATATGTAGAATTTCTTGGGGGTGCAAGTGTTTGGAGTTACCTTCATAAACGGGGTATACTGGACAAACTATTTACCCCTGATAGCGGTAAAGACCATAGTGATGATGGTGTTGAGAGGAGTGAAAAACCTCTCAGGATATACCGAACACCCACGATCTGGTCCATTCTTGTTCTTTCTTGAGCTTGGGTTCCCACTAGAAGAATAACGCCGCTTGGACAATCCTTTTACTTGGCATTCTTTATAAAAACAAGGAGGTTCGTGTCGTAGCACACTTGCCTCTTCCACCCATATATGGTTCTCGATAACTCGCTTCATCTTAAACAAACTTTTGTCTAGCAATGCATAAGACTCTCTCTGCAAAGTATGCTCCTTTACCTCACTTATTAAGACCTTTGAGACCACTGACTCAAGCAACTTTTTCATCTTAAGCATTTTCTAACCTCTTCAAATATGCCTACGTGGACTTGCCTCCTCTTTGGATAACCTAAAAAAGCTTCGTGAAACTTCACTTGAAGGGTATACTTATACTGAAATGCACCACATTAATGTGAGACAAATATATTGTATATATATATATATATATTAATAAGATGAGAATGTGGTAGGTCATGAGAAATTCTTATATATTTAAGGTGTAAATAAAAAAATCATAAGGAACTAGGTGTTGGTCTAGGCTATAAAGTAAGGCTTAGGAGGTACTAGGAAATGCAATGGACCAGACGCGTTGTGGCCTAGACACGAGAAGTGAACTATGATTATTTTTAATAGCTATTAGCATGGGACTTTCCAAGACTATTAAATTACAAAAAAGAAATGCCTCAACCATGAAGTGTGACTGTTTCTGGTACCTTCTAATGAAGAGGCCTTTGCGCCTCTGGAAGGTTTTCAACATATATGTCATGGAGCAGTCTGACGTAGTCATTAACCTTGTCATCTGTCCAATCATCAGTTTTTATTGGCCGGAGATACTTGACTGTTATAGGCGCTGGCCGAACATGTAAGCCGCCTTTCCTCCATGCATGATGGGTGCCTGTAAAGACCATTGGAACTATTGGGAGGCGCGTTTGCAATGCTAAATGAACAAAACCCTGCAAGGGAACACCCAAAAACGGGGAGGGAGTCATAATTGGTTAATTATATAGTATGAATGCAAGTTTGGAAAAGAGCGATGTATAATATCTTCACAATGGACAACACACAGACGTTTTGGAAAACCACATCTGGGAAAGAAAGATCCGAAGTTACAATTCAGTTAACTAAAGGGATTCTTCTCTTTACTTCATAGCTCTATCTGCAAGAATTATGATTCGATACTTATATCTGTTACGTTGGTCTTCGTAATATAACTAAGAAGTACTTGACGAAAGCAGAGAGGAAATCAGATCTTGCTCATGGCATCATTTGCAGCTCACTAGGCATGCATGGAAGGTTGAAAATCTCTATCAAGCAAGGAAATTTATCACTGAAGCATTTCCTCAATGAACAATAAAAGTCTTACAACAGAATTGCAACATATATATAGACACGTTACACAAAAAAGATGTCAGGTGGGGAATAATTTCTCAGGTTCAGCATCATTCCAGAATGTTATGATGAAATTGTGGAAGCACCTTTTTAAAGGGTAGTAATCGTCCATTTTTTGATCTAGTCCCCTCAGGAAAAATGATGAGTGACAGGTTGTTTTTCACTACTGCATGAGCTACCTGAGCACAAGAATCACTGGTTAGATGTATAGACAAGAGATATCATCAATAATATGGAGAAGTGGATGGAGAACCTCCTTCATGGATTGAATAGCTGCAGTAGGATTGGAGCGATCTATTCGAAGATGGTTTGCCAATACATAAAGTTGTCCAAATAAAGGGTACCATATGATCTGCAAAAAACAAAAGTATCAGTTATGAGGTCAGATACACAGTCTAACAATGTCATCACTCATGAAACAGGGTGATTTTATTACAAGTAAGGAGGTAGCACCCAGAAGGGTGGTTTCTACACGTTAATAGAGCTTATCAATCTGGATGTGGTATCACTAGCAGGTTTATAAGATACAGATTAATTTATCAAGACGAATTGTCACCAGATAGCTGAATGCATACCTCTTTCTTTGCAATGCCAACAGTGCCCGTGGGAGTCAACCACATCATAAGGAAAATGTCTATAGGAGAAGCATGATTGCAGACATAAATGGCCCTCTCATTTGAAAATTCAGGGCCTTCAATCCTGATAGGATTCCCTAAGATCCACATCTGCAATGAAAATTGTGCACTTTTAGATGGCCTCATTTCTTCAATACAACCAACACTCATCTCACTCCAAAGCAGTCAAAGGTTCCATTTCCAGGATCAGCTAGCTCTGATAACAGCTTATCAGAAGCTCGTTAACATTTTCTTCTACTAGATTAAGTGCCATTTCATTTAATCTTCCACAATAGATTCTTCTAGCATTATAGATAAGTTCTACATTGCTGAAATTGTTTGTTAGCCGAAACCGAATAATCTAACGACAAGGTTGTAGTTCATGAAGCTTATTCTGTCTTGTTTTGTGAGCACCGCATATTACCTACCTGACTGAGCACCGTATATTTCTCAAAAATCTGCAGGAGATATGTCCCTATAATCAATACCAAGCCCCGGACCACTTTTGAGCAACAGAGAAAAGAGGTGCCTCTCCCTAGGATAACCCCAAAAAACTCATTTGTTATGTACCTTATATATAACATTTTGCATAAATTCAGTACGAGAGCAAAATTAAATATTCTGGATGAAAACTTGAAGATTGAATCTGGGACCTCAAAAAAATAAAATCATGAAACAGAGAAACAGAGAGAAATTCATGAAGTGCAAAGATTTCCCTTTGTTTTCTCCCTCGATTTTCTCAGGATTCAAACACAAACGCATTGAACAAATGCATTGAACACAACAAGACAGAATTAATATCAACTTCAAAATTAGAGCACAAGCAAGCATGAAAAACTAATATAATAAAACAATGGCACTTACCAGCATTCTACCAGTAACATGCCCATAAATATTTCCCTGCCTGATCCTCTCATAAGGCCATGGTAAGAGCAAGAGCAATATCAAGGACCAAATGAATGTTGTGACCATCATTGACAAAAAACAAACCACAATCCTTACACAAGATATCAATGCAGAAATCCACCCATCATCTTCAACATAAACATCACTCTTGGGACTTTTTACCACTTCTTCCCTCACCAAAATCTTTGGGGTTTGTTTCCCATTTGGAGTGGAATTTGTATCCAGGAAGCTCTCCAATCTCCTATTCCTCATGAAAGAACCACCTCCAGTATTGTCCATGACTCAATAATCAAACTCCTTGCAATGTTTCTATGTAGATGTCTCAGAAATTACCCTGTTCAAGACAAGGACAACAGATGGTTAGACAGCTTGATTCAACATAAACCGATGTATCTGGTCACTGAGAAAGTGCAGGGAAGTGAAGGGTAGAACTAAACTGGAAAAAAATCCTAAAGGGCTTTAGATTATTTCAGTTCTTTCCCTCAACTTTCCAGGCAAGCAAAAGGAGGTAAATTTATTCCCAGCCAAAACATCAAGAAACTCAGTAGAACAAAAGAAGAGACAAACAGCTAGTCAACACTCATGGAAACCGAGTCAACGAGAGAAGATGAGACCAGTAGAAACCAATCAGCAGAACAAATAACTTTCTGTTTGGTTTCCACGAAAATGAAAATAAACAACTAGCACCATCTTCTTTCTAATCCAAAAAGACAAAGAAACAAAGACAGTAAGGCAACCTTAGCTTGTCTTTCAGTGCTCAAGAAAGCAAAGAGACACGAAGAGGAGTCTTTAAAGTCCAGCCAAGTCTAAGCCTTCTTATATTCATGTAGCTAGTAGAATTTTATGTGGCACACAACAAAAACCAGAAGCCAAAAAGAAACAATTTTGACGAAGACCCACCAAACCGTACCTACCAAGAATGATATATCAAAGAAAATTATGGATACCAAATCAAAGAAAGTTCAAGAACATGGCTGTATATAGACAGAGCTATAAGAATATTTAATAAATGTAAAAAAACCAAGAAATGGAAATTAAAACAGGTAAGACGAACATAGTCTATAAAGATATATTGGTTTAAGGTACCTGTATGTTTTGAATTTGGGATGATAGTGCTTATGGGGGGAAGTCAAAGAATTTAATCTACCAAAACAATTTGGAGTTGGCCTTTATTATAATCATTTAATTCTTCTTCTTTTTATTTAATCATTTAATTTTTTTATTTTAGAATAATTTTTTAAATAAAATAATTATACTGATATTTTAAAATCATTGGATTATAATAAGATTAAAGATTTTTATGGCAATAATAGCAATACTTATGTGTATATATATATAATATGCAAACTTTTCCTAAAACAATTTCTCATGAATATTCAATGGATTAAAACGTCTATTTTATTAATCTTTATTGTAAATTAATCATTCTCTTCACTAGCTTTCATGACAACAGAAGCATGCAGACCACGAGTGAAAGGTTTTCACTGGTAATTTTATTTTTTTCTTAAAAAATAAGAGAATAAATCCTTAAATGTTTGGGGTCGTGCTTGGGTGGAAGTTGAGAGTTTGGAAATAAATGAAGGGGGAGATGTGACTCGTATTGCTTTAATGAACGAATGATCCATGTTTATTTGACTGTATGACATGTCATTTTTCACGTTTTCTTCTTCTTCTTCTTCTCCAGCCAAGAATTAAAATAAAAACAAAAATAAAATAATAACTTTTTATAATATTATTGAGTTTGAAAAATATATTTAGAGGTTCTTTATATTTTTTCTTTATACGATTCTCAAATAAAATAAATTAATGATGATAGATAGTTCGACATGATGATTTCTTCATGATGTGTTCATATAATTCACTAGAAAAAATAAGTCAAATATTGTTTCATGGAAGCAGAGTACGTACTATCTATTGAAAAATTAATAATTTGGTGGCAGTCCAACTACTTTCGAGAATTTTAAAATTTTATTTTTTTATTAAAAATTATTTTTATATTTATATTTTCATATTGTTTTTTTTATATATACCAATTTTAAAAATAATTTTTTAAAAATAAAAAATATTATTTTGATACATTTCTCATAAACAAAAACTATAAATTATCTATCCATTTATTTACCTTAGAAAAAATAGCTTATTTTCATAATAGAATTAATATAATTAATATTCAAAATAAAGTTCTGTTTAGGGTTCTAGCCTCGATCGGTATTTGTAAAATCCTAGTCTCTTTACCAAGAGATTTGCTTCCTCTGTGGTCTCAGGTTCGAGCCCTGTGGTTGCTCATATGATAGCCACTGGAGGCTTACATGGTCCTTAACTTCAGGGCCCGTGGGATTAGTCGAGGTGCGCGCAAGCTGACCCGGACATCCACGTTAAATTAAAAAAAAAATCCTAGTCTCTTTTCACTATACGTGACGTCCGTTACCCTACAATGCAGGAGTGAAGATCATTTGTGATGCCATGAGAGCTAAGAGGCATCATAAGGAACCACTACAAGATTTAACAGTTTTACCGACAGAATTTTTCCGTCGGTGTAAGACACATATTCCATCGGTAATTATATTACCGACGGAATCAAAGACGGAAATGATCCATCGGTGAATCGTTCGTCGGTAATGTTTTGTCCGTCGGTAAATCCGTTGGTAATATAATTACCGACGGATTTACTGACGGAACAGACGCGTCGGTAATAATTTTTTTATTACCAACGGAATTACCGAGAGATTTACTGACGGATTTACCGTCGGAATTACCGACGGAAATTCCGTCGGTAATTATTGAAAAACATTTTAAAAAAAATTCATTTTATAAAATTATAAAATAATTAAATTAACATAAATTAACACTGTATAATATATACTCAAAATGCTTGGAAAAAAGAATAAGAAAATCAATTCAAACAAATTTGCAACAAATAAATAAAATAAAAAAATAAATTCAACTAAAAAATTAATTCATATGAAAAAAATGAAGTTGCAATTGCTAAAAATTTAAAAATCCTATAAATAAATCTACTAAAAATTGATCTCATATGAAAAAAAAATCTCACAACAACATTTATACAATTATTAAGAACAAAAAAAATTAAAAATAAAATAAAAAACAAATATAGTGAAAAAAATCATGAAAAAAGAAGAAAAAAGAAAAATCTTACCTTAATGTAGTTGCAAGTGAAGCTAAGAAGAGAAAAAAAATTTCATTAAGCATATTAATTAAAAAAAAAACTAAGAGGATAAAAGAAGAAAGAAGAAGAAGACATACCCAAGCATGGAGGAAAAGAGAAGGAGATGAGGAGAGAAAATAAGAGAAAGAAATAGATAAGAAATGATGTTTTTTACATAAAGTGAAGAAGAAGAAGAAGACATACCTTAATGATGTTTTTTACATATAGTGAAGAAGAAGAAGAAGAAGAAGAAGAAGTAGAAGAATAAGAAACGGGTCTGTCTCTTGTGAAATAAGGGCATTCAAGTTTTTTATTGGGACGCTTTACCGACGGATTTACCGACGGATAATTAAATATTAATATTTTTTAATTATTCCGTCGGTAATTCCATCGGTAATATTTAATTTAAATTTTCAATTTCGTATAAATTTTTCAGAAACCGCCAAAAAATTACCGACGATTTTTCAATCCGTCGGTCATTCCGTCTGTAATATTTAAATGAAAATTTTAAATTAATTGAATTTTTTCAGAAAACCGCCAAATAACACCGACGACTTTTCAATCCATCGGTGATTTACTCTCTGGAAAATACCGATGGAATTTTGCCGTTGGTGATTCCCTTTGTAATTAACATGATGAACAGTGTTCACAATTTACCGACGGAACAAATTCCGTCGGTAAATCCGTTGGTAAAAATGACACGTCATCATTTTTTTTTGCTTTGTTTTAATTTTTTTTCCCACTGTAATTCCCTCGGTATATACCGAGGGAATATTTTCGTCGGTAAAATCCCTCGGAAATTTACCGACGAAAATATTCTCTCGGTATTTCCGTTTGTATTTATCAATTTTCTGGTAGTGAACCCAGTAGGTAGCATAAAGAACCTTATTGAAAAGAATTGGTTAGATCAACTATCAAGGGAAGATCATGTATATAAATACCACGATAAGAGAGATGTGCTTAGAAATCTATCTAATTAGAAAATTTTTAATTTTAAAGTTTGTACAAGATTATTGCCAACAAATTTTATACTAGCTAGAGATATATGTTAAAGTTTATTTATTTAATTCATTGTTTTATTTAATTATTTATTTTATGTTGATTTAGTCATAATGGACCTAGTCTTTAGGAATGTGTTTAGGTGGCTAAGAGAGTGGTGATTGTGTTGCTAGAATCATGGGTTAGTGGGGTAATGGTGATGTGGGTTAGTGGGTTCATTATGCACTATGTAATGCCTATTTATAGGCTCTTTATCATTAATTGAATTACCTAGTAGAGTATTATTTTTTATCATCAGTGGTATCAGAGCCTTACCCAACATCCCTAATATCCCTACCCGTGAGCAACCTGCGAAAAAAGCCAAAAAAAAAAAAAAAAAAAAAAAAAAACACCCAAAATCCCTTTCACTTCATTTTGTAAGCAGACGAGAGAGAGAGAGCCAAAATAATTCAACTTTGGTAGACGAGAGATCGAACCAAAATCCAAAATTCACAAACCCAATTCGAATTTCTGCAATCTCCATCGTGTGCAGCTGAGAGTAACGAGAGTATCAAAATTTCAGTCATTTTCTTCTCCAATTTCCATCGTGAGCAGCCGAGAGAAACCCACCCAAATTACAGAAATCAGTTCCTGCCGTTTTCATCGTGAGCAAAGAGAGAAACCCAGCTATTTGTTTTTCTCAAATCGTGACCAGACGAGAGAATCCAATTTTTCAACCATTTTCTTCATCCATTTTTCAGAAGCACAAGTACATCGATGGCAGAATCAACCTTTGTTCAAGCAGCCATTCCACGTTTTGATGGTCACTATGACCATTGGAGCATGCTAATGGAGAATTTCCTTCGGTCCAAGGAGTATTGGCCGATTGTTGAAGCTGGAATTGAAGAACCTGCAGTGACTGTCGTCTTGACCGAGACTCAAAAAACAGAGTTGGAAGGGAGAAGGCTGAAGGATTTGAAGGCGAAAAATTATCTGTTTCAAGCCATCGATCGTCCCATTTTGGAAACAATTCTTAGCAAAGAAACTTCCAAAGACATATGGGACTCCATGAAGCTGAAATATCAAGGATCGACAAGGGTGAAACGTGCACAACTTCAGGCCTTGCGACGGGATTTTGAGACTTTACAGATGCAAATTGGGGAACCAGTCACAAATTATTGTGCCAGGACGATGGAGATATGCAATAAAATGAGGTTTCACGGTGAGAAGATGGATGATAATGTGATTGTTGAAAAAATATTGCGTTCATTGTCACCCAAATTTGATTACGTAGCTTGTTCAATTGAAGAGTCACGGGATGTTGAAAAACTCTCCATTGATGAGATGCAAAGCTCCTTGCTTGTGCATGAGCAGAAAATGATTCGGGGCTCACATACTAATGAGCAGGCCCTGAAAGCTACAAATTATTCTCATTCCTCAAATTTCCGAGGAAGAGGCAGAGGGAGAGGTAGAGATGGGAACCGAGACAGGGGAGATGGTTATAGAAACCAGTTTAGGGCTGTTGATAATTTTGGCAGAGGCAGGGGGAATTTTAGGGGTGTTGAGGGGAACAGAGGCAATTATAGGGGTGTTGAGGGACAAAATAGAGGCAAAGGTGACAAGTCCAAAGTTGAATGCTTCAGATGTCACAAATTTGGGCATTACCGATCTGAGTGTTATGCCAGGATACACAATGACAAAGCTGAGATGTCACATTTTGCCGAGAGAAGGGAAGAAGAAACTCTGCTAATGGCTGTGGAGACAACCCAGAAGCTGAAGCAGGGGTCTCGGGAGCAGCAGCAGGGGTCTGAAATTTGGTTTGTGGATACGGGCTGCAGCAATCATATGTGTGGGTGTAAGTCTTCCTTTATTTATTTAAATGAAGATTTTAATTCGACAATAAGCTTTGGTGATAACTCTACTGTGAATGCTTTAGGAAAGGGTGATATTGAGATTAGGACCAAGAATGGTTTTGTAGAAACAATTTCTGATGTGCTTTATGTGCCCGATTTAAAAAGCAATTTATTGAGTGCTGGTCAATTGCAAGAGAAGGGGTATGAGATAAATATAAAGAATGGTATTTGTGAAATTTATGATCCTTTGAGAGGGTCAATTGCAGTAGTGAAAATGAGCTCAAATAGGCTGTTTCCTTTAGAAATTGTGATATCACAGCCCTGTTTTATTGCTGAAATTGAGAATCCAACATGGCTTTGGCATTTCCGTTATGGCCATTTGAATTTTAGTGGCCTAAAAACTCTTCAGCAGAAGAATATGGTAAAAGGTCTTCCTGAAATTGATATTCCTTCACAAATATGTGAAGATTGTGTTGTTAGCAAACAACATCGTTCTCCATTCCCGCAAGGCAAATCGTGGAGAGCAAAACATGCTCTTGAATTGGTGCACTCGGACATTTGTGGACCGATTAGTCCATCTTCAAATGGAGGTAAAAAGTATCTAATCACCTTCATTGACGATTTTACTCGGAAGACATGGGTTTATTTTTTACAGCACAAGGCGGAAGCTTTTTATGTGTTTCAAAGCTTTAAAGCTAAAGCTGAAAATGAGGCAGGGAAGCTCATTAAGACTCTCCGAACAGACCGTGGTGGTGAATTTTGTTCAACTGAATTTGATGTTTTTTGTGGAGAGCATGGCATTCGCAAGGAATTAACAGCTAGTTATACACCACAGCAGAATGGTGTATCCGAAAGAAAAAACAGAACAATTCTCAACATGGTGAGGAGCTTGCTAGCTAGAGGAAAAATCCCAAAGGAATTTTGGCCGGAAGCAGTAAATTGGAGTATTCATGTGCTGAATAGAAGCCCTACTTTTTCAGTCCAGAACATGACACCTGAAGAAGCATGGAGTGGGAGGAAACCCAATGTTGAGTATTTCAGAATTTTTGGGTGCATAGCCTATGCACATGTCTCGGATGAGAAGAGAAAGAAGCTAGATGATAAGGGTGAAAAGTGTGTGTTTCTCGGCATGAGTGAGTGCTCCAAGGCCTATAAATTGTACAATCCTCTTACAAAAAGGATTGTGACCAGCCGTGATGTTGTGTTTGATGAAGTGCAAACTTGGGATTGGGATAGGCAGCAGCCTATGCATGCTGATTTTGAAATAGATGCAGATTTGGGGCCAGCAGCAGCAGCCATTTTGCAGCAGCCTTGCTCAGAAACAGCTGCTGAAATTCACTCAACAACAGGAGCAGCTGCTGGAAATTTCCCACCCACGGCAGTAGCTCCTGTTGCAGCAGCTCCACCTTGTCCTCGTATCCGTAAAAGGCCTACTTGGATGGAAGATTATGAGGTAAATGGAATTGAAGATCCAATTACCTATTTTGCTTTGTTTGCAGATTGTGATCCCATGACCTTTGAAAGTGCTGTCAAAGAAGAAAAATGGAGGCAAGCAATGGATGATGAGATCGATGCTATTGAAAGAAATGATACTTGGGAGTTGATTGATCTTCCACCAGGACAAAAATCCATTGGCGTAAAATGGGTTTTCAAAACCAAATTAAAGGCAAATGGTGAAGTTGATAAGTATAAGGCAAGATTGGTAGTCAAGGGGTATAAGCAAGAGTATGGAATTGATTATACGGAGGTCTTTGCTCCTGTTGCAAGACATGATACAATTCGGTTGATAATTGCATTGGCTGCACAGAATTCATGGCCTATTTTCCAGCTTGATGTCAAATCGGCATTCTTGCATGGAAACTTGGAGGAGCAGGTATTTGTTGATCAACCTCTTGGTCATATTAAGATCGGATATGAGCATAAAGTATATCGTTTGAAAAAGGCTCTTTATGGTTTAAAACAAGCTCCACGAGCTTGGTATAGTCGTATTGAGTCTTATTTCTTAAGAGAAGGATTTCATAAGTGTCCATATGAGCATTCATTATTTGTTAAAATTGGAGATGGGGGGACATTACTTATTGTTTGCTTATATGTTGATGATCTTCTATTTACTGGAAATGATACTGATATGTTTAAAGATTTCAAGAGTTCTATGATGGTTGAATTTGAAATGTCCGATCTTGGGTTGATGCATTACTTTCTTGGCATAGAGGTGATGCAAACTGTAAATGGCATTTTTATTGGTCAGAAGAAATATGTGCATGATATTCTGGAAAGATTTCAGATGAAGGATTGCAATCCTGTTAGCACTCCAACTGAATTTGGTTTAAAGCTCAACAAAGATCATGGAGGGAAGAAAGTGGACAGCACACTTTACAAGCAAATTGTTGGCAGTTTAATGTATTTAACTGCAACAAGACCTGACATTATGTATTCTGTAAGCCTAATCAGCAGGTATATGGAAAATCCCACGGAAATGCACTTGCTTACAGCCAAGAGAATCCTCCGTTACTTGCAAGGAACTAAGGATTTTGGGTTGTTCTACAAGAAAGGAGAAAAGATGGAGCTGGTTGGGTTTACTGACAGCGATTATGCAGGTGATCAAGATGACAGGAGAAGCACCTCGGGATTTATTTTTATGTTTGGCACAGGTGCAGTTTCGTGGTCTTCAAAAAAGCAACAAATTGTTACTTTATCCACCACCGAAGCTGAATTTATTGCTGCCACAGCTTGTGCTTGTCAAGCTATTTGGATAAGAAGAATCCTTGAAGAATTACAGGTTCAGCAAATTGGAGCTACAACGGTATTTTGTGATAACAACTCAGCTATCAAACTCTCCAAAAATCCGGTGTTACATGGGAGAAGCAAACACATTGATGTGAGATACTACTTCTTGCGAGATCTCAGTAATGATGGCATGATCAACCTAGTTTATTGCAGAAGTGAAGATCAAGTTGCAGATATACAAACCAAACCTCTTAAACTTGCTGCATTTATGAAATTACGCGGTCTACTTGGAATGTGTTCGCGATCAGCAGTAATTAAAAATACTGAAGAAGGATAATTTCTCTTAAACTGTTATCTGCAGATTTCAGTTTAAGGGAGGGTGTTAAAGTTTATTTATTTAATTCATTGTTTTATTTAATTATTTATTTTATGTTGATTTAGTCATAATGGACCTAGTCTTTAGGAATGTGTTTAGGTGGCTAAGAGAGTGGTGATTGTGTTGCTAGAATCATGGGTTAGTGGGGTAATGGTGATGTGGGTTAGTGGGTTCATTATGCACTATGTAATGCCTATTTATAGGCTCTTTATCATTAATTGAATTACCTAGTAGAGTATTATTTTTTATCATCAATATAAACAATTAAAATTGTTATTACTTTTTATTTTTTTTATTTAACATTTTTTTTCAAATAGTAAAGAGACAAAATGTAGATGGTAGAGCTAGGTTTGAAATACATTCTCTTAAGATGAATGGATTATGTTTGAAGATCGACTATAATCAAGGAATATATTTGTTTTGCTAAAATATAAGTGAAAACCAAAGACTATTGTTATCATTAATTTATGAGATATTTGAGAAAATATGAAGGAAATAATTAGAAACAAAAATCTCTTATTTTTAAATTTCGAAGTTAACACATCGCAATAAATATATATAAATTGGTTGAAGGAATTGAAAAATAACTTCAATATTTTAGATATTAAATTTGAAAAGTATCCTTCTATCTTAGATGCTAACAAGGACACAGAGAATACATAAATTTCTGAAAAGTTATATGGAGGCATTATAAAATATTATCTTGGGATTCTTTCTATATAGAGGAGGAAGACTTATTGATAAAATAGGGTTAGAAGAGATTGAAGATTTTGAATAGTTAAATGGAGATGTATCACCACCATCAGATTATATAAATAATCTGGTAAATATATTTATAGACCAACAAGACAAGTTTAAATCTAAAAGAAAATCTGATCATGTCATACTAATATAATGGCAAAAAAAAATATTTATAACTTTTAATATGACTATTTAATCGAGTTAAAGGTTTTTTAAGTGATTCTAGAATCATAGTTTTATAAGAAACATGGCTACTGTAAGTAGTCAAGTTTTGAAAGACCTCCAAATTAGACCTCGAAAATGTTGTTTGAGATAGATTTAGAACCCGTTTGGCTAGGGTGGCGTCCACGTTTCCTGCGGCCAAATTTTGCAAGCTGTTTGGTTAATTAACAAACACTGATTACTGTACATGGGTCCCATGAAATACTGCATTTGAAACGCAAGGAAAAAGGAAGCAGCTCTGCGCGTTACAAGCAAGGAACCGTGCTTCACTGTTCAGTGAACAGTGGATGCATGACTCCCCTATTCCCTGAATAGTGAATGCATGCCTCCACTGTTAACTGGACACTTTTTTTTTTAAATCAGTGCAGTTAATTGATTTCACTTGCACTGAACGTGAACAACATTTTTTTTTTTAAAAAAAAAAAATTAGTTTAAGGTGAATTAAATTTACTTGTACTATAATCTCAATTTTATTCCTGATAATATTTTACCTAATTTTGTAGTTCTTGTCGGATGAATTTTGTACGTAAAGGAATTGTAAATAGTTTAATGGAACAATAATTTTTTTTTATATATAAAATATGATTTATTTCGTAATAGCAATAGTTAAATCCACAATATTAAAATTAAAAACCATTAATATTAATATATATTTTTAAAAATTATTTTATAACCTCAATTTCAAAAGCACTATTAAGTATTAACCAAACACATTAAACTACTTTTTCTTCAACCTCAATTTCAACCACAGTTTTAACCAAACACCTATTTTTTCAAACCAACCTTAACTAAAAGTATTTTTTATAAAATAATTTTTTTCAAACCACAACCATAACAGCTACCGTAATACCAAACACACTCTTAGTTATCTTTCCTTATCTTTTTTTTTTTAGATTTTGATTTTTCATTCCTTGTAAAGGTTTTTTTTTAATCTATTTTAAGGGATGTAAAGCTCGCAAAGAGGAGAAGAGATCAAGGTTATTTTTATGTTCAAATTAGTTCTATAAAATATTGTTTAGAATTTTTCTTAATTTTTCTGGTTATTTTTGGATTTGTTTTAGCTAGGTTTCAAGATTTTTATTGATAATTAAAGTCACTTTTCTCTTCATTCTTATGCATTTTGAGTGTGCTGTAATGCTGATATTAAGTTAATCCAGTTACAAGTGGAAGAAAAGAAAGAATAAAACTAATGCCCGTTCAAGGAAATATTTTTGTTTTAGTCCTTATGTGGGGAGCTCCAGAATTGTGTTCCCTTCCTTGGGAGACTTCTTCTCGGCTCTCAGCTTCTTCTCCTCTGGCATTTTTTTTTTTGTTGCGTCTGCTAGAGTTGTTTTCTCAGTTGGCTTCTTATCTGCCTTAATTAGCACGGTGCCACCATGAAAAAACTGAAGCTTTTTTATGGTAGTAGGGATGCATACTCACCACAAAGATATCATCATTAATTTGTAAAATTAAATTCGAGGGAGAAACCTTTTTTTACTAAGCCAAATTCGAATTAATTCGAATTTGTATCCTGATTATTCTCGGAAAGCTATGAACTAAGACAGCTAGCTGTCTTAACCTATCCGGTTTGTAAAAGGATTTGTTACCTGCCTGGCTTCTCTCTCTCTCTCTATAAATATAGCCATCCAGATATCTCACGAAGCCATCTACTTTCTCAAGTGTCTTGGTTTTGTCTCTAAATCTCTCCTTGCAGTCTTGATTTTTTAGTTTCTTGCCATATTTTTCTCTTTCCGTATTTGTTGAAGAAGAGATAGAAAGATGTTGCTCACGCGTGGCATTAACCATCATCCATATTTTGATGATGTTGATGAATATTATCTAGGGCTTAGTAAGGAAACAGAATATGAAAAAGAAGCGTCAAATCCTCTGGAGAAGGAATTCGGGGGTCCATCCAAGCTGGTTACCGGTGCCGAAAGATATCAGCTTTTGAAGACCCTGACCAGTAGGGTTTTCGTACCCAAGAAAATAAGAGGAAGTGGAAGACTAGGGTTTACATCCATGAAAACCCAATGTCCTGATCAAAAAGCCGAGAGCACTACTATCAGCATTGATGAATTTGTAAACCCACTCGGAACTATTCTTGTACCAAAGAAAAGAAGGGCAAGTAGACCCAAGCTTGTCAGGAAAAACAATCACTGCATCAGATTCGATCAAGAAGATCAATATCTTCTTTTGAGAACGGAGATCAAAAGTAGCCAGGAGAAAAAGACAGCAGGCAGAAAACGAGTCTTGAAAAGCCAAGGGATCGATGTCGTAGATGATCTTCGAAAGAGATCATCAAAGAAGATGAAGAAGATGGGAAAGAGGGTGGATTTCAAGAAGCTGGGTTTGTATCCACCACCCGATTTCTCTTCTCAAATAAAATCCGCGATAAGTTATCAAGAAGGCCGTGACAGTGAAATCAAGTTAAGGATAATGAAACAAATCTTCAAGACTGACATGGACAAGCACCAGGAACGCTTCTCAATGCCTTTGAATCAGATTAAGGACGGCCATGAGTTTCTGAATAAAATGGAGATGGAGGAGGTGTGCCAAAGCGAGAGTAAGAGCACAGAAGTGAAGCTAGTGGAACTGGGTCTTGAAGGTGGTAACGTTCATCAAAGCACAATGAGGCTGAGGAGGTGGCAGATGAATAACACCGTTTCCTATGTGTTAACCTCCAATTGGAATGATGTTTTGGATAGGAATGCGGGAGCGCTAAAGGTGGATGATATTGTCCAAGTCTATTCTTTCAGGCGTGATCAGAAGCTATGCCTTGTGCTCGTCAAGGTTATGGATGCAGATGATCAAAGCCGGCAATGGCCGAGGGAACAGTGAGGAAGGTGCATACTGGAAGTGCAAGTCAAGCCATTGTGGACTCTGCTCACCATCAGTCGTCATAGAGTAGATCACAAGGACATTAATTCTATGTTGAAGCAGATTAAGTAATTAGGTTCTTGTCTCTTTTAACTAGCATGTATTAATAATTTCCACTCTATATATATTAAATAAGAAATTAAGCAATTATTCTATTAGGATCGCGTAGGCTTCATATTCATACCGAAAGAAACGATATTTTCCTATGCTTTCCATGCAATCACTTGTTTGTATCCCTGAGATGAGAGCAGATTCTTGTGCAACTGCGATGAGCAAATTAACACCAGGAAGTTAATAATTTCCATTATTTATATATTAAATAAGAATTTATACAATTGTTCTGTCACAACTTATTGCCTGCCTATGTTTAGTTTCTGAATTTCTTGTTTAATTCTAATAACACGCAGTAAAATTATGAAGCATATGCTCAGCAGCAAAATTACCGGTAATTAACACCAATATTATTAATTTGCTACAGCGGGCGGGCTTTCACAAATCTTGATAATATAAATTGAGATTAACTAGATTTTTTTTCCGAAAACTCGAGAAAAATAAATTAAAAGATTGAGAAATATATATTAGGAAAAAAACCCCATCAATTTTAAAATTCCAAAGACTCGTAAATCAAAGACTCCTTGAATGAAAGAAGAATTTAAACTTTAATGTGAAATGTATTTCTGGGAAGAAGATGATGATGATAGAGATTCATATAACTAACTTTAATGTAACTCCAAAATTTTCCTACTATTCGAAAAATAAGAAATTTCCGACTTCACCACTCGTTGAAGTCTTTTCCATAACATTAATTTTCATAAACCTTTTCTATTCTTACAATTATCGATTTCTGGGTTCTTGATTCCTTTTTAATGAAGGAAAGAAGAATTTTAATTGTTAGCATATAAATTAGCATGTCCACTGAGACATTGATATAGATATGGAGCAAAATCCAAACCCTAGAGATACAAGTCAGCCCTCTAACTAAAAATATCAATTGCCATGGATATTGTCGAGGATCAAACCTTTCAAATATGCTAGACGTCAAAATCAATTTTGGATGAAAACGTTGGGGAATCCAAACCCTTTAGATTTCCATCATTGCCACCAATCAACCTTTTTGAGTGTTTAGATTTAACTCCATACAAATGCCGACAGAGACTTTTATGGTTATTTTGATCCTAAATTTCTACAAAAGCACTCTCATATATACCTGCACTAATCACACTTGACCATCAACTCAGTTGCATTAATTCCTTAGTCTCTCATCAATCAGGGATTGCCAAACCCTAGCTATCTAGAATTAATAATGGATATATAGCAACAACAGATTAGGAAAAATAATAATTCATGTCTATAAGCTCACGTCTTTGGCCCTTCGCAGCTTCACCGAGTCTACCTCCAATAAGCCCTCGTTTTCTTCACTTTCTCCACCTGTTTCTTCGCAGTTAATGCGTGTTCGGAGTTCTATTCTTCGATGCTGACTGGATTCTCCACCTTTCATTGCCTCTTGGAGCTAGCTAGTACAGGGCGTGTAAAGTAGGGATCATCGTCAACAGTCTTCGAAAGGTATATAAACTTTTATCTTTGAATGGTCGGATTTTGATGCAACAGATTTTGGAGAAGCTGATGGCTTTGGATTATATATCCTGATAGGACAGATTAACAAAAAGGATGCATAAAACAATTGTTGGAATCTGATTTGGGATGCTTTTGCGCACATTTTATTGTTTTCGCCATAACTTTTGATCAGTGAAATGACACAAATATGACGTGATGCGGGCAGAGGTTATAAGAATAACAACAGCATACAGTACACAGGAATTTTAATTGCCAAAAAGTATAATACTAAATTTGCAATTTATTTTTTTAGAATAAAACTAATGAAATATATATGTCTCTTGTTTATAAGATTTATAAATAGATTAAAAAATCCTATTTCTACTAGAAAACAATGAGTAAATTCAAAATAAAAATAAAAATAAAAATCTAAAAACAATAAATAAAACAAACCTAGGAAAAATAACAAAACTAACTCAAGTGTCCGATTTCTAATGGTAATTCACATGAATCACTAGTGAGAAATCTTCTTAATCTTTTTAGTAGAGAAAGATTGTTATATCTTAGAGTGCTAGCTTTTTTTTTTTGTGTTTTAGATGTTTCCGGATTGTACTCTTATCACCTTCTCTTAGAAAATAAAAGACATAACATTCTATTTATAAAGAAATCTAAAAACTCTATAAATGATAAAATATCAATTTGTCTTTTGAATAATATCGCATATATTATTTTAGGATAATTCTATAAATTTATTCAATCAAGTCCCTACTTGATTTTTTCAAGGTCTAGAATTGTAATCCCCTGTATTATTTACATTCTAGTCCTTAATTTTTAAAATTTATTTACAATCAAATCACACTTGATTAATCATTTCATTTTAATTTTTGACCAATGATTTTTATATGCGTGACCCATTAAGTTCTCTAATAAATTGACCCAAATATAAGAGAACCTAATGTTTATAAATCATAATCCTAAATAAAATAAGATTAAGTAAATTAAACAATTTAATTTATTATCAATTCAAAAATTGATTAGTTTATATTTGAATTTCAAATACAATGTTTAACAACTTGTCATGATCTCCCAAATATTAAAAAAGTTATAAGTGATTTGAGTTAACTTTTCAGTGATTAGTTTCTTAGTGTAATTATTATCTTTCATTAATAATGTTCTGATTTAGATATTATATCATGAAGTATATATGCTTTATTAAATCATTTTAGTTCTCAACATTATAGTTATTGATTCCTTGAATAAAATTTTAAGATTCTTTTCAAAACTTATTCTACCTTGGCCGAAGGATTTCACAATCAATATCATTGAAAACAAATACAGTTTATGTTATACATATTATATGTCTATCTATTACCTTTAATTGAGATAACATGTGGTCATGATCAAAATATAATACTCTCTATATAAGATAATTTAGTTATCTCAAGTATAAGGATCCCTCATGCAATTATCATGAGAGTCTTTCCATATAAAATTATCTTCCGGGTTAGTTCAGTGTACATGTCATCTAACATACACCTGCATATTAATTTCATGTATCGCTCGCACCTAAGTTTATAAGAGCAGTTGCTTATTTTCATAAATGAACATAATATGCATTGGTCTTAACAACTTTAGTTAATGTTCAATCTTAATAGAACATTAATCAGGAACATTTAGAAATAATATTTTGATATAATAAAAATCTTATAATTATTGTAACTTTATAATTTTTTTTGCAAAGTATTTTTGTCCTTGAACCTTTATCTTTACTTTAAATTCATTAATTAAATATTAAGTTTATTAATCAAATATAAATAAATATTAAAGATAAATTTTTTTATTAAAAATAAATATAATTTATATGAATAAAATTAGTGCTATATATAATTAATAAATATATTTATTAATAAAAAATACTTTAAAAATTAATTTTTATCGCACTACCAACCGGTTAACATCAATCAATTATAGTAACATTTATTTACAAAATACTCATAGTAAATAAATAAAAAAATACTGTAACTCTTATTTCTTACTTTTCTTCATGCAAGGACATGTTAGAAAAATGGTAGTATCTGGCATAATCGAGTGAAGCGGCGATTTTGTCTCTCTACCATCGCTAACTTTCTCTTCAATTCCGCACCTCCGTTTTCATAATTCTCCAACTTCTCATCACAAACACTGTCTATTCATAAAGGTACTATCTTTCTTTTGCCTCTTTTACTTTATCATTTCCAAGATTCTGTTGATTTTTTTTTATTTCCTTGTTATTAATACTGGGCTCTTTCACATATTGCTTGGTTTCTTTGAAAATCGAGGAATGTGGAAGAAAGTGAGAATATTTTTCATCTGGGTCCTGTCGTTTTGGCCTAAAAAGGTTAGAAAGGTTTGAACTTTGTGAGTCAAACTACAAAGGGCGATTGCTATCTGGGTGGTTATAGTATGAGCTTTTTGTTTCTTTCGAGTTTGAGCCACTGAGGATGTAAATCTTGAAACTTTGATAATGTTTTCTGATCCTACATTTTATAAGTAACCCAACAATGCATTGATTTTAGTGAAGTCATTTTTTATTTGCTCTATTTGTTTGTTTGCTAAGCAATAACTGAATTTCTCGGTAGAATTTATTTTTATTAAATTTTTTTGTTTATGTAGTTTTTTGTACCTTTTTGTGGTGAGGCTGTAAGGGATTTGGTGATGAGTACTTGAGTTCATTAATTGAAGCAAGGAGAAGAATAATGTTGATTTGAGTGATTTCCTTGTGGGGTTATAATATAATTGTTGTTATCAACAGTATAGGGTGTTGGTGAACTGAAATGAGTGTGGTTGGGTTTGATATTGGTAATGAAAACTGTGTTATTGCTGTGGTGAAACAACGGGGTGTTGATGTCTTGTTGAATGATGAATCAAAACGTGAAACCCCGGCTGTGGTATGTTTTGGGGAGAAGCAGCGGTTCCTTGGGTCAGCAGGTGCTGCTTCTTCTGTGATGAACCCAAAATCGACTATTTTTCAAGTGAAAAGACTGATTGGCCGGAATTTTAAGGATCCTGAGGTTCAAAATGAGCTAACGTTGTTACCATTTGAAACTTCTGAAGGGAAGGATGGAGGCATTTTGATTCACTTGAAATATTTGGGTGAGGCACGCACATTTACCCCGGTTCAGATACTGGCTATGCTATTTTCAAATTTGAAAGATATAACAGAGAAAAATTTGGAAATTCCTGTAACAGATTGTGTGATCGGGGTACCATCATATTTCACAGATTTGCAGAGACGAGCATATTTGGATGCTGCAACAATTGCTGGATTGAAGCCTCTGAGATTGATGCATGACTGTGCTGCAATTGCACTCAGTTATGGGATATACAAAACAGATTGCTCTAAAACAGGGCCAACTTATGTTGCTTTTGTTGACATTGGTCATTGTGATACTCAGGTGTCTATTGTATCATTTGAGGCTGGGCATATGAGGATACTGTCACATGCTTTTGATAGCAGTTTGGGAGGGAGGGACTTTGATGATGTTTTGTTTGTTTATTTTGCAAAACAGTTCAAGGAGCTTTACAACATAGATGTGTACTCTAACATGAGAGCATCTATTAGGCTAAGGTCAGCTTGTGAGAAGTTGAAGAAGGTTTTGAGTGCAAATGCAGAGGCTCCTCTAAATATTGAGTGTTTGATGGATGAGAAAGATGTCAAAGGTTTTATCAAGAGAGAGGAATTTGAGAGGCTTGCATCAGGATTACTGGAAAGAATAAGTGTTCCTTCCAGAAAAGCTTTAGCGGATGCAGGTTTATCTGTAAGGAAAATCCATTCTGTTGAGCTTGTTGGATCAGGATCTAGAATACCAGCAATTAGTAAGTTGCTATCTTCTCTATATGGGAAAGAACCCAGCCGGACACTGAATTCAAGTGAATGTGTGGCACGTGGATGTGCTCTCCAGTGTGCAATGCTTAGTCCAATTTTTCGGGTCAGAGAATACGAGGTTTGTATTTATCTGAATGATTAGTTTCTCAGAATTCTTTTCTATCAAACTTTGTTGTTTGCCATTCTTCCAGCTATCAGTGAATTTCAAAGTTTGATGTCCCTTTTGGTCCTTTTCTCTTCTGATGCAGTCTGGTTAATCAGATTTACCCGAACCATGACTATTTTCTATGCTTAAAACATTAAGCCCCCCCCCCCCCCCCCCCCCCCAAGGAAAGCAAACCTGTTTTTCCATGTCTGATAGAATTCATCACCAGGCTATATTGGAAACATTACATCTGTGTGTGTGTGTCCTCATAGGTGTCATTATATTCAACTCAGAAAATAACATTACAGAAATACAATGAAGTAAAATTGATCTGCTGCGTGCTCTCTTACATGGAGACACAAATTTATATGTTTGGTACATTCTTATGTACAAGAGTGATTGGCATTTCATCATATCCTGTGCAGGTTCAGGATGCTTTTCCTTTCTCCATTGGATTCTCATCAGATGGTGCCCAAATCTCCACTGGTTCTAATTGCATACTGTTTCCAAAAGGCCAACCCTTTCCAAGTACCAAAGTTTTGACATTTCAACGGAGTAACTTGTTACATCTGGAAGCATTCTATGCCAATCTGAATGAACTCCCTGCTGGTGTATCTACAAATATGAGTTCTTTCACAGTAAGCCTACTAGAGTTTGTCTGATAGAAAACTTTGAAATCCTTTTGTCTTTTTTTATTATTCTATTATCTCAGTCAATTGGAAGCGAATGGATTAAGGATGAGGCAAGTTTTTCTTTTCTAGAAAGATTGGTGTGATACATGTACATTGTCAATAACGACGAGCTAATAGTGTTCAGGTTTATGAATCTGTCAATGTCACATGTAATGCGTGCATGTGCGCGCACACACATATGCATTGTCATTAAGGAAATTTCAACAAATGTTTCAACGCCAGTCTATTATGATTTCACACTCATGGACCATCTTCATCTCATGTGCTTTATCTGATGCTGTCTGTTTCTGACCCAGCTATTTATGAGCTGAATAAAAACTTCAAAGCATTGATGTGATATGCATATATATCGATTATCCAGGACAAAAGGCAGCTTTTATTTTAAGATCCATAGATTTGTTTGTGTGACATGGAAACTAAATACTATACAGTGCTATCTCAATTGCTATCTTTTTGTTGTCATTCGTGGGCACTTAAGTATGGCTAACACGAAAACTCGAGACTTAAAAATGATTTTCATTTGCTATCTCTTTGAATACATGCCATGGAAGTATATGCTTTGCTCCTTGTGCACTGGATGGATCTTTTATAATTGAACCAGGATGGCTTATAAGTTGATGAATTTTTATTTATTTATTTATTTTTAATGCAGATTGGTCCTTTCCAAGCCTCCTCTAATGAAAAGGCAAGGATTAAAGTTAAAGTTCAACTAAACCTTCATGGCATTGTAACTGTTGAGTCAGCTATGGTAAGAATTTTCTCTTCTTTGTGGTCTCCATTTTAGCTTTGTCACTTTCTAAGAGATTTTTAATGTGGTACAAATCTTGTCATGAATTCAGTTGGTGGAAGACCATATGGATGATTCTGCTAGAAGGGGTAACATACATCCACAAATGGACAGAACAAAGATGGATTCTGATTCATCGACAAATGTTGCAAATAGTGAAGATAATACCACTGTGCATTCTCAGTCATCTGATGCTACTGTAATATTTTTTTTTTCGTAAATTCTATTTTGTAATGCAACAATTCTTTTCAACCGTTGTTGTACAAAGGGATCAGAAAGTTCTATTTGTTGTACTTATGTTCTTTGTTGGTTTTTATGCTTGCACGCACACACAACACGCATATTCTGTCAACTTGGTATGCAGTTTTTATTTGGGAAAGTAATCTCTCTTCTTTTTGTGAAGTGGCTAAATTCAAGTGGAAAAGCTTTGGAACATGCATTTAGTTCATTTGCACTCCTGTTTTCAGCAGGGTAATGGTACACTAAAAGATAAAGCTAATCAGAGATTTGAGATACCTGTTAATGAGAACATATATGGTGGAATGACCAAGGATGAGCTCTCAGAAGCTCAAGAGAAGGAACTTCACCTGGCCCAACATGATAAAGCTGTAGAACAAGCCAAAGACCAGAAGAATGCTTTGGAGTCTTATGTTTATGAGATGCGAAATAAGGTACAACCTCAACTTGATGACTTTGTTAGTTTGTAATTATATGTTAATGCCAGAGTATCTAGATATGGTTCGGTTTTATTAATGAAACTGCTTAGTTACATGGTTACAGAGAATTTGGTTTTTGAGTGCCTTTTGGAAAAGCACTGTGCTTCTGCTGGATCTTTTGAAGATTTAAAATACAAACTTTCAGCTGCGGTCATGGATTGGATATTGTGCTTAAAACGCTAAATTAAATTGTTACATGGCTTTGTATTATATAATTACCACTCATTTATTCTCCATGTTTGCATACTGGATGACTCCCTGTCAATTGCCAGCTAATCAAGTTTTAAATTTCTTTTGAGTTGACGGAACATATGCACTTGCAAATCTCGCTGGTGAGTTATAGGGAGAGATATTATTTGCAAAAACTTGCCTTGACAATGCCAATTGCTTAAATTAAATGAATAATCCTATGTAGATTGTCTGAGACGCTCTTATTCATGCTGGATATATTAGTTCAATGAAAGCTCAGAAAGTCTTCTAGGTCATAGTTACTTTTTTTTTTTTCATAAGCTGACTTTGAAAAATAATGACCTGCACTTGAATAGCTTTTCAACACATATCGGAGCTTTGCTAGTGATATGGAGAGGGAAGGAATTTCCAGGAGCCTACAGGAGACTGAAGAGTGGCTTTATGAGGACGGTGATGATGAAACTGAAAATGCTTATACTGCAAAAATGCAGGATCTTAAGAAGGTAATTACTTATCTCTATCTAAATCTCAAATTTAGTATTCTCCCTTTTCCTAACATGCAATTTTTCCTGGTTTCTAATAGTTGGTGGATCCAGTTGAGAATCGATATAAAGATGAAGAAGCAAGAGCACAAGCAACAAGAGATTTGTTAAATTCCATTGTGGATCATCGAATGTCTACGGATTCTCTCCCAACCGAGGATAGAGGATTGGTATGCTAATGAAACAAATAATGATGACAACTATATCCACGACACTTAATTACTTACGAGCAATGTCTGTGACTTTGATTTCTTTCAGATCACTGATGAGTGCAATAAAGCTGAGCAGTGGCTGAGAGAGAGAACCCAACAACAAGATTCCTTACCTAAGAATGCAGACCCTGTATTATGGTCAAGAGATATCAAAAGCAGGACAGAGGATCTGAACTCGTAATATTCTCTGCCTTTCATTTTCTCTTCAAAAAAATCTAGAATTTTACTTTCTGATATCTATTATACAATAAAATCATATCCATATATCTACCTCAAAGGGAAGGTGGTGTTGTGATCCATCGGATGAAATATTTTATACATCATGTTTAGGAAATATGGACATCTGTAGCTAGGAGATTCTTGTCATCCACAAATTTCCACTAATGATCATAATTATTTATTTCATGGATTTCAGCACATGCAAGCAGATATTGAGAAGGAAGTCTTCCCCTGCAAATTCAGACGAAAGTAGTAGCCTGGACCAGCAAGAATAGGTTCGTGTTGGACCTCAGAAAAGTTCTGCAGTTTATCCAGACTTGTAATTCAGCCTAGTATATGCAAACCTAGGATAACAATTTTGGATAATGTAAACTAAACAAGGAAAGCACGCAGTAGAATTAGGTTTGGCTTCCCACCAGTTCTCAAGGTGGCTTGAAAATGTCACAGCATAGGGTAGGTTGTGAAGTACCGATGAATATAGGATTCTTCAGTGTTTCATCCAAGACTAATGTGTGGTTATCTGGTTAAGTATACCCTTTGTGTAAAGTTATGAGCTTTGCTCTATCATCTTTTTCTGCATTAGCATTGTTAGGACGAGCTGCTACGAAAACAAATGGTTTGTGAGGAAACCATGCTCATTGAACAATGAGCCATTGTTAGCAGAAGCATGATATACAATATTAAAACTTTGGAATTAACTGCTAAACGGAACACATTGCCATATAAACCCTCTGAATCAGAGCTTGTACAGGATTAATGATTTCTCTTCCTATTGTCACACTGGAAGAGAAGTTAGACCAAGAATGGTTGGAGAAAATAGCGACAAATACCAAATGAGAATGGGCAAAGACAAGTTGGAAGGCATGCGGAGTTTATTGAACGTTATACAGCGACTGCAGGCAAAAAACGACACAAACATGTATTGCTCACATGTTTTGTCTAATACTCGTCATCCAGCCTCTCATTTACCCTCGAAGAAATAAAAACAAAAAATCAGCCTCGCTTTCTCTTGGCGTTTGTTTTCTTTTGACTTTGTGAACCCTTCCCCTTGGTGTTTGTTTTCTTTTTTGACCTTCTAAACCCTCCACTATCCTGTCAGCAAGAAATGCATATGGTTACTAATTATTACCAATACTCGATATATTCTATAAAACATCTTTCTCGATGCCTGCAAGGGAAACAATTTAAGTTCATAAATTTTACCTTCTTGTAATGTCTGTAGGCAATTTGACCTGACAACTCCTGACCATTTTTTGAGATATAAACCTGCAGAGGTTCAAGATTATTAGGAAAAGCTGCAAATTATCCTACAGAAAGATTGCATTGGCCATCAACCATCCACAAGAAATCCGAAGCTTTGTAAGACGTATAAGTTGAAATTTGTACTTCTGCTATTGAATGGTTACTGTCGGAAAGAATTTGGATCCTTTAAAATTTGCATTTCCCCGTACAGTAATTCAACATACCTTCCTCCCTTCAGGCGATGTATACCAATGACCATCACCTTGGTCACTTGCATGCACCCGTCTTTTCCCAGCATCCTTTGGAATGGCAGTACTGCTTTTGGGGTCCACCCATCCTTCAGAAGCAAGTGAAACTTCTCCAGCATTTGATTTCTTGGATTTGTTTCTTCCCCTTGTTGAGCCTTTCTCGCTGTTAGTTCTCTGAGTTCCTTGCTTTCTAGAAGCTTCTCTATTGAATTGGCTCCTGAAATGACAACTATGCATCATAACAAAAATTGATGCTGTGTATGAAGAAGCGACTGAAGTGTGAGATATAAAGGAAATTACATGTAATCGATAGCTGATTCAGTAATTAATTGGTTTCCTTTGTTGTTAACAATGCCCAGTGGGAAAAAGTAGGGTAACCGGCTGTGGACCAATCTCTGAATCCTCAGATCTTCATGGAAGAAGTAATGATGAGCTGGAGGAAGAGGGTCAGCTAAATTCCAGCATTGCTGAAAGTCCACCATGCTATTTGGATCTTGATGAAAGCGTGTGCTGTCACCTGTTTGCAAATTGCTCTGCAGTTTATGAGCTTTATTCTTATTATCTTGAAGAGATTGGAAATACTCATTACACATCTCATCCAGAACAGGTGTCTGAACCGGATAACTCTTTATTGGACAGAAATCTTTCCATAAATCCTCATTTCGATGTTCACCCAACAACGTTTTATTTTTACGTTCACTTGTAGTTGGCTGTTGCTTCTTTGAGGATGAATCAGTTTTCTGAGTTTTTCCACTAGCATCTGCACTGATAGAAGCCTCATCAGAATCAGAATCAATCAACTGAAACCTTCGAAGAGGACTTATTGTTAACTTTGGAAACATCAACCCACTGTGACCTGTCTCCAAACTGGAAGACACGGAGGCAATCGACGCCTGTTCCTTTTTATTTCCCTTCAGTAAGCTTGGTGATTGACTGGTTAAAACCCCACATCCTTTCAGTGGAACCTTCGAACTACTACAAACAGAAGTGAACTGAGTTGATACTTTGGCATCTGTCATAAAAAAGAAAAGGCACTTACATCTCTGCAAACTAAAATCTAACAACAGAACAGACACTGAACATGCACTTGAGATATCAACATCAAATTATAAAACAATCACCGAAAACAGAGAACGAAGCATTTAATGGAAACAACTTAGTCGCAGTAATACATGTTCTTCTATAACCATTACTGACTGAAGAACTGCTTTGGAAAAGGAATTTACAACCATCCAAGGGTTAGATTGACATTCACAATATGATAAATCCTCGTCATCAAAATGTACACCAACAATCCAAAAGAGCCAATATCTCAACATAATGCCTGACATGAACTAAAGCTTAATCACATATTAGAATCTAAAGCATAACTCTAAGCTAATACATTCTTAGAAATGGAGCCTACAAGAGAAAATCGCATCAAGCCCTTCACCAAATTAACCAAAGTTCCATACATCTACTCATTTACTAACCAGCAATATTTTCCGAGGAAATTAGGAAACCGAGAATTCCCAATACAACACCTACTGAACAAAACATCCCCAATCTAAAGTCCCTCGACAAAACAACTAAACAAAACCTATCTCTTATCAACTTCAAGATCTGTTATTGCAACGCCCATTATACTGACTTACTCTACAACATCAATACATACATACTATAACTCAAACCCCATGAAACAACATTGGCCCAAATCATCATTTCCATTAAAAAGCACATATTCAACATAGAAAAGATAACTTCAAAATTATTCTTACCTTTCTACAACATCAAAGCAAATAGTATTAATTCAATCCCTCAAAGATAACACAAAATCAAATCATAAATTTCACTCAAGATTCCAACTTTATCATCAAAACCCACCTCAAGATTATTCCAAAAAAAATCTCAAAAAAACCATTTCAAAACTATTAAAAATAACTAAAAATAAAAGCCATTGCTTCTGAAATTTACCTCTAACACCAAGATCTTCTTGTGAGGAGAACTCTTCAATATCATCATCTCCGTGATCACAACAAAAACCCTCCAATTCCACCTTCCTCACCTTTGATTTCTGGGTCGCGGGTCCTCGTCTTAACCGCCTTAAGACCCGGGTCGGGCCAGGTCCGGGTTCAGGATCCGAATCCATGACATCGGGCCCGATTTCTTCCTCCTCTTCTTCGGAATCCGTGACCTGGGGTCCCCCATTTTGGTCGTCTGATGGTGTATTTGAGCTTGAATTTGGAGCTGGATTGAGCGTGGAGGTTTGGAAGTGGTGGGTGGGTATTCGGGGCTCCGATTCGATATCTAAATCTAACCCGAGAGAGAACGTGGGAGGCTCGATATCTGCCATTTTTTCGAGAAAGAGGGGAATGGAGAGGGCTTTTTGAAGCGAGGGGGTGAAATGGGCATTGGCTTGCCGCGCTCTTAAGTTGAATTTTGGAGGGATTTTTATTTGCTTATTAAATCTAAGTTTAAAAAAAAAAAAATAGTGAAGCTACTTTTCACTCTTTCATGTTATATTTGTTTTTCTTTCCTATTTTTTTTTTAAAATTAACCCCATTAGTATTTATTTACTATTATCAAACTTTTCTTAAAAAAACTTTTCATTTTTTAAAAAAGAAATTATAAAAAGTTATTTATTAGTTAAATTGACGGAAATTAATAATCATGGGCCTTTTGCTAAACCTAGCATGAAACTGAGAAATGGTGGAAGCATGAAGCCTAGATATAAAGACCAATCCTCCTAAGCCCAACACGTAAGCCAGCAAATTGAACTCCATTTTCTGACAGCCACCCTTCAGTTCTACTCTTTGGAGTTTGAACCCCTGGCACAGTCGTCGTCAAGAAACAGGCAGAAAGACAACAATGGAAAAAGAGAGAGAAAGAGAGAGAAAAGAAGAATTCGATGCTTCAGAGATCGAATACGTTAGCTACGGTGGTGAGCATCACTTACCATTAATCATGAATCTTGTTGATCAAGAACTTAGTGAACCTTACTCCATCTTCACATACCGTTACTTTGTTTATCTTTGGCCACAACTTTCTTTCTTGGTAAGTGTGATTCTTTTCCTTCTGTTCTTTTTTTTATGTTCTTGGGAATTTTTTTTGCTGTAATTTTGTTTGTGTTGGTGGGTTTTCAATTTCAGGCGTTTCACAAAGGGAAATGTGTAGGGACTGTTGTGTGTAAGATGGGGGATCATCGGAATTCAACGTTTAGGGGTTACATTGCTATGTTAGTTGTCATCAAACCTTATCGAGGAAGAGGCATTGGTAATGGTTTCGGTTTTCTTTTCGTGTTGGGGTTTTGTGCACAGTTTTAGGTTGTCTTGGATCGTATATGTGAATCTTGAATTGGTTTTTTCTGTACTATAGATTTATTAGAAACGCTGAAGGCAAGGGGGGTGAGGTTGTCAAGAAAATGGTCATGCATTGATGACATCAGTAGTAGAAATATGTTTGTTTGGGATGCTTGTGTATGTTAACAGTCTGTATTTGATTTGAACTCGAGGTCAACTGTTTGTTTTCATACATTTGGGATGGCATTTACAATGGATTGCATGTAGCTTAGGTTTTTGATAGTTTTTAGGTTGGGTGTTGATATGTCATGTTTGTATATGGGCGTGTTGTAACTTGTATTGAAATTATCTTCATATTGCAGCCACAGAACTTGTTACCAGATCTATTCAAGTGATGATGGAATCAGGATGCGAAGAGGTTTGTTGAATTTTAATTGCTGTGCCTTTTGGTTTATACTAGTCATAATGTAGCATTATTCGTACAACATCACAATTCATAAAGAAAGTATGAATTTTTACCCCTAAGCTTCATTTGGACTTTCAATGGTACTGAATGAGGGTCTAGTAGAGCAGCCTTAAAATAGCTCCATTTCTTAAGCATCATCATCAAACATTAAGTGTCTGTTTGAGGTTTGAAATAGCATAGGAAAGAATGAGAATCGGGCAACTGCTCAAGTGATTACCTTCACTGCCTTATTTGAATACTTTTCCTTTCTGACCCTCTGCACTCTTGATCTCAAACCTAAGGGAAAAACAAGCTTTCCTCATGAATTTCGTTGGCAACTTGGCAAATGTGTAAATGTTGATGCTTGGCCTCTTGTTCAAGCCTCCAAAAACAATTTCTTCTGAACTTTTTTGGTATCTGTGCATGTGTATACTGTGTGATCTCTTAGTTATTTCTCTCTGCAGGTGTTATTTCAAATCCATCTCTCCTCTTGTGTTTATCATTATTAGGGTTAAGCTTGCTGTATCTTTGGAGATATTCCTGCAATTAAACATCAGTCCATGCAAACAATGAATTGTGTTATTAATGTAATGCCAGGTTATGTGTGATATTTTGACTTTCAATGACTGATTGCACCTACATGACCTTAGGAACTCATAGCTGATTTATGGATATGGTGAAATTGAACAATCCCATAAATTTTCAATTTTCTTTGTTGAAAGAATGGTTCCATGGAAAAAAAAAAAGTCCATGCATATGGCATCTCCATCCTTTGCTGCAGTATCATATTTCCAAAGTTTTACTTATATGTTTGCTGTCCCAAGAAGCCAATAATTTGTGAGGCTTTGCTTCTAAAATTTGTTGGCTTTGCTGATCGTCCTTGTGTTTGTGTATAATGCATTAATTCTATTTCTAGTTATTTCACTTTCATGCATGAATATGCTCTCTTTTTTCAAATTGGACAAAGACATAAAAAGAAAAGGTAGGAGAGAATATTGAGTTGGTTCGAACAGTATGGATTTCTGCATTTACTATGAATGGAGGATATCAGAACAGTTGAAAAGAACTTCATATGATTATCGGACTGTTTTTTCTGCTAATCTGATGATAAATGGTCTATTTCATAACATATGAATACCACACCAAAGAATGTGGGTCATTGAATGAGTACATTTCCCGTATTTGCTTATGCTTTAAGATATCCCAATTTTATGTTCATTCATTCAAGCATGCTAATTCTTTCATTAGTGTGAAGATGACGTCTAGTTGTCATTTTTTTTTATTGTTTTGTGTCTTTGTTTTTTCCTCTCCTAAGGTGACATTGGAAGCAGAAGTAACAAATAAAGGAGCACTCGCACTATATGGCCGTCTTGGTTTTATTAGAGCAAAACGACTCTTTCGCTATTACTTGAATGGAGTAGATGCTTTTCGTCTGAAGCTGCTATTTCCCCAGCCAGAGTTACACCCCTTTTTGCCTATGATGGCTGATAGAGATGCTACCCAGATGCATGATGATCACTCACCAACGTCAGAAGAGTTTTCTGAGCTCCATAGAAACTTGTAAAAGTGGACATTTTCACTGCACTTGGCGGTCTCTGTGAACTACAAACAATGGGGTGATATTTGATCTTTAGAGAGCAGCACAGCCTCACAACTTGCACAGGAATTCCCACAAGTGTGGTTCTTGATCAAGTCAATTCTGTTTACTGAAGTTGTGTGCATGTTCATCGGCCTTGTCTAATAGAAATGTATCAGCATACAAGGCCTCATACATGTAATACGTGTACATTGTAACGTGTCAGCTGTGATTAAAACAGTCAATCTTTCTGAGGTCAACCTTTTCACTCCATTGTTTTTCTGTTTGCTTTAAACAAAGTTTTTTCTTCAATAATGAGCTTAAAACATCAAGTCCAGATTTTTTTTATGGGCCGAAATAAATATTACATAATATAGTTATAGGGGTCTTCATGGATTTATGGATATAGTTGGAATTTGGATTCATAATTATATCTAATTAATATTTTATAAATTGCAAATTTGATTTTTTTTTTAAACTGAGAGGGTTGAATATATCAGGTTAGCCTAAATTTTTTTTTATGAATATTACATATATTCATTAATTAAGTTTATATTGTAAATTTTTATAGGTCTTTATTTAGAAATGAATTTATAATATGGAATATAAATGTCATGACACCTATTTAATTTTCATACATTGCACATACCTTCCACTCCCTTCTAGCATATAGATAAAAAAATATTTTATGCAAAGAAATTTAATAGGAAACCAACTAATAAAAACTTTGGAATTAAAATATTTCTAAATAAAATATAAATAAATATTAAATTAAAAAACTATCAAATATAAAGATAAAAAAAATATAAATTGTACGAGTTTGGTCAAATTGATGAGGTTTTAAAAATTCTTATCCGCCACCCGATTTAAGATATTAACTTTTTAGGTTTTTTAATCTATTATTATATCTATTATCTGACTTTAAAATATTTGGTTTGGTCGGATAATATAATGCAGATATACTGTTTTTTCGTATAATCCTAATTAATATCCCAACACAAGGAAATGCTCAACGCTTCTGTGAATGTTTTGTAGTTATCCTAAGCAAATTCTTGGTGACATTTAAAAGGTGTTGTGTACGTGAAATTCTTCAATTTCCAGCAGTTATGGTGGTGGAAGACCATATATAGTGTCAATCTGTGATTTTGATCTTGATCGACCTGTTTTCTCTTTGTTTTTCTATTTTGTTTTCTTGACTTCTGCTTGGGTGCTGCTGCCTTAAAGAGCTTAGCCACTACTAGTACATTGCCAGATAGCATTTTCTCTCGTTTTAGGAAGATTTCGACTGCCAAACTACGTACATTGTTTTCATGTAGCATGCATATTCGAGTCTCAGATACCATGAACTTGATATTTGAGAATTTAGAATTCGATCCCACCCCAGTAATCCAGAACCAAAAGGAGAGAATATCTGCCCGCTCGAAGAAGCTATTCGAATTCCGAGCAGATCCACCATATATCCCTCTTGACAAATTGAGAGAGAAAAAACATGATGATGAACAAATGAAAAGACCAATCAATGCTTTCGTTTTTCAATTTCGAATAAAACATTGCAAACTAGCCAAATAGATGAACTTAATGACTTGTTGATCCAAAACCTAGTTCTAGTGAAGTTTTGCTTTCAATTTTATTTTTTTTATTTATCAAAATGATATTGTTTTTTTTTAAATAAAAAAAATCTAAACCAAAGTCATTTTATTTATAAAAAAGAAAACATAGCTTGGTTCACCTACTAATCGTTAGTCAACTCACCAACCAGTAACTCGAGCTTTAAACATAATTGATTTTGAATTGAGTTTTATAACTATAATCGTACTTTATATAAAAATATTTTCATGTTAGTTTTCATACATTCAGATAATTTTGTTTTTGTTGTCCAGTCAAATATAGAATATTCATATCATAATTAACTTCATAATAGATTAATAATAAGAAGAAATTTAATCTACGTGATTATAGAAACTTTTATATTTAAATTAATGTACATGACTTTGAGCAAGTAAACGAAGCATCAAGTTGTTGACTGATTATTATTGAATTCACAACTTTGACGAACTGATTTAGCTAAAGACTAAGTCGGTGATGCAAATCTTTCCAGTCTCGAGTCTCGACCAAACCTATAATAAACCAAACCTATAATAACCTAATCTCTTATAGACCTAAACGTCTGTGCTTCTTCTTAGCTAACTCCCAAATAAATCCCTTAAACATTTAGATATAGGAGCAATATTTATGGTTTCCTCTAATTAATGGCTATGATATAGTGACAAGAAATTAACAATAAGGGGTTACTTACCACATATATATATATATATATATATATATATATATATATATATATATATATATAAAAGCCAATTATGAACACACAGTCAAACCAAGAAAACCCTAAATGATATACACAGGAGCGGAACCAAAACATAAAATTAAAAGGGGTCAAAATGCTGTGATTTATGCGGTGTCTTATAAAAATACTAAGGATGAACTTAAAGGGGCTGGAAAAAAATTTTCCTTGCAGTACCGGGATCCCTGCCAAACCTCCTGTCTCTGCCCTGGGTATGCAATATTGTCCATGCATTTCTCTAATGACTACAAAATATATAGCATTTCATTTGCATGATACGGTACGTTTAGGTTTTTCAGTCGTATTTGAAAAGAAAATATAAACTATATTGCTAGAGAATTAAGGATTTATCTAATTGTTGGGGCAATTTACACTGCTCGAACTAATTATGGTCCCTAATTATTGGCAAGTTAATTTTAGTTAATTACCAAGATGTTGATATTTGAGAATTCAATCCCATTCCATTCCAGTAGTGGGAATTAAATATGCGTTGTTCTTATCTCGTAAAATGGAATAAAAATTAAATGATAATTTAACATTTATATATTCTAAATGATTACATGGAACAGGAGAAGATTACCACAACAGCCAATGAAAGACGGTCAACCCAAGAAAATCCCAAATGGCACACAATTTCCAAGCATTTTCTCCATCGGCATGGGATGATTTGCATGGTACGGTAGGTTAGGGTTTTCTCAGTTGATCATGAGTAGTCAGCTACCTCTTCGAGTCAAAAGGCAAGGAAGTAGCAATGCTTACTGCAATTTTTGGCGGCCTCAACGTGGTTTTAACTAAGAATATATATATATATAGATCGATCTGAGTCATTTGATCTAGTCTTAAGACCATATATTATATAATAAACAACTAGCACGCACACGTACGTCTGGTTAATTTATTTGAGTTTTTTTTTTTTTTCTCAGGATTACATCACAGTGTAGCTGTTTTTCATGTTGTTGAGCCATCAAAGTGTTCAGATTCATTTTATTTTAATCTCCCCTCTTCCCTCTTCCTCAAAAATCACTCTGTTTTCTTTCAAGCAAAGATCCTTAAAGATTAGTTTCTCGCATAAAATAAAATAAAAAAACCATAGAAACGCAATGAGGGATGGGGTGCCACGTGTAAGGAGCCCATTAAGTTGGGTGGAGGATGAGGGCAGCCAGAGCCAAGCCTCCATTTTTAGTGGTTTCTTGACCTTTTTAGGTTCGATTTGCCTTTTGGAGGATAGCAGCATGCACGGGATTGTTCGAGAGGTGAGTGATCAACGTAGCCAAGTTAGACCACCAACCATCCTCGAGAAGTTCAACTTAGTGTCAAGCCTGCCACCAACTTAATTTCGTCTGATCAATTTAATTAACCTTGTTTTGTCAATTCCATGGGCCTAAACACTAGTTCTTTATTATGCATGCAGAATTAGACCATATCTATAGGTAGGCGTGGATTTTCCCAAGTTCATATATATATATATATACAAGAGGAGAAGACTCGAAGTAGGTGTGGATTTTCCCAAGTTTGCATCCAAAAATCTGAGATTGTAGAAATTGCCTATAATTTATATATATCATAGTTGTCTGTTCTAAATACTATGGACTAATATGCCAAAAAAAAAAAAAACTTGGGTTATATATCGGGTTAATATATAAAAAGGATGAACTGAGTTTAATTAAACTATTTAAATCATTTAAAAATAATCTAATTTAAATTAGTTTGATCTTGTCAATATAAACTAAAAACAAAACCTAGCAAGGATCAAGTTTTGGATTTCTCGGATGAATTCATCAAGTCAAGTCGAATTTAGCAGCTAAAATGTGTGCGTGTACTGAGCATATTTTAATATTTGTTTATTTTAATCATATAATAAATACTGTGAATTATAATAATTTTTGCAGATATTTGAACGAAGAAAGTACTGTAGATAGAAGAATTGACTACTTAACTAAATTATTTTCATTATTCTTCTCCCATACGTACGTACATCAAATTAATGCTAAAATATAAATAACGTGGTCCTCTCATGTTACAATTATATAAGAAAAATAATACTCCAAGGCATATATAGATTAAGATGAAATATTTGCTTCCGTACGTAGGATTTCTGAAAAGCCAAAGGAAATATAAATTATTTTATTTTTTAGGGTCTGGTTTGGGAGTATGGTTGCGGTTAATTTTTAAAAAATATTTTTAAGTTGTAAATACATTAGGATAACATTTTTTTATTTTTTAAAAATAATTTTTGACATCAGAATATTAAAATGATTTAAAAACCTATTAATTTAGAGTAAAAAAAATATAAAAAAAATAAATTTTTTTTAAAATTTTTTTAAAATAAAAATAAATAAATAGGATGTAAGAATAAAGGGACAGGACCATCTGATTGGTGTGAAATCCTGATTGGTGTGAAGGGAATAGATTAATTAGGGGATAAGCTTTGATTGTCATAATTGTGGTAATGATTAATTATAAATTACTTTAATTAAAATACTATTATAATAAAGGTGAGGACGGCACACGGGATAGTGCAGTGGCAAAAGGCATCCACGTGAAAGATTCCTTTCGCTTGTTTGCGTTCACACTTGCACTTTAAGCCTGAAGATTCTATCTCAAACCGTGTTCACACCTAGAGAACCACTCTTTAGTCCTTCTAGTTTTGGCTTGGTCCCAAGCTATTTCTAGCCGTTAGCCGGACCCTTTTATCATTACTTGAATTGAATCAACTTCTCAACCCCATTGATGAAGAACACCACAGAAAATTAAGCCAAGCTGAGCCAAGCCATGCAAGCACACCAGCAACAGCTGCCCACCAGCAGCAACTTTATTATGGATAAGATTACTCTGCCATCACGTGCAAAGTGGTAATATGGTCAACACATGCAATTGCCAGGTCACTCATCATGTCATCTCACGTGGCAACAAATCAGGTCTGACTCTTTCTCCCTCTCCTTCTTCTACAACGCACCATGTCCCTCCCTTTATAACATGCCATTCCTCTCCATGCCCAGAACTTGTTCTCTCTGCATAAACATCTAGACGCCATCACACCCTCAAAAGATAGTAAAAAAAATGGGAAATTTCTGGAGGCATATTTCAGGACATGACATGCAAGAGAAGGCCATGAACAACATGGAAGAGAAAGGGCCTCTTGGAGATCATGATAACATGAGAGATTTCACATCATCTTCTTCAACAACAACCACAAGTACAACAGTGAAGATCAAGATTACAAAGAAACAACTCAAGGAGTTGCTGGGTAAGGCTGAAGTAAAGGGACTATCACTGCAACAAATTCTGTCCCAGTTGATGAATGCTAGTAGTGATCATAGATCATATGAACCACAACAACAGTCCTGGAGGCCTAATCTACAGAGTATACCTGAGTGATTATGAGCTCATTTTGCTGAGGGATAGGACGATGATCCATTTATGGGTTCTTGTTGTACAGAGTTTTGTTTTGTAGGGAAAAAGATATGTAGCTTTACTAGTTAATTAAGTTAGCAAGCTCTATACATTTTGCATTTTCCTGCACATACATATATACAGGAACCAGTTTTCGGTTTTGCTGCTAAAAGAATCGTTCCTTTTTCTTTTTAATTCTTTGTTAAAAAATATGCTATTTCTCTTTTACTGTTAACAAATTATATGTTAAAAAACATTCAGGAATTTATTTTATTTTTATCCACGGCTGATGAAATATATATATATATATATATATATATATACTGTGTTAATTACTGGCCCCTTCCTGGAGCTTGTTGGTTTTGTGTTTGATGCACAAACCTTCAATTTCTAAAAGATAGACGGGGATCTTAGACATGTCAAAACTCAAAAGGCTATCTTCCTGGAGAAACTCCAGGCTTGTTGAACCTTATAATAATAATAACAGTCAAATACAAATGGAACAGAAACGTGTATAGTTAGAGTGTTTAGTTAGAGGTACGAAGACAAAAACAAAACTTATCTCAGGAACAGAAACGTGTAAATGGAAGTCATGCCACCCCTCGATCGGATCCCATCTAGCAGTTTTAATGTCATTATCAATTCAGGTTTAAATGATAAAGAATGGAGCCAAAAATAAAATTCGTGAATATATGAAATTCAAACATTGATGATTTTGCTTAAAATCGAGGGGAGAAAAAAGAAAAAAGAGCTCACTGTTAAATTAAAAAACAATAAAATTAAAGAAAAGGAAAAGGAAAGAAAGAGACTTTATATATATTAGAGCATGAGATCCATTAGTTCATACAATATTCAAGCTGCATGGCCATGGCCGACAATATCGACAGCGACCATTTGAACATTTCATGAGCTAAGTCATTGTCATTCAACTGCAGATAGAAAAAGCATACACTTAATAGCTACACGAATTAAGGAAGAAGCGATCGGAGAAATTAATCAGGGCTAAGTCAATTGAAGGGACTACATCAACCTGCTTCATTTAAAACTATATATACATTTCTTATGTTTCCGTGATAGTTGGCGCAAAGGCCTAGCCAATGTATGCATGTGATGATTAAATTATAGATTGCACTAGATATTTGTAATGGATTTTTTAAAAAAAAAGAGTCGATGTTCAAGCGCTAGTGTATTTTTAAAAAATAAAATAAAAATATTTGATTTGAGTTATAAACATGAATAAATCCATTTTAGTTAATCTGAGCTAACCTAGGATAACACGCCAAACTCGTAATTTATAGATTTTCATTCTTCCTTTGTCTTTTTATGAAGATCTAAGTATCATGAAATAAAAACAAAAATGATAAAACTCTCAATACAGTCAGAAAAATATCAACGATATGAATCCATAGATACTGTAGAAAAAAGCGACCTAAGATGGCGCATGTAGCAAATGCGTGATCATTGTTTCTCTACTAAAATGAGAATTATTTTCCAAACTATGCTAATGTGGGAAAAACTCAGACAACTATGCATACAGCATAAAAGAATTTAGCTGGTACCAAAGAATTAGATGTTACCAAACACATTTTATCGATTACAGACACAAGTACACACAACTAAAAGCTAGGGTTACAGCAAAGCCACGAAAACAACAAAAGTACACACAAACATCTTTATTTGGGTTCCCTGATAAAACAAATTAACTTGACAGACTGGATAGTACAGCAATCCTCTCTCTAGTTGCCGAGGAACTTGAGAAAGAAGATGTTTCTGTTTTCTGTGGTTTGGTTTGCACAGTTACAATCATCTGTATTCTTGAAAGTTCACATGGCCTGTGGTTTGTGCATGCTCGACGGCCTCCTAAATATTAACATGAAAATGACAACATCGTAACATGGCTCAACATAGCATAAACCTCAATACAAGCACGCACGGAGAATGGAGCAAGTATGAACTAACCTTCTGGCCAATGACTCCAATTTGGCATACCCCGCAGCGCAAAGTGAAGTTGGCAGTGTCTGTGTAACTTCTTTTCCTACAAGCAATAGAATTAAATAAATATTTCTTGATTACAAGATTTCACCAATCAGCATATACCTATGGAGACAAATGGGGAAAATAAATAACAAGAACTACATTGTTGCTAGTTGGAGAATAAAGTCGCTGAGAGAGTGCAAATTAAGATCACTCCTTGGGGAAGTATCTAATGCTCTTGAAATGCAGAGCAGCATCGGAGCAAAAACTGAATTACTGTGACCTAGATGTATCTTAAAAATCTGATTGATAAAAATTCTAGAAAGGAAAATAAATTTTCAAGAAGATATGAACTATGCTGCCAAAAAATGATCCACGGTCATCAAGCTTATCTCTAGCCTCTGAATTATTTGGACTTTGTCTAGAGGGCATTTCATCCGTTGATGTAATCTACTTCCAGTCCCATTATGTATTTAGACCACGATATCCCATTATGTATTTAGACCACGATATACAAAAGCTACATATTTCATAAATAGAATCTGAATATGAAACTTCTTTCCATGTGTTAAAGCACTTATCCTATTTTATTTACATAAATAATACCTTTGTTGCTCCTTAACAAGATTAAGAGCATGCCCCTCAGCTGGTCCTATGGTCCTGTCCTTCTGTACAGTAAATATGGTCTGATCAAACTCCTCTGGAGCTCCCTCAAATGGAGACATCTGTTTGTATGCATAACCAAGAGAAGGGTCCCATAAGTAGGATACACAGACAAAAAAACATATTGTTGATGGAGCACAGCAGAAAGAGCTAAATAAATTATTATAACAGCATAGCAAGCATGGGAATTTGAAACTAAACAATGCTGCAGTCTATAATAAGCTCACTGTTCAATATCTCTGATGGTTAGGACCATGTTTGACCACAAGATCTCCCTTGTAGGGACTGAGACCATAGACATTCCAGTATTCCAGATCCATAGATCACACATTTTCGTAATTATATCCTCCTTTAATTCTACATTTTGACAAGAAATCTCATGCTAAATATTAAATAAATAAAAATATTGGAAGTGAAAAAACATACAGCTAAAGCATCATAATGGAGTCCATCGTAAATCAGCATGGCCCTTTCTGAGTACTTCCTGTCCTGTCAAATAGCAAGATAAAGATAAATGACTGTAAACATTAAGTAATGCTCAAGTTGGAGATATTTCAAACAAAAATAACATATCACTAACACTGACCTGACCATACAAATCACACCGCATGGTCTGGATATCATATGCCGCAATTTCACGTCCATAATAATCTGCTAATATTGAAAGCTCAATAGCACCTTCACGAGAGAGCACCAAGAAGAAAAGTAATCAGAATAGTTCAATGAGCAAACAACTAACATCTAAAAAGCATACAAAAATTAGTGCATGATTGTGAAAGGAAAAGAATGCCTAAAAGATTTTAATGGTTAAAGACCTCAAGAAAAGCAGACATAATTTGGTGCCTATCAAATCAAAACAAATTTAAAGACACTTAATACAAGCCAAGGACCTAACAACTGCCAACAACCTAAACTGAACAATCCTTTTACTGCTAAAATGTAATGCTTAGGATTCCAATTCCAGTATTTAGATCATTATGAGAATATCAATTTTTCTACTGAAAACTGCAGACATGATTTCCAGCTTATAGGTTATTTGTTTGCTGGGAATCCCTCAAGTGCTTCCCATTGTGTTTCATAGAATACAGAGGAAACTATGCCTCCACCTTTACAGCACTGACATTTGTAGACAAGTGTCCTCATCAAACAGGTTCCCTTTTCCTAGGCAGAAAATATTAAATTCCTTGTTCTATAAATTCTTTATATATGCTTGAAAATATGTTATTGTGAGAGATAAAAAGAATTCTTTAATTGAAGTCAAATTACAAAACTGATGTGTTCACAGCTTTCTTTTAGAGAAGACAAAAACTAAAAGGTGTTTTATTTTGTAAAGATTCAAGAATCCAAGTCTTAAATTCCTTGTTCTATAAATTCTTTATATATGCTTGAAAGTATGTTATTATGAGAGATAAAAAGAATTCTTTAATTGAAGTCAAATTACAAAACTGATGTGTTCACAGCTTTCTTTTAGAGAAGACAAAACCTAAAAGGTGTTTTATTTTGTAAAGATTCAAGAATCCAAGTCTTCCTTTACACTGAATAAAGGAACTTGGTATAAAGCAATGAATAATACTTGGGAATCACTTCTTGTATAAGAGAACAGAGAGTGATGTTGCATAAAGCTACTAGATTCCCAATGCTAAACATGAGTGCAAAAAGCAATTTATCTTTAATAACTCTTTTAGCTCATGAAGTCAAGATGCCAAACTCTAGGACTCTAATGACTCAGTGGTGAAAGGGGGCTTTTCCTATATGCTGCTAAATTTTGATCATCATATATTGAATATGAATGTAATTTTGTTGACTAAAGAGAGTCCCACAGACACTGCAGCTTGTTAGAGTCCTACACAACAGTCTCGTAATTTAGATGGTTAATCACTTCATTTCAGTAACCATCCCAATAGAAATTACAGCACCGTTTCAATAGGCAAGAAAAAAAAAAGTTAAACCTACCTCCCCACTTCTCAGAGTCACGAATCCAATTACAATATTCACCATTTGGCTTCCCGAGAAATGCTTCATTATATTTTTCTGGATCGCTTGCCACTGTTCCAGCTATAACCTTACAAAAATTATTGATTGCAAAGAACATCAAGAAAATAAGATAGGAAAAAAGAGTAGAGACTTTAAATAATGCAGGTTTTTGAAGTGGAAGGAAAGGATGAGTTGTTCCTTTATCAATGATTTGAAAAGTATCAAGACATCAATGATACTTCAGGATAACACATAGCAACTCCAGCAATGTCAGTGCCTAGCCATTGCAATCTATTACATGTCCTTACACTTGGCAAACTGACAAGCAATTCTGTAAAAGATTCCATGCAAAATATTGCTCTAGAATCAGATCCACTCACTGATAGCATCAATAATTAAGGGGGACTGATTCTGAATTCTACTTCCATAGCATATTTCACATTTCTACAATCATAATGAAGCATGTGTTTTTTTTATTCAGCTGATTAGGATCTTGAACTTGGGATATGACTTGTGTGATAATCATTATCTTTTCTTCTTCATAGTACATATAATTGCTTGGGAAAAATTAATCAAGACCTTAAACCCATTCCTACACGACATATTATCTAAGAGCTAGCATGATGATGACAAAGCAACACTTGTTACTTTTATGCCAAAGATTTTTGTTCTCACAACTAGAAAACGATCTTCATTTGGTTAACCAGAGAAGCTAAATAACAAACAACTCTAACAACTTGGATCCACCAAATAAAAACCTTCTTCTCACATCTAAATTAAGTGTAGAGGCCATGGTTTCCACTTAATATAGGTGAAAATTTCCAATTTTTGTCCCTGAAACTACCCATGTTCTTATTTTATTTGTCACCTTCCTCTTGTAATTTTGCAACTTCAAAATCCACCAAAATACATCCAAAGAGAATTTAAGGCATCTCTAATTATGATAAAAACAATTCTTTCTACCAAAAAGAAAAAACTAAAATTAAAAAGTGAAAATGGAATGCATTTATTAATATCTAGACATCCAGTCCTTCAACTAGCAGTGCACTAAACATCTAAGAAGTGACTCCAGACCAGGAATCATACAAACATTATTCGTCTACAATAAACAGTATTGCTACCAGATTGAACATGGTAAACACCTTTTCCAATTGAAAAATCGAAACTTTATGCATGTAAATTTTAGGAACAAGTTGCTCTAACTACAATCAACCCACATAATGAAAATCAAAAGTTTAAAGAATTACACAAATTTAGCATATTGAAAGCAAAGCTAAAATAAAGATGAGAAGCAAGAACCTGTCTCAACCCATAAGCTTTATTTTTGTCATGGTCCATAACATAGCTGCGAACAAGCAAAAGAACAGCATCAAAGGTTAAAACTTTACCAGCAACTCATTCAATTGACACAAGAAATCACTGAAAACAGAGGCATCATAGTTTAGAATTTACCCAACAGCATTGAACAGGCAACTATTGTCCGAGGGAATGACCCTTCTAACGACGATTCCTTCCATTATATCAATAATCAAGAACCTGAAAGCAATCCCAGGTAAAATATCAGCTTTATACTTGTAATTCAAGAGGTACTCAAATTTACAAGAACCCGAATTTAAAAACTTGGAGCAACTACTATGCACCTTCCAAAAACTTGAAAAGGACCCAAATTTCCACCAAGCAAAACCAACCCAGATGCAGAAACACAACAAGAAAAGGACATGAATGGTTTATAAGCAATTTAAAAAATGCCCACAAGAAGCATATATGCTGATAGATCCAGTAAGCATATCAAGAACATAACTTTAAGGCAAAGTAACTTCAAGAAACAAGAAAAGATAAAGAAAGCAAAGCAAGAAACAGGCAAAAGATTAATTATCTACGGAAATAATGATGTTATAAGATAAAGAACAAATCTTACAGGTTTTGGAAATGAAAAGAGGAGTGGTTGAGAGAGAGAGAAGGATTTTTATGTCGTTTGGTATATGTTATCGGTGTGCTTTTGCCTTTTGATGTTCCCTCTTAAGCCGGGGGGTTTCCATTGCCTATTTACTATTTGTTAGCTTTCAACTGTGTCTTCGGTTGAAGAATCTGAAAGAAAAAAAAAAGATAATAATAATAATAATAATAATAATAATAATAATAATAATATATTTATTAGAAAATCATTTACAATAAACATTGATTATTTCTTGAACTTAACTAGTGAATTTATTGAGAAATTAAGTTTCAATGTGAAGAGAATTTTGTTAATAGAAAATTTTCCAAAATAGAAAACTAATAAAAACATTAAAATTTAAAAATTAATGTGTATATTTTTTAATTAAAAAACATGATATTTAAAAAAACATTCACAATATTAATATATTTTTTATTATCTTCGAAATGAATTTAAAATTCTACCTACAAAGCGCAGAGATCAAACTAATAAAATTCTAAATTGTGATTATATATCAATTATTATATTGCGTTTAATACTTGCCCTATAGTTGGTGACATTAGTGTTGAACTCGTACTCTTGCGGAAGGTGAGACTTCGAGCTGGCATCATAGAGTATTTGTAAACCTACCTTTTGTATCAAATTTTATTTATACATTAATCAGTATTTACAGGTAGGGTATTTATTATATTTATACTTTATTAAAAAAAATTAGATATTCATAAGTTACAATAAAATAAAATAATATAAATCATGTTGAGTTTAAATTGAGTACCATTATATTTATACCTTATTTATTAGATAATTATCCAAAAAAATTATATATAATCTTTCATGCGTTATATAATAAAATAATATAAATCATATTTTGTTATAATTTAAGATACCATTTTGATACAGACAGTTTTTGCTCGCATGAAATGCCAATAAGATGTTTAAAAATATAATAACAATTATTTTTTAAAATATTTTTATTTATAAATATATCAAAATAATATTTTTTTAATTTTAAAAAAATTATTTTTAACAACTCATCAAAAACAACATAATTACATAAAAAAATTCATAAAACATTGTTTGAAACAAGATTCCAAACTGCACCTAAGAGAATATCTTAGCATCTTTCTTTGAATATATACCAGATAAGCAGAGTCACCTACCCAAAAAGAGCAGATTTGAATGCCAACCAAACCCAAGAGATTACCAACTAGAGAGAGGAATATGCGCTGCGTCAGATGCAAGGTTAACATAAAGGTTGCAAATTGCAAGGCTCAAAAAGTCTGTCTAGAACCCCACTACACATTCATCGAATAATGGCACTTGTTGAAAGTGTAAATTCCTCGATGTTTGTTCATTTTTTGGTTCCATGATTACCCTAGCACTTGCCCCATGTTCTCAAGCATGTACTTGCTAATATTGGGAGATACATCCAAGGGTAAGTAAATCGCTATTGTCATCCCACTTTATTAGTTTGAGCACTTTCTGAAAACAGCCTTGAGCTCCTTCTATGGATGGCTAGGTCATGTGTGCGAGACTGGCTGAGGCTCCACTTTTTGGGGAAGTTCAGCAATGCACTCGATTTCAATTTTGGCATCCAGAGGCAACGCTGCTACCTGATAAGTTGAGCGAGCAGGAAATGGTGCAGGGAAGTCTGTAAAACAAACCATATTGTTAACTTAGGTTGCAAAGTGCAATAATGTCAAAGATGCTAGATAACAACTTTCATTTTCTCACCAAGGCTAGATAACAAATCTCTTTTCAAGGAAAATGATGGACAAAATAGATTTCAAATAAATTTCCTGAGGCATGCTCTAATGTCAAAAACAGATCCTTCAGAAGCTTAAAAATGCCATTCAGTAAGCACTTGAACTCGGCAAGAAGAAGAAGGAAAAAATGACGCAGCAGAAAAGCTCTCGAACTCGGCCAAAACTCTACCAGAAAAATGAAGAAATATGCCAAAAATAAAGAAAGACACAAAATTCTAACATGCATCATGCATGATAATCAAGAGTCAGCCAAAATGATTCACATGTTCCAGTTTCATTCAACATCCCAAGTTAATGGCAAGTGGATCACATATAGATGAATTTCTAACAATCCTACTGCAGCCGAGACAGACAATTCTTAACCTATCTAGATGACTGATCAATATTTATCTGATTATATAGGTCTGGATTCTTAGTCTGCACTGACAAGAGTTCCACAACAACTGACTATCATTAAAATATTGAAAACTTGAAAGTCAGCATGGGTGGAAAGTGTATCTGCAATGCTAGGCAGTGAAGATTTTCACTGAAGCATATCCTACATTTGCAGAGTGATATACAATGTTTTCGTTTTCTTGTTGTTGGCAGGTCCAATGTCAAGTAGACATAGTTATTTGCGACACAAACAGGGTGAAAGACTATATGTTCCATAACATACCAGTACAAATATTCTGCAAAAAAAATAAAAATCAATAGAACATACAGTTTGCATAGATATCATTCACTTTCTTGAAGTCTTTCAAGTCAGCTAACCTGCAGAGAACACAAAAATATGTAGCAGAAAAAAGATGATTCTCAATTAAAAAAAAATCGATATTGCAAGGCAAAAAGTGAATCCTACATTATCGTTGTCTTTACTACTAAGGAATAGTCGCTACCACTAGCTTTCAGTATCTCCCCCATATTCTTAAGTACCTGTAAAGTTCTTGAAGTCAAATCTGTCAGTTATCAATCCATTTAGCAGCTTTGAAACTGAGAAGTTATCCATAGCAGATTTGCAATCAAACTAAGTGCAATCAATAAAAAAGGACCAAGCTAATTCGATATAAAACCAAGGGAGGCACTACACCAGTGGAAAAGCCTATTCGCTACAGTTTCAGCACATCCTCAGATAAAGCAGGTTGGTCATAAAAGGTAGAATACGCAAAACTAAGAAATTAAATTTACAGAGCCATCAGAGCTGGCCTCTTGAGCAGAACACCACCTCAAGAAAGAAAACAAATCTACAACATGAGTTGCTAATTCAAAGGTTGCATATTTACCTGTTCTGTCTGATCCTCAACATCCTGTGAGACAAACTTCCCAGTCTGCATTAATGTATCAAGAAAATATCATAAGTATCCAGGAAAGGGATTCTGAAAAACAAAATTGCAAATGCAGTAGCGTGATTTTGTCTCAACATGCACGTAACAGTAGAATAATTAAGGACCCCGATAAAAGCACATTTGATGCTCCAAAATTACAAGTTACAAAAACCAAAAGAACAGAAAAATTTGAAATGCCATGAAACGGTTATTCAAAATGAAAGTGGAGAATTAAACCATACCTCTGGAATGAGACCTAAGACACCAGAAACAAATACAAGGTTATTGGATTTAATTGCTTGAGAATATGGTCCCAATGCTGCCGGAGCCTTGTCTGTTTTAACAGCCTCCTTTTGAGCTACACTCAAAATAGACATTGACCATTGTCAGCCATCAAATACTCAAAATCGAATCACCATATAAATCAACCTACTTTCAAACAAAACAATCATACATTTGAACAAACAAACCTCACAAAATCCTTAATAAATTTCTAAACCCAACAATTGAGAAAGTTGAGACTTTTCAACTCGACACATCCATCAAGCCAATACTATCAAACTCAATATTACAAGAGTCACGTACTTTTCCACTCTATTGATCAGTTACACACATATTAACCAAAACCCACAAATCAATTCCCATAAAATATCCAAAATTTTCTACTCTATTCATTACTATCACACATTAACCAAAACCCAGAAATCAATTCTCATAAAGTCTCAAACTTTGTATCCAATTCAATTAGCTACACACATTTAGCTAATCAATTCGAAATAAGGAGATAAAACTGTTAAGAAAGAGGAGGGGGGGGGGGGCGGGAGTTACGAGGGAAAGTGCAAGTGTTCAAGGAAGCGAAAGGAGGGGTGGTTAATCGATTGGTACAACACTGCCGCCAAAAACCGGTTGCGACGACGGAGGCGCAACCAATGCCGCCGATAGCAAATGGGATTCGGTTGCGCACTGCACCGACGTTGATCAACGAGACATTAAAGGGTTTTAGAACACACCACGACATTTTCTCTTGTTTGTCTTGTCTCTCGAGACTGTAATTACTTGTGCTATTCGGAAAGAAGCTGTTTTTTTTTTTTTTTTTTTTTTTTTTGTAAATGTGATAGAGGTAATTTTTTAAAATATATTTTATTTAAAAATATATTAAAATAATATTTTTTAAAAATATATTTTTAATAATAACCTATTAAAACAATAAAAAAATATAATTTAAAATAAAAAAAATCAAAATTTTTCTCAAAAATAGGGTGTATTTGATAATATGATAATGATTGGGGTTCAAAGTATTTTTTCTCAAAAATATATTAAAATAATATCTTTTTATTTTTAAAAAATTAATTTTAATATAGCGTATCAGATTTAAAATATAAAAAAAATTATTTAAAAAAAAACATTTTTTAAAAAAAATTAAAAATATAATTTTAACCACGTTAACAAACATTCACGAGTGTTTGTTTTTTAGGTAGCTTTTGTGGTTGTGATTTTAAAAAAATAAATTTAAAAAAAATATGGTTAATTGTGGTTAGTTGGATTTAGATACGTGTTTTATAAAAATTGTGGTTGAAGTGTATGTGTAGCAAAAAACAAGTATAAAATATTTGGTGGAAGTATGGTTGTAGTTGCTTTTCAAAGTGTTTTTTACTTGGAAATGCATTAAAATAATATTTTTTTTATTTTAAAAAAATTATTTTTGATATTAGCACATCAAAACGATCTGAAAACACCAAAAATTATATCAATTTGAAGTAAAGAAAAAAATAAAAAAATTTAATTTTTTTCAAAAATACTTTTAAAACGCAAAAACAAACAGGGTTTTACGAAACTCAGTTAAAAAAACATATAAAAACTGCTTCATAAAAACTACATTTCAAACTTAATTTTTTAGCAGACCTTGCAATATAAAATGCAATTTGGTTTGTTTTCAAATATTTTATTGTGTTTGTTTCACCGCAAATATAAAAACCGGTGAAAAACAAACACAAACATAATCAAAGTAGGGAATGGTTTTATTTGTTTTCTTAGCACATTTTTTTTTAAATAGATCACATTATATTATATATATAATTAAATTTAATTATACTATTTAAAATACTAATAAAAATAAATTGGATTAACAATCTTAATTATTTTTCTATTAATTCAAAAATCATTTAAAAAAATATTTTTTTTGTTACAAGAAACTTAATATTTATTTAAAATAACATAAAATATAATCATTTGAAAATAGTAAATGACTAATATAATTTTAACAATATTAATAATTCATAAAAATACTATAATTCTTATTTCTAATATAATTCAAAAGATATCACTGTACAAAATAAATTATCAATAATTACATCAATAAATTTATAAAAATTATATAAATTATAATTATAATTTTCATACTTAACTTAAATTCCTCAACAACATAATATCAACCCTCTTCTTTACAAACCATTGAAAGCGTAGCTATTTAAGTATCCAAGAGAATATTCCAATAAGATATAATGATTTTCAATGGGAGTGTGATTATAATATCTCCAATACCCGTTTTATGCAGAAGGGATCGAGAGAGAGAGAGGCGTTGCATAACAGTACGCAAGACCTAACAGAGTTCAGTGAGGACATTGGCTTCAAGGCTCAAGAAAGTCACAGGCTGAGGACTCCTCCTTTGTAGTTGAATTCTCTTGTTGTCTTGCACTGAGATTCACAGCTTCAATACTTAATCTTTCCTTTCCGATCCAATCCAGTAAAACTTCGAACTCTTTCAATCCATGATGTCTTGATCTTTACATGAAAGAGTGTTGTTCACATTAAGTAATAAGGGAACGAGGCCATTAGTATGAAGAGAGGAGAAGGGTGAATTCATGCTTGTTCATTCATTCGTTACCATTCTCTAGTAGTGGTGAGATTCCAAAGTTCAGGAGTAAGGGTGAGAGCTGCATAATTTTCATAAATACAAAGCTGGCTCTACCAACATGAACAAGATCATATCTGTATGAACATAACAGTACATTTGAACAACCTGATTAAGAACTGAAATTGGAAGATTACCCAAGCTGCGGAAGATTGAGAATAATCCTGAGGAGTTTCCAGCCATGCATGGAAACGTGACTACTTTCCATGATAATGTAGACGGCGAGCTGTTGCATTTAATGAGAGATGTTTATTCTGATAAAATGGCCAAAGGCAACATTAAGGGCCTCTCGCATACAATATTTCATCCTGGTCTTGTTCCAAATTTGAACGTAGCTTTGCCAGTTCAATGACTCTATGTCTGAAGGCTTCACTCTTTATTAAATTGGCCATCAACTACTTATCATTGTTTTCTGAGGAGAAATGCAACACCCTGTAACTTGAACACTCTATTTCTACTGGGATAACAGTCTCAGTTCCATATGTTAGGAGAAAAGGTGAAGTTTTCCAGGTGATTTTGTAAACCCATAAAATTTTATCAAGCAACTTAATTAGCCAACTCTCCTTTAGCTTCTTCTATTTTCTTCTTCAAACTATTCAATTATAGTTTGTTTGTGAGCTCTACTAATCCATTTGTTTGTTTATAGGTGTGTGACCGAGGAGAACTTATTCGTGCATCTTTTTATTGTCAAATTAGGTGTGTGATGGGCACCCGGGGATGCCCAAATTTGAAAACGATATTCTTCAATAAAAATGAAACCACCTTAGAAATGGTTATTTCTGTAAAGGTTCCTGCTTCCACACCCACTTTACAAGGTAGTCAACAACCATTAAAATGGACTATTTTCTTCTTGAATTCTTAAGAAAGGGACTTAAAATGTCCATTCCCCACTGGAAGAAAAGCCACGAAGAAAGGATGATGGTTAACTCTACGGATGGATGACGTCGAGGAACTGGTGTGAAAAGATTGGGTGGCTATATATCTTCACTCCCCAGGGCTAGCTAGGTTGTTCAGCCAAAGCCTTTTATATATAAAAGAAGTCAATTTTGGAGGCTAAAGTTTATGTCTACATAAGATTACAAACTTTTCTCAAACTTTCATTTCCTACTTTGATAGGTTGATTGATGCATTACAGAAGGAAATGCTAGTCATTTGATGAGAAATCTTGAATCATATCTTCTGAAACACAGGCAACTGGATAAATCTCGGTGGCCTCTTTATTATTAACTGGAGTTTTGCCAATGAACAATTATTAAATACTGAATTAAGATCCTTGGATTTAAGCCTGTATCAGGGTGCTTGAACTATCTAGATGATAATATTTTGTTAATGTCTGTCGTTGTTCAACTCTTTTTTTCTTTACAAAGGAAGTACTGACTCTGCGTATCTATCAAATCTAGTCTGGTCAAGTAAATTAACTCCATAAGCTTATAAATCGAAAGTTGGTCTGGATTGAATTTTAATTTAAATCAGTTTTGATTAGGTATATATCAAAGATTTTTTTAAAAAAAAAGTTGTAGTTAATAAATGATAGAATTGAGTTGAACTAATGACGCGTAAGTTAACGTGACAATCCAGCACCTCAACTGGGTCAAATACGGGCGAGACAAATAGACGCCAGGTGAGCTACAAATTCCTTGACTAGGGGTTTCTCGTTCAATTGCATGCATACATGCACAGTGGCCTGTGGTGGAAAGGCTTCACTTGCTAAGAGTGCTCTATTTGTCTTGATAATAGAGGCCAACTTGGCTGTGTCAGCCGTAAGGGTGAGAAAAAAACCGAAAAACAGAGAAAACTAAAAAAAAAATAACCGAAAAAATCAAACCGTAAAAAAAAACCGATTAAACCGATTAGAAAATCACAAAATATTTCCGGTTCGGTTCGGTTTTGGTTTTTAAAATCTGAAACCGATTGAACCGAACCGAACCGGCCCGGTTCAACTAAGCTGGCTCTTGAAAAAAAAAAGAGTATAAATAGCATATTTTCTAACCCTAACCTAAACTTAAATCACTATTATCACTTTCTCAGCCGCCTCCTCTCCCTTCTCTCTGCCTCTCATCTCTCAAAAGTTTTGTGCATTGTCTTCTTCTCCATGCTCCATGCTCTCTGAGTCAAAACTGTCTTCTTCTCCATGCTCTCTACCTCTCTACCTCTCATCTCTCATCTCTCAAATCTGTCTCCTTCTCCTTCATGTTCTCTGTCTCTCATCTCTCATCTCAGACGGCGCGGAAATATGCAAAGAAAGGTTTAAGAATTCCAGTCTTGAGGCTATTCTATTACAAAATTTTGTAAGTAGTGTTTGAAATCGCTTCTTGAGGCTATCCTAGGCTTTCATCTAGTTCCAACGATTCCTTCTTCTAACCACTCTTATTTCACACTTTTCGGGAAATTTCAAAACCCAGGAAGAAAGGACACTAAATCAAGATCTATTTTAATTGAAGGGGTGTAACGGCACCCTAAGCTCATTGGGCTTGAAGAACAGGAAAGAGCGGACTAGCTAACCTAACTGCAAAGAAAGCAGTCACAGCCAGGGATATATTTTTTGTTTTGTTTTGTGTATTTTTTTGCTGGGTTTAACTTCTGGGCAAGGATCTATCAAAACAAAAATTGAAGTTGATTTTCTGGAAAATGGAAGCAAGTACAAAACAGAAGTGTTGAAAAATGTTGTCGATAAAAAGCCCAGAAAAAACTCAACCGGAGTAATTTCGGTTTGAACCGGTTTGGAAGGGAAAAAACCCGAACCGAACCGAACCAAAATTAATCGGTTTGAACCGGTTTTCGGTTCGGTTCGGTTCCAAAACAAAAAAAAATAAAATCGGTTTGGTTGTTTATTTTGATCCAAAACCGGACCGAACCGAAAATACTCAGCCCTAGTCAGCAGTGAAACAAAGCAAGGGGGGCCAATAGCCGGACGGCGAGAAGGAAATGTCAAAAACCAGGTGCTACAGGATACTGGATAGTGCTTCTGTGGGCTGGAAACGAGGATATTTTGAGACAATGAGATTTGGGAAATATGGACATTCTGATAAAGTAGTGTAAGGGCCAAGTGGTTCTTTAATTCCATTAATGAGCAGCAAGCATTGGCTGGCTAGATTACTTGCATGGTATTTTGTGTGCTTATCCAAGAAAAACCATGGACTTGTTCTTTGAAATTCAATGAATTGAATCTTGCATTAACATTTTGCAATTTTTGTGTTCCATCTTAATGCTGTGTCCACAAAAATAAGACGACATTACTACACTCTCAATCACCTCTAGTCCACGAACATGTCAACAACAGTTCCACGTCAGTTTGTGCCTAGTGGATCTGGAAACAAGACATCTTCCAGCTTGAAAAGACTGATGTCTCTTAGCACTAAGGAGCAGCAAGCAATGGCTATAGGTAGATTACTTGCATTGTATTTTGTGCTTATCCAAGAAAAACCGTTGACCTCTTCTTTGAGATTCAACAGCGCAGGAATTGGATTAATTTCGCTTTAACATTTTTAGATTTCTGTGTTCCATCTGAATAATGAAATATAAAACTATCGTCAAACCCAATCTTGATACTTGGTGCATGATGGGGATCTGAACCTGGGCATCAACTCCAGGACTTAGTCTTAGTCTTAGTCCTTAAAAACTAGGCCATTACCATACTGGATGAATGAAAACAATTGGCATTTTGTTTATTTAACTTAATATTTGAGATTAGAGTACATTTGATTTGGGTTTGGGATTCCTTATCATGCAAGAAAGGCTCCTACCCTAGGGCTCCACGGCACTTAACTTGATTTAGTTGGCTGCCATTAAATTTCAACTGCAAATGTCTTGCAGAATAAGTACAGCCACAGAAAGTATTTTCAATATGCCATCTAATGGAGATATAATCCCACCAGGAAAAGTTCATGTTAATGAAGAGAATCAATTACGGGAAGCTAATGGAGACGGCAAGCTTGAAGCCCAGAAAAGGCCTAAGCCATTTAAGAGCATTTACAGCTGATTTAAAAGCATAAGTTTAATTGCAGAAGTGGGCTAACATTATTTTTTTAAGTATCTCTCTAATTACATCAAATGAATATTTCTTTGACCAATTAATATAGAAAACAGAAAATCCCACACATGATTTTAGATATGAAATCCATATGAGAAAATTATACTTTCAATGAACAAAAGTGGGAAAGGGGAATGACAAATGACAGGTCTGAGAATTTTCGAGCTTTTCCTAATAGGGTGTTTGCCAACTTTATTATCCAGGTTCTTAGAGGACTCTACAAGTTGCAGACATAGCATCAAATCATTAAACCATCAAGTGAAATAAACTTCAACATAAACAGGAAGATGGATGAGACAATTACAAAGAGATGTTACTTTGAAGACTTTGGTTTGGCATGAAGCAAGTAGTTTTAGGTTTGTATCAACTGAGTGAGCTTAGTATTTCCAATGCCCAAATGAGGCGGGTTAAAAGTATTAGCACAAAGAAAGGAGAGAAGATACACCTTGTCAGGAAGTATATCCAGGTAACAAGCCCACAGGATCAACACATGGATGGCAGAAGAAAATATTCACGCTTCACGTAGTCTCTGAATAAATCCCTAACCTCCCTTTCAATCTGCAAAAAAAGTAAGAAAATTTGTTACCTGAACCAACCATTTCAGTAATGGAAGCCTGTGCATAAATTTTCAAAAAATAAAATGAAGAGCGAAAATTGCATTTCTAACCTCAGTAAGCAAGTATCTTCATCTAAGGGGATTCTGCCGTTGGAGATTCTGATGGAGAACTCACTGCTGCCTCCCTAGCATCAATCATCATCGCAATGACCTCTCTCATTGTTGGCCTATTAAGTGGAGATGTGCTGGTGCAGAATAATGCAATCTTGAGAACTAAAGACATCTCCTCTATGGTGCTTTTCTGACTCAAGTCTAACCTGCTGTCAAATATCTCAGATGTTGGCCCTGGATCCTGAATTGATCTTCTAACCCAAGTAACCAGGTCCCCTCCTTGCTCTAGACATTGAACAGGCGGTTTCCCGGTGATTAGTTCCAGTAGAACTACTCCAAAGCTATAGATGTCACATTTCTCAGTCACCTTCAATGTGTAAGCATATTCTGCACATGAAATTCAATTAAAAGTTACAGTTTGTTACATGATGGAATTTGAATATTTAAGCACAATCAAGATGGGCAAAAGTTCGGCTCCTTTTGTTCGAATGACAGGCATACCTGGGGCAATGTAACCATATGAACCTGCAACAGCAGACATGGATTTGGAGTGGGGAAAATCAATCAACTTCGCCAAGCCGAAGTCTCCTACATGAGCCTGAAGTAATTCATCCAACAAAATATTGTTCGACTTTATATCACGGTGGATGATTCTAGGCTTACAATCATAATGTAGATAGCATAAACCCTCAGCTGCTCCAAGACCAATTTTATATCTAGCATTCCAGTCCAGTGAACATGTTCGGACACTTCCATGAAGTTGCTCTCCGAGGCTCCCATTTGGCATGTATTCGTATAGAAGGATATTGTAGTCCTGATGGTAGCAGAATCCAAAGAGCTTAACAATATTACGGTGTCTAATCTTTCCGAGGGTCAATATCTCAGCACGGAAGCTGTTGTCAGAACTAGCTCCTGCACCGCTAGACTTCAGCTTTTTTACGGCAATTACCTCCCCATCAGCCATAACAGCCTTGTACACTGTGCCACAGGCTCCCCTTCCTATAACTGCATCTTCCGAAAAATTTCCAGTGGCCACCAAAAGGTCATTATACGAGAACCCTTCTTTAGGAAAATAATAGTTGTCTTCGACATCAGGCCTTGTTGCGTCTTCAAGTGAAACAAAAGCAGGTTGGCGACGCATCATAGCCCTACAGATTCCCACTATGAAAAACAGAGAAACTAACCCGATAGCTCCAGAAATAATGGTCACTAATTTAGCTCTGGATGAGCTCTCCTTGATCCAGTTTTTTTTAGGAGTAGGAGATGGGATCGTAGAATGACAATGGTAAGAACCTGATTTGCACAAGCCATTGTTGCCAGCAAAATTTGTTGAGTCCATTTTTTGAAATGCGGGAGTATTTGGCACTGCTCCTTCCAGGTTATTGTTAGAAAGATTGCAGACTAGAAGGCTCAGCAGCTCACCAATAGACGCAGGAATCTCACCGACGAGTTGATTGTCGTTCAAGTAGAGTGATTCTAGCATCTGCAGTTTCCCCAAGTCTTTGGGAATTGTACCAGAAAGGCGATTGTGGCTAATGTTGAGAGCAATCTGGAGAGTGGTAAGTTGACCAAGCTCAACAGGTATGGCACCAGAAAAAAGATTCCCTCCCATTTGCAACTCGGTAAGTCTGTCTAGACTGCCTAAGGTGCTTGGGATTTCTCCAGTAATTCTGTTGTCTGAAAGCTTCAGGAGTTCCAGGTTCACCAGCCAGCCAATTTCTTCCGGGAGAGAGCCTGTGAATTGGTTCCGACTGAGATCAAGCCTCTGAAGTTTTATGCAATTTCCCAATTCATGAGGAATACCTCCAGAGAGCCCATTGGAAGAAATGTTGAATGCAACGAGCTGCGTCAGGTTTCCTATCTCTGGAGGAATTTGCCCAAAAAAATAGTTATCTGACAAGAGCAACCTCTTCAAATTCCCGAGCTTGCCTATACCAGGGGGTATATACCCGGAGAATCGGTTTTGATGAATCTCAAGAGAAGAAAGATTCTGAAGTTGATATAATTCAACAGGGAGACTTCCCGTGAGCAAGTTACCCCCAAGCATTAGCTGCTTAAGAGACTTGCATGTTTTCAGACCAAAAGGAATGTTTCCAAACAACCTATTTGATCCAAGGCTCAAAAATATTAAATCCTGGTACCTGCAAAGGTATGGAGGTATGCTACCAACTAGATTGTTGGCAGATAAGTCAAGGACAGAGAGGTTACTATTATACCCAATGAGATAAGGAATATGACCCTCAAGATGGTTGTCAAAAAGCTGCAACTCCTCTAGACATGTTAGGTTTTGAAATTCTAGAGGAATTGAACCTGTCAGGATATTTATGGACAGGTCAAAGTTATGCAGCTGTGTTAACTCTCCAAGCTCCTTGGGAATACTTCCCTGAAGGAAATTCTCAAAAAGATGAAGCAAGCGGAGATTAGGAATCCACCCCAACTCTCTTGGAACAGTCCCACTTAACCTATTCTCAGAAAGATCTATCTCAAGAGCACTACTGCAATTTCCTAGTTCCCGAGGAATTGTTCCATTCAACAGGTTGGTATATATGTACAGTTTTTTTAGCTGGGATAATTTGCCAAGTTCTTTTGGAAGAAACCCACTAAAGGAATTTTCATGCAATGCAATCACCTCTAGGTTGCTGATATTTCCTATCTCAGGAGGAATCTCCCCAGACAAAAAGTTTTGCCAAAGGATCAAATTGGTAAGATTCTGAAGTTTCTGAAGCTCCCTTGGAAGAGAACCTTGGAAACGATTCTGTGCCAACCCGAGTATCTCTAAGCTCTCACATTCGCTAATTTCGGGCGGTATTGGACCTGTGAAATAGTTTAAACCTGCCCTGATGACCTTAAGATGCTTTAACTCACGGATTGATACAGGAATTGTGCCTGTGAGATTATTGCTATAGATGACAAGCTCTTCAAGTAAAGTCAAATTTCCTATCTCCCTAGAGATTTCTCCGAATATATAATTCTCACAGAAATAAAGCAGTCTAAGAGTGTTAAGTGTGCACAGATGTGTTGGAAATTCCCCACGAAACCTATTGGTACAAAGGTCAAGAATCTCTAGATTATGACACTCATCAAGATACTGAGGAATGGGACCAGAAAAGAAGTTGGAGGACATATTCAACATGACTAAACCAGGGAGATTATGACATATACTTGCAGTTGTAGACAGACTACCAGACAAATTAAGGCCATGGAGATTCAAAGACGTTACCTTAAGATTGGTAGAACAACCTACTCCCTTCCAGTTGCAAGGAGTCAAGTCCAAAGAATTCCAGCCTTGAAGATTGTTATCAGGATCAATGACTGACTTCGTAAACTCCAAAAGAAAAGCACCCTCTTGATTTAATGATATTACGAATACAAAATGGAAATAAAGCATCAAAAAGACCAAGCAAAAGAGGTTGTAAGGAATGGGAGAATTCAACTGGCTTGGCATCATATTCAAGAAAAATGAAGATGCAAAATTGAATAGGAAAAGAAGCACTCGGTTGTGGAGCACTCAGAGTGTGATGCAAGAAGTCACAAGACAGCAGAGTTAAAAACAAGTCCTCTCAAACATTGCAACTTTCCGAGGCAAGAATGACTAGAATTCAGTCAATAAAGAAAAAATCGAGCCTGCAATGTGTAGTTTAAAGCGCATGTCCCTGGTTCCAATTCTACACTCACCCAATTCCTGACAGAAAAAAGAAAAAGAAAGCACAGAGAGAGAACTTTGAATAAAGGACTTGGACAAGCCGAACTTGAAAATTACTTCTAAGAACAGGTATTTGGTTTTGACTCTGAAAACTAATGTCTAAGGCAATGACAGAACACGGAACATAAATAAGCCCGTGAAGCAATCAATAAGGCAAAGAGAAGGAATAGAAAGAGAGACTAAGACAGAGACCTCCCTACAACCTTTACGGATAGAACGTGAGAGGTAGATAATAAACAGAAAGGAGAAAGATTGATATGGCAAGAAAGTGGAGAAAGGCCATGAGAGTCACGATGTAAAAGTTCTTTCGGTTTTTCCGGAGTCAACGCCTACACTTTACAGCCTAGGTGCTTCTACTACAACTTGCTGCTCTTCTTCTCAGTTTATGATTATGATCATTCCACCAATTCCAATTTTGCTTAACTTTCTATCATCAATAATGCTTCTTGATTGATTAGAAACTTAGAATGAAATGATGGGACCTGTGGTTGCCTGGAAGTTTTAAAGAGTGAAAAATGATTGAGATGAGACGTGGAAATTCTTTGATCATCAATCAATAACATCCTTTCTTCTCTACCATTGTTGCTAGACCTGCCAATATGGGGTTTTCGAGCATTTCTCCTCGTGTAATGATTTTCTTCAAGACTGTAATCTGAGTGTGCCTCTCCCTTCTTGTTTAGTGGGTTGGCAGGGATTCTGCCTGTCACTTCTGCCGACGCACAGTAGAGAGTTCATAAGCTCACAATATTCTGTTATTAAGGAAACAACTAAGCTAAACAAGAGCAATGTTTCGAATTGCGCTACCTTCTAATCACACGAGCCAATATCTAACCATAACTATTCATTAATCATTGAAATTAAATATTTTTTTTTTTTGCAATTTTATATAATGTTCTTCTTCTGTAAAGTAGTCAATATCATATATTGATTATTATCTCGAGACAGCAGATTCGAAGACTACAAAATGATTACTATCTCGAAATAAAGAGTTCAAAACTATTACAAATAAAGAGGATATATAATGTATCTAACAACAACTATGTCAGAAACAAATTTAGATTATATCTTTATCATTATCCTAAGATGTTTTTGTCTATTTTCTTGTTCTAGAACACTGACCATATACAACAAGAACAATCATTTTAAATTTTGATTTCTATGAAGGCATAATATCACTTGAACCAACATAAGACTGGTCCCTTTCAGCAACACAGTAAAAAGGCCAGAAAGAAACAGATCCCGGATTAACTTTTTTATTATTATTCAAGATAGTCAAATAAAGAAAGAAGTTTTAACAAAACTAACAGCAAATTGTCCAAGATTGCTTAGGAACTGGCCTGTTGCAAATCGTTAGGATTACCTGTAGTCAGTGTTTGTGAGATAAAGCATCAAGCAGGGCAGGGAGATTCTCAATAGTGAACAGCCACCTTGTGATAAATTTTGAGAAATAATTTTCTATTTAATAAATGCAGTTTTTGATGGATGCTAATAGAAACAAAAAAACTTCACTGATTAAAATTTGTTATGCGTCCTTTTTATTTTATTTTTACATGAAAAATTAGAATAAAATTTAAATAAATAATATGAAAAATAAATAAATCTTTATATATTTCTTTATCAATGAAAGGTTGACACATGAGATGAGATATTTAAGATATCTTATCATAAATACAAGATTCCATAAATAAAAATCAACCAATAAAATAATATCAAGTGGCATTAGAAAAGGACCTGAGAGCTCCTACAAACCTGTATAAATAAAGGGTCTTGCTTAGATAAAAAGGAAGAAGGATTTCTAGAGATCCAAAATTTTCTTCAAGACAAAGCAAGAAGCTTTGTTGGATCAAGCCTAAACGCTCTATAAGAGTTCTTCAACAATATTTTAAAGACAAACAAAGGTACTCTTTATAACATTAAATCATCAAATCTCATTCCGCAATACACGTTCAAATTCATATTCTTACAAAACACAAATCTTGATTTGATTTCACAAATAAATCAAGTTTCCACGTATCAAATCCAAGGAAAAAATCAAATGATTGTTTTATTTTTTGTAAAAATATTTTAAATAAAAATTGTACTCAGTTATATATCTTAATATATCAAATATGTGTACACTTATGCTTGTTTAATTTCAGATGCTTAATATTATGAGTGTGTTTCTTTTTATGGTAGCTTTTGTGGTTGTGGTTTAAAAAAAGTAAGTTTAAAAAAAGTGTGGTTAGCTATGGTTAGTTGAATTTAGATATATGTTTGGTAAAAATTATGGTTGAAGTTTATGTGTAGCAAAAAACATGTATAAAATGTTTGGTGAAAGTGTGGTTACGGTTGCTTTTCAAAAAGTTTTTTATTTGAAAATGCATCAAAATAATATTTTTTATTTTTAAAAAATTATTTTTGATATCAGCGTATCAAAATGATTTGAAACACTAAAAATATATCAATTTGAAGCAAAGAAAAAAATAAAAAATTAATTAATTTTTTTTAAAAGCACTTTTGAAACACAAAAAAAAAAACAGGGTTTTACGAAACTCAATTAAAAAAACATATAAAAATTGTTGCATAAAAACTGTGTTTCAAACTCAAATTTTTAGTAGGCCCCGTAATACAAAACACAATTTAATTTATTACCAAACACTTTATTATGTTTGTTTCACCGCAAAGACAATGCAAAAGCTGGTGAAAAACAAATACAGCCTATGTCTACTTTGTGATATCTAAAACGTTTATTCATAAAACTATTACTTTTTTATCTCATAAATATATGTTGTGAAAATAATCAAGGGTTAAGAGAAATATAGTTTTTTTTCATCAAATCACATTCAAGGTTTTCTCTTAAAAGGTTTGTTATGAATCATGATACATTTTAAAAAAAATAATTATTTGAATGTGAAAAGTATGAAGTTTTAAGATTAAGGGCATTATGATTTATACTTGATTATTTATGTTTATAATTAGATAATTTTTTATATATGAAGTTTTAGGTTTAGAAACTCATTTTTTTTACTCAAGTATTATTGTTTATTTCAGATTTCTGAACCCTAGATTTTAATTGAGGAATTTTCTTAAAGGATATTATTATTTATGTTTTTATATCCATGATGGAAGTTTTGATACTGGGGACATTGCAAGATTTTATGGTTTTTGACTTGGGTGGATTTTCTTGGAAAGATGATACCAATTCTAGTAAAAACAATTGTTAGAGAAATCATGACTCATCATCACACTTGCTTGCTTCAGCTCATTAGGTTTTTAATGATGATATTAAAAGGTAGAACATTTAAGACTCCTTGAACAATTGTTCTTACATAAATATAAATCTCATGATTGAGATATATAAATTATGTGTTTTCTTTGCAAGAAAATGATCCAATCGTGCTTGAGATGACAGGAAATTATGAGCAAATAAATATGAATCTATTATAATTAAATGAGAATTTGTTTCAGATAAATTATATAAATGGCTTGGTAGATATATTTATAGACTAAAAAAAATAGATCTATGTCTAAGAAGAAATTTGGTCGCTCCAGATTAAAATAGTAACCTAAAAGAACCATAACTTTTTATTTGACTGTTGAACTGGACTCAAATTTTTACATGAGTTTCTAAAACTATTTCTATTATGATAGCTCCTTCGACACTAAGTGAATTGTTGAATCTTAAGATATCAAAAATCTCGTCTTAAGATTTTGGTTTGAGCCAATTTTGTTATTTTTCTTGGATTTGATGCATTGTTTTGGATTTTATGATTATTTTCTTTGTATTTTTGTATTTTTATTTTTTTTTCTAGTTGAGGTAGGGTTTCTGGCCTAATTAAAATTTTATAAACATTCTAAAAAGATAAACTTTAAGAATATTATTTTAGAGAGAATAAAGTTGTGAATTTAGAATGGATGATAACTTAAATTTATGTATTTTGTGTTTGTTTGATGTCATTAACTTTTGTCTGCATAAAAAAGGAGAGAGCAATCAATGAATGTACATGTTTTTGAAAGGAAAAAAAAAATTAAAGGTGGTATTTAATTTTGTTGACTTTTTAAAAATATTTTTTTGTTAAACAATTCTTTTACTAAAATTATTTAAACATATTTATTAAATACAAATTTTCTAAAATATAGAGGTAAAAAAAATCTTAGTTCGTTTACATTGAAAATATTAAATAAACACAAAAAATGAGGTTAATAGAATATAAGCCTTATTTTTAAAAAGAATATTTTGAAAGAAAAAAAGTATTTTTAAATATTTTATTTATGTTTAGAGAATTAAAGATATATAAAACATGTGTTTTCAAGAAAATAATTTTTATTTTCAATTAATAAATATATTTTTCTTTCTGTTCCTTATAAAAAATTTCATGACTAAAAACAACTATTCAAAAAGATTTTGACAGTGCCCTTGAAAATAACTGCCAATTGCTCGTTAAATACTAATTATTTGTATCTCTCCATGAAGCTTCCGAAGCTTCTTAATACTCTATTTATAAGACTTGTACCGAGTTAGGTAAGTAAAAAAAAAAACCTATTTTTTTATTAAAAAAATATTATTCATGGGTTTTTTTTTTTGTTTTTTTATTAAAAAAATATCATTCATTAATTTTTTTAAAAAATAAAACTTGAAGCAAATATTTTTTTTTTATCAAGACTTGGATTAATCCATTAATTTATGGATTAACCGCCCCAATCCTTACCCTTGGTATTGAGCTAGGTGGAATTATGCTTTAATATATTTACGTACACTTTTTTGTATTTAAAAATTTTAAATTTTATTTATTTATTTTAAATTAATATTTTTTATATTTTTAAATTATTTTGATACACTTCCAAATATTAGTTATAAGTTATAGTTTTAGATATGGGTTCAAGTTGTTTCCGAAAAAAAATTAACTTATATACCCAAAATGAATTTTAGTCATTGTAAATTTGCATTGCTTCGAGGAGAGTATGAATTTTTATTATTTTTTTTCAGGAAAGAAGGGTGAATAATGAGAAAAATTGGAAGAAAGATTTGGTGAGGTAAAATTTCAACAAGAACAATTACAGTTCGTGAGCACCGACTACAAGAGTGATAGTTTCAAATTCGCATAAAATGTTTGTATATTTCAATAGGTACAAAAGCTTAACAACTAAGAGTATGAATCTTCATTTATAGTAGTCCGACCCATGTACAGTGTGTCGAGGAAAAATAGCAGCACAGCAGCAGCAGCAAAATTGGCAACAACTCCAAAATTGACATTGCCCGTCACCCTTCTATGATCTAATTATACAAAGTTTTCGAAGCTGAAAGTATAATTTGAGATGCCCTTACGAAGGTCTAAACCTTGAAGGAGCTAGCTCGGAATGGATCCTCCTCCGACTAGGCACCTTTCCTGACCTTATAATGATGGTAATTACCATTGTAATGTTGGCTGTTGCTCAGAGGATAATATCTTGGACTGGATCCTTTACTTCTCAGCAAGTTTCCAAGCCCGCTACCACCGTTCTTCCACAACCTCCACCAACACTTCCTCCGAGGGGAAGAAACACTCCCTAGCAAGTGACCACTTGGGTGGCTCTTCCCCTTTTTGGCCACGAGGCCACGAACCTCCGGTGGCTTATAGTTCCTTATCAAAGGCCACTTGATCCCATCAAAAAAGGGGTGTCTCTTAATTTCTGTGGCGCCCTTGATGCACCCTAGCCTCTGCCTTGGGTTCTTGACTAACAGCTTCTCAACCAAATCCCTGGCCTCTTCCATCCCTTTACCCTCCCCTTCCATCACACGGAAGGTCACGTGCTTGCTCGATGCTATATTGCGCAAGGTGCTCTCTTTACTCCCTCCCTTGAACGGTGTCGTTCCATACAATAATTCATAGACCAAAACCCCAAAAGCCCACCAATCCACTCCATTACCATGACCGTTTCCAGACAACAACTCGGGAGCCAGGTACTCGTGGGTCCCAACACAGGATCTCGACGAAGCTGCCGTGGGCTCCGCCACAAACTCTTCCTCCACCACTTCCTCCTCCTCTACTCCCCTCCGATTAACCGTGCCGAAACAACTACCTCCTCTTCTCGTGGACCCCGCCATTCTTTTTTTGTGGACCCTTCTGTCAAAAGTGGGGACAACATCAGCTTTGAAACACAAATCGAAGTCAGATAACATTATATGACCATCTTCACGTAGTAATATGTTCTCCGGCTTTAGATCCCGGTAAACAACACCTACGGCATGTAAATACTCCAAAGCCACCAAGACCTCAGCAGCAAAGAACTTAACAGCCTGAACTGGTAACCGATTACCAGGCTGTTTACGTAGCAAAGAGTGGAGGTCTCCATTAGGACAGTAATCAATCAAAAGACAGGTGTAATGAGAGACTTCGAGATGGGCATAGAGTGTAGGCAAGAAAGGGTGGTCCAGCATGGAGAGAATCTCACCTTCCATCTGAACATGAGATAGTTTTTTATTGGTTAAGGAATCTTTATCTATAACTTTCAAAGCAAAGTTTGCATTGTTGCAGTCTCTAAGTTGGCAAAGAAAGACACGGCCAAGATTTCCTGTGCCGAGGTGGCGGAGGAGCTTGAGGTGTCGGAGGTGGAGTTTGCTATCTGTAGAGAGGTTGGTGGCTGTTTTTATAGCAGACCAATGTGGGTCACATTTACGATGGTGGAGAGAGTTTTTGATGGTGGTCGTTGTTGTTGTGGTGGAGGTGGTGGAGAGGCGGTCGTTGAAGCTGAGAGTTAGACTAGAACGAGCAAGACTAGAGCGAGCACTTGAGGAGGCGAAAGTGCGGTCAGTGGTGGTAGAGTTGAAGCTGAAATCAAGATCGGTATCAGATGGGTAGCGATGAAGCTGGGTTTCTTCAACATCCATGGTTTTGTCGTGTGGAGAAAAATCAGAGAGAAATGAGCTGGAGATACAAGTGCTGGATGGCTGGCTTATAAGGAAGAGAGGGAGTGACAGAGGGGGCTGGTTTCACAGAATTAAATATTGTAGTTGGTTGACCAAACTATGCAGATAGGTGATGGAAAGGGTATTGGAAGCTGGTGATCGGTTGACCCTTTTGCAAATTTCTTATTTTAAATTGTAATTAACTCTTAAAAATATCATTAGACACTAAACTTATTTTGGGTTAAGGACAAAAAAAAACGATGACTTTGGGATGAATTTAAAATTAATTGTAGTTATTTTTTAAAATGTTTTTTATTTAAAAATATATTAAAATAATATTTTTTATTTTTTAAAAATTATTTTTAATATTAACACATCAAAATAATTCAAAAATACTAAAAAAATATTAATTTAAAATATAAAAAAACTTTAATTTTTTTAAAAAATACTTTTAAAATACAAAAACAAACATTACATGTGCTACAAGATTCTGATAATGACATATTTATTTTAGAGAGCAAGCATTTTTAATATATTGTTATATATTATAATATATAATATTATATTATGACATTTATTTAATATTTTTATTTTAATTTAATATTTTTAAAAAATATTTTTTAAAATGTTTAAGTTTAAAAATTAAGGATATGGAAACCTTTCTTGACACCGGATTAATCCCTTTCTTGATGGGATCATGATATTTATATAGAATATGAACTTCTACATTGTTTTTTTTTTTTTTTTGTGCTGAGATTATATTAAAAAATCAAATCTTAAATAAATATTTTAAACCTAAACTTATAATGCATTCATAAAAAAATGAACGAACTCTTAATAGTCCAATCCCATAACAATTATGTAATAAATTATTAAGTAACTTCCAAAAGATAATCTTGAGTACTTCTAAAACCCATGAAATAATTTCTACGTATTCTAACATAAAATTATAATGATTATTTTTTAAAGTATTTTTTATTTAAAAATAAATCAAAATAATATTTTTTAAAATTATTTTTATATCAACACGTTAAAACGATCTAAAAAATATAAAATTTTAATTTTAAATAAAAAAAATATTAAATTTTACCCAACTCATTTTAAAACCCAATGCAAAACAGCAGCAAAATCACAAGAATTTTAAAAGCAACTAACGGTGTTTAGAATTGTTGATAACTATTGTTTTTAAAAAATTTAATTTTTTTTATATAGCACTTTAAAATGATTTAAAAAATTTTAATTAAAAAAGAAATTAAATTTGTTTTTAAAACGATGCATGAAAACAGAGGGGTGGTGGTTCGAATCCAGAAACTGACAGAGGAAAGGAGAAGCAAAGGCGCGTATTGGTGTTGGATTCTGTGTAAAATAAATTACAAGATAGCAACGGTCAGTCGGCTCTATGCTCTTCCTTTAAGCCACGACTTTCGTATTAACTTAGTTAATTCTACTTTCTTGCTTGCTTGCCGTGTTCTTGGGTTAGATCAGTTTCCACCAATCACATGATTACAACAATAAAGTCTTGCCTCCCTCGTTTGCTTGGATTTTCTCAGCGTTCATGTCAGGATGTTATTTCAGCTCACGCTCTCTCGCGTCATCCACATAGAATTAGGATCTTTCCGAGTTCTAAGATTGTAGATATTTGGATAAAACAAGTTTGAATTGAAAAAAACATGTTCACGCTAAAGCATGATTTAGTTTTTAAAAAGTTTAATATAATATTTTCTTTTATATTTAGAGGTGACATATTAGATTAATTCGAGTTTTGTGGTTTTAATTATAAAATATATTACTTAAAAAATATATTGATTTCACTGGGTTCAGCAAAAACATATTTAAAAAACTATTTTTATTTAATGATATGATACTAGAAATATGCACTTTTAAAATTGAGTATTGACCAAATATCAAGATGTTTATTTGAGACTATAATAACATTATAGAAAACAAACCAAAATAAATTATGAAAATCAGTCTTAAATTAATCAAAAGTTAAATGATAAAATTAATTAAAAAAAATTGGGGAAGGGATTCAATGGGAAAAAAAATGAAAAATAATTTTTTTAAAAAATTATTCGATATTATTATTAAACTTGACCATCTTAAAACCTCATGTCTCAATTCCCTCTCAGTTCCAGCACAAATTTTAAGATTAACACACATTAAACAAGCTCACTAATGATGTTTTTTTAAATAATTTTTCGTGCTGAAATGCATGCTAATAATGTTTTTTATTTTTTAAAAATTATTTTTGACATTACCACATTAAAACGATCCAAAACATACAAAATATATTAAATTTTAGCAAAAAATAAAAATTTAATTTTTTAATAATGCGGTTTGCACCACCTTTCCAAACGATGTCTAAATCTATTTGAATAAATGATTTGAGCTCTTAATTTCTTAGATTCTTTTAAAAACACTATAATTACCTTGATAAATACTTTTCATGTTAGAAAAAAGCTTGACTCCGCGGTGGAATAACACCCTATAAATATTTCATGATTGCAAGTCGAGACTCAATATACCTTCTGTTATTGCAAGTGTCGGCCTAATTTCCTACTGTATTTAAGTTATATTATTAACATGAGTGTTCGGATCAATTTATGCGTATCTCGACTAATCCTTTAAATCTTGAAATTAATAATTATATAAGTTTCCAGTAGCTCTAAAATAATATAGAGGAAGAGATTCAATCTAAAAAAAAATTATTAACATGAATGTCCGGATCAGTTTATACATACCTCGACTAATCTTATAGACCTTAAAATTAATAATTATATAAACTTTCATTAACTCTAAAATTTATAAAATTTGAATTTATGATATAAAATAAAAAACCAAAAATCTAACTAGTAAGACAACCCCACGAAATTATTCATTGCAACTACTTGATTGAATTGCTCGGAGAGTGACTAATTAATAAGAACAAAAATTAAATTCAAGCGAAACATGGTGGAAATAATACACTGAGCATATATTCGAATTCCATCATGGACGCCATTGTTGGCAGATGGCTTGGTGGTTACGACGCCGTGGGGTCTGTATACATCACCATCATTCATGCTCATAGCTCATGGTACTATTTTGTCAGTCAACTTTAATCATTATTGCCGAGCAAGATGCAATGTACCCAGAGAAGAAAAAAAAAAGAGCATCAAAGCAACTTGTTTTCTTGAGCTTGCCAGCCAACTTTTTTAATTCTTATCAATCTAAGAAATTCATGACTCGGAATTTGATCCGAATGGGATTTTACTCGGAATAAAGAAAACATTAAGGCAAATTTGTCAGCCACCATTAAATATTTTGATGTTATAGTTGTTTAAGTGGGTAACGATCTAAAGAAGTCATGACCCGAAATTCGATCCCAATGAGATTTTGAGTCGAATAAAAGCACGTTAAATCAAATTATTTTGTTGAGTTAATTTGTCAACCAACATTAAAAATAGATATTATAGTTGTTATATCCGTGATAGCTAAAAAATAATTCATGATCTAAAATTTAATTTGAATAAAAATATATTAATTAAATCGATGAACTTGAATATGTTATTTTTAATAGTTTAATTAACTCGATAAAAACTAATTTAAATTCAATTGAGTTAACATTAAATAAATTATTTTTTATATATAAAAAATGAGATGACATCAATGGTTATGATGTTCAATTTCATGAATTTTCAAGTCAGATGATTCAAGGTGTAATTATAATTATTTTATCAGAATACTATCGAATAAGTTTATAATTAATTTTTTAAAAATTAATTTTAATTAGAATATTACCAAACAAATTTATAATTACCTCCAAACAAAATTTCTTCCTAATTGATTAATTAATTATTTGATGTTAATAATTATAATTATTTTATTTCTTAATCATTTAATATTCAAGGATGATTTTTGTACTTGTTGATATTAATACGAGAGAATCATTAATTTTAAAACATTCACTATTTATTTCTAAGTACAGTTGTGTACAATTTTATTCTCAAGAGTAATTATATTCAAATTATGTGATCTTTTTAGCTCTATTTTTCTGAGATTTTTATATTTTGGGCACTCTTTATTTTCTCGTTTCCAAATGGGGTACTGCCGAGTGGGGTGGTTCTGACAGAAAGTCCTCTTGCATTGTAAAAAACAATGGCTGAAAAGGACTTGTACATGCACAGATGCTAGCTAGCTAGGCTAGGCTAGGAAACAGGCATCCGTAAATCAGCGATCGGCATCACTGTTTGTGCCTGTGCCTTACGTACTCTACATTTTATTAAATAGTGTGCTTTTCTTTTTCTGAGCCCTTTCATTTATTATATTTATATTTATTTCTCTTGTAGCTAGCTTCCTTATTCATGATTCAATTATTGTAATCGATTGCTGTTTAAGTCGGGTTGTTGTGACTGTTTTTTAAGTATTTTTTATTTAAAAATATATTATAATAATATATTTTTTATTTTTTAAAAATTATTTTTGATATCAGCGTATCAAAATGATTTAAAAACATCAAAAAAATATTAATTTAAAGAAAAAAATTAATTTTTTTAAAAAACAATTTTAAAACAAAAAAAATAATTTAATTGCACTCTCTTTGGTATTGCTTTTTGAAGGAGGGTTGGATAAATTTTGAAATTGTTTTTAATATTATTTAAAAAATATTATTTTAATACATTTCAAAATAAAAAATAACTATTACTCCAATGTAAAATAATTTTTTTAATATTTTAAGTTCGGAGGATTACGTATTTATTTTATTTTATGAAATTTACGTGGTTTCAAAATGCTCCACGCAGCAAGTACTCCTGGTCTTTTATCATGTAATAAATGTTCACTTGCTGAGTCGACGTCGTCCTTTGTCCAGACACCATGATCATACATAACAGCACCCGTGATCTGCTCTTCAGCGTTAGATAAGGGAATGCGTGGAGAGCAATCAGCCAGGCCTCCAAAGTTGTCACTTTCTTCCTCGTTCTGAACATCTTCTTCAAAATAATTCGAGGGGAATTGCTAGTTTTACAGAGAAAACTTGAGCAATTAGGAATTATATGAGAAAGATCGTTCAAGAGGATGCAAGACCACTGCTATGTGATATCAAAATTCTTAAATGATGTCCGAGAGTATTGTAATGATTGTTTTTCAAGTTTTCAAGGGGCGTGGCGTGATAATAAAGAGATTGAGATCTGCACAGTAAGTCTCGAGTTCGAGTCAGGACGTGCACCTCTTGTAAGAGCATGTGACAGCCGGGATTTTACTCGCTCACCTGAGCCCACAAAGTGCGCTTTCCGGGAGGTGGGGTTTCCTCGAATTAAAAAAAAAGTTGTATTTTCAAAGTGTTTTTTTGCTCTAAAATACATCAAAATAATATTTTTTTTATTTTTTTAAAAAATTATTTTTAAAATCAACACGTCAAAATGATATGCTAACACAAAAAAAATTAATTTGAAGTAGAGAATAAAATAAAAAAAATTTAATTTTTTTTAAAAATATTTTTAAAACACAAAAATAAACAGACTTTAAACCTTATCTATCAGGATCCAATTTAAAATCTAGGTTATTGATTATATAGGTTAATACAATTCATTTTGAATTTTAAAAAGAAAAAAAAGATGTAATTTCAAGATTTTTTTAAGAGGTAAAAATAAAAAAAATATATTTTTATATTAAAAAACAAACTAATATTTGTTTAGATTATTCGACTCAATTAAATTTTTATCTTAAACTCAACTCGAATTAAGAATTAGGTAAGGTGGGGTTGGATAACACTAGATGATTCTAGGCAGCTCTTCTTAGGTTGCCAATATAATTTTTATAATAAGCTTTCGTTTAATTAAACAATAAGTTTTCTAAAGAGAATATAAAAAGGAAATGCCCTTTTCTCTTCACGTGTTCGTATTAATTTAATATATCACTAGCATTGAGCACCCGATAACAATCGGTGGGATTTTTTTAGAGCATATAAGTCTAGATGGTGTTGAGTTAGCTCATGTTTTTTGCCCAATTTTAAAGAAAAAAACTATTTTGTTACCCAAAATTTTATGCAATTGTACTGAATTTTATATATAATTACGTTACAAAATACTCTTGGATTTCAATTTTAAAAAATATATTTTAAAGAGAAAAAACCTAAACTACTAATCAAATTTCTTTGTTTATACGGTTTTTTTTTTTATTAACGTGGATGTCTGGACCAACTTACGTGTACCTTGACTAATCCTAAAGGCCCTGAAGTTAATGATCATGTAAATCTCCAGAAACTATCATATTAGAAACCACAGAACTTGAACTTGAGTACATTCACCACCTAGATGATTTACAAAATTTAACAATTAAAATATACATTCATCACCTTTTATGATATAATATTTACTGGATCTATAACTTTTTCCCAGCCTTAAATTTTGGAGAAACCATCTATATACCCCAGTCGATAATATTTATAAAAATAGTTTTATTTTTATTTTTTTAAAATTAAATAAAAAAATATATTAGTAAAAAAATATTTTTGTGCTGTTTCCGAAAGAAAATGTAATAGCGGTTGTTTTTTAAAGTATTTTTTATTTGAAAATATATTAAAATAATATTTTTTATTTTTATAATTTATTTTTATAATAGTACATTAAAATAATTTTAAAAATAAATTAAAAATAAATAAATTTTATTAAAAATCTAATGCAAACACGGCTCCGATTATATTCCTAGAGGAAGAAAAAAGCCTGAAAGCTCATTGACTGGCCAGTAGCACAGCTAAACGTTAGCTGGAACCTTCTTAATTTTATTTATTATATTCCAATTTAATTAAATTTAGAATTTTCAGACATAAAAAGAAAAGGAGGGAAGAAATGGAGGTAGTGGCCCCCGTGTGATGGGCCAGTTTGATCGGTTCTTAAAAGGGATGGGACCCATGTGGAAGTGAAAGGACGATGCTGTCTGCCACGTGGGCAACATCGGTCCTATATTGTCGCCTGCTTGCATAAAAAATTCAACTAGTGGCATGAGGATTTAGTAGTTGAATTCTGAAAGAAAAAAAATTTAATATTTAATAAAATATATTTTTCAAGTACTAACATAATTCATCAATAATGGCTTTCAACCTCCTAGCTCATGGCAATAATGTAGGTAGACAATTATGAACTTGTCCTTTCATTTAGATCAAGGTGATCAAGGTTTATTTATTTTTATATTTTAAAAGAATATAAATAATTATTTTTTTCATTTTAATTATTTTTTATTTTTAGATTATTTTGATATGCTATGTTAAAATTAATTTTAAAAAATAATAAAAAATTATTTTAATGTATTTTTAAATAAAAAACAATTTGAAAAGTAACCGCTACCCAAATATCAAAAAACAGTTTTAAAAGTGTTTTTGAAATTTCTTTTTGTTTCAAATTAATTTTTCTTATGATTTTGAATTATTTTGATATACTGATGTTTAAAAAAATATTTTGATGTATTTTCAAGCAAAAAATACTAAAATTATCCTTGGGGTGGTCCAATTTTTATTTTCCTTGCTTTTTTTTAGTATTTAAAATTAATATATTTGGAAGAGAAAAATAGCATCTTTGTGAATGTTGTCCACTCCCTGTTGGTCTTCATGATCCATGTAATTATCACAACAAATGTCACAAGTTAATCATGAATGCAAATGGATTAATGGAGTAGATGATTCACATTTGAAAGGAATAATAATTCAATTAAAACTACATGAATTGATAAGTAATGGTCATTTGAGACCCATCATTTAAAAACTAGTATACGAATATTTAAGAAAATTAGTACTCAAATCTCTTTTCAATTTAATGAAAGAATTAATCAACTCTTTTTTTTTTCTTTCCATAACAATACTTATATAAGCGAATAAATTTCCCTGTACTTTTACTTTTTATAGTAATATTTGGTTACTATCTTGAGATAAAAAAAGATAAAAACAGGAAGGATAACAAAGACATATCTTCTTGCATTTCATGTTTTGAAAAATACAGAATCTCACTTTAAAGTCATCATAGAAATATATTTATTTTATGTTTATATTTTTTTCAATTAAATACATTTTTGTTCATTATTTTTGTCTATTATGCGCTGAAACAGTAACTAAACACTAACACGTGACTAGAAAAAATTATTGATTCAAATGTTTGATTAAAATAAAAACTTAGGAAGACTAAAATATAACAAGCAACACATGTCGATCAAATGGCTGGCATGTGCATTGCAATTGCAATTCAATAAAATGCAAAAGCATATAAACAGAGAAAGATATCGCACCTTAGCAATGTATTCACAACTTAATCTATGACCTAAACATGTTGTTCCCCATGATTACCCCCACATTCTTTCACATGACCAATTTGCCTAGGGCATTTCCACAGCAAGAAATAGGCTTCTTCCATGCTTGAACCTCTGCTCGACATGGTCAAGGTTTCAAGAGCTAGGCATGGCAGGGACAGGTGGCAATTGCATGTGCAACCAGCCTGTATTTATCTATACACCATCAATTTGTCTTCTAACCCTTTCATAATCAATCACTAAGCATGGCACAATGTGTGTTCATAGAATGATGGGAATTTTTTTTGTTTTGACATGTGGGGGGTTTTATTGTGCCCTAGGAGTGGAGGCCCAGAAACATGATTAGGGCCCATTATGTTGACATGGCCCACAAGGTGATATCGGTATCCTTAATTATTCCATTCCGGTCCCTCTATTTATTACTTGTGGGGAGAAGAAGGAAGAAGGACTTTCATGGCTTGACTCCATTTGGGATTATCATGCACTCGGGATAATTTATTTTCAGGATGAATAATGATGATCACAATCAATTCCCAAAATTAATGGAAATATGATTTTTATCTGATTAATTTTTGAAATCGACTATATACATTGCAATTTCTCTTTCAATCTATGGATTTTCAGAAAGTAATGAGAATAAATGGGATTCATTCCCCCCATCGAAATCGCGAACTTGTCTCAATGCATGCATTCTCAAGAACAGGGATGCTCTCATGTGATGGATACGGGGAATGGTCTTCAAGAAGAAGATTTTCCTCATGTGTTAAACTTTGGATTAAAGACTCATGATGTTCAATTTCAGAAAGAGTGTTTGGAAATATGACAGCGATTATTTTTTAAAGTGTTTTTTTGCTTGAAAATATATCAAAATAATATATATTTTTTATTTTTTAAAAATTATTTTTGATATCAAGACATCAAAACTATTTGAGAACATCAAAAACAATTAAAATAAAAAAACAAATTGAAGGCAGACATACAACCAGAGCTTTCTCTCAACATTTTTGGATACAATGTATCCAACGATCCAATCTCCTGATTATAATTAATAATTTAATTAATTGTTGAGTGTAATCAAATCATGAGATGATATTGAAGCCCTTTTTTAATAGTATCTTCTCAAAATCAACCTTCTTATTATATCACTTCACATTTCAGGCACTATGCATTGTTTTATCATCCTCAAGAACTGCTAATCATTAACTTAGATCCCATAAATCTGTAGATCAAGTGTTAGAAGAGAGAGAGAATACATGGAATCAACAGCTCTAACTACAATGATTAACACAAGCCGAAGATGCTTTTCTGAGTTCTTTAATCAACTTGTATTTCATAAAAGAGAGGGGATAAAGAAGAGGTTGTCTGTAATACAGTTGGCTAATTAATTGGGCCGAGAAAAATGTCAAGAGCCATCATTATTTTTTATTTTTATTTTTGATTTACGTGGGTGTCCGGGCCAGCTTGCGCGCATCACGACTAATCTCACGGCCCATTGAACATCCTGCAAACCCAGTGAGCATGTAAGGCACCGCGGGGATGACAGACGTGCACATAGAGGTTCGAAGCCGGTTGTAGAGGAAGGGAACAGGTCCCTACCACCGCTAGGCCAAGACCTCAAGTACAAGAGCATCATTATTAGTAGGAGGAGAAGATGCTGATTGGTAGCTTGTTATGGAGGTTAGAATGAGTTCATTAATGGTGCATACTATAAAAGGGAAGTTCAGGTCTGTTAGGATTGTTGTTGTGTGGTGGTTTAAAATATTTTTTGTTTAGAAATATTTTAAAATAAGTTTTTTTAAAAAATATTATTTTTAACATCAGCACATCAAAACGATTTAAAAATATAAAAAAAACAAAATTTAAGAGAACGCGGTGCAAACCACGTTCCGAAACACACTTTTATCTAGCTTATTGAAGAACATGAGTCATGAGTTTAATTTTTTAAAAAATTAAAAATAATATTAAGATAAAATTAAATTAATTTTTGACTGATTTGATTAGATTATGAGTTGATCCTTCAAGTTAATTCAGCCATATTAGATTAATTCTAAATTTAAGCTTTTTTCAATGTAATTATAGTGAAGGATTTCTTTACGATGATATAGTTTTAATTTTGGTAAATTGAAAGAGCCGAATATCAAAATTAATTGATATTGTGTCGGCAATAAACTTCCTTTGTCCTTTTTAACCAGAAAAACTTCCTAGTCCTTGTGTCGGCAGAGACAAAGCCTCCACGCTTCATCACTAATCGACGGTCCCCTTTTTAATTGGTGGAGGATCGGACGTTCTTGTTCTATATCAAGGACTGATTACATTACAATTAAAAAAAAAAAAAAAGTCATGTGAAATACATTGCAGCACTGGACACAAAACACAACAGTGTTTTTTTTTTCTTTTTAGAATTGTTTATATTTGGTCCCTTAATTTCCTTTTCTTTTTACTTGGTTTTTTTACATCACTTTGATTTGCAATTGATCATGATGATATATTTTTTATATGTGCATGTAAGAATCTCGAGATGCCGAGAAAATATTTTATTTTCTCGGTTAATTCTTGAATTTATAAAATAAAATTCAATTTATTTAATTTATAATAATTAGAGCTTTAAGGGCACAATTTGAAGATTAAAAAAATATTCAATCCTTTTATTTTTTTTTATCAAATTCAGGGATTGATTTGCACACTCACATTTTACTCATTGCTAGTGCTAATTGAAATTGTACAAACATCTTCCACTTAAAAATTACTTAATTACTGGTAGTTTTTTTTTAAATGATTTATAACTTAAAAATACCTTAATTATAATACCAATTATTAAACCTGGCTTTGCCCAGCTATTCCACATGGACCAGTTAAAATTTAAATTGATTTTTTTTAGTTTTTTTTTTTTCAAAATAACTATGTTTTAACTTAAAAAAATTTAAAATGATATCTTTTGATTAACTCTAGTTAATCCAATCAATCCATAAATTATATTCCAGGTTTGTTTATGGGACGGACCAAGATTTAATACCATGATTAATATGCAAGTAAATGGATGTTCGGAATTGTGATGCATGGAGCTTTTCAAAAATTCTTTTTCGTTTAAAAATATAGTAAAATAATTTTTTTATATTCGACATCAACATATCAAAATCATTAAAAAAACACTATAAAAAATATCAATTTAATATATATTTTTTTAAAACAAATACATTTTTAAAACATACTTAAATAAAATTGAAAACATAATATCAGATGCGCGTTAAGAAACGATATAAACCTCGTATGGTTTCCCAAACAAGAAGGACCTTCGAATTGGGTTTGGGCTAGTGATATGACGCCCAACACCCTAAATAAAAGCCTAATCCATCCATTCATTTGACAATTTTAGTCAACCAAAACTTGAGCTCCTATTGGTCATGGTCACTGGAAGTCATTTTCTCCGAATGAAAAACAGAGTCAATATTAAGTTATGTTTGTTTGGTGAAAAATAATTTTATTTTAATAAGTAATTTTTATAAAAAATAAATTATTAAAAAGTAAAATATTTTTTAATGTTTGTTAGTATTATAAAAAATAAGTTAGAAAACACTTTCCAGTATTTGATTATGTTATGGAAAATGAGCTAAAAAATAACTTATTAATATTTTTTTTAAAATTTAGTAAAAAAACAAGGACTAAATTTTACAGATAAAAAATGTTGAAGGATGATGAAATTGAATAACAATTTCATAAATTATTTTAAATAAAATAAATAAAAATTAAAATAATAAATACCAAATCTAATAGATAAAAAAGTTGAAAGATGATAAAATTAAAAAATATATAATTTTATAAATAATTTTAAATAAAATAAATAGTAATCAAAAGAATAAGATCAAATTTGATTGATAAAAAATTTTAATTAAAAAAAAATAAAATAAAAATAAATAATAATTAAAAGAATTAAAATTGATATAAAAATTAAATTAAATTAAATTCTAAAAAATTAAATAAAAAAATAAAAAAATTAATAATTAAATTTTATATAATCAATAAATAAAAATATATTTCTAATTTTTTTATAACTTATAGAAAATATTTTTTGTATAAAATATTTTTTTTATTTTTTTAAAAAAACTAAATCAATTTTTTCTTAACCAGAAAATATCTTTTATGGATTAATTGTTTTCATAATAAATAAACATAAAAAAAACTTTTAAAGTGGTTTAGAAAACAGGCTTCTCAATGAACTTTCCATATCTAATTTAAAATCTATCTTCACTCTCCCTTTCACCCACTCTGCGTTTTGATCTCACCACGTGTCCCTTACGCTTAGTCAATTGGGGCGTGTATCACACTCCCTACCTTTGCGCAAACGTTTCGTGTGCCGTCAAATTTGATTCTCGTCGGTAGTAACGCCTTTTATTTTAAATACTGAAAAACAAAAATCTGGTTTGTAGGGTTTAACCGAAACAGGACCTGGGTCTGTCTTAGATTTTTAAATGGTGAAGAAAAACGAGAGCTTTAAGCCCAAACAAGAAAGCAAGAAGGAGAGAAAGAGATGGAGTTCATGGGGGTTGATCGGGGCATTAGTGGCAGTTGCTCTGGCAGTTGTTGTAGCTGTTACTGTTTCTCTAATGACCGCTTCAAAGATTGGTTCTTTGATTAACAGCAATAACAAGTCATGTCAATGCCCTTCTTCTCAGGTACAATTCATTCTTTCTAGTTTTGGATGTTAATTGTTTGTGATTTGGCAATCATTTGGTTATTTGTTTTTGGTTTTGTGCGCAGGATTCAGGGAAATATAAGGGAGTGATTGAGGATTGTTGTTGTGATTATGAGAGTGTAGATAGTGTAAATGGAGAGGTGTTGCATCCTTTGCTTCAAGAGCTTGTTACAACACCGTTTTTTCGGTATTTTAAGGTAAGGATTTTCTGTTTTTGTGTTATTTTGGGGTCATGTACTTTTAGTTTTATTGTGATAGTGAGTGTTTCTTGGTGAAATATTTTTGCACATGGTAAAGAAATGATGAAGATTATGGCTTTTGCTGCAATTTTAACCAGACCTGAGCAAATAATTCTTAGTTGTGGTGGTCAAGTATCAATGCAATAGGAAAATTAGTCTGTTTGGATGCTGGTGTTAGCCTCACATTCGTTTTGGGAGAACCTTTTTTGCTCTAAATTTTGCTGTAGTGGAAACAATAGGTTCATGTAAAGGCTTACAAAATGGACTTCATGTGGCACTTGTTCATTGAATTGGCTCCTTTTATGTGCTGAAGTGGCTGTTTCTAAATTATTTTGTTTCAATGTGACATCTTGGGAACCATTTCAATATCGGGGAAGACATGGGTTAAGAGTGATTATCGTATTTGTGTCCAGAATAAATATTCAACAAAACATAAACATCATTTTGTTCAATTTCCCATTGTGCTGTAAATCTGAGCACCTGTAATAGTTGACTAGTGTGATTCTTTTATTTTCCTTTTTGACACGAGATTCATTTTCCTTATGGGAGGTTAAATTGTGGTGCGACTGCCCTTTCTGGCCCGATGATGGTATGTGCCGCTTGCGTGATTGCAGTGTTTGTGAATGCCCAGAAAACGAGTTCCCAGAACCTCTTAAGAAGCCATTCCTCTATGGTCTTCCAGCAGATGATGTGGCGTGTCAAGAGGGAAATCCACAGGCTGCTGTTGATCGCACATTAGACAGTAGAGCTTTTAAAGGATGGATAGAGACAGATAATCCATGGACAAATGATGACGAGACTGATAATGGTAACTGCTGACTTTTTGGTGAATGCAGACTGCATAATTTTCTTGGTTTTGAATCTTGAAGATCATGTAGTATCCAGCTTTCTACTGTATGGAAGGAGATATAGTATTTACAAATTGGAAAGTACATGATAACTTAGGCATCACTTTTGATTAATAAGACCATGAATACAGTTAGCTTCCATTTAGTCATAACTTGGTGAGACTGCAACTGATTATTGAACTATCATGTTTCCAATAGAAATTATAGAACCCTGAATTTTAGTATCACCTCAAATTGCTGTTACAAGTATTATCTTCCCTTTAGTGAGGGGGTTATTTCTTAAAAGAACATTGCATAGACTTACTATTGAAGTATCTTGTAGATGAGATGACATATGTGAATCTCTTATTGAATCCGGAACGCTACACTGGTTATGTTGGTCCATCAGCTAGAAGAATATGGGATGCTGTTTACTCAGAGAATTGCCCAAAATGTAAGCTGATTTTTTAATTTCTCTGCGGATGCATTGACTGCTGGAATTGCCATGGGGTGCAAGATGATCAATATAATAAAATGTCTTTGAAATTAGCAGAGCAGGCAATTGAATTTTGCTGACTGAGATAATTGGTTAATCTGTTGCATTTACTTGCATAGTTGAAATTGAATTCTGTTCCCTTTTGAGTTCAAAATATTGGTTGAAGATATTTTATTGAACTAGTCAATCATGTAGAACTCAGACTTGTCTTTCATGAAACTCTTGCTTGAGGTGAAAGGAAAAAAAACAGGATTATATTCATCACTTTTTCTTAGATATTTTATTTTCTGCTGTTTCTCTTGAATTTGAAAGTCACCATGTATTTCCTGTGGTGTGTGGTGAATCTCTATGAATGTCCATGTTTCTTCAAAGCTTCTAATTCTTAATTTTGATTTCTTTTCATTGCTACAATCCATTTAACTTCCTGCAGATCCATCGGGAGAGATGTGCCAGGAGAAAAAAGTATTATACAAATTAATATCTGGCCTCCACTCTTCCATTTCAATCCATATAGCTGTTGACTATCTTCTTGATGAGAGCACCAATAAGGTTTTCTTTCTGCCTTGTCCTATAAACACTGCCGTAATTCCTGTTTTGAATGTTCTCAACATGATAACTTACGAAATTTTAGGCATTGGCCACACTGCATCTCTCTTTATACTATATGTCTTTTTTGTTCTTGAAGGTCCTTTCTGATAGAACCTTGTACATTATACAGTCATCTAGAGTTACCTAAATTGCATCATTTCCTGAAGTTTTATTCTGTCTATGTAATTTAGAATAACTAGATAAGTAATGCAGGGAAATTTTTAACAAAAATGAAATGAACTCAATGAAGACAAACCCAACTATATTAATTTTATTGGACACTGATGTTGTTTATGTACATTTTCAGTGGGGTCAGAACCCGGAATTGATGTATGATCGTGTTCTCAGATATCCTGATCGTGTCAGAAACTTGTACTTCACATTCCTCTTTGTTTTGCGTGCCGTGGCTAAAGTGAGTACTGTAATACGTGTATGGTAGATAATTTCAGACATTGATATTGGAGTTTGTTGGTGCTATTTTATTCAAAATTTGTTACAGGCAGCAGATTACCTGGAGCAGGCTGAGTATGACACTGGTAACCATACAGAGGACCTAGAGACACAGTCTTTAGTGAGGCAGTTACTTCACAACCCCAAACTCCAAGCTGCTTGTCCTCTTCCATTTGATGAAGCTAAGTTATGGCAAGGTCAAAGTGGACCTGAACTGAAGCAGCAAATTCAAAAGCAATTCAGAAATATTAGGTCCTCTTTTTAAGACTCAACTAATGTTTTGTCTTGAATGGAAGGCTCCTCTTATAAAGAGAAATTGATTTTCTTCATGCGATTTCTTTAGGTCCTGATATTCAATTCTAGCAATTTTAAAGGACAGTAAAATGTGATTCTGAAAGATGATTTTTTCTCATAAATTTTTTGAATTTTCTTAACTAGCTAATTGATCATACCACTTTTTTTTTTTAATTATTTTGTATGCCTTATTAATTTATCATATAAACATATTGCAGTGCATTGATGGACTGTGTTGGCTGTGAGAAGTGTAGACTCTGGGGGAAACTTCAGGTTCTTGGCCTTGGTACTGCATTGAAGATCCTCTTTTCTGTTGATGGTCAAAATCAGCCAAGCGAATCTGTGAGTTTTTGAATGTTCTGGATTTCATATGTTTTGCATATCATTAAATTCTCCAAAAGGACTGGTCACTGAATGGAATTGGTAAATCCAAATGTTAGCTCTGTCTAATATATGCTTGAACTGCTGTCATTGCAGCTCCAACTACAACGAAATGAAGTGATTGCTCTGGTAAATTTGCTCAATCGACTCTCAGAATCTATAAAATACGTTTGTGAACAGGGACCTTCAATTGAGAAGACCATGGAGAGACAGATATCAGATCCTTCTGAAACCAAGTATGCTAGTACATGACAGAGAGCAGGGGAGTCTCTGTTTCGGCTTTGGTAATTAATTGTTTATCCTACTAAATTGTTTAAGATTCATGGTACCAATGAGTGAAGCTGGTAAAACATACGCCGAAACGATGTTTGCAGGTTAGGGAAATCATCAGCATAGCAAGTCATTGTTAGACACTGCTGTAAAAAGTTTGAAGGCTGCTTTACAGTCATACATACCAGTATCGCTTAAGAGCAATAGGTCAGGGGTTTTGCAGAAACACAGTCTTCCCGAGAACACAAGTCCCACGCAAATGTTGGTATAAAATAGTCTGGAGTAGGCATAGTTTTGAACACTTAAATGTGGTACTCAACATTTGCCTGATTGGGCCTGTTGTTGCTGGTTATATTCATGCTCCCCTTTTTAAACAAAGAAAACAAGTATACGACACGTATTGATGCAATTTTTGTTTCTCACTTCATGTGATTCATGTTTTTCGTCATCGTTGAGTTTTCTTGTATCCTATACCAATTACTGTCTGGTTAAAAAAATCCACCCCCTAAGAAAAAAAAAATCGTGGTATAATCGTCTCTGCAATTAGTTCCCTCTTCTATTTATCTGTACCTCACAATAATTGTTAGTGTAACAATTACTTGTTGCTGTTTAACTAAAAGAGGCATCTTAAGACACGATTTCGTTGAGATGACTGCACGAACCATTCAACGGATAATCTCATGGTGGTGTAGAGCATCATATCCCTAGTTCAAGTTGTTTTGATAGAGTGAGTGGATTATTACCAATTCTACTGGTTCATAAACATGCTACAGTGTGCTCCTCTAATTTCTGTTTGGCATGAAGAGATTGCAAGTATTCCCCTTGCATCGGTGATTCTTCCACAAGAAAACGCCATTTCATGTTTCCACGAGGCTCTGATACAGATGTGAACGCATCTGCCAAGGCTTCGCAAATGTGACGATTATACAATTACAAGATTCAAACAGATGATTAGCATAATAAAAAAATACACACCATAGTCCTTTCTCACCCTTCTATTATACAAGAAGGAAGGAAGCAGATGGAATGTCAGATATCAGTGAGAAATGTATCAATTAGACTGGAGTTCTTGCCACTGTTCCACTATTCCACCTCCTTTCCTTTTCTCCTAGCATCTGCTTCTGCTGAGTTTCCCTCATTCCTGTTCTTCTACCATTTCCTAGCAATACCCGATGTGCGGTCCTGCCTCGACTTCCAATAGAGACTCTAACCTTCTCCATCCCGACATTTATACCACCTCTTCTCATATGTTGCTGCAGTGGGGACTTCATGTTAACTTTCTTTTGAAGGCTTCGTTTCAACATGGTGCTTATCCGCTTGGAGCCATATCTGATTTCTTTAGGGCTGTCGCATTGTGTCTGCTCAGGCAAACAGTTTGTTTCAGACCCTTCCGAATCTTCTTTCATATCCACTTGACATAATGGAAATGAACTTGGTATACTCGGTACACTTGGGAGTGGAATCATTGAGTTCCGCCTTGGAGCTGGGGCTGCTAGGACGTGTCTTGCTGTTGTACAAATTGAGGCTCTGCCAGTCCTCTTCAGCAATCGTGGTTGATCAGCCATGGCAGGGTTGTTTTCTTTTTCAGTAGAGTCAGTCAACTTGACAACCCCCTCTGTGGAGGGAAGGGGGATTGTGGATTTGTAGCTGGTGTTCCCCATTGGTGGCAGAGTCAGATTTATCTGTTCTTTGTTCAACGCACCATTCACAGGTTCATCAAAATTCTTGTTACTCCCTAATATTCGATTTGCAAGCGGCGGCCTAGGCGGTGCAATAATTTGCTCATCTTGCTGCTGTTGCTGCTGTTGCTCGGCAATCTTTGTGTCCACATGCTGGCGTGCCAGCTTCCTTTCAACTAGGAGCTGTGCCTCAAGCTCCTTTACCTGCAAAATCAACGAAAGAAAAGGGAAACTAAAGATCCATCTTCCAGCATAATGAAAAATGAAAAAATTGGTGAGCTGATTTATAAGTGAAGTTGCAATGGTTTCTGACAACTTATATACTACCTTATCTTGCAAGATCTTATATTTAAAGTCCTTTTCTTTTGTCTTCAAGTCCAGTCCATTGATTGTATCCTCCAACTTCTTTATTTGCACATCTTTGCTTTTCAAATCTTGCTTTGATTTCTCAGCCTTAACAGACAGGAGAGCCCATTTCCATGGACATATAGGAACAGTCAGACAGACTTAATAGAAAGGTGATAACCATAGATTAAGGCTAAATAAAGAACATGGCATTTAAAGTATAAGTTATCACTATACCATCTGCTTGTATCTCAGAAGTTCAGCATTGTCCATCTGTCTCTTTGCAGGCCCCAACTCTATCCCTCTAACTCTGCTTGCAAAATTGAGCGAGCATAGAGTCTCACCTAGGTCATTCTCATTAGGGCTGATCTGTAGAAACATGAGTGTCTTTGAATCTCCTCCTAAAAAATATGGATCCAGATATTAGTTTTACTCATTTTATACCTGCATACTCATGTAAATCAACCCAAATTATATTACTGCATAGTTCAGGTAGAAAATACCTAGGGAGTCTTGAAGAAGGTGCGTGAGCTTTGAATTTCTGGACAGCAAGCAAACATGTTATTAACATTTACACTGAAGGTATGCATATTGGGTTGTTAGTTTGCACGTAGAAAAATAACAAATCAAAGACTGGTTAAATTTTTTTATAACCTGAATGGGATGTGAGGGCTTTTAGTAGCGAGAGCAGATATGACATCACCGAGTGCAGATAAGGATTTATTAATATTTTGAGTTTCCTTCAACCGCTCTCCTTGCACTTCTGTCTTCGCTATCCTCTCACTTCCTGCTAGGTCAACCAACCATAACTTGCTCTTTGTGCATTCCCCGTTCAATAAATTCTCTCCCTTCACCATAACACAGTGTATGCTGGATCAAGAACAAGCCATTCGTTAGCCTTTACTCCCGTTTCAAACACATTATGCAATTATTGAATATAGATAAAAACTCAAATGGAGCATAGAGAAACGGACCAGTGAGATCGGCTGCTGTGCTCATTAGCATTGGTAGAGCCAACTGCCCTTGCATTACTACCAGTTCTTAGTACTTGCCAAACCTCACTCATGTTGTGTACCTTTGCCTCAACCAGCCCAGGGACATGATGTAGCCCATCACCAGCTTGTCTTATTTCTAGCCTGCATTTCATATAATAATGAACATATATAGTAATAAGTTGAAGAAGCCAAGACTCCAATGCTTCGGTTAAACTGACTCAAAGATCATAAAAGTGAGGATAGAGGACATATAGTAGATTGGTTAAAAACTAGAATACAGCTCTATTTCTTACTGCTGATGAGATATATCACAAATAATCTCATATTGGGATCTTAAACGAGTGAAAGGAAATCTCAGGCTAATAATGAAAAAAAAAAAGTGTATAGAAGTTTATCATACAAAACAAAGAACTGATTGTGAACATTTCATATTTTGTATTCCATGGATTCATGTTTTGGAAGCATATAGAAGTTAAGATGGAATATCATTCGAGATTTCAACATTGAAAAGGATTGAGTGTGTTTAAGTCATGCTGAATAGACACTGCCAATCAAGTCCACAACAGGTTTTGCAAGTAAACAGCAACAAGGAAATTGAAATGATTACTCGTGGATTTTACCCTTTATACAATTTTGATGTTCTTAACTGTGTAAGATTCATTATCAGAATATAATGGTGATCGTGAAAAGAACCATTCACTAAGTATAAAGATCGTAGAAAACATAAGATGAAAATGGAGAGAAAATACAAGGAATTCATACTACCTCTTCGCAGCCACTCCTGGCTGAGAGTCTGACACCAGCAAATCTTTTATTTGCTCGTTATAAACTTCAAGAACGCTTACAGATACATCATATCGAAATAGCTTCTCTCTCTCCTTAATCATATGAAAAACTTGCTCAAGAGTCCTAAAATTTACTCCACGATCTTCTTCTGTACCCTCCATTGTAAAAGTTTTTCCAGTCCCCGTCTGTCCATAAGCAAAAATACAGACGTTGTACCCATCCAAGACCGAGCTTGCAAATGGAGCAGTGTCTTCAAAAACATCAGCTGAGAAAACAAGCAAAAGCAATGGTTTATTATTGAAAGGAACAGAGTGGATAACTCCAAGATCCAAAATGCACTTCACACACGAGGTGATTACCTTGGTTTGCTTGGGGGCCAAAAACAGCATCAAACTTGAAGGTCTTTTTTGGAAGTCCATTTGACATAACAGTTAGCTCACCATCTTTAGCAGATTCAAAATCAATAGTCATTAAAGCTCCGGCTGCCACTTCTTCAGATTTTAGAGGCCGACACCGGCAAAACACCCTAATGTTTCCTGCAAGAAAGATTCAGAATTCAGTATACCATCTTTAAATTCCTAACATATAGAACTCCAGATATCTAAGCAAAAATAAATTTACCTTTCAACTCTAGAACCTTATTGTACAGTTCCTTTCTCTCCTTTGCTCCTTCAACAAATTTAATCTTTAGATCCTCATGCAAATCTACTTGCTGCTTCACTGTCAGAACAAAATAAGTGAATAAAAAGTGCAGAAGAAAGATAGCTGAGTTGGTCATATAAACAGTACATTGACCTACTTTTGGACAGAATAGTAGACCTTATCTCGTCCATATCTACAACGCAATTCTTGTATGCCAGTGCCTCCTCTGATAGCTTGATGTGCTCCATTTTCATAATCTGTTAAATGAAACCTTTTTAAAATAATGCAACATATTACCAGATATTCCATGAGACAGATGTCAAAAACTCATAAAGTACCTTCAGTTTTCTTGTCAAGTCTCTCAATGATGTGAACCACCTACCCTTCTCTTTCACTTGTCCCTCAATGGCAAAGGCTGCATACAACCAACCATCAGCACAATCAACATTTATGGACAGTCAATGTGATTACTACAGACAACATTAGATTTCCATACCCAAGGACCCAACATGCATCGACTTGCGCATGAGCTCATTTTGGAGCTCCTGTAATGACTTCAGAGCATCTTGGCATTCCCTGCTCTTAAGTCGGTTTTCCCTCTTAAGTTCATCCATTGCCCTCCTCATCTCTGTTAATTCCCTTCTCTGAAACTCGTGATCTCTCAGTAGCTTCTGATAATCCCCTTCCACCTCAAGGTGACCATTATCCTGCAGTTTAATCATCATTTTAGAGGCAATAATCTGATGTTTCTCACAAACTAAATTAGAATCTAAAAGGATTAAGAGGTATTACTTTGGGCGAATCGCACTCCGCTACTTGAGACATTCCTATAGGTTTTAGTAATCTAGCTTCTGCAATATCTGAAATAAGAAGTTTTAGAAAGCTTAACTAAATTTCTATCTTGAAACATGAACCAAAAACGAAAGTTCAGAAACCAAAAGAAGATTGAAAACTGAACTTACTAGCAGAAAAATCTTTTGTAACAGAAATGCCACATACAATCGGTTTTCCCATCACTCCTTCAAATCTAATCAATAAGCCCTCATCACCCTCTACGAAAGCTTTAAGGCCAGATACAACCAGAGGTTTATTTGCGCCTACTTGTGCATATATGTCGAGGCATGACATAACCTACAAAAACAATCAATCATACACAATAAGATGATGGCATTAGCAACCTCCATTGAAACTCCTATTTGTTTTGGTTTCATGAATTCTCACCTTCTTCTCTTGTACAAAAACATCAAATACTCTTAGTCCAGGAGGGCCATCAGTGAATACAATTTCTGCAAGGTGCAGACTCACATCATAATTCCCAGGCTCCAGCGCCCGAAAACAATACGAGAAGTTACCATACCGTGCCGTTTGGTAAAGAGAAAGACCCCCATCCTGTCCATCCCCAATTGTAGCATCAGTCCTTACAGTATCACCACCCAGAAAACAATCGTCCCCTAAAAACTCAACACCCCCAAAAACAACAGCCCTATCAGTGCATCCTGCATTAATGCACACACCAGGAACAAAATCTTTCACCAATTTCTCTTCTTTTTCTTGCTGTGGAAGGAGCTCAAACGAAGATTCAGGAGACAACTCTTTGTTGAATGTTTGAAACACAGAAGAAAACTTTACACATGGAGTCTTAATAGAGTCTTTCATATCAGACCCATCAATACCATTCTCCAAAGAAAGCTCAATTGAACACTTGTTGCCATCCAATAATTCAGGAGAATCTCCATATCCAGTTCTGGATATATCAGGTGAACCAGCACAAATGACCAGATCAGGAGATGTTAATGAAAACCCTAACATGGACCTACCTGAAAAAATAACACAAAATTCAATCAAATTCTTAAATCTTGATAACCCCAATAAAAAGTTCGATCTTGACATCCAATTCTTGATCAAAATTGTCAAAAGAAGAGATTTTTTTACCATCAATCGCATCATTCTCAACTCGGTCTATCAGTTTTTTCATAGTAACTGATTCTACGCTTTGGCTTTCTTGCCAACACATATCTACAACAAGAAAGTAAAAAAAAGAGAGTTAATCATACCTTTAAGAGATAACAGAGTGTTCCCAACAAAATTTAAATCAACAAAATTAATGGGTTTGCTTTAAATTAGGGAAAAAAAGACCACGCATTACCTTCATTTGAATCTGAATCTACCATGGCCAAAGTTTGAGACTTCGAAGAAATGAGTCCAGTCTCTAAACAAGACAAAAGAGAGAAACAAAAGTTTAAAAACCCAAAAAATATCTACAAAACCAAGAAAGAAAAATTGGGTACTAGAGAAGGTGAAGTGATCTTACTTGAAGAGCAAGAGAGAGGGCTGGTATTATGTTGTTGTTGGTGGTGCACATCAGTCAGGAGAAGGGGGTCATGCCAATGAGGAGGTTGCTCATTAGTACTATTACTATCTTCCATGGAAACTGAATTGAATTCTTTAAAAGGGTTCAAAAGAAAAGGGCACAGTTTTGAATGTGCAATCAATTGATGTGCTTTGAATTAGAATGCAGGGAAAAAAAGGTAAGTGCTTTACAATCCTTTTGTTCTAGAGAGATAGAGAGAGAGAGAGAGAGAGAGAGAGGAGAAAAGGGAAAGGGAGAGTTGTTTGGGTTGTAAATATTAACGTTGATTTGGCACTTCAAAGGTAAGAAAACATAGGATTCATTGTTTGATGGATGATTTGCCTTGGCTCAGAGAGAGTTAAGAAGAAAGGTGACCGTTGCTCCTTTCCATTTTTTGAATTTTGAAACATAGGAGCCGGGCTCACTGCGTGCTTGCTTGGGCCATGAAATCTTCTAAAGTGTGTATAATGCATACTTAAATTAAATATTTAATTACAATTTAGTCACTGTATTTCAAACGATTTTGTAAGTTAGTCCTTCTACTTTCATTCCCTCCATCCAGGTTGACAACCGTTATTTATCTTGAAATTACAAAAAAATAACTTCGCAATGCGTTTTTAATTTTATCTGCTGTAGGTGAGCTGGAGAACATTGATTAGAGATGGATTAAGAAAAAAACAATAAAATTGTAATGAAAATCCAATAGGACTAGATACAAACAAATATGAAAATATAAGGGCTTAATTTTATCCACACAAGGATTAAATGTATTAAGTAATTAATTAATTAACAAAACAACATCAAAAGAAAGAGGTCTTGAATGTAAAATACAAAGAAATTACATGTCACACACTAAATTCATGATAATTTTATTTTCGTTTAAAAGTTTATTTTTGGATCCATAACTTTGAAAGAAAAGAGAGAAAATCATCGGCTGAGCCACTTTTCCATGAAAAAATTCATCGTTCTTGATGTCAACGGATTTTATTTGACGAGAAAAGTTTGATAGTGGTGGTTGTTTTTTTAAAACATTTCTACAAAAAAAAGATCGGGTTTGGTTTAGAGAATTTTTATTTGGTTAATTTTTATTTTTTGGTTGATTTTGGGGTTATTCGATGATTTGAGGAGGTATTTATGATATTTTTAAATGAAAATTCGTTGAAAATTTTCAACCCAAAAAACCTTTTTCCCTGTTTTTTTGGCCACCAAAGTGGTGGTCTGAATCAGGATTACAACCCAGTTGATAACATCCAATGACATGTTGTCTGTTATTTAAAAAAAAACAAAATAAGAGGTAGACAATATGTTGTCTACCCCTTAACAAAGAAAAAAATTAATGGTTCAAGTGCTAGGCTCTGTCTTGGCCCAAGTGCTTGGATTGTTTTGTAAAGGGTCCAATCATTAAGGGCTAATAAGACTCGTAGGTCTGAGTTTTTTTTTTTTGGCCCGTTGTATTTTTTTTTTAATTATTTTTTGTTATCTTTTTATCTTTTTGTTTTTTTTTAAATTCCATTATTCAATGATTTATCTTTTTGTTTTTTTAATTGAATTTTATATTTTAGCATTGTGTTGATTGAGTAAATTAATTTTTATATTTCTTATCTTATAATAATAATAATAATAATTCAATTCAGTATAATCCATAATCAGGTCCCGAGTTTTGCTAGTTGACTAGGGTAAACTAGATATATTTTTATTTTTAATTTTTTTTGGACTTGCCAAATCGATAAGGTCATATTAAAACAACTCTCATATAATTTAATTTAAAACTTGAGTAAGTAAAAAGTTAGATGAACTTCTAAGTTTAACATATTATACCAAGTTTAATTACAATATCAAAAAATTTCTTATAGTGTATTATAGTATAGATATTATTTTCTCACATTCAAAGTTTTTTTTGTTCTAAGTTGCAATATAGCATGAAATAACCTTCAAACACTAAAAAAACTGACTTTCCAATCTGCTTCACTATTAAAATTGTGAAGCGTCTTTGAAATATGATGTAGCAAGATTTACCATTCTCATAAAACCTAGCATGATATTCATACAATCTTTCCTAACCCAACATTATTTTCTTTAGTTTTTGGACCCTTAAACTAAAAATTAACAAAAAAAGTAGGTTAAATACTCATTAACTTTTTATTTGGTTAATTTTCATTTTTTGGTTGATTTTGGGGTGTTATTAGATGATTTGAGGAGGTATTTATGATATTTTTAAATGAAAATTAGTTGAAAATTTGCAACTCAAAACACCATTTTCCCAGTAAATAACGTCTAGTGACATGTTGTCTGTTATTTAAAATAAAATAAAATAAAGAGTAGATAATATGTTGTCCATCCCTTAACAAAGAAAAAATATTAATGGCTCAAGTGTGTGGCTTTGCCTTGAGCCCTGCTAGAGCTGTTTTGTAAAGGGTCCAATCATTGAGGGTCAATAAGACTCATACGTCTGAGTTCTTTTTTCATTGATTCTTTGTTTTTTTTTTTAACTATTTTTGTTTATCTTTTTATCTTTTGATTTTTTTTCAATTCTATTATTCAATTATTTATCTTTTATTATTTTATCTTTCAGCATTGAATTGATTGTAAATTAATTTTTACATTTCTTATTATATAATAAAAATAAAAATAAAAATAATTCAATTCAGTATAGTCCATAACCAGGTAATGGGTTTTGCTAGTTGATTAAGGATAACTAGATCTATTTTTTTTCTTAATTGTTTTACATCTATCAAATTGACAAGATCATATTAAGACAATTCTCATATAATTTAATTTAAAACTCGGGTTAAGCAAAAAGTTAGATAAAGAATTTTTAAATATAACATGTTATACCAAGTTTAATAACAATACCAAAACATTTCTTATAATCTATTATAGTCTAGATATTATTTTCTCACATTCAAAGGTTTTTTTTGTTCCAAGTTGCAATATAGCAGGAAATAACCTTAAAACACTAAAAAACTGGCTTTCCAATCTGCTTCACTATTAAAATTGTGAAGTGCCTTTGAAATACGATGTAGCAAGATTTACCGTTCTCATAAAACCTAGCATAATATTCATACAATCTTTCCTAACCCAACATTATTTTCGATTTACAAAATAGCTTCTAGGGTAACTGTGAAAATTAAAATTTCTGAAAAAAATGGTGATTATAATTACAAAGTCTGGCCTTCCTATACTTCTGTTTGCTGCAACTTTGAGTAGCTAAATTTTAAGAGACAATGTAGGAGGTGGTGCATGCCTAATTCTGAGCACCTTCAAAAAAAATTTAATTTCTTTCAGAAATGTTACATTGTCTTGGCACAATGAATCTTGAGGAACTTGTATGATTGCTCCTTTACAGAAAGTAACTGAGATCTGGTATCTGTTACCATATATACAACAAAATAGCATGCAACAGTGGACAAAATTACCTCAAGCTCCGATCCTGCACGCCCTGCGGTTGACATAAATTGTATGTGTTGGGCAGCACATCTGTATTCCACGAACTGAGCAAATGTTAGAGCACTACTTCGATAGTGCTACCTTTATTGTCCTGTAATGCTTTGGGCTCCATTAGGAGAACCGAATATATTCAGCTATAGAGCTGCATGCCAAGCTATAAGTTGATTCCTGCCTCTTCCAGTGCAGCTGCCATGGAGGCTGAGGCCTCTTCAAGGGTTCGCTTCTTCTCTACCGTGTTGAAGGCCTCTATAGTATCACCTTCCTCCCAATCATCATAATCTTCCGCCCCAATACCACATTCTAGTCCGGCATTTACCTGTCAGGAAAAGATAAAATTTGTCGAGTTAAGATAGATGCAAATGAAAAACATGGAGGTGTCTGAAAAGATCTTCAAGCCTAATGAATCGGAGAATTGCAAGTTCATAGATGTTACGGATTGATAGTTGATAAAGAAAAGCATATCAGAGTAAGACCAGGTATATACTAGGCATCAAGTTAGAGGACAGCATGTTACAGCCACTAGGGAAGCCATTTTGCAATCTTAAACAGCATAAGAAAATTCACCAATAAAAATAGAAGGCAGAGTAATTCAATAAATAACATTAATACGGAGGTAGAGAAGAAGCTGCATTTCTCATAATTAGATTCCACAAATTGACCCAAGAAAGCAAAGCATAAAAGTTAAAAGAATTGATCTCAACAAATAGTCAAATACAATAAAAATTGGATGATTCAGTCATCTCATTCAAACACAATAATTGCAGCAACTTTAAATTCCCATTACTTCACAAAAAAGAAGTCTTTCATAATGCAATCGAGCGAATTCATGAATAATGCAAGCATATCCCCTAAAAGAGACCGAATTGCGAAATCACATTATGCATATCATTCAACCTTTAACATCATCCTCACAGAATAGCAGGGTTATTAAGGACATCAAGTCAATGGATAAAACATGCCTCTATAAAATATCATTAGAAATCCCAAAGGAAAGGAAAAGCAACGCAGTTATAGATATTTGATGGACAACTCACTAAAAGCTCTGTATAAACCAAGTCTGTAAGCAAGTAATGCATAAATACACTTCATGAGGTGTAACCATGCTGCACAATGCTCAACAGAAATGCAGGTCTCTGGAGGGACCAGGATCAACAAAATTTACAAGTTTGTTGATACTGTAATACTGAAAGGAGACCATAAATTTGACACACTATAACAAAGCAAAGTTACTGGCATAAAAATCTTACCTCCTTCACTATTTCCTTAACACGTTTCAGTGAATCAATGACACCAACATGGACTGTTTTTCTATTTCGGACAATCCTAATTCCACAGCCTTTTACTATTTTGCCTTCTGTTACCATGCATCCGGCAACACGACCACTGCCGCTGCTAAATACTGCCCGGACTTCTGCTGAGCCAATTATCTCTTGTTCCTATCAATACGCAATTAGCAAAACAGTAAATATGCTGCAATAGATATTTCACAACATTAAAGCAAAAGCAGCACATTCTCACAAGTAAAAAATATTCCTGACTCAAATAAACATGTATTCCAGTGAAAAGTGTTTTTGAAGGCAGTCCTTAAAAAAAGAGGAATGGAGAATAAACACAAGCATTGTCCTAACCTGGAACCAATGAACTAAACAATTGATTCGATCCACCAACCTCATGCCCCAGAAAAGGATAAATTAAACATGGACACATCAGCATAGTAGAATTGCGAAGAGGGTTTCCTGCCTTTGATAAATATTATATGCTTCATGGAAACTTCTTCCTCAGAAGAGACATTCATGTCAAATGCTGAACAGTAATGGTATGAGTATGAAACCACAGCATGCCTGTACTATGATATGATGAACAAGCATATACCATGACGCAGTTAAAAGAAAAAGGGTAGCAGTTTAACTCCTATATAACATCTTGGAGGTTCTTTTTAGAGTTTGTTTCCACAATTAATATATATATATATATATATATATATATATGCATTCATATCAAACATCAAAGAACAACCAACATATTAAAAATGTAATGCAAAGAGACAGAAAATTAACAATTCCCAGCAAGGTAAGAACATGTAGCTCAACGGGAAAAAAAAAAAACATTCAAAAAACCGAATCCAATCTGCCTTTTATTCAACACCCGCCCCCCCCACCCTCAGAAAAAAAGAAAGAAAGCCAAAGATGGAAATTTTTTTGCCATGCATATATTCCCAATCATGCACAATGTAATACAGGATATACATTGAGTATAAATAGTATCAGCAAGCGAAGTTTGATAGAAAGAAACAAGTGATGCATTAGAATTAACCTCCACAGGCTCCAGAAGTCCTTCCATTGCATTTCGCACATCATCAATGAGTTCGTAGATAACTCTATATAGCCGAATCTCAACACCTTTTCTTTCTGCGTAGCTTTTGACAGAACCTGGAGCTTTGACATTGAATCCTAAAATTATAGCTTCACTAGCAACAGCAAGATCAACATCGCTGTTGCTTACATCTCCTGTAGCTTGCAAGAGGAACTTCAAAGTGACATTATCTCGAGGGAGCACTTGTAAAGCTTGCCTGATAGCTTCAATAGATCCCTATTTATAATAAAGAGAATTTAATTTTACTTGCACTTAAAGTATGAAGTTTAAACCATACTATGATCACATGCCATGAATTTTGTCAAAAAACCTCAGAGCAACAGAACAATATTTTGATGAAGGCATGAATGTGCATGCATGCACAGCGGTGTTTAGCCATCCCCATGAAGCAATCAAGCAAAAAAATGCATTGCTATTATTGAGAAATTTTGATTTTGCCAATAGCAAGATCCAGCAGCATTTCCTAGCATGAGTAAAATGATTTTCACTACACATTTTTAAATACCCAATTTTCTCATACATATCAATTTTCCATAGAAGTTGGTGATTGGTGATCAATACATAACTTCAAAGCCCAATTACAAGTAATCATCATAGATTTCGAGGGCATTTGGTACAGCTATAAACTTATTTTTACCTTTTAATTCTGGAATTAAAAAAAAAAAGTTTATCTATAAGTAACTCATAAAAATTGATCCAAATTCTGCTTCAAACAGAAGTCAGAACACCTTTACTTACTAACTTTCACTCAAAACATATTCAATCAGAGGGACATGAAGAGAGAGTTGAAGCCTTTTTTTTAATAGAATCAGAGACATACATTTGTTCAACTTAAAAGAATTTTACCAAAGTAACTTGTGGAAAGCACCTTTTTAGTTATAAAACAAAGTCATACAGTCAAACCAAATGGCTTCTTGGAGCATCTTTCACATTCTTTATTATATGATAGATTCAAAGTTGTTTTTGTGCATCTATATAACCACCTATTCAATGATCTATTCATGAAATGGATCTAGAGAATTAATACCTAGATTTGAAATGCATCACATGAGTGAAAGCTAGTAAAATATAAAAGTCAATATCACAAATTTGCCAACACAACTTGATTTCAACAGAAGACGCAATAGTGAAAAAGAAAATGTCATGAGAATTGCTTTTATATGGATATGATAAAATGCAAAGCAAATGCACATACCTGAAGATCGACTTTCATTATTATATTCAGCTGGTGCAAGTCTAATCCGGATAGCTTTCCTGCTGAGACAGCTGAAGCTAAGGAAGAAAGGGTCACCTTCCCATCTCCAGCCTTGGCCGATATGCGTTCATTCCATAATGATTCTGCACGTTTCTCTGCCTTTTCACGAGCAATATCAAGGGAGGCAACAACCTCAAATTCATCACCAGCAATTGGTACATTACTCAAACCAATAACCTGTAAAGAACAGTGTAACGTATTTGCAAGATTATTTTCAAATGAAGACTCGTATGAATTAGTCATGTGAGAAAGAATCACACAAATAGATAGGGATCCATGAACCATAAAACATAATATAAAAAGAAAAAAATGGGGATTAGTTTATTGTTGTAATCACCTGAGCAAACTATGTACAACCCTCTAAAATGTACTTTTCCAAATGGGAATTGAGCTGGATCCCCAGAATTCTAATTGTTTCAATAATACCAATATACAGGGGGTTTCTGTATTTATAGTCAATTAAATTTTCATGCTTATCCTAATTACTAGTTTAGTTTATGTATGGCGAAGGAGCATTATAATGGTTTTAGATCTTGAATATTCCAACAATAATGAAAGAAACAAGAAAAAAGAATCACAGCTACATTCTTTTTTTATGAAAAAGGCGGACACAAAAATAAGTGACATATAATACAGCATGTACGCAAACAAAGATAAACAGGGAAAAAGAATAACAACAAACCTGTACAGGTATAGATGGTCCAGCTTCATCAACTCGTTTTCCACCATCATCAAATAAAGCCCGCACCTGAAAATGGCATAACAAAGAAATCCTCCAAGGTGGGTGAGCATTTCAAAATTAACATTTAAATCACATTAGGCTGCAGGTATTTTCTTAAAGAACATTCGGAGTTTTTCTTTTGAAATTCAAACTCTAACTAACAAACCTTTCCAAAGGCTTGTCCACAAACCACTACATCCCCTCTTTTCAGGGTGCCATTCTGTACAATAAAAGTTGCTACTGGCCCTTTAGATTTATCAAGACCTGCCTCAATAACAGTGCCCTTTGCATTTCTATCTGGATTAGCCTTCAATTCTTGTAACTGAAACAATCATGCATGAAGTCAGAAAACATAAATAGCATGCTGTTAAATGTATGCTACATCCCATTCATTCCAGGGAATCATGATGGCTTTGAATTTATGAATTGTATTGTGTTTCTAGATTTTGTGGCTGGTATCTAATATAGCTTTGGGAGAGAGTACATATTAATATGCATGTATATGCACCTTTGACTGTCCCCTGAGTGCTTGTTAAATCACACACACTTCATATTCAATTTTCTAAAGGATCCAGGCAAGAGAAATTTCAATGGACAGTTACAAGATATCGCATTTATTGGGGAACAAAAGTTATTCCTCTCATTACATATACTGCAACTACAAAATTCCTAGCAATTAATTAGATTGATGAAATATTTGTTTGACAAGCCAAGCAGACAGAGGATCCCACATTTCTCTCTCTGCCCTGATTAAATAGCTACTGCAAGCTACTCGACTAATTAAATATATAATGCAAGATATCACTTAACAATATTCCTAGCAGAGAGAGAGAACTACAATCATATGGAAAAGAAGTTCATGGATCCAATTTTTACCACCCAAATGGCCAGTGGACTATGATTATTTCATTGCACAAGAAAAAAATAATAATTGGAAGAACTAGTAGGAGCGCCAATAAATTTAACTGACCTCTGCCACAAGCATAACAGTTTCCAACAAATCATCTATATTTTCCCCCTTGAGAGCGCTGATCTGTTAAAAGGAGTCACAAAAATATAAGCGTCTGCAGAAGGATAAAGCAAAAAAGAAAGTTGCAATAAATTAAAAATACCTGAACCATTGGGACATCACCACCCCAGTCCTCTGGCATGAGACCAATAGAAGAGAGCTCTTGCATGACTCTTTCTGGATTGGCTCCATCTTTATCTATCTGGTTGAATCGAAGAAAAAACAGGGTCAGAAAGTCCTCAGGCCAACACCACACAAACCAAAGGTATTTCCAAATGCAGCTGGGCAAGTGTTTCTTCCTTTGTTTCTTTCTGAAAACAACAAAACCCACTTTTTTTCTGACATGCCTTATTTATTGTGATTACAATGGGCACTCCAGCTGCTTTGGCATGAGCTATGGCCTCCTTAGTCTGAGGACGAATCCCATCATCAGCAGCCACCACAATAATAGCAATGTCAGTCACCCTCGCTCCACGGGCTCTCATTGCTCCAAATGCCTGCAGCAGCAGATAAAATAGAAATTATCTAAATAAAAGGCAAGCGTGTTCAGTTCACAGATAAGTTTATAAAATCATCTAAGAAGAACATTAGCTGATTAAACAAAGATTAGTGGACATCAGACATGATCAGCAAAGTTTTTACCTATTTGGCAATAAACAATTGTAGCTAACAGTAATTGGATAACATGCTTACCTCGTGCCCAGGAGTATCAAGGAAAACACATGGTTGCAACTTGCCATCCACAGGTATCATAACTTTATATGCTCCAATTCCTTGTGTAATCCCACCAGCTTCTGAGGCAGCCACCTGTAAATTTCCATCTGTCAGGCTACAGTTAAATTATGTGCATGCCATGTTAGAACAGTGGACATATAGCTTCAGAAACCAATCAATCCCAAATCAATTTGAAGTTTACAGGTTAGACATCCTACATCTTCCTCCTATCACAAGTACACCGCAAAAAAAAAAAAAAAAACCTTTATTGCAATGGAAGTGGGAAATAGCACGGAAAACATGTGTCATAACTTAAATCCATAAGACCTTCAATGAAGAAGCTTAACATACCTTGCTTTTACGAATATGATCCAATAGGGTTGTCTGTCATGAGGATAACACCAGATACATTAGAAAAGTCTTTAAAAGTACCACCATTCTTTTAAGATTCAAATCAAAACCAAGAATGAGACAGAGAAGATAATGCAGAGACATCTGATTTCTAAGATGAAGAGATAGAGAATGTTGCTGCTTGCCTTGCCATGGTCTACATGACCCATTATAGTAAGGACAGGAGGCCTCTCTTGTAGTTTGTCCAGGTCGTCTTCATCAAGAATTTCATTCTTTTTTGCCATTTCTTCAAATTTTACTGGATCAGCATCTATGGCCTCCACCTCATGCTCCTTACATATCATCTTTACCATGTCTTTGTCCAAAGTTTGCACCCCATCAGGCTTAATCCCCTTTGAGTACAGAAACCCAAGAATTTCACCTTCACCGATTGTCAAATTGTAGGCTAGCTCTTCAATTGACATACCTTTTTCCCCAACCTCTAAAATCTCTACTTTGACAGGAGCTGCATCTCTGGCAGCCTGGAGTTTAGCTGCCTTCCTACTGGCTTTAGTCCATTTCCTCCCTTTTCTCCCGCTAGCTGCACCGGGAATAGAAACATTGAGCTCCTCATCAGGAATCTCAACATCATCATCCACCATCCGCCTTCTTGGTGTTCCAGGTGAAACACTTTTCTTTCGGTCTCTGTACTTCCCAGGAGCAGGGCCCTTTCCTGGTTTTATAGGGGCTAATACAGCCTGTGCAATCACAGGGTCAACAACCGGCTTCTTGCGTGCAAATTTGTCAACCAAAATTGGCTGTCCTTTACTTTGCGGAGCTCTTGAGCCAGTTTCAACTTTAACTGGAGACTTTGGAGCAGCCCCCACATCCTTCAAAATAACAGGTTTCTTGATCATAGGTGGAGGAGCTACAGATGGCTTGCCCTGTAACTTCGGTTGAGGTCTTAGAGGTGGCTGAGGAGGCTTCAATGGTACAGTTGATTGAGATTCTAGCTTTGCTCCTTCTACTGTTTTAGGTTCCCCTTTGATAACCCTATTACTAGCCTTTGGAACTTCCTTGACAACCTTCGGCAATGCAGCCACAGAGTCTCCTTTCCGCCACACACTTTTTAAAGTTTTAGTTTTCATATTAGCAGCCGATGAATTAACATTTCTCGAATCATTACCCACATTAGGTGAAATCATTTTATTTACAACCCCATTCTGTTTCCTATTACTACTAGCACTACCACCCACTTGGCTCAGTTTTGAAGTTTCAAGCTTTTCAGCTTTCTCCAAAACCTCACCAAGTGACTCGATCACCTTATTCCTCTCTCCTTCCTCCTCATCCGACCTTTCACCATCAGAATCCCCACCAGCACTTGAAGAACCCCACCCAACAGAATTCATACTCAAAGGGGTTTCATCCTTAGAACCAGCTGGAGATTTTAACACAGGCTTTGGAGCAGGCTTAAGTACAACCTCACTATCACCATCACTTCCTCCTCTAATTGTACTACTACTAGAATCAAGTGACACAGCATTGCCTTGCTCAGCAATGAAATCAGTGGTAGTAACTGAATATTTACACACACAATCCCATCTTTTAGCCTTCCTAAGACTCCTTTTTGATAAAGAAACTCTCTTTAAAACTGAATATGAAGAAGATTCAACACAACTAGAGCTAGCTGTAGACACACTCAAGCTCCCTAAACTCATAAGGGAAGCCAAAGATGGCATGCTGCCTACTAAAACCACCATAGACCCCATTCACAAAAACCAACAAGAAACCTAAAAACACCCCTTATGATACCATATCGAGTAAATTGTATCAGTTGGACAAAAAGTCTCAAGATTTCTTACAAAATTGAAATCTTTAATTAACAAGAAAGTGAATAATTAGTGCTTACCTTAATGAGAAAATGGGAAGGGAAGATAGGGAATTTGAAGGAGTGAAATGGGTTTAGTATTGTGTTTGGAAAAAGTGAAAGCGAGAGAAAAAATAAGTTAGAGAGTGAAGGAGAAGAATGGAGGATATTATGTTCTTGGTGGTGATGGACTAAGCTACAAAATTGGCACTTGTGTGGCTGTTTCTCTGCCTGTCAAAATTTCCTTTCCGATAAGGCTTTGAAGGTTTTCATGGTTTTTTCATTCTTGTTTTATTATTATTTTTAAAAAAATTGAATTAATAATATTTTTGGGTCATTGTTTCTTTTTTTTTTCTAAAGTAATAAAAAATAAATTTAAAATCAGTTTTTTTCATGGTTTTAGTAGAGAAAAAAAAAACTGAAGATTTTAAATAAACAGGTTAAATTCGTGGTTGATTTGACATAGAACCTTGTTTTTTTCCATCCTTAAACTTATTTATTTATTTTTGTTGATAGATTTCTTTTTTCTGACCATAGAATTTAAGTCGAAAATGGATATTGAAAATTATTTTTAAAATTTTTATGTGTTTATTTAATATTAAAAAAAATTTAGTTAATGAAAAATATTTTATTGTCCAAGAAAAATTTGGACGGAAAATACTTTTAAGAAATTATCAAAAAATTAAAAAATATCTTATTATTTATTAATTATATCAAGTTTATTCCTTAATTTTTTTTATTATTATATATTTTGTTTTGAATTTTTTTTTAATTTTATGTATTAGAGTTTGATTTAATTTGATTTTTATACTAACTTTAATCTTTATTATTTTAATTATTATTTTATTATTATTATTATTTTAATTAAAATATTTTATCTATCAAATTAATTATATATTTTTTTATTATCATTTAAGATTCCAACCATCATGAACTTCTTTTTTTTGTTTTTGTTTTTGAAAAATGAGAAATTTCATCATCAAAATCACAAAGCATCCAAAGTTACCATCATGAAAACATCACAGAAATTCCAAAGCTCTGGTTTAATGGAACCATTGATCCCATTTTCATATCCGATTAAATCTAGGCTAAGATTATTATGTGCTTCTAATTCAATTGGGCTGGATATTTGTAACCTATGGCATCTTTTGGCCACTAATTTGTACAAATCTTGCTCAATGTCCCCAAGTCAATGAGTTGTGAGGGGGTAGTAATTCCAAACCACACTTCTATTTTAGTTTTTTTATATACACACACATTATTTCTTCAAAGCATTTTTTCTTATAAAATAAGATATAAATGTAATGTAATTAAAGTTAGAAAGATAATTCTTATTTGCAAATGCATGGTGATGATGATATAAAATCTAAGGTGATTAGTAATAAGAATTATACAATAGGATAATAGGTTAATCATTTAGTTATTGTAACGTAATTCATTCTCGTGATAGCTTGATATAAAAAATCAAGGTGACTAGTAGCTTGGTGTGGAAAATCAAGGTGATTGATGTGGGAAGCCAATTATCTATAAAATATCATCTTTGATAAATGTTGGGACTGTTAGATATTTACGTAAGTATCTTTGTAGAGAAAGACAGTGCAATGATATTTTAGAAAGAAAATATCTGAAAATTTATGTGCAAATTATTAAAGAATGGAGAGATTGCTAACCATTTACTTGGATCATTTATGAAGTATTTATAATTCATGAATCTTGTCCTTTTGTTTGAGTGGAGAGACTGCAGAGTAATTTTGCTTCGGTAACATTAAAAGAAATAAATATTTCTTACATATGCATCAATAAGAAATAACTATCTCCTACATAAATATTAATAAAATGAAAAGATGGTAAATCATGAAAAAAATTTATACACTTAAAAATGTAAGGAGAGTAGAATCTAAAATGTATTACTTCAGTAAAAAATCTTGAAGGAGCTGCATGAGTCTCAAAAAAGTTTCCAAAGAACTTGCAAAAAGCAAAAAAAAAATAAAAAATAGGCTCAGAGTCTTAAGTTTAGGCACGTGTCTTGAACTTGTTAACAGCTAAAAATAGACCCAGACACATTGCTTGGGCTCGAGAGAGCTAGTCACTGCACCTAAGCATGACCAACACGCTGCGCCCACAAGCACTAGGTAATGGGCTCAACCCCTAGCAGCTCTCGTGGGCACTAAGCTTAACACCCGGGCTAAGCCCACTCATAGTTGGGCCTAGACAAGTTGCCTGGACTAATGGTTTTCTTGGTCTTCGAAGATTTTTAAACCCATTAAATTTATGGTAAGATTTAACAAAAATATTGTTTTGAAAACTACCAATAAATCTTGATTCATCATGGTATTCAAAAAAGCATGGTTTCTTAAGAGATACAGGAAAGCATATCACATGTAAAGAACCACACGAAGGCAGTGAAGTGCTTGTAGTAGAAAACAAATCAACATCTCCTATATATAGACCAATATCAACCACATTCTAATCTGGGTTATTGTTGTTGTGGTCAGTACATGCTAGCAGCTTATGAACATGGAGAAGATATTAATAGTGGTGGTGGCCGCCGCCGCAGTCAGCCATGGAAGGTGGCAATCTCAATACCCTTGCCTGGATAGGTCAGGACCGGGGAATCATATTTGCTGAAAAGTTTGTAGGACGATAAGAGTGAAAGAGCTGCATAGCAAATCACTACGACAAATGTAATGACTATAGATATCAAGGCCTTGTGACAAAATCCACCAAATGACACACAAGCCTCACTCCAAGTTATGGTTGTGTCCCCCTTGCTTGCCAAGTACAGCACCTCCGTCGATACCGTGCCGGCGGCAAGAATTACATAGGTTAACACCTAGGTGCATAATTAAGAATAAATTGATTAATCACTAATCGGATTCTTGTGAATTTTTGTAATTAAGGTTGAGTAATTTTGATGAAATTATTAGTTACCTGGTCAAGCAAGAAAAAGGCCCATGCTCGAGGCATGGTGGACGCTCGAGGCATGGCTACAATGACCGCTGAAAGAAGGGAATAGCCAGCACAAATGCCATTGACGTGCACCAAATACCTGCATCATAAATTAATCCCTTTTGTTAATTGAGTAAAACATTGTTTCCTGTCTTAAGTGAAGGAAGCTTTTTAATTTCTTAGGACCATGACTCTGTGATTGGCTTATGACAGAAATTCTTCTGAAAAAATCTCAACTATTGGATTTTTGAGTTCCATTTGTATGATCTAATTAATAGTTTAATGCACGGGATTGTTGAAAATATGATTATCAGAAAAAATATTTTTAAACTTAGCATTATGGTTAACTCAAAATTAAAAGAATTAAAGCCCAGAATGTATATATATTGATCTCCATTTTTTTTTTAAAAGAAAAGTTTCCAATCAAACACAGAACTAAACTGTAAAGAGTATGAAGATTAATATGCATAAAATACAGACCTGAAAGCTCCAAGATCTGAATAAGAAAGCGAGCCATAGTCATTAGTTTGAGTATTCTTAAGCATGACCACAAGTGCTGAGACACACAAAGCCATTGGCACCAAACGCAGCATAGTCTCGGCTGTTCGCGTGGTGTTTTCCACATCTTCATTCTCATCTCTTGACCCCATCATCGTTGCCATGGGAGAACTTCCCTTGTCCCTCTTCTCCATCGTCTCTCTCTCTCTCTCTCTCTCTCTCTCTCTCAAAGCTTTGGAAGTTGGTGGGCTGCACTATGCAGTGAAGAAGAGGTGTAGCTGCTCATAATAAGGGAGTGATCATTTAAGAATATTAGGTGAAGTTGGTGACGTGCATTCAATGTCATCAAAGCAGATCACACATACCTAAGTGCATGGATAGCTCTCTCTCTCTCTCTCTCTCTCTCTCTCTCTCATACCTAAGTGCATGGATAGCTCTCTCTCTCTCTCTCTCTCTCTATCTATCACACGTACCAAAGTGCATGAATATCCTACTCGATCTCCTCTCTATGATTGATCATCTCTCCCTCTCTTTCTCCACAAGCAATGCAAGTAGCTGGTATATTCAAGTGATAATGTGCGAGGCCATGTCTTATCTTTGTTGAGCATTAAAATTGCTTTTATTTTAAGTTATTTAAGTATAATTACAAAGCATTGTAATGAATTGATCAATATTTTTACCCCTCTTTGTTTTTACTTAAAATTAATTTTTTTTTATATTTTTATATCATATCAATAATATTTTTTTTATGTTTAGTGATGGAATTAATTTCGTCACTAATTTTAATTGTTAGAATTCAACTTTTCCAATAATTAATGCACACTGCACGAACCTATGTAGCTAGGCTCAAGATTGATGAATTCTTTTTCTATTCAATAGTAAATGTTAATAAATTAAAATGATGTGGAGCTATGAGCATAGAGATCTATCATTAGAATTAATGGAGTTTCGAGATAAAACTAGAGAAGGATGTCACGTCCTCCATTGTCAAAAACCAAGCAGAAGTCTATTACACTTGCTCCTGTCGTGAGTTGAGCAAGTGTAACATCAATAAATAATACCAAAAGGATCTTGACTTCACTAGGGAATCATTTGCGTAAGGAAGATACATTGCCAGATTTGGCTATGGCAGACACCGTAATCGAAAGAGAAAGTAGCAATTGCAAAAAAAAAAAAAAAAAAACAAATAATACTATTATAATTTTTTATTTGAATTTTAATAAAAAAAATTTCCAATTATTATATTTCTGATCTAAAAATAATAATACTAGTAATAATGTCATTCAATTAGGTAATTAAAATGCCAAAGAACATCTCAGTGAAACTCCCTAATTAAATAGAATTCATTGACACTAATTAAGAATGATGTTTTTCATGATCGAAATTGGCGTCACTGATGGTTTTCTTTATCTACTATTAAAATCTAGTGACTTCCTCTCTCATTACTTATATCAGGGACTAAAAAAAAACATTTCGGACCAAAATCAAAATTTCAAAAAGAAAAGGGACCGAAAACCCGATATTTTGAAAAGTATGAGGAACCAAAGAAAAGTTTGTGTACTAATTATGAAACCGCCACCTATGTTCATTATTGTTTTCACTTTGATCCCCATATTCTAATCTTGCCCTTTGTTAACAAATTATATATTTTTTTCTCTATTTGTTTACTTATGAATATAAAAATAAATGATGCATCTTCCACCTTCTTATTTATGAAGGTTTTAGTTTTTGTTTGGTAATGCAATTCAAAATGTTTTATAAAAGTGATTTTAAATTAAAAATGCTTTTTAAATGATGATTTTTCATGTTTTTTGTTTTGATATCAAGACAATAAAAAACACATAAAAACATCAATTTAATGATTTTTTAGATAAAAAATAATTTAAAAAATACTTTGAAAAACAAGTTAAATTATAAAAACAAAAACTCTCTTATAAACTTCATACCAGTCTGCACTTATAAAAAAGTCAATTTTCATAAATCTCAATTAGAAGTTTACTTTTTTTTTTCTTCAAGATCAATTTTCATTAAATACATACATTGGCCATACAAAAATAAAATACTTTATATTTAATAAATAAATATAATCTTAGAAAAAAAACCATATATATTATATAAAAAAAAATTATATATAAGTAAACCCAGGAGATCCATTGAATTGGAGAATATTCCACCTCTATATCCTAAATAATTTATTCACTTTGGGCCTCTTATAGGCCCATATTGGTTGTAAAGGGCTCTGAGCGCATTGTATGTTAGGCCTTCCAACCTTTTCTAATCTATAAACAGAGATCATCCGCTAAGACCACCGCTTCTGCCACCACCGGACCACCGCCAAATAAATCAGCACCGTCACCCCCACCCCCCCTACGTCTGCTCCACATCGATAGCCTCTGACATCTCCTTTCCTAAACGGTGCGCTTTTATCGCGAAGAGAATACAAAAGCAGTGACCAAGAAGACCTGTGTTTGGTTACAGAGAAAGCAAGAGAAAAGAAAATGGCGTTGAATTCACAGAGATGGGGTTATGTAAGGATCATAACTGGCACAATTCTTGGTGGGGTTCTTGGGTTCTATGTTATGCACCGGGTGGAAGTCAGCTACAAGGTTAAAGCTTCTTTTTCTATCTTTTGAGCTTCTGTTTGTTTCCTGAGAAAGATGGAACTTTTTGGAATTCAAAGTTGTTAAAGTGAAAAAGTTATGATTTTAGTAACATGGGGTTTGCTTGTTTTTGTTTGTTTTGTAACAGGAAAAGATGAAGGAGAGATTGAGAGAGTATGAAAAGGAATTGAAGAAGAAAGAGGAGTTGAAACAGCTCGAGGAATCCATGTAGTTTTCCCTTTCTTTTCTTTTCTTTTTAGTTTTCTTTTTGGTTGCTGAGAAAAGGGTGGAAAGTGAAAGAAAATAGAAGTAATGTTCTACTCCATCAAAGCAATCTAATTAAAATGAACACCAAGAAGGTGAGAGAATTTTGGATTTGTTGTTGGTTTAGCATATTGGTTGAGCTTTTGACTTTACTTGAGATGGATTGTAGTTGATCACCAATATTGGGAAATTGTTGGCTTGTTTGCTGTCCATTACAACTAGGTTGTCAGCATCACTTTGATGCTTCATTGGCAGCTCTTATACCATTATGGCCGAGTAGGTGCCAGTCCAGGGTTGAAATATCAGTCTGGAGTTTTGGAAATTCTGTTATCCAGTAATTGATACGCAGAAAACTCATTGATTTGAATGTGTAGAGAACTCATTGATTCATCTTGAAACTTTGTGTCAATGTACTTTCTCACGGATCAATCTGCATACCCATGAAGGTCCCAAGGAAAGAATGTTCATGGATAGATTTGGTTAACTTATTGTTATGCCTTCAAATTTTCTCAGCAATAGACTTGATGGATTAATTTTCGTAGTGATCTTTCCAACTTCTCACTAGGACGAGGCAGTTTCTTATTGTAAATTTTGATATTTGGAATCATGTCATATGCATCCGGTTCTTGTAGCTACATGCATCTACTAAAAGGCAATTTGATTGATCCTCCTAATTCAAATATGTAGATAGGAAATAATGAAAACACCAGCTTTTGATCTGTGTTTTGGCGTAGGTTTCAGGGCATTGTTTGGTGTTGCATTGATGTATGAAAATCAGCAAGCAAATATTTGTGTTTTCTTACTAATGCAAGAGACTAATCAAAAAGAAAATGGGGTTGGTGGAAAATGATGATTTCTGTGGAAGAGATGGAGATTTCACAAAATTCACAGGCTCAAAGCCATCTGTTTTAACATCCGAGGCAACAGACATGTGAATATCATGTCAATTGCCTCAATATCTTCTTCTAATTCGGAAACTCATGTTTTCTTGAAAATGTTTGGATTTGATGTCAAGAGGCAGTGTTAAAGAGTTGTCAATTGCACCATTAAAAATATGCTGTTGTCAATCAATGGTAGGTGAGTGCAGCTTCAAGATCAGTAAAAAAAAGTAGAGATTCAGATAGCATAGTTGTCGTGAAAATCAAATTGACATGCGTTTTAGAAGAGTCACAAGCATTGGCAGATCCATAGATATTACCTGCAATCGAATCCCTGTTATTATTGCAGGCACTTGAATGGAAATGTTGCCAATTCGTGTTTTTAAAAAATTCAATTTTTTTTATTAAAAATTAATATTTTTTATATGTTTTGGATTGTTTTGATGCGCTGATCTTAAAAATAATTTTTAAAAAAATAAAAAAAACATCATTTTGATGTATTTCGACACGAAAAATACTTTAAAAAGTAATTGTAATCACACCTCAAACAGGTTTTTAGGCTGGTCATGATTTCAAAAGTCTAGCTAATTGTCCCCTTGGTTACAGGCATGGTGTTCTTTTTAGTCTTTACCAACTGATGGAGTATTTGAATGTTCTTCTGTTGGCACGGGCACTGCTAACTGTGCTATTCTTACAAGTTCCCTATGTGATTGCTGTTTGTTACCTGCCTACCAGTTGCCTTTGGTAATTCTCATCAACTTCAGCAGAGAAAATGCCTCGATGATAAATATCTGTTTGTGAGAAAATGCCGTGGTTTAGTTTGCACTACAGATTTTCCAGTATCCCAAAATCCGAAGGCATATCAAGCATTGAAGTTTGCTAGCTCTCATGTTGCTAGGCCAACAGATTCGTGATGACTAGATATGCAATGAGAATGCTTTTTTCAATGTTGAATTCGGGAAGGGAAACAAGATCATTCATGTGTTTTTGAGCAGACACGACAAAATATTCGTTGCAAAAATCAACCAATAATCAGTAATCCTTTTTAACTCACAACTTCTCAGGGTGATTCTAATCAGAATTACGAGGGAGTATACAATCAGTAATGTCAAATAATTTTGATGGACAACTACAAAAAATCAAGAATCCCTCGTAAGTTCTACTATGTCAATCACCTTGTTTGTTAGGAGATCCATCATCTAACGCCCTATTTTGAGCAGTAGAGTTAGAAAACGTATGCGTTTGATGCTAAGGCAGTAGAGGGTCATCTTAATAAGATATTGTCAATAAAAAAACACACACACGAATACAGCTTCAGGATGAGTCCAAAGAAGTTCACATTGAGATGGTAGATTGTAATAGTGAAGAAACCAAAGCAGAAGAGAAAGAGGAGCTTTTGTCCCTGAGATGCGAGTTAGAAAAGAAACTGCCTGAGGTAGAAAAGGAATTACATAGAGGTAGAAGAGAACTGAGCATTTGGCAGACTTTTCCATTGAAACTTAGAACTGTTGGAGTTTCCAATATACTGTAACTGATCTGAAACAAGTGTTGAATTTGAGCGCTTTACTGTTTGCTGCGTTTATTTTGGACTAGAAGATCAATATTTGTGATTATTCGCTGCTTTTTTCATACATGTTTATGGTGCCATGACCTTATGCTTCACCTCTTCAGCAGGATCCGCTGATGTAAGATATAAGAGCGGCTTCTCTTCTCCTTGGGCTGATTGGAGGGGTGCTAAATTGAATATAACCTGAGCTTTTGTCAGAACTAAGTCAGTATCTGAACTAAATGATTCTTTAAATTGCTGTGTTAAGCTTTTATAATTTTGCCAAATAGTCCTTTAGTTTATTCTCTTTAATTAACTAATTGAATATTTAAAATAAGACAAACAAAAAAAATATTTAAAAATATAATATATTTAATCAAGTTATAATTGATATCTGCAACTCAATTATTACATCTCACCAGAAGTTATCAAAACTATTACATGTGTAATAAATATTATTTTTTAAAATATTATTTATTTAAAAATATATTAAAATAATATTTTTATTTTATTTTTTAAAATTCATTTCTAATATTAGTACATGAAAATAATTTATAAATATAAAAAAATTAATTTAAAACCTAAAAAAATTCCAAAATTTTCATTTTAAAAGGCAGCAATCAATTGGAGATTGACTTACTAATTGATTACCTTTGTGTGCTTGTTTTAAACTATTTATTGAAAAAAATTATGGGGGGGTTGACTTGCTTGAAATGGCATCTTTGTCATTAAGAGTATGTTTGGAGATATAATTTAAAGCATTTTTTATTTAAAAATATTTTAAAAATATTAAATTTAAACAAAAATAATTTTTAAATTTTAATAAAATACGATTTGAACCGAGTTTCAGTCATAATCCTCTACCAGTAAAATAGTCTCAACACATTATTTTAATAAATAGTGAAAACAGAACGACAAGAGAGGCAAAAGAGCCGAAGACAACTCCACAAACTCTGCCAGGCCCGGTCACAACGAAGTGCTCCCATGCTCCAGCATCATAATAGAACAACAGAAGAGAAGGCACAGCCACGAAGAGCTCGCATTATTCGAAAGAAAAACAACTCCAGCATGAGGAAATCATACGGATCGTCTGCTCATGGATGCATTTGTGTTTCCTCTTAATCCACCCCAAACCTCTTCTTGAGCTCCAAAACGAACTCGTACACCTTTTTTGGGTCTTCAAGAGACTTGGATACACTCTCTTTTTGCATGCATCTCTTAGCCCATGCAATGATCTTGGGGCACTCTGCCTCTATGCTGAAGTTTCCACAGGTCTCATAGGCATAAAACCAGCAGTAGAAAGGAACGAACGCAACATCCACATACCCGAGGTTCTCTCCGCCGAAATAAGGCTTGTCTCCAAGCTCTCCTTCCAACAGCTTGAGGCACTCGATAAAATCCTTTTTTGCTCCTTCCAGTTCTTCTCCTTTCGTAGTCCATATCTTCTTAGTAATCTCGAATACCTGAAAGATTCATAGCACAGTATATTGTAAATTAAGCGGACTAAACAGCACCTAGAACAAAAGACCTTGCAAAGTCCAGTTCCCATGCATACGTACCTTCTTGTCAATAAAATCTGCCCAGAGTCTGGACTGGGCTCTTTGGTAAGGAACAGAAGGCAGAAGAGGGGCCTTTCCCTTCCATGCATCGTCAACATACTGAACAATAATAAGGGACTCACAGACTGATCTTCCATTGTGGATGAGAGTTGGGATCTTCTTGTAGACTGGGTTCATCTGAAGAAGCAATGCACTCTTGTCCCTCAAGTTCTGTTCACTGTACTCATACTTGACTCCCTTCTCTGCCAATGCTATTCTCACTCTTATACCAAAAGGGCTTGCCCAAAAATCCAGCAGTGTCACCTCATCAGCCATTGTTGTTGTGAAAAGGAGTAAAACTGATCAATCACAGATAGTTTTTTCTCGCCTTTCAGAATGGCAGTGCTTTTGATAGTGGAGAGTAGGAATCTTTATAGCATATCTATCTTTGCAGAAAGATGTGGCGGAAATAAATAAGTGGAAAATGTGCTGTGCTAGTGCCCAATGGGCAATTGGATACCATAACGCATTTTCATGTTTGTTCCTTTCTATGTCTTCAACTAATCACACCAACCGGTCAATGATTCCATAAAAATAGACAAGGAAATCTCAGAGTTAGTTACCCTGACAAAATATGAGTTTATAATATGAGTTTATATTATATTTTTCATATCGCATAAAAAAATATTTGTGACATCCTTTTGTGCGATTAATTTTATTAAGGGGATTGTAGGGAAAATAAAATATATGATAACGAGAGTATTTCTTATGTGATATTTTTTATTATTATTCAAAGTAAGCAATAATCTTGCCAACAAACTTTTTCAGTTTTGCATGAAGAAAACTAAGGATAGCTTTGGTAATTTCAAGTCAATTTAGGCCATGTTTGTTTTTTGGAAAGTAATTTCCGGAAAACCACTTTCCAAACTTTCCTATGTTTGTTTGCTATTAGGAAAGTTGGTCAACGAAAAATACTTTCCGGTCAACGGAAACACTTTCCGGTCAACGAAAAATTTGGTTTGGTTTCCAAGAAAGTGTTTTCCTTTTTTGTTGTGTTTGTTTTCCGGAAAGTGGTTTCCGGGAAATCACTTTCCAAACTTTCCTGTGTTTGTTTGCCATTAAGAAAGTTGGTCAACGAAAAACACTTTCCAGTCAAAGGAAAATTTGGCTTGGTTTCCAGGAAAGTGTTTTCCTGGAAAATTTGGGCGGAAAACACTTTCTGGAAATTGTGAAAAATTTATAAATGTCATTATTTGCTGATTATATCAAATTTGATCCTCAAACTTTTGATTGCTATATATAATTTGTTTTTAATATTTATTTTTCAATTTCATCTCTTAAAATTTAACTTTTATATTAACTTTCGTCCTTATTTTTATAATTGCTATTTGCTTTTTCCTTATCATTTTTTTATTGAAATTTTTTATCTATCAAATTTGGTCCTCATTATTTTGATTGTTACTTATTTTATTTGAAATAATTTATGAAATGTTAATTATTATTATTTTAATTTCTTCATCTTTTATTTTTTTTAATTTTTTAGATTTGATATCTATTATTTTGATTATTATTTATTTTATTTGAGATAATTTATGAAATTATATTTTTTTTCAATTTCATTCTCATTCAACCTTTTAATTTGTAAGATTTGTTCCTCATTATTTTAATAAATTTGAGAAAAATAAAATATTAATAAGTTATTTTCCAGCTCATTTTTCATGACATAACCAAGCACTGAAAAATGTTTTCCAACTTATTTTTCATTACACTACCAAAAATCAAAAAATATTTTCCTGAAATTTACTTTTTTAGAATTTATTTTTTTTTAAATTCATTTTTTTAAAAAAACTCTAGTTTCCAACAAACAAACATGCATATATATACACGATTTGTTTTTGCCATGGGTCCATTTGTCAGTGTCACGGGAAGCTCGAATGTGGAAACCACCAAATATGGGATCGGAACTTTTTTAAAATAAACTTTCAATCATTTTCTTGAAAACATCAAATTATTGTCATTTTCTTGAGAAATGACTATTCACTTGTCAACGACCCTACTCTTGTCTACCTTGGAAATAATTACTAGAATGGGCTACAAAAGCTACCCCAAGCAAACAAACACTAACATTGAGGTGACTGTGTATCAGACTCTAATACTTAAAAAGGAGTTCTTGATGTAGCCAAAGAAGAGTTTGCAGAATTTATGGCTATTAGGCTACATCAAGAACCCCATCTGCACACTAATGGCTACGGTTTCTTTTGTTGGGGTATGCCGAGGAAGGTGGGGACTCCTTCCATTGATAAGACAGGATCAGGAGAATGCAGATGGAAGGGTTGGAATTGAGATTGGCTTAGTTTTATTAAAGCATATTGAAAATGAAGATTTTCAATTCTCTATTTCTTTTCTTAAACCAAGACCAGATTGGTAGTGGAGAACAGTACTACGCAGTGCTTCTGTGATGCAAATGGTGCTTCGCATGAAAAAGCTTTAAAACTAATATATTTTTTAATTCACGCGAAACACAATTTACAGTTTACACTGTGTAGCAAAACGAAGCCTATGATAATTAATGTGCTTCGCATGAAATTAAAGCTTTGAAACTAATATCTTGTGTTGTTTTTACTCTGACAAAAAAACTAAAAGTTCTTAGATTTTACAGCTGCTTCTGCCTAGAAAGCTTGGCATTGTCGGTTGGTACAGAGGAGACTCCAATTGCAATTTTCATTTGTTTGGCCATTGTTTAATTCCTTTTACATGGGATAAATAAATCCTTTTTCTCGAATTTTGTTTTGGTTGAGCCCTCTAAGTATTCTGCTAATTTAGGGACATTAGAATTTGGGTTATACACTGACACAATGAATGCTGATCAATCCCGTTATTTGACTCGAATTAAGGATTGATCACATATATGATTGATAATAACAAGAAATTAAAAAAATATATATGCTTTGCCTACCCTTGCTGTTCTAGTGTTCTTCCCTTCTTTGATTTTCGAGCATCAACCGAAAACAGAAAAAAAAAAATGTAGAAAGCAACTCGTGGACCTTTCCAGGTTCTGCAAGAGACTTGGATACACTCTCTCTTTGCAGGCACCCGTTAGCCCATGCAATGATCTTGGGACATTAATTGAGCTTCTATGCTGAAGTTTCCGATGGTCTCATAAGTAGAAAACCCGCAACAGAAAGGAAGAAAGGCAATATCCACATACCCCAGAGTCTCACCCCCAAAATAAGGCTTCTCTCCTAGTTCTCCCTCTAATAACTTAAGGCATTCAAAGAAACCCTTCTTTGCCGCCTCTAGTTCTTCTCCTTTTGTTGTCCATATCTTCCTAGAAAGGTCATTTACCTGAAGATTCACAGCACATCATCACAAAAATGTAGTCCTAATTATGTAAAAGTAAGTAAAATGCCAAAAATATCACAGAATAATGTTGGGAAAATAATGAACAGAATACAGTAGAACACAAAACTTAAGGGTGTGCACAAACAATGTCCTTAAGGATATTTACTCACGTAAGGTTCCTTAAAGATATTTACCCCCATAAAATTGTCCATCAGGATTCAACAGCTAGGTTCTTCCTCGAAAGGAGGGATGCAGAAACAACAAGGAAAATAATAACAAGAAAATCCAGCAAGTTTAGCTAGAAAATATATAAATGGTAGAATATAAGCTTATAGTCCATTACTGGATATATTTTATATTCACAGGGAGAAAATTATATTTTTTTAACGTGGAATATAAAAATATTTTTACTTTAAATACTTTAAAGATAAAAATTTCAATATAAAATAAAAATATTTTGAAATAATATCTGAGAATTTATTTTTACAGCACATAATTGATATTACTGTAACATAGCAGCAGCAAAGGAATATATATTTGTCCTCACGCAAGCATAGATACATGTATCGAAGGGGGACCAGAGAGATTTAGCAAGATTAAAGGTTTATGTCCATACCTTTTTATCAATAAAATCAGCCCAGAACATGGACTGAGCTCTTTCATGAGGATCAGAAGGTAGCAAAGGAGCCTTGTCCCTCCACACATCATATATCAATGTACAGAAGAATAATAAGGGATTCACAAACTGGTTAATTTTCCTCTGTGGACGAGAACTGGAATCTTCTTGTAAACTGGATTCATCTGCAGAAGCAAATCACTCTTTCCGTTGCTCAAGTCCTGTTCACTACACTCATACTTGCCCAGAAATTCAACAGTGTCACCTCATCAGCCATTGTTGAAGTGAAAAAAAATATGGCAATTAAGATCATAAATAGTAGAAAGCAAGACTTTACAGCAGACTTGCTATCTTCATCTGCAGAGTGTATGTGGTTGTGATAAATCGTGGAAAAAGTTACTAAGCTATAGGCTAATCAATGATAAAGTAAGCGAAAATTATACTTAGAATAATGTTTCATAGCATGAGAAGACATTCACGACCAAAAGCATTCAACCACCAAAAGCATTCAAGCACAGTTACCTGAGGTAATGACATAGCGGTGAAAGGGAATTGTTTCTTTTCTTTGTATTCGGGTTCGAACCTTTGTTTGCATGTCTTTTATCCCCGCGGTGTCTTACATGCTAACTGGGTTTGCAAGATATTAAGTGGCCGTGGAATTAGTCGTGGTGTACACAAGCTGACCCGAACATCTATACAAATAAAAAAAAAATCTAACTGAGTTTAGCACTCAAAAGTTAGATTAATTTTAGTTAATTCAAATTAGTTTTTAAAAAATATTTGTAATTTTAATATATATATTGTAAACAATAAAATTCAAAAAATTATTTTCAAATGTTTTTTATTATACATTAAAATTATAATATATTAAGATTATTTCAAAAGTTGAAGTGTTTGTTTTTATAATCCTTACCACCTTTTTCCTTTTGAACACACACACACAGATATATATATATAATGTTTATTGTATAATATATAATGTATAATGAATAGAAGGCATATGGTAAATTACAATTCACTCCTTGAGAGGTGCACGTTTTGTTAATTAACAACCAGAACCTCATATTTCTTTTATTATTATTATTATTTATTTAAGCACAATTTATATAATTAAAATTTGATTCAATCAAGGAATTCGAAACCATCAATTAAATTTTAATTAAAAAAATTTGTAATTAAAATTATTTAAATTTTAGGATGTTAAATGAAAATGACACTGGATCTTAAAAATCAATTGAAGAGGTTCCAAAACTTTGATTTGATGGTTTTTTTGTTTTTGAAAAGAACTTTGATTAAATGGTTAATTAATTAATTAAAAAAATTACTTCTTGTTAATCAACTTTTTTGAGGTTAGGAAGAGGGCATATTAACTAATACTCTAAAAGGCATAAAAGGCATGGGAAAGCATTGTAGTTTTCTTTTACGTTACATACTTTTTTATTATTATTGTTTTGGTTTTGTTTATTCAATTTTTTTGTTTTATCATTTTTTTTCCCACATTTTTTATATTTTTTTCCCTATTTTTGGCTTTACATGTTTTTTCTTTCTTTCTTTCCCAAGATTGTTTTTTTTCCTTCTTTTTTGTTTTTGTGTTTTTTTTTAAATTATTTTTGTCGATTTTTTTTTTAATATTGAACTAGTTGAAAATTTAGTTCTGTGGTTTTTTTCTTTAAAACATTATGGATTACTACAATGTTTCTCTACTTGACTTTTTTTTTAAATGATCTTTGTTAATTTTGCTTCATAGTTTTTTTCTTTAAAATACTGGAATGTTACAATATTTCCCCGCATAATTTTTGTTTTTCTACAGTGTTTCCCCACATGTTTTTTTTCAAAATTATCTTTGTCGAATTGTTTTGAATATTGAGCTGGTTGATAATTACAATTGTGGATTTCCCCACATGTTTTTTTTTCTATTTTTTTTGCTTTTTTTCCAAAATTGTTTTCTTCTTTTTTTTTTCCCATTTTTTTATGTTTTTTGTTCAGAATTGTTTTTATTGTTTTTATTTTTTTTAATATGGAGCTGGTTGAAAATTTAGTTTTGTAGTTTTTTTTAAAAACACTGTGGATTGCTACAGTGTTCCTACACATGGTTTTTTTTTTTTTTTTTTTGTTTTTTTTTCCAGAATTGTTTTGGTCGATTTTTTTTTCATATTGAGCTGGTTAAGAATTTAGCTTAATAGTTTTTTTTCTTTAAACCACTATGGATGCTACAGTGTTCCTCCACATAATTTTTTTTATTATGATTTCTTTAAAATTATCTTTATTGATTTTATTATTTTTAATATTGAGTTGGTTGAGAATTACAACTGTAGATTTTCTCACAAAACATTATAAATTGCTACAATGTTTTCCTACATGATTTTTTTTCCTTTCGGTTTTTTTTTGTTATGATTTTTTTTAAAAAATCTTCTTTGTTCATTTTATTTTTTTAATATTAATCTGGTTAAGAATTTAGTTTTGTAGTTTTTTCCTTAAAAACATTATGAATTGCAATAATTTTTCTTCATATAATATTTTTTTTATTTTTTTCACAAACTTATAATAACGCACAAATATACCACAAACCTGTAACATCACACATGCATGACATCTAGTTCATCTCCAATTATCGTTCAATCCTTAATGGGCTCTAGGAAAAAAAAATAGAAATAAAAATCTGTAACTCCCTCCTTAAAATTTGTCTTAATTAAATCTACGTCTAGTTGATTTGATAATGATTGTTATCCAGTGTAGAAAGATGATAAAAATAAGGTTTTATTTTGTGTTTGTCTAATTTATAAGAGGATTTTATAACATACATAAAAAAATTAAAATTTTAGATTTTCACCACGAATCTAGATTTATAATAATGTTACAATATAATTCAATACTCAAAAAGTAATTAAATATTAATTTAACATACTAAATTAATGTAAATAAAAATTTTAATATTTAAAAATTACGATATTTCATTGAATGATTTTTATATTTAAAAATTCTTAAATTTATGAAGATCAACACCCCCAGCAGTAAAACTAAATTTCTAGTAAAATTATATAAACAAAAAAATATTTAAAAATATAACATATATTAATTAAGTCATAATTAATATTCCCAATTCAATTATCACATCTCACCGAAAGTTATCGAAACTATTACTTGTGTAATAAATATTATTTTTTTAAATATTATTTATTTAAAAATATATAAATAATATTTTTATTTTATAATTTAAATTTTATTTTTAATATCAGCAAGTCTAAACAATTTATAAACATAAAAAATTAATTAAAAACTTAAAAAAATTAAAAAAATTCATTTGAAAAGGCAAAATTAATCGGATAGAATTACTAATTGATTACCATTGTGTACTTGTCCTTCGTCTTTCCTATTTATTAAAAAAATATTATGGGGTGTTGAATTGCTTAAGAGGGCATCTCTGTTGTTATAGAGTGCACTTAAAAATACATATTTTTTTAAATAGTTTTTATTTTAAAATATATTAAAATAATATTTTTTAATTTTTAAAAATTATTTTTAATATTAATATATTAAAATAATATAAAAACATAAAAAAATAAAATTTAAATAATTTTTTAAAATCTTTTAATGAAACAACCGTGTTCTAAAGATATCATAATCATCTACCAGTAAAATAATCTTAACACATTATTTTAATAAATAGTGAAAACAGTACGACAAGACAGGCCAAAGAGCCGAAAACAACACAAACTCTGCCAGGCCGAGTCACAACGATGTGCTCGCATGCTCCAGCATCACAATAGAACAACAGAAGAGAAGGCACAGCCACGAAGAGATCCCATTATTCGAAAGAAAAACAACCCCAGCATGAGGAAATCATACGGATCGTCTGCTCATGGATGCACATGTGTTTCCTCTTAATCCACCCCAAACTTCGACTTCCTGCGCTCCAAGACGAACTCGTACACCTTTTTTGGGTCTTCAAGAGACTTGGATACACTCTTTTTTTGCATGCATCTCTTAGCCCATGCAATGATCTTGGGGCACTCTGCCTCTATGCTGAAGTTTCCACAGGTCTCATAGGCATAAAACCAGCAGTAGAAAGGAACGAACGCAACATCCACGTACCCAAAGTTCTCTCCGCCGAAATAAGGCTTGTCTCCAAGCTCTCCTTCCAACAGCTTGAGGCACTCGATAAAATCCTTTTTTGCTTCCTCCAGTTTTTCTCCTTTCGTAGTCTATATCTTCTTAGTAATCTCGAATACCTGAAAGATTCAAAGCACAGTATATTGTAAATTAAGCGGACTAAACAGCACCTAGAACAAAAGACCTTGCAAGGTCCAGTTCCCATGCATACGTACCTTCTTGTCAATAAAATCTGCCCAGAATCTGGACTGGGCTCTTTGGTAAGGATCAGAAGGCAGGAGAGGGGCCTTTCCCTTCCATACATCGTCAACATACTGAACAATAATAAGGGACTGACAAACTGGTCTTCCATTGTGGATGAGAGTTGGGAGCTGCTTGGATACTGAGTTCATCTGAAGAAGCAAATTTGTGATCTCGTCCCTCGGGTTCTGTTCACTGTACACATCATACTTGACTCCCTTCTCTGCCAATGCTATTCTCACTCTTACACTAGAAGGGGCGCCTGCCTGAAATTCCAGCATTAGTGTCACCTCATCAGCCATTGTTGTTGTGAAGAGGAGTAAAACTGAAGCACAGATAGTTTTTTCTCGCCTTTCAGAATGGCTGTGCTCTTGATAGTGGAGAGTAGAAATCTTTGTAGCTTATCTATCTTTGCAGAAAGATGTGGTAGAAATAAATAGGTGGAAAATGTGCTGTGCTAGTACTGCCCAGTGGGCAATTAGATGGCATATCACAGTTTCATGTTTGTTCCTTTCTATATGTCTTCAACTAAATCACGCCATGCAGTACTCAATGATTCCTGAAAAATAGACATGGGAATCTCAGAGTTAATTACCCCTGATAAAATGAGATAATTATTCATAAATTTGAGAAATTAAGCCCTCGTATATGGATGTATATTATTAATGTGGTTACCAGCTGGTGCATAAATGTAGTTGATGATTTGATATCGAATAAGCATGCAAGAATTATATTTATACTTTTAGTTCAAAAATATATATCAAAAGAAATTAAAATTAATATGTTGGTAATTAAATTGGTTAAGAGCATATATAAGGGAAAGTGCAAACGTTGTAAAATTAAATCCCTAACTTATATGAAAAATCTTAATTAGATATCCAACTATTTCTCATCTAAATTAGTTTTTTCAACATATATATATATCAATATATAGATTCTAAATTATATCCTTTCATCGTTTTCTAGTTAATAAAACTATTTAATATTCATTTCATGAAACTGGTGATTTCTCTTTCCTATAAAAAAAACCCATCTAGTTTCTTAATTTCTTTTGATTATATTTGAGATTCACAATTTAAAAGATATTTTTTTAAATGAAAAGAGTATAACAATTTATCAAACCAGTTTTTCTAGGCTTGATCAGGCGCTGAACCCAATTATATATTGGTCGGACGATTTATTAAACTCAACTTTTCTAGGCTTTACCGAACTTAAAGTCCATATGTATAAAGATTTTTTTTCTCCGATCAATGATATTTTTCTTTGATGAAGTCAAATAATTTTTCTCTTTAACAAAGAAGATGATGAGTTATAAAGACCAATTAAAATTCTTAGAAGAGGGGGTTTTGAGTTTCTATTCTCCACTTGATATTTATTTTTTAAATTTTTTTAAAAATATCATCAATAAATTCATAAATTCACTAAAAAATCTTAGTTAGAAAAAATAAATTAGATTATCTAAACAATGAAAGTAACCAATTATTTAATATGTAAGTTTTGTTTTCAAGTTACTTGAATTTGTTGAGATGTCATCAAATTAAAAATTTATAGATATATTGGAAACCAAATTGAGAAAATGAAAATATTGGAAACCTAATCGAGGTTGTGTCCTTAGATTTGAAACTTTTTCATGTTTTGCCTGAAGAAAACCAAGGATAGCTTTGGTAATTTCAAGTCAATTTATACACGATTTGTTTTTGCCATGGGTCCATGGGTCAGTGTCACGGGAAGCTCGAATGTGGAATCATTTTTGAACATCAAATTATTGTTCTTGAGAACTGACTATTCACGTGTCGGCAACCATATTCTTGTCTGAAATATATTTTTAGTTTTTTTCATAATAAAAATTAAAATTTAGTAAAATTATACATCAATAAAAATATTTTAAAATACAGCATTGAACGAGTTGTAAGTTGTAAATATTATTTCTGACCCTTTTAAATAGTAAATTAGACGGATATAATTTTCAGAGTTCTTGATGAAGCCAAAGAAGAGTTTGCAGAGTTTATGGCTATTAGGCCTGGCACACTAATGGCTACGGTTTCTTTGGCTGGGGTATGCCGAGGAAGGTGGAGACTCCTTCCATTGATAAGACAGGATCAATATCCATGCAGGAGAATGCAGATGGAAGGGTTGGAATTGAGAGTGGCTTAGTTTTATTAAAGCATAAATAAAATGGAGATTTTCAATTCTCTATTTGTTGATGGTCTTTTCTTAAACCAAGACCAGATTGGTAGTGGAGAACAGTATTACGCAGTGCTTCTGTGATGCAAATTGTGCTTCGCATGAAAAAGCTTTAAAACTAATATATTTTTTAATTCACGCGAAACACAATTTACAGTTTACACTGTGTAGCAAAACGAAGCCTATGATGATTAATGTGCTTCGCCTGAAATTAAAGCTTTGAAACTAATATCTTGTGTTCTTTTTACTCTGACAAAAAAACTAAAAGTTCTTAGATTTTACAGCTGCTTCTGCCCAGAAAGCTTGGCATTGTCGGTTGGTACAGAGGAGACTCCAATTGCAATTTTCATTTGTTTGGCCATTGTTTAATTCCTTTTACATGGGATAAATAAACCCTTTTTCTCGAATTTTGTTTTGGTTGAGCCCTCTGAGTATTCTGCTAATTTTGGGACATTAGAACTTGCGTTATACAGTGACACAATAAATGCTGATCAATCCCGTTATTTGACTCGAATTAAGGATTGATCACAAATATGATTGATAATAACAAGAAATTTAAAAAATATATGCTTTGCCTACCCTTGCTGTTCTAGTGTTCTTCCCTTCTTTGATTTTCGAGCATCTACCGAAAACAGAAAAAAAAAAAAACCTTGTAATGTGATTGAACTACTTAAAACTTGGTATAAGAAAATTAACTTGAGGATATATATAGAATGCCAAATCTTTCCATATTAACATGAGGCTTTGTGTGCGTTGAGTGCCAAATCTAATAAATTCTCAAACCTTCCCTTTTCCGAGCAAAAATTAGCACATCAAATACAAATTATACGAACTAGTTCAGATCCAAGGAAATGGCAGCTAGTTCAGATTCAAGGAAAAGCGTTCAAAGCATAAATCACAAACAAATAAGCTAGCTAAATATGATTGAAGGTCTGGACATATCCAGTTCCTCGTCAACCAAGGAGCACAGCCAAGTGCCCCAGAATTACAGAAAGTTCAATATTATTTGTAAAAGAAACAACTCCAACATGGAGATCAACCACATGAACTACTAATTAAACAAAAAAAAATAAAAACAACTTACTGCCTTGACCATATCCTTCTAATCAGTCAAACCCAAGGCTCTTTCTTATCTCCATAACCAACTCGTGGACCTTTCCAGGTTCTGCAAGAGACTTGGCTACACTCTCTTTTTGCAGGCACCTTTTAGCCCATGCAATGATCTTGGGACATTGAGCTTCTATGCTGAAGTTTCCGATGGTCTCATAAGTAGAAAACCCGCAACAGAAAGGAAGAAAGGCAATATCCACATACCCCAGAGTCTCACCCCCAAAATAAGGCTTCTCTCCTAGTTCTCCCTCCAATAACTCAAGGCATTCAAAGAAACCCTTCTTTGCCGCCTCCATTTCTTCTCCTTTTGTTGTCCATATCTTCCTAGAAAGATCATGTATCTGAAGATTCACAGCACTTCATCACAAAAATAATATAGCAGAACACAAAACCTAAGACGTGCACAAACAATATTGTCTTTAAGGATATTTACTTTCCTTAAAGATATTTACCCACATAAAATTATTATCCACCAGGATTCAATAGGTTCTTCCTCGAAAGGAGGGATGCAAAAACAACAAGGCAAATACCAACAAGAAAATCCAGTAAGTTTAAGTGTTTTAAGTTAAGTGGTATTTTGTGTTTTTCTAATATGAGATATAAAAATATTTTTACTTTAAATACTTCAATTTAAAAAAAAAAACCAAATATTTCTGATAAAAAATAAAAACATTTTGAAATAATCTCTGAAAACGTTTTCCAATATAAAATAATTTTTTTTTAAAATAACCTCTAAGAATTCATTTTTACAGCACATAATTGATATTACAGTAACATATATCGCAGTAGCAAAGGAATATATATTTGTCCTCACGCAAGCATAGATACATGTATCGAAGGGGGACCAAAGATTTAGCAAGATTAAAGGTATATATATCCATACCTTTTTATCAATAAAATCAGCCCAGAACATGGACTGAGCTCTTTCATAAGGATCAGAAGGTAGCAAAGGAGTCTTGCCCCTCCACACATCATCAATATACTGAACAATAATAAGGGACTCGCAAACTGGTTTTCCTCTGTGGACGAGAACTGGAATCTTCTTGTAGACTGGGTTCATCTGAAGAAGCAATGCACTCTTGTCCCTCAAGTCCTGTTCACTGTACTCATACTTGACTCCCTTCTCTGCCAATGCTATTTTAACTCTCATGCCAAAAGGGCTTGCCCAAAAATCCAGCAGTGTCACCTCATCAGCCATTGTTGTTGTGAAAAAGAGTAAAACTGAATCACAGATAGTTTTTTTCTCGCCTTTCAGAATGGCTGTGCTCTTGATAGTGGAAAGTAGAAATCTTTATAGCATATCTGTCTTTGCAGAAAGATGTAGTGGCGGAAATAAATAAGTGGAAAATGTGCTGTGCTAGTGCCCAGTGGGCAATTGGATACCATAACGCATTTTCATGTTTGTTCCTTTCTATGTCTTCAACTACATCACACCAACCGGTCAATGATTCCTGAAATCTTAGAGTTAATTACCCTGACAAAATGAGATAATTATTCATAAATTTGAGAAATTATCACCGGAATTCATATTATATACGATCAATATATATTTTATTAGGGGGATTGTGTAGGGAAAATAAAATATATGATAACGAGAGTATTTCTTAAGTGATATTTTTTTTTTATTATTATTCAAAGTAAGCAATAATCTTGCCAACAAACTTTTTCAGTTTTTGCCTGAAGAAAACTAAGGATAGCTTTGGTAATTTCAAGTCAATTTATATGCGATTTGTTTTTGCCATGGGTCCATATATCAGTGTTATGGGAAGCTCGAATGTGTGGAAACCACCAAATCTGGGCTCGAAACTTTTTAAAAAAAAACTTGCAATCATTTTCCTGTGAACATCAAATTATTGTCATTTTCTTGAGAATTCACTATTCACGTGTCAACAACCCTATTCTTGTCTGACCTGATAACTAGGATTTTGCTGTGTTCAAGGGTATAATGGCCAAGGAGTAGCTATTTTGAGATTTCTTTCATGCTTAAATTTAGAAAATTAAGGATGTAGTGGGATTTAGGAGGAGGGACATAGCACGTATCTCCATGTTGTGCAGGACCCATCAAGCCCTTTCTGATTTTGGTTGGGGTATGCCTATGAAGGTGGAGATCGACTCCTTGCATTAATAAGACAGGATCAATCTCTATGCAATATGGTTATTGGTTTTATCAATGATTATCCGAAAAAAATCTCTATGCAGGAGAAGGCAGATGGAAGGGGTGGAATTGAGATTGGCTTTGTTTTATTAAAGCAGAAAATGGAGATCTTCAATTTTCTATTTGTCGATGGTAGTACTCTTGTCTTGAACCAAGACCAGATTGCTAGTGGAGAACAGCAGTACGAGAACAGCAAATGTAGGCAAAACAAATATTTAACAGTAGCTATCAGATTTCAAGCCCGTTCGGCTACGCAGTACTTCTGAGATGCAAATTGTGCTTAATTCGCATGAAAAAGCTTTAAAACTAAAATATTTGTTTTTTTTCACGCGAACCACAATTTACACTGTGTAACAAAGCGAAGCCTATGATAATCGTGTAGCAGTATGATAATTGTGTCAGCTTATTTTACCATTTACGAAAGCCAAGATGATAGATATTCATGACTTAATTATGAGCAACAGATGTTATCTACTAATCTCTAAATTATATTATTTTCGAAATATTTATTATTTTGTGTTAATTCAGTTTCGTAATAATTAATATTCACTTGAATAGGATAACATTTGAGACTAAATTGAAGACTTATCAAAGAATTGGGGACCAAATAAAAACAATTATTTAAAATCTAGGACTAAATTGAAATGGGATAAAAAAAACTAGGGAAAAAATATATATTTGACGGGTGTAATGCTCGTGACAACGTATACGGAAGTTGTGGCGTGATGGTGGCGCATGCAGCCTTCTTTGAGCTTTGATGATGCCAGAATTTTCTTGTCAGGTCTTCCTTTCAGGATAACACATGTCACCCTTCAAGTCCTGACATGGCTAGTAACCTTTCTTTCTTCCTCTCTTATCTCCTTCCCTTCCTTTCCCTTCCCTGGTTTTCAAGCAACAACCGAAATTAAAAAAAAAAAAAACTTGGTGGATTGTGGTAGGAAAAACCCGTGAGTTGTAGTCTATTTTGTATTGTAATGTGATTGAACTACTTAAAACTTGGTATAAGAAAATTAACTTGAGGATATATATATATTGAATGGAGAGGATTTGTGTGCGTTGAGTGCCCAATCTAATAAATTCTCAAACCTTCCCTTTTCCGAGCAAAAATTAGCACATCAAATACAAATACCAACTAGTTCAGATCCAAGGAAATGGCAGCTAGTTCAGATTCAAGGAAAAGCGTTCAAAGCACACATCACAAACAAATAAGCTAGCTAAATATGATTGAAGGTCTGGACATATCCAGTTCCTAGTCAACCAAGGAGCACAGCCAAGTGCCACAGAATTACGTACAGAAAGTTCAATATTATTCGTAAAAGAAACAACTCCAACATGGAGACCAACCACATGAACTACTTACTGCCTTGACCATATCCTTCTAATCAATCAAACCCAAGGCTCTTCCTCATCTCCAAAACCAACTCGTGGAGCTTTCCAGGTTCTGCAAGAGACTTGGCTACACTCTCTTTTTGCAGGCACCTTTTAGCCCATGCAATGATCTTGGGACATTGAGCTTCTATGCTGAAGTTTCCGATGGTCTCATAAGTAGAAAACCCGCAACAGAAAGGAAGAAAGGCAATATCCACATACCCCAGAGTCTCACCCCCAAAATAAGGCTTCTCTCCTAGTTCTCCCTCTAATAACTTAAGTCATTCAAAGAAACCCTTCTTTGCCGCCTCTAGTTCTTCTCCTTTTGTTGTCCATATCTTCCTAGAAAGATCATTTATCTGAAGATTCACAGCATATCATCACAAAAATGTAGTCCTAATTATGTAAAAGTAAGTAAAATGCCAAAAATATCACAGAATAATGTTGGGAATATAATGAACAGAACACAGTAGAACACAAAACTTAAGTGAGTGCACAAACAATGTCCTTAAGGATATTTACTCACGTAAGGTTCCTTAAAGCTATTTACCCACATAAAATTGTCCATCAGGATTCAATAGCTAGGTTCTTCCTCGAAAGGAGGAAGTTTAAGTGTTTTAAGTCAGGTGATATTTTGTTTTGTCTTTAAAAATACAGGTGTATATATATATATAATGTTTTTATCTTTAAAAATGCAGGTGTATATATAAACTTATAGCCCATAACAACAAATTAAGAAGAAAATAAATAGAAAAATTAAAATATGCAACAGCTAGCTAGCTAGAAAATAAACGGTAGAATATATATAATTATATTTTTTTAATATGAAATATAAAAATATTTTTACTTTAAATACTTTAACTTTTAAAAAAAAATTCAATATAAAATAAAAATATTTTGAAATAATATCTGAGAATTCATTTTTACATCACATAATTGATATTACAGTAACATATATAGCAGTAGCCAAGGAATATATATTTGTCCTCACGCAAGCATAGATACATGTATCGAAGGGAGGCCAAAGATTTAGCAAGATTAAAGGTATATGTCCATACCTTTTTATCAATAAAATCAGCCCAGAACATGGACTGAGCTCTTTCATGAGGATCAGAAGGTAGCAAAGGATCGAGCCTTGTCCCTCCACACATCATCAATATACTGAACAATAATAAGGGATTCACACACTGGTTTTCCTCTGTGGATGAGAACTGGAATCTTCTTGTAAACTGGATTCATCTGCAGAAGCAAATCACTCTTTCCGTTCATCAAGTCCTGTTCACTATACTCATACTTGACTTCCTTCTCAGCCAGTGCTATTTTGACTCTCATGCCAAAAGGGCTTGCCCAGAAATTCAACAGTGTCACCTCATCAGCCATGGTTGAAGTGAAACAAAATATCACTAGATCATAAATAGTAGAAAGCAAGACTTTATAGCAGACTTGCTATCTTCATCTGCAGAGTGTATGTGGTTGTGATAAATCGTGGAAAAAGTTGCTAAGCTATATGCTAATCAATGATAAAGTAAGCAAAAATTATATTTAGAATAATGTTTATTCACGACCAAAAGCATTCAACCCAGTTATTAAGGCCGGTTTGTGTTTCTTTAATAGAAAGTGAGTTTTTTAAAATTATTTTTATGTTTGTTTATTATTAGAAAAATTAATTAATAAAAAATATTTTTCAGTTAAATAAAATTTAATTTGGTTTTTTAGAAAAGTATTTTTTTTTATTTTAGACAGAATATATTTTTCAGAAGTTATGAAAAATTTAAAAATATCATATTAATTATTTGCTAATTATATCAAATTTGATTCTCAAATTTTTTATTGTTATATATTTTATTTTGAATTTTTTTTTCAATTTCATCTCTTAAAATTTGATTTAATTTGATTTTTATATTAATTTTAATCTTCATATTTATGATTGTTTTTTGCTTTTCTCTTATTATTTTTTTAATTAAAATTTTTTATCTATCAAAATTGATCCTTATTCTTTTGATTGTTATATTTATTTAATTTGAAATAATTTATGAAATTATAATTATAATTATTTTAATTTCATCATCTTTCAACTTTTTTATCTGTTAGATTTGATTTCTATTATTTTGATTGTTATTTATTTTATTTGAGATAATTTATGAAATTAGATTTTTTTTTCAATTTCATTCTCATTCAACCTTTTAATTTATAAGATTTGTTACTCAGTAAACTTGAAAAAAAAAAACATTAATAAGTTATTTTTCAGCTTATTTTCCATGATATAACAAAACACTGGAAAGTGTTTTTCAACTTTTTTTCATGACACTACCAAACATCAAAAAATAATTCATTTCCTAGAAATTTACTTTTCAAAAAAACCATTTTTTAAAAGAAAATATTTTCCAGCAAACAAACAAGACCTAAAACCAAACTGAGTTTACCACCCAGAAGGTTAAATTTCAAGTTATATGAGTTAACTCGTAATAGTTTAAAATAATTTTTTTTTTTAGTTTTAACATCTTATATGAAAAATTAAAAAAATAATTTATATAGATATAAACTATATATATTGTAAACTATAAAATTTTAAAAATTATTTTAAAATACTTTTTATTAGACATTAAAAATATAATATATTAAGATTATTTCAACCGTTGAAAGTATTTTAAAAAAAAACCTTATCAACTTTTTCCTTTTGAACACACACACAGACAAATACACACACACACACTTTTAATATCATATTAAAAAAAATAAAATATTATTTTAATGTTTATATATAGAGTAAACAATAACGTGAAATTACACTTTCTTTTTATGTTTATTGTATAATATATAATGTATAATGAATAGAAGGCATATGATAAATTACAATTCACTAGTCCTTGAGAGGTGCACGTTTTGTTAATTAACAACCAGAACCTCATATTTCTTTCATTTATTTATTTAAGCACAACTTATATAATTAAAATTTGATTCAATCAAGGAAATACGAAACCATCAATTAAATTTTAATTAAAAAACATTTGTAATTAAAATTATTCAAATTTTAGGATTTTAAATGAAAATGATCCTAGATCTTAAAAATCAATTGAAGAGGTTCCAAAACTTTGATTTAATGATGGTTTTTTTTTTTTTAAAAAAAAAACCATCTTAAAGCAACGTCTAGTTGATTTGGTAATGATGGTAAGATAAAATCAAGAATATAATTCAATACTCAAGAAGTAATTAAATACTAATTTAACATACTTAATGTAAATAAAAAATTTAATATTTAAAAAATATAGGATGATTTTTATTTTAATTATAACCACATATTTGAATGTCTTGATAAAAGAATATGAAGTTATATTTTTGTTGTTTTCTTGTTTTTTTTTTTATAATAATAATTGGATTACAAGCCTTCTATTTAAGTTGTTGTTGTGTGTTTTCTTTTTCGTTCGATCTTTTTTAAATAGAAAAAATTGTAATAAATTGTCTGGTAACCACCCATCTTCTTCATTCCTTTTTATTCCAAGGATGTGTGACTTCAAGTGCTCTCTTTCATTTCTTCACATATCATATCTCTTTCTTTTGACAACTCTGAGTTGTTTCTATTATGTATTCTAATCTTCCTTTTACTTGATCAAACTTTGTTCTCCATTGTGTATTATTAGTTCAACTTATAACAAAATCTTGTTCTTCTTAGGCTCTGTTTGTTTCTGTGAAATTGCTTTTGAAAAAAATTAATTTTTTTTATTTGCTTTAAATTAATGTTTTTTTAGTGTTTTCAAATCATTTTGATGTGCTGATATCAAAAATAAATTTAAAAAAAATAAAAAAAACATTATTTTAATACATTTTCGAATGAAAAACATTTTGAAAATCAACCACACTCCCAAACAGATTCTAATCTGGTCCAAATTTATCAAACATTTGTCAAGTCTAGTCTTTTCTTAGGTCTGTATTTCTTGTCTTTAGTATAACATCCATGCAATGATCTTTCTTGGATTATCTCGTCAAACTCGTAAATTAAATTATGAGATCATGATAACCTAATAGAAACAAAATAAATCACAAAGCTCATTTTTCTTAAAGAAAATACTAACTACTTTTCAAACCTATGACCTGGGTATTAGACTGAAAGCACCATACCTGGTAAAAATCATGAAATTTAATTCTCAACCAATCAAATTATAAATGATAAAATTCAAAAATATAATTTTAATTATACAAAAAGATTAAAAAAAATAGCAATTAAAAGAACAAGGATCAAATTGAAACACAATAAATTTTATTAAAGGATAAAATTGAAAACAAATCAATTTTTTTAAAAAAAGACCAAGAACAAAAATTAAAAATCAAAAGAATAAGTATTGAAGTAGAAATCCTCATAAATTGGAGGACAATTCTAAGACTTTGCATGACTGTTGTAAACTTTGATAAAAAAAAAAAAAATTACTTATGACAAACTATGCCACCAATGACCATATACGCCGCTCCAGATAAAAAATGATACGATGACAGTTCTAATGATACAGTTTATAGTGTTTTTTTTTTTTTTTTGGTTTCTTGTTTGGTGATTTAAAAATAAATCTAAGTTACTAAATTATTAGATTAATTTTGGAATCATTAAATTAACCCCTTTTTTTCAGTGTATTTAAAACCCAATATAAATTAAGTTTCGGTTTCTTAAATTAAGCTATTGCACCGGATTTAATAACAATCAAATGGATAGGTATAATTAATGTTTGCCAAAGATCAACGTGGTGGATTGATTGAGACTCGTTGATTGAGCGGCTTCTGGGTTGCCACGCACTACAATATTGTTGATTCTTTTTCTTCGAGCTGTCTATGGTTGTAGCGTTGGGGATGGTATGTTAGGGACATTTATCAACTTTTCTAGACAGGGAAGACTGTGTTTTAAAATTATTTTATCTAAATTAATATGTTTTTTATGTTTTTAAATTAATTTGATGTGCTGATATCAAAAATAATTTTTTAAAAATAAAAAATATTATTAGCATACTTTTACGAGTGAAAAACATTTTGAAAAACAACCACAACCACACTTTCAAACACAACCATACTTCCAAACACAACCATATAATGAAATTGATGAATATTTATATAGAATTGATAGATATTTTATGGATTTAATAAATAATAAATAAAATATGAATATTATAAAATTCAATTCAAAATTCCTCCAAACTTAATCCAAATCATATATTTATATTATATAAACACTTTAATATAGATATATATAATATTTATCATTTTATTATTTAATATAGGTATACACACTTCAATATATATAATAACTATTTTGTTTTTTATTGATTAGTAAATAATAATAGATAATAAATACTTATTAAATACCTCAAACTTGATAAATAATTTATAGATATTTAAATTTTTTATATGATGAATAATAAATAAAATATAAATATCAAGAATTTCAACTGGGGTACCCATTTACAACCCTACTTATGACTCTAGATTTTATGGGATCGGTTCCTTCAATGAATAAAAAGTTTGCAATTATGCAAAAGAAGAGAGCGTTACTATTTTATAAAAATCTCTCTGGCTATGGAATTATTCTTTATATTCTTTACTCAAGCTTTAGTGTTTTTGCCACGCGTCTATTTTTTATAAAACGAAAAGTTAAAGAATTTACTTACCTAAAGACATTAAATTTGTCTAGTTTTCATGCGAAGAATTTCCATGGATGATAACTTGCAAATTTTGCTGGAAGAATTAGAAATGGCTAAAATTCAAAGATTTCAGATACGCTACCTGCAGTGCCTTGAAGTTCATGCTCTAAACTTCCTAGCATGTGCAGCATTGGTAGGTAGCCCAAGCCGATGGACCTCGACCAAAATACACAAGGCCTGATGATGAATCACAGCCTGCAGCTCCTTTCCAGGATGATCAGTGATCATGAATGCAGCTTGGAGAAAAAGAATAAATGTTGCAGAAAGTTGTTCACTGCCAACCAGATCTTGACACAAGTTTCATTAATACATATGTATTTATATCATAACCACCGACTTGAAGTTCAACTTTACAGGGAGGAAACCACATCCTAAGTCAGGCACGACGAGGTGCCCTCTCGGACTATAAGCACAAGGCAGGCACAGCTAAGTGCCCTCTCAGACTAGAAACACAAGGCAGGCACAACTGTCTGCCCTCCTTATTTAAAACATAAATCACTCAGAACACAAGTAAAACTTCTTAACAGGAAATGGCACATGCCTGATCTGCATGTTGTTCTTTCTTCTACTCAATACCAAACTTCTTCATCAGCATCAGAACGAAATCATAGACCTTTTGTGGATCTTCAAGGGCCTTGGATACAGTCTCTTTCTGCAAGCACCTCTTACAGTAAGCAATCATCTTCGGACACTCGGCCTCTATGTTGAAGTTTCCGATGGTCTCATAGGCATAAAACCAGGAATAGAAAGGAACAAGTGCTATATCAACGTAGCCGATGGTCTCGCCCCCAAAGTAAGGCTTGTCTCCGAGCTCTCCTTCCATCAACTTGAGGCTGTCAATGAAGTCCTTCTTGGCTGCCTCCTGTTCTTCTCCTTTTTTCGTCCATATCTTCCTCCCAAGGTCATATATCTGCAGATTCATACCATCACACAAAGGTAAAAATAAAAAAATAAAAAAATCAAAGACTCTTTGGAATCACAAAAGCCAAAAGTAGCCCCAAACCCAAAGTCCTCGTTGAGATTTCCTTGTTAGCTACAGTAATTAATACCTGTATACAGGGTAAAGCAAAATAATTCACTGTCACAAAGTGCACAAATCTAACACAACTAAATTGAGGAACAGTGATGGTGCCCAGAATCTTCTCTTTTACTAGGTTGAAAGTGACTGGAAGTAAAAAATCAAATCTTTGAGAGCAAAAACCAACCAACCAAATTAGAAGGCTCTGGACTTTTTTCCCACCACAATAAAGGAAAGCTTGATCAACAGGAAATTAACCTCAAGTGTCACTGTCAATGATATATTTTTTGATACTTGAGGGTGAGTGGGTGGCTACTGAGTACTGACAACCCACCTGTAGCCAATAACTCACTCATACAGACAGAAATATCATCACCTGAGTCCAAATTCTTATCTTCGTTGCAACCTTCTATGACATTTTTTTATGTTTTCCTGTTGAATCTTTAAAGCAGTTGGATACACCCAACTTGGTAATCCTTTTTTTACAAAAACATCCTGCCAACCTCTAATTTAATTCTCATGAATTCGCCATAATAAAAATATAGTTCATCAATTAGAAACCTTAAAGACCATTTTTTTTTTATCAACAAAAGAAAAATCACCGCCAACAACAATTGAGATGAACATAAACAGAATTTCGACCAATCCATATCATGATGCCTAATTTCTTCCTTTGATATTAATCTTAGTGCTGTACAATTTTAATTTTTGTTTTATGCTATTCTACTTCTTTCAAGCTGATCAAATTTCAAAATAGGTTTAATCAGATCATAGCTCAAATCTAACAAATTCAAGAACAAAAAAGATGGAACTCTTTAAGTGCAAAGAAACACACCTTCTTGTCAACAAAATCAGCCCAGAACCTAGACTGAGCTCTCTGGTACGGATCAGAAGGCAACAAAGGAGCGCTATCCTTCCACACCTCATCAATATATTGAACAATAATAAGTGACTCACAGACAGGTTTCCCATTATGGACAAGAACTGGGATTTGCTTGTTAACAGGATTCATTTGAAGGAGCAAAGCACTTTTGTTCCTCAAATCTTCTTCACTGTACTCATACTTGACGCCCTTTTCAGCCAACGCTAATCTCACTCTCATACCAAATGGACTTGGCCAGAAATCCAACAGGGTCACTTGATCACTAGCCATTCTTGAAGTGAAAAAGAAGATGCTGCAACTTGCAAGTTAGGGTTCTTTTGCTTTGTTTTCTTGGGATACAAATGTGGTTGTGCTCTGGCAGTATCGAAATGCGAGTATTTGTAGTTGGAAAAAGGCTGGAGTGAGTAGATTATGGCAGATTTTTTAGGGTTGTGTGATTGAAGGGCGGAGAATAATATAACTTTTATTTTGGTTTTGTTTAATATTTAAAATTTTTAGTCTGGAAAGGTATAGTTACAAGTCTGAATTTTATTATTTTTAATTAAAATTTAATTATTTTCTAAATAATATGCATCTATATAAATTTTAAATTTAAGCAGCTATCACTCTAAAAAATAAAATAAATTATATATGAAATAATTTAAAAGTCTAAATAACTTTTATTCAAAAAATAAATAATTATTAGAGAATAAAATGTATCATATCATATATCATATCATTTTATCTTGAGGAATAAAATATGGTTATTTGACAGACTGCATGAGAGAGATGTCTAATATGTCAGCATATATAGTACGTTATCAAGGACCCATGCTGTTTATTTTCTGGGCCTTGCCATGGCTTTTTTTTTTTCAATACTTTTTTTTATTTTTTTTAAATTAATATTTTTTAATTATTTTGATGTATTAATATCAAAAATAATTTTTAAAAAATAAAAAGAATATTATTTTGATATATTTCTAAGTAAAAAATACTTTAAAAAACAACCACAACAACATGAAACCGAGGTTTTCTAAGAAACAAATGGTGCGTTACCTAATAGATTTTTTTTTTCATTTCAATTTTTTTATTTTCTTTTCCAATGAAAAAAATAAAAAAATTCATTATTTTTTTAAGATGCATTTTTCCATTTTAAAAAAAAAGAAATGCATCAAGAATATAACTAGTTTTCATAAAAAAATCAAAACCATAACTTTTAATAATTATCTTGATATTTTTTATTGTGATACTCTAGTTATAGAATATTACTTTCACTTTATTCAAATAAAAAACTACCATAAGAAGCTATATTATTAACTTTAAAAAATATATATTAAATTTATAATAAAAAATAAATTTATGCTACTAACTAAATATAAAATATTGAAAAAAATAATTTTAATCTTTTATATTGCTAAAGAGTTTTCGAATATAAAGAAAAAAATTATAATTTTCATGTCTTTTCTTTATTTCAAAAACTAGTAAAGAAAAATATATTTTGAATAGAAAAATATTGTATTTGATCATGAAGTTTCGATTTTTATTTTTATAACCCTAAATGTTTATAAAATTAAAGTATTACTCAGTTTATCTTGCAGTTGTCTCATGCGTAGTCATTGCTGCAATCACCAAAAAAAAAAAAAAAATATTGGCCATTGCATCATCTCCTCCAATTAATTAGGAAAGAAAACGAAAACGGAATTTCTAGATTTCAAAACCCATTTCAGTCGAAGATTAATTATTGGGTGTAGTTGGGACAGCAGAGTATTAATCTCGTAAATAAACAATTTTTTTTTTAAAAAAATTGAAATGTGTGAATAGTTTTCGCCGGATTCAGATGGCATATGCAGCACTGTCTAGTAGCCAAAATCTTATTTCCAGGATAGAGGCTGAAGTATCTTGGCGTCCCTTCCATGCTTGAGGCTTTTTGATTTTTTCGTGCATATTCAAGAAGTTAAATTAGCCCCTTGCTTCCATTTTGTTATTTTATTATTCATTTTCTAAAGAAGTTTTTAGTTATTTTGAAAATAAGACAGGTTACTTTTTTAAAAAAATTAGTTTTTTTTTAAATTAAATTAAATTAATTAAACTTCTAGGTTAAGTTAGCAACAAATCGGCTTGTTGAGAAATCCAACAAAGTCATCTCATCACCAACCATTGTTGAATTGAAAAAGAAAACGATGCAAGTGGCTATGTTTTTTTTTGTTCGAAAAGCTGAATGATTTGTTTTCTTAATTTTATTCAAATTGATTGTGTTATGTTGAAACAATTTTTTTACAGTTTAATTTTTAATCTAGACCAAATAAAAAGTTGGATCATGAGGTTCATATTAGTAAAGTGAATTATAATATAAAATAAAATGTAATTTTTTATTATTAATAAAAGTGTAATCAACGGAGATAAAATAAAATGACTAAATTATATAATATAAAGTGTAATTTTCCCTTATTATGAAGCCAGTAATATTTCAGTCACAAATTACTTAGCTTGATTTAACCTGAATAATTAGTGTTTTTTTTTTTTGGTTAATGGTGTGAAAATTGACCCTTGTAAAGTCGCATAACCGAATGAAAAAAAGGGTATAGACAAAAAGTCGATTTCTACTGCTCATAGGCTTGTTCTTTGCCATCAAATATTCCAGTGTGGTGGGGCAACACGAACATCCCATCACTTTGACCTCCCTTTGTATCTCTCTCTCAATTCCTAGAAGTTGTGCATCATCAGCTCTTTTTACCAGTCTTAAAAATGATGAAAGGGAGACACTGAGAGCGGGTCATAGACGTTGGAATGGGACAGCTCCATTTCCATGGGCCAGAAGGGTTTGCGGTGAAGACTATAAGAAAGGAGTCGTGTTGTGAATGTCCCCACAGTTTCTGGGGTTTCAAATCACACAGTCAGATTCTACAATACTGTTATGGGACCTGAGTTTTCAGCTGACAATGCCAGTCAGCTGGATGGAAAGATTATTTCTTCATTCTAATCACTGTTTACAAGGAGGATAACAGTAATTATGCCCTGACGACGCATCAGAGGTATATATTGTCGCCTGCGAAAGTTGAGACTATGCTAGCTTGCATGGAGTCTGTGGTTAAAAAAGGTTAAAGTGTAGTTGATTCCATCAAAACATATGAACATCTGGAAAATCCTTTATGAGAAATGTCTTGTTAGAGTAATTTTCCAGTGTTTCTGGACACTGATTTGCAGTAGACAGCGTAACGTTGCACTGTTAATGAATAATAATAAAAAAAGGTGGAATGCGCGCTTTGGGGTTATAAAAATCCAGTATAGAATTACAAAATTACAGTACAAAACAATCATCATATGTTTATAATGGTTTAATCTGTAGTTATTGTTGGGTTGTTGCCATTGCATGTGCAGCAAATGGTTGGCACCGACCATTGACTATTGGCAGCCACCATTGTTGAATGAGCTGGAGACGGTGACCACCATTATTGACCAAAGAACAAGTGGAGCTGCCATGGATGCCTATAAATAGAGGCATATGTTAGAGAGCAAAATGAGAGAGTTAAGAGAAGGAAAGTAGAGCCAAAGATGTGAGAGATGTAGGAGAGAGTGGGCTGCCAAGGCAGCCAGCAGTAGCTGCCATTGCAGCACTGAAAAGAGAGAAATAGAGTGAGGTTGAGAGTTGCCAAAGAGGGGATGATTCCTCCTCCTCTATTGTTGTAAATCTTGTTCTCTCCCTATATAATGCAATGGCTTCTCCCGTGGATGTAGGCGGTTTGCCGAACCACGTTAAATATTGTGTCAGTGTGCTTAGCCTCCAATGGGCAAATATCAGAACATCACCGGTCGGAATTCCCTACAATTGGTATCAGAGCATATGGTTTGAAGTGGTGTTTGATTTTTGCTCAAAAATGAAAGTTGTCAAAATTGTGTTTTGACCATACCACCGTGTAGAGGAGGAAGAGACGAAGCCACTGGTGAAAACGGCGTCAAAATCGGACGTCGGACATGGTCGCACTCTCCATCACTCTCCGGCAAGGCGTCTGCCTACGCGCGCAGACGCGCCCCACGCGTCTTCTTCGCCCGGATGGGCTGACCCGACCCGAATACCAGTTGACCCGACCCACATGGCTGACTCGGATATTAATGACGTCAGCATGACATAATTGTGATGTCAGCATGCATAGTAGGCATGCCAGGGATGACATCAGCCTGATGTAAGTGTGATGTCAGCATGCACAGTAGGCATGCCATGTCAGCAACCACATCATCGACCAGTCAGCAGACACGCCAGCAAAGTGGGACCCACCTGCCACGTCATCAGTCCTGAGCCGAGCTGAGTTGAGCCGAGCCGAGTTGGAGCCGAGCCGCGAGCCGAGGGACAGGATCCAGTGTAGTTGATCCTACGTGCAACCGGATCTGAGATTGAATATGAGCCGTTTATCAGGCAAGAATTGTTTTGATCAAATCTTAGCCGTCTGAAATGCGATTTGGATGATTTCAGACTTGTTTCCAGCTAATTTGATCGTTCCGGATGCAATGGTACGGTCCGATCGTTGAGATTTGAGACCGAAAGTGGTGGTGGTGAATTAACAAAAGAGATTGCCCGATCAGGAGGCATCTGAAGGTCATCATGGTGGTCGATGGAGATGAAGAAGAAGAAGGTGCACATGTTTACCCAATTACATGTGTTGAACTGCTAAGTGGGGAGATTTGAATTGCCTTGAGGGAAGGTAAAATTGGGACACTCTGGACACCCGATCATGTGGACGATTTGAGGTGGAGAGTGGAAATTGATGAAGACCAATCTTGACGAATCTAAGAACTGGTCGTCTCGCCAGATGTTGAGAAATCAGGTATAAAACCGGGATACCCCAGATCACTTGTAAAGGAAAGCCGCAACAAAGCTAGCAAATGGTTGTATATACGAAAAGGCAGTACGGTGGATAGATACGTTCTAAGAAGTTCTGTCTAGGAGATTGGGTTTTAAGCGGGACCAGTGTGACCCCTCCAAATCTTTCCTGGGAACTTGCTTAGTTGAAGGATCATCCACACAGTACTATTTTTGTATATGTAACAGTTTGTAATGAAACTGTTGAAGACTAGCAAGATGACGGCACAAAGGAACAGTTGAGTTCCGTATGTTCAAGGATCTGATGGAGTGGTGATTTCTCCAAAGAAGTTAGATTCGATGACTGTAATTTCTCGAAGGGAGAATTGATGAAGACCCTGATAATGGAAGAGAAATACACAAGGAGATAAAGATTGGCACCCTATTTTGACTTGGATAAATGTTGTGACAGGATGAGCTGCTGTCAAACATAAAAGCAAAGAATAGGGAGAAATCTGGAGAACCGAAATTGCACGAGAGCACACGGAGATTGTGCAGGAGTACCCGAAGGATCCAATGAGGTACTGTAATGAGACAACAGATGCAAGGAGAAGAAGAGTTCCCAGATGAAGCTCAGAGCAGAGACTGTGTGAAAAAGTTGTACAACAGGAAGTCTCTTGTGCTCTTGATAAAGACAACAAGCGAGGACCTTTCCAATGCATGCAAGGATGGAAAGATGAGCTGTTGCAGAAGCACCTAATTAAGGGGGGCAACCGCCTATGATGAAAGGCGAAGACACCAAAGAGAGTTGGTGTGGGTGGAGCTATCAAGCAGAAAGGCATAGAAGCTCCAAACATAGAAAATGAGATGGAAGATTGCGAAGAGTGCACCGCAACTCTCTCTTTCTATGTGATCAGTGGCAGTGATCTCTCCCAAGTCCACATGGTGGTAGAGAATCTTGGAGCCACTGGAGACATCCCCGATGAAGGAGGATGTGATCGCTTCATGACGGACGGAGACACCTCAGGCAGAAGGTGTGTGGGCCATAAAACGAGCCCAAGTACAAACCGCCACATGACGATGAGCGGAGACACCTCAGGCAGAAGGTGTGTGGGCCATGAAACTAGCCCAAGTAGAAACCGCCGCATGACGACGAGCAGAGACACCTCAGGCAAAAAGGTGTGTGGGCCATGAAAGGAGCCCAAGTACAGACCACCTCATGACGACAGGCGGAGACACCTCGGATGGAAGGTGTGAGGACCATGATATGAGTCCAAGTTCAGACCGTCTCATGACGACAGACAGAGACACCTCAGGAGAAGGTGTGAGGGCCATGATAGGAGCCCAATTTCAGAACGCCCCAGAGCCAATGTGATGGCTGGATATAAGTGGACAAGTGTATAGCCAATGAAGAGGCTATGATGAGTATGAAGACAGATGCAAGATTGACTTTCATGGATATTGCCCCCATGCTAAAGATCAATGAGCTAGAAGACATTTGCCTTGGACAATAAGTGGGTGACTTGTGGAGCATTAAGACGCGGTTGCTATGAAGAAGCAGAGGGCATGCGCAGGTTCCGGGAACAAGTTGACTCTTGTCAAGGTGGTGAGCTCGGTGAAGGCATTGTAATACTCAGAGTATCAAGACATATATGGATCAACCTTTAATGGGTTGCCCCCATGGTTTAAGGTAGAGAGCTACCTGGACTCTTAAGACTAAGAGCGGGAGACTCACGGAGAAGTAAGGCGTGGTTCCTAGGGAGGAACAGAGGGCAGACGCAACTCCGGGATGAGTAGACTCTTGGAAGAGTGGTGAGCTCGTGATCATATTGAAATACTCAATGACTGTTGCACTTGGGAATATCCATTTGAGGGGGTGTTGTAAGCCTTGGTGTAAGGCTTGATAAATCATTCCGGGCCAAGCATGGTTGATATGCTTGAAGGGGGATGTTGTTCCAGAGACAAGCGTTAAACACTCTTCAGATGAGATATGACAAACCATCTGGTTGAAGTGATCCTTTGGAGTGAGCAAAGGGGTGCTTGGATGACTCTGGTGATTGAAAGGTTTGGCAAGTACCTGGAAACTTGGCCAAAGACGCTCTCAGAATGTTAAGCTTGGAAGAGCTGCAGAATGCAAGCGTGTGCTAAAGAAGCAAGAGGACAATTGCCCACATGAATGACAAAGGGGGTGATTGTTGGGTTGTTGCCATTGCATGTGCAGCAAATGGTTGGCACCGACCATTGACTATTGGCAGCCACCATTGTTGAATGAGCTGGAGACGGTGGCCACCATTATTGACCAAAGAACAAGTGGAGCTGCCATGGATGCCTATAAATAGAGGCATATGTTAGAGAGCAAAATGAGAGAGTTAAGAGAAGGAAAGTAGAGCCAAAGATGTGAGAGATGTAGGAGAGAGTGGGCTGCCAAGGCAGCCAGCAGTAGCTGCCATTGCAGCACTGAAAAGAGAGAAATAGAGTGAGGTTGAGAGTTGCCAAAGAGGGGATGATTCCTCCTCCTCTATTGTTGTAAATCTTGTTCTCTCCCTATATAATGCAATGGCTTCTCCCGTGGATGTAGGCGGTTTGCCGAACCACGTTAAATATTGTGTCAGTGTGCTTAGCCTCCAATGGGCAAATATCAGAACATCACCGGTCGGAATTCCCTACAGTTATAAGATGTGATTTAGAAGTTGACATGGCGAAAGCCTCTGGTACAAGTTTAACGGTTTAATTTAGGTTTTTTTTTTTTTTAAATTCATAAAACAATATTAGAAACAAACTAAGTTTTTTCACTACGTCAACCCATGTCAAATCCCAGATTAACGAATTGGGCCGGATCATATTATTACTAATTACAGGAAGACTAACGTATTTCTTTATTACAATCACGCCTCAATGACAAACTTACCATTGACATAGAAATCCAAGCTACTGTACGTATTCTCTTCAACTCCCTTTACCAACTAAGACCATCGATGAAGTCTCAGCCATCCTCATCCGTGGAGAAAATAAAAAGAAAAAGACAGTCTTACTCTTGGAATTCCAGGCCACAAAATTTATTCTAGCCGTGCAAAAGAAGCTGGAATTAAGTCCTATGTTCATACTCTGTTTTTTTTCTTTTTTGATTTGTTCGAGCTAATAGGCTTTAGAAATCCTACCACAGATTGTAAATTTCCCCGTCTACTTCGATTTTTATCTCTTTTTGACAGTAAAGGCCTATAAAATATCTGTTCAATGCACGGAAATACAGAAGTTATGAACCAAATATACAAACAACTCTCATTTCTGAAGTTACGATACCCTCTCACAGCCATGCGGAACGGTTGCTTCCTGATCCCTTTCACAGTGATACTATGGAGCAGTTTTGTTGTGACCTTGGTGGCTAATAGAGTAACCAGCATTACCACTGATCAAGATGCTCTTCTTGCCTTGAAAGACCACATCGTTAATGACCCTCAAAACCTGCTGACCACCAACTGGACTGCTACTACCTCTGTTTGCGACTGGGTTGGTGTCACTTGTGGAACTCGCCACCGTAGGGTCAGAGCCTTGAAACTCTCTCACATGGGTCTTACAGGTACCATCCCTCCACATTTGGGAAACTTGTCCTTCCTAGTTTTTGCTTCCTTCTATAATAATAGTTTCCGTGGCTCTCTCCCGGACGAGTTGGCTAAGTTACGTAGGCTAAAATACTTCACCATACAAAAGAACTACTTCGGCGGGGAGATCCCATCATGGCTTGGGTCCTTTACTAGGCTCCACACGTTGTCTCTAGCTAACAACAGTTTCACTGGTGCGATTCCACCGTCATTGTTCCACCTCTCAGAGCTAGATGGCTTGGACTTGTCCAACAATGATCTTCAAGGGCACATTCCAAGAGAGATTGGCAAGCTTTCCAAGTTGAGGCTACTGTATTTGCGTCATACTGGCCTTTCAGGTTCCATCCCCTCCGCAGTCTTCAACATTTCTTCATTGCAGGACATTGATCTTACTGGAAACATGCTCTCAGGTTCCTTGCCCTCAGCTAATGTCACCATGTCCTCACTTCGGATTATTGGCTTTGGTCTCAATAATCTAACTGGTAGCCTGCCATCAAATTTGTTCAACAATCTTCCCAATCTGGAAGGATTGTACTTGAGTAGGAACCTATTTCATGGCCAAATTCCTGCAGCTTTATTTGGATGCACACAACTGAAAATTCTCTCTGTCTTATAACAATTTTGAAGGAAAGATACACAAAGATATCAGAAATTTGACAGTGCTTGAACAGCTATATCTTGGCTACAACAAATTCAATGGTAAGTCTTCTCTATTGGCCTTGCAATGGAAATGATATGAACAACACTTTAATCAGAATCTATTCCTTGTCCAGGACTTTTGAACAGCTAAACTTTAGTTATTTGTTTGTAAATGTTACCAAATGGAGATATTTTAGCTTTTTCATCGCAAAGTATTTTGGACATTCAATCTATGAGTCTTTAGTCGGCTCTTTAACCTCACCACCAAACTAACCGAGAAGAAAAGCATGAATATTTATATGTTACTTCTGCTTTGTAGATGTAGAGGTCTAAGTAGAAGTTTTATGTTGCAGATGCAGAAATGCTGTTGTCCATCAGCGATGTTCTCAGTTTGGAGTTACTTAACCTAGAAAATAGTGGCCTAACTGGTCCAATTCCCTCTGCTATTGGAAATCTGACCCTTCTATGGAATATTGGCCTAATGGATAACAACCTGACAGGTATGGTACCCTTCTTTCTGTTTTGTGTATCACCACTTTTCACCATTAAAATAGTAAAACTTCAAGTGACTTATGATTACAAGTGTTTTAACTGTGGCAGGAACAATTCCACCGGAGATTGGTAACCTAGTGAATCTAGAGATAATCTCTTTGTCAATGAACAGGATTGGTGGCCCAATTCCCGTCAGAATCTTTAACATCTCAACATTGAGATCTATCGAAATGACGGGAAATTATCTCTCAGGCCATCTTCCATCAAGCATAGGTCTCCAGCTTCCAAATCTTGAGCTACTTATCGTAGGAAGAAACGAACTCAGTGGTCCATTCCCTGTCTCTCTCTCCAACGCTTCTGAACTCCTTACACTGGAATTGAGTTCAAACTTTTTCTTTGGTCCTATTCCTGATGCATTTGGCGATGATTTAAGGAACCTAAGATATCTCAATCTGGGGAATAATAATTTTACCGGCAACTCTCTATCTTCAGAGTTGAATTTCTTAACGTCTTTGACAAATTCCAAGAATTTGAGACTGGTATTACTGAGCCTTAATCCATTGAAGGGGACTCTCCCGATTTCAGTAGGAAACCTCTCCTCTTCCCTCGAAAACTTTGTTGCTGATAGTTGCCAGATTAAAGGCAGTATACCCGAAGGAATTGGCAACTTGAGTAACTTGGTACGTTTGAGTCTACAAGACAATGATCTAAAGGGAACCATTCCAACTACAATTGGAAGATTAAGGAAGCTCCAATCTTTATCATTTTCAGGAAATAATTTAGAAGGGTCCACCCCATCTGATTTGTGTGATATAGAGAGTTTGTCTTTCTTATATCTTGGGGAGAATAAGCTAGTTGGATCAGTGCCTTCATGTTTAGGCAATGTCAGTTCTCTAAGAGAGTTATCAATGGGCGCCAACAATCTTACATCCACAATACCTTCGACCTTATGGAGACTAAAAGATATCCAGCTACTAGAGTTATCATCAAATTCTTTAAGTGGCTCTCTCCCACTAGATATCAGCAATCTGAAGGTTGTAAGGCATTTAGATATATCAGGAAATCAATTATCAGGTGAAATCCCATCTAGCATCGGGGACCTCAATGATCTAGCTTATCTTTCTTTGTCCAATAATAGATTGCAGGGGCCTATTTCTCGATCATTTGGTGACATGGTAAGCTTGGAATTCTTAGATTTATCAAGAAATAATCTCTCAGGAGAAATTCCCAAGGACATGGAGAAACTTACATATCTTAAATATTTCAATGTGTCTTTCAATGGACTTCAAGGGGAAATACCTGGTGGAGGACCATTTTAAAAGTTCTCAGCTCGATCATTTTTGGGGAATGAAGCATTGTGTGGTTCTCCTCAGATGCAAGTCCAACCATGTAAGACTAGAGGTCGTCATCAATCGAAGAAAGCAACTGCAAATGTATTTAAGTATATTTTACCAGCGATTGGAGCTGTAGGAATGGCTATGGCCTTTACTGTCCTCTACGTAATGCGTGGCAGAAGGAATGAGAAGAAAAAACAAGGAGATTTTCCAGATTTAGCAACATGGAGAAGAGTTTCATTTCAAGAGCTTGAGAGAGCAACCGATGGATTTGACGAGGTCAACTTGCTAGGTACGGGGAGCTTTGGCTCAGTTTACAAGGGGTTGTTCTCAGATGGAGCGAACGCTGCTGTAAAGGTTTTTCATTCGCAGCTAGAGGGAGCATTCAAGAGTTTTGATGTTGAGTGTGAGGTGTTGCGCAGCATCCGCCATCGAAATCTAGTGAAAATCATCACAAGTTGCTGCAACATTGACTTCAAAGCCTTGGTGCTTGAGTTCATGCCTAATTGGAGCCTTGAAAAGTGGCTGTATTCCCACAACTATTTCTTGGATCTCCTACAGAGGTTGAACATTATGATTGATGTTGCTTCGGCACTTGAATACCTTCATCATGGCAATGCAACACTCGTGGTCCACTGTGATTTAAAGCCTAGCAATATCCTGCTTGATGAGAATATGGTCGCTCATGTGAGTGATTTTGGCATTGCCAAACTCCTCGGCGAAGGGCACTCCATCACACAAACAATGACACTAGCTACTGTTGGTTACATGGCACCAGGTAATGCTCCAATTTTGTTGTTTCATCAAAACTTACACAAAAAAAGAAGTTAAGATCTAATGACTAAATCACACATTCTTCTTCTCCCTAAATCCCCCTTTTCATTCATACTAATGACTGAATATAATTTGCATGTAGAGTATGGATCCGAAGGGATTGTTTCTGTCAAGGGTGATGTGTATAGCTACGGTATTCTGCTGATGGAAACTTTTACTAGGAGAAAGCCCACCGATGAAATGTTTACAGGAGAAACGAACTTGAAACTTTGGGTCAAAGATTCATTGCCTGGTGCAGTAACTCAAATTGCAGATGCTAACTTGAAAGATCATGGACAATATCCTGCTGCTAAAAAAGATTGTCTATCATCCATTCTGGAATTGGCCCTGGCGCCCTGCAATGTTCTGCAGAACAGCCTGAGGAGAGGATAGATATCGAAGATGCTCTCACTACTCTCAAAAAGATCAAAGCAAAGTTTCTAAAGGATTCGCGAGGGATTGAAACTTCATATATTTAGTTAAAATTTGTCCCTGTCTGTCTCTTTTCAGAAGTCTGCACCAAGTGTCCTGTTAATCTCCGTTCTTGTAGTAAATCTTAATAGCAGAACCTTGGTAATGTGATCACCAAACAACTGTAATGAATAAGAAACTTCATCAGATATGCTAGCGAGAAAGAATGTGTAACAATCATTTCCAGTCGTTTTTCGTTCTTCCATTCAATCTCTACAGTCCCTCATCATAGTTACTATTGCAAATATTATTCATCTTCAATTTTTTACCTTTTCTACCATTTATTTGCATTAAGAAGTTGTTCAATCCATCCACTGCATCGCTTAGTTCTCCAAAACAACATGTAACCAGTGACAACTCCCACAAGCATTCGGCAACCATATCAACCAAAGCAAATCTCCAACTAGATGGAGCACTTGATAAAGGTTATGTATCAAGTATAATATTTTTTTTTAATGATAATACATCTTGTTGGCTCTATTGCTCAATATATTGAGCCTTATTATGATATTGGATTTAGTCTTGAGTTTTAGATTTATTGTAACTCAAGTTTTTTTAAGGAATAATTTAATTTTAGAAACTAAATTCGTATACTCAAGAAGCACTTTTGAACTGTAATGCCCGTTTGGGATTGTAGCTGCAGTTGTTTTTCAAAGTGTTTTTTACTTGAAAATACATCAAAATAATATTTTTTTTTTTATTTTTTAAAAATTATTTTTGATATCACACATTAAAATAATTTAAAAATATTAAAAAAAATATTAATTTATAATAAAGAAAAAATTAAAACCTTTTAAAAATGCTTTTAAAATATAAAAACAAATAAAAAAACACTTTTTATCCGCACCTAGAAAAAACCCAGGACCTCCGGTAAACTGGATAATCATACACAAGTGGGTGAGAGATGCTCCTAACGTGTTCTTGCACTAAAATCTTAATTTAAAATAATCCGATCATCTCTTTTCCATGTAAGACAGACTTGCTAAACAATCCATGCCACCACCCTTGGCTTGAACGCATCCAGCGCACCAGACCTCCCACAATTCCATGATTTTTCTATGAATAGGATTTTCCGATCACCTTCACAACTTGGGGCAATCATTTTAAATGAAAAGATAAAAATCACTCTTACTAAATCTTTTTAAATGAAAAGTTACTTTTATAATGCCTTTTTTTCTAAATTTATTCTTATGTATGTTGTTCAAATTATTTTTTAAATTTATTTGCAAGTTATTTATTATTAATCAATATTTATCAAGTTTGTGTCATATCTTAAATCAAAAGTCTTGCAACTTAATGATTTTTTTTTTATGTTTTAATTAAGATCATTATGTTATGCTTATGTCAGTCTCTACAACTAGGAGACTCGTTGACCTAGCCATTGAAAACCAAGATTATTCCAAACATAATATTAACTTGTCAAAAACTCGTCAACTCATTTTTGAATATATTTTGATGAAATTAAAAATGTTGTGCTAGGTCTACATCGGTCTCTAATATTAGGAGATACATCGACCTAATTAATTATTGCAACCCAAACTTCGATAAAAAAAATGTTAAACTTGATGAAAACTCAATAACACATTTTTATTCTTTATTTGAAAAATAAATATTTACATACACATTAATACATAAGTAAAAAGGATGACAACAAAGTTTTACAAAAGGAAATGAACACCATTACGAAACCAGTAAAACTAAAATAAAATCAAAATGTATGATTGAAAAGTTGTTGAATTTCAAAAATTATTTTTTTCACACACATACTTGAAATGTGATAATACAATTTTATAAAATGAATCTAACACTAATTAAAAGCCATTAAAAATAAAATAAAATAAATGCATGAGTGAAAAGTTGCCGATTTTCGAGAAATAATTTTTACACACACGTGTACTTAAAAAAGCACCAACACAATTTCAAAAAATAAATCTAATACTATTGCAAATCCAGTAAAAAAGGAGAAGCATGTATAGTAACTATCATGCAAAAACCCAGGGTAAAAAGAAAAAAAAGAGAGAAAAGAGCTAGGGTCTTACCTTGGGGCTGGTTTAAGACAAGGGAGAAGCTACTATGGTAGCTACTGGTGGCAGAGATGATGGCTGAGCCGTGGGTTGGTTCGGTTTTGATTAGTTTTCCTTCTCTGTGTTTTCTCTCTTTCTCTTCAAAATTTTTTTTCTCTCCTCTTTTTTTCTCCATGATGCTACCATTGATCCCTTTGAGTTTGATCTCAACCCTTCACTATAATTGATGTTTTGGACAAAGCATGCTTGAATAGCCCTTTTCTCAATAGTTTTTGCAGCATTTCAAAGGATTAGAGCTTTGTTTTTTAGGCTGAACATGTAATATACATGCATGTAAGCGGAGTGGTGTAATTCTTGGCATTGTGGGAGGCGTGGGAGAGAGAAACATGCAGTCAAAGGTCAAGTCGAAACTATGAACAAAAGAGAGAGAACAAACCTTCACAATCGTCCATGGGAAAAAGAAGATAACAAAAAAATAAATAAATTATGAACACAGTGAGAACATTTGGAATTATACATTTTCCTTTGTACAGCGTTCATCTTCTTTTTCGATTCCGTTCATTGCTCTGGCGCCGATGATTCTTTGCCTTGAATGATTGTTCAATCAATTTACTGCATCTCTTGTTCCTCCAAAACAACATGTGACCAATGGCAACTCCCACAGGCACCGCACATCCGTATCCAAGCAAAGCAGATTTCCAACTGAACAGACTACCTGACTCCGAAAGGATGCTTTCTTCTTGTGCTCCTGGTGGCTGTTGATCTTCAACGTCATCACATTTATTGGACAATGGAAACCCACACAACCCTAAGTTTTCCTGATAGGAATCACTAGTGAAGGTAGAAAATTGATTCCCTACAGGTATCTTCCCCTCTAATCTATTATAAGAAAGGTTAAGAACCGATAGGAATGTCAAGCTTATTAGTTGCATCGGGATCGCGCCTGTGAGCTTGTTTTTTGAGAGGTCTAAGGACTCAAGCAATGTCAACTTCGAAAGAGATGTTGGGATCTCACCTATCAGGTTATTTCTAGACATGTTGAGTACATCTAGTAATTTGTGGTCGCCAATCTCTTCAGGAATCTCTCCTTCAAAAAGATTGTTTGAGAGGTCTAGGATAGTGAAAATTGTTAAGATGTTGATATTATCCATTCTATGGCCCTTGCTTGTAATTGACATCCAATCCCTATAATAGTAAGATCCCAAGTACAATAGTGACCCATTGAACTTTACCCTCATTGACTTCCATATTGCAAAGTAATCCAGTGGCAGATTTCCGGTGAAATGATTCGAGGAGAGATCAAAGATTTGAAGCATTGGGAAGTCATTTGATGTCAATGGCTGGCCAATGGGACCGTGCAATCTATTTGATTGTAGGATGAGAACTTGCAAGCTGGGAAGCATCCCTAACCAGAAAGGAAATGTGTCATTAATCTGGTTATCTCCAAGGTCTATAACTTCAAGGCATCTGCAATGCTTCAGAGAACTGGGAATTTTCCCTGTCAACTGATTCCCGTATAAGTTGAGTGTCTTTAGGCTGCAGTCTTCGGTGAAATTCCAGAGCATCAACCCAAAGAATTTATTCTCCCGTAGATTTAGTACGGTGAGAGTAGCAGCAAGAGCCTCGAGACATTTTGGAATTTGACCTGTCATAGAATTGTAGCATAGATCCAAGATTGTTAGATTTCTTATCCTGCATAATGATTCTGGAATCTCTCCAGTGAGCTTGTTCTTAGCAAGCGAGAGGAAGCTGATAGAGGGCGGTGGAATTGGGATTGATCCTTCTAACAAATTGGAGCTAAGATCAAGAAAGGTCAAGGAGCTAAAAAACGGATCAGAAGATGGTGCTTCAAATCCATTCAAGAAATTGTTAGACAAATTCAAGTAAACTAGCCTTTCAAACTGCCAAATCCATTTAGGCACTTGGCCATGGATTTGGTTGTTAGAAAGGTCGAGCTCAACCAACCTACTTACTTTTCGAAGGAAACTTGGGATTTCTCCAATATTGCAGTTGACAAGATTCAGCCTTTCAAGGTAGGGGAGGTTAAGAAGCTCGGTTGAGTTAACAAGACCAGAAAGGTTGTGACCACTGAGTTTAATGCCAATCACATGATCAGTTGTGACTCCATGACAAGTAACACCTTCCCAGGAGCAACAATCAGTGTTAGGCTTCCATGAAGTAAGCAAAGAACCCGAGGCGGGCTGGAGAGGAAGAGTGGATTCTGGTTTGGCCGCAGATAAATCCCTTTTGAGTCGGAGCAAGGCTGTTTTTTCACTGCCAACGCAACGATGGCCTGAGAAAGGGTGAGAAGAAGTTTGTGGCAAAGATGTGAAAGTAGAATTTGCTGAAGATAAGAAGGGTAGGAATAAAAAGCAACAAGCTATAATTCTACAATAATCTCTCATTTCAAGAGATAAATTTATTGTCTCGGATGTTATTGTGATGGGTCGGTGGATTTATAGAGAAAACTCCTGCACTAGCTTGATGTAGAACACTAGGAATTATTAGTTTCTTGTAGCAGATTGGATAACAAGGTTCCAAGAAACTTCTTGGTCATCTCACTGGGAGTATATCTACGAAGTAAACTGTGTTCTTCAAATTTTAAAATTTGTTTTTTATTAAAAAAATTTATATATATTTTCAGATCTAAAATGTGTTAATCTTAAAAAATATATTATTTTAATATATTTTTAAATAAAAAAAACACTTTAAATTCCAACTCTATCGATCACAGTCTAAACCGATACTAAATGAGAGAAGATGTGATATTTTGGCAGCAACTCCCTTTTTTTTTTTTTTAGTCAAGATTTAAGGAAAGGTTGCGCAATTTGAGGTGCTTTTCCTCACTTCGTGGAGTAGATTGAACGTGCAAGAACTCTCTTGAAATCGAATCTCAAGGCATGCAATGCTTGAAAAATGTTTATTTAATTTACGTACAGGTAGGTTAATTTGGAGGAATAATTAAGTTATATTGTCAAGGCTCAGAAGAAACTTAGAATAGAAGATAATTATATTGTTTGATAATTTAATTGTATAGCAAGATATCTAAAAACAATATAATATAATAAATTATATAAAATGCTTCATCATTTTCTTTAATTGTTAATTTTTTTTTTATTTTTGCTCTTTAATTACTGATTAGAAAATAATCATGGATATTCACCTTTATTATTTTCTTATTAGCAAATCTTCTTGTGAGAGAATGATAATTAATTGGTGCATGTTAAGAGTTTGCTTCGAAATTAAGAAGGTGGGAAAGAATAAAGATGGACCCGAAATTGTAAAGCAAGTCTTACATGCACAAATCTCAAATTATCTCTCAACTATGAAATGATTTTCAAGATAATCCTCAAACTAATTTTTTTCAAAATTGGATGTAAAACGTAAAAAAAAGACATTAAACCATTTGAGGTACGATAAGGCGTTTCATTTATTCATATAAATAATAAAGCACCTTAATCTTTTTTATTTTTTATTTTAGCCCTTCTTAATGTAATTTGGTACTCTTACCTTTGGGTTTTCTTTTCTGATTTAGGCCTTTAAGCACATTAACCTTTTAAAAAAAAATAAAAAACAAAAATTAGCCCTTCTTAATGTCATTTGGTCCTCCTACTTTTAGTTTTTTTTTTTTTTTAATGATTTAGGCCGCATTACAAAAATGAATCTGAAATTTAGGATGATGCAACTTAAACCTTTTTTTATCCCTTTTTAATGTAATTTGATCCTTCATTTTTTATTTTTTTTAGACCTTTTGTTCATGCATGGCCTTACAAAAATGAGTATGAAACTCCTTTGATTTAGTCCATATCATTCATTTTCTGGAGCTAAGAGAAATGCATTATTCCACTAGAATAGAATAAAATTTGAGAATAAGATATTTGAATAATATATATTTAATCATAATCAAATAAATATTTGATATAAATGTATTATTTGAATAATACAAATAAATATTTTAGGAGCCGTACGCTTGCACACGCAGAGCATTCTATATATAAAATTAGAAAATCATAAAAAAAAAAGAAGCTAGTAAATTACTTGCCTTGATTCTTGGTTTGAGTATGTATGATTTAAAGGGTATTTGAGAGTGTGGTAGCGATTACTTTTTAAAGTATTTTTCGCTTGAAAATGCATTAAAATAATATATTTTTTACATCAACACGTCAAAATGATTTAAAAACATCAAAAAAATTAATTTAAAAAAAAAGAATAAATTTAATTTTTTTTAAAAACATTTTTATATTACTTTAAAGAATAAGTAATAAGTTTGTCCGTGACTTAGGCACGGACATACTTGTTCAAGAAATAAGTTTGATAAATTTAATTAAAAAACCAATCTCAATTTAAAAATTTAAAAATGTAAAGTGAGCTTTAAAAAATAATTTTATATTACTTTCTAATATTTTTTTAACTAAAAATCTTTTGAATTTAAAACATGCATCAACTCACAATTATCTTATACTTAATTTTATTAGTTTTGTTTAGATGATTGGATGTGGTGGTATAATTTGAAATATATATTAATTACTTAGTCATTAAAATTTTGATATAATATAAAATAATTATTTCAACAAAAAAATTTAAGGTTCTGGATGAAATTTTAAGAAAGGTTTTATATTACAAGATAGGATAGCTTCCTTAAAAAAAAAAACACAAAAAAGCTTGTAGTTAATTTGGGTATCTAAAATAAAATATAATACTAACTTATCAATTCGTATTTTTAGTGTTTTATATTGTGATAACAGTTATTTTTTAAAATATTTTTTTACTTGAATATATATAAAAATAATATATATATTTTTTATTTTTAAAACTTATTTTAATATCAGCACATTAAAACGATTTAAAAATATTTAAAATAAAAAAATATATTTTTTTTAAAACGTTTCCACGCCACTAAAGCAATCGTGCTCACTCACTAACTAACTTGACTTTAGTGTAGTGGTGTTAGGCAAGATATAATGCCATTGGATGTGTGTCTATCAACACCATTATTTAACACTACTAACTTAGCATTTACTTTGATTCCTTGTTTTTTACATCAAAATTGGCCTAACACGTTTGTGATTTGTCACCTTTAATTACTTGACTTTACTCGAAGAAACATGGGCTGGATTCACTCGAAGCTGCCTTTGCTCTACCAGAGCTCTGATTATTCTCTGGTCATTTGTCTGCAATCAGAGAGGAGACCCTGAACTGGTCAAGGAATTAGTATTGTATCATAAGTAAATCTTAAAACGATATCGTAAATTGTTTTTTTTAGATTAACATGGGTGTTTGAGTCAACTTGCGCGTACCTCGATTAATCCCATGAACCCTAAAATTAACAATTATGTAAGTCTCCAATAGTCCTGAATGGCTCGAACTCATGATTATTGAGGAGCAAAACCACGGCCTAAATTGTTTTTATTATATGAGTTAGATGATTTTATTCTTATTGTCATTTCTCCAACGTGCAACAATTCTGATATTAATTTCAGAGTCTTTTGGGACATTAAAGGCTCTGGAAGAAATGGAAACCAACTAGATTTAGATAATTTACTTCCCAAATTGGTTTAACTAAAGAAAATCGATCAAAGTGCTGTTTCAAAAATAATTAATGAAACCTGATGTCAAGAAAAGCTGATGCTGTCCTCGTTAGTATTGATATTTTATGTACAGCTTTGCAGCGACAAGATCAATACCTTGTCAATACCATGAGCTTAGTTCAAGCATAAAGAAATTGATTCAAAAGTTACAAGACGATGGATTTCAACCTTCACTTCAAAATGTCGTGCAAAATGATATCATTGTTCCTTATTTGAAAGCATAATATAGTATCCTCGTCAAAGTAAAGTTCTCATATCTCAAAGTTAATATATTTATAACTGCAATTGATTTTCAATTACAAGAATTAAATAATAGATTTTATCATCAACAGTTAAGCTTTTTATTTTACGGTCAACATTATATTCTCAAGATTCTTATAGCTAATTCAATATTGATGATGTATGTAATTTGACAAAATAAAATTTATCCCAGAGATTTTATTGAGCACATAAAAATTTTATTTAAGATTTCAATAGCAACATTACCGTAGAGAATGAAAATTGTGAATCTTTGTTCTAAAGGTTTTATAATGTATTTATAGCCAATAAGTTTTGTCCTTTTGTGAAGAAAAAGAGCTGGAATGTAACTTCATATTTGTAATATTTTGAGTTGCATTGTGATCACTCATTTTATCCAGCTAAAAGATGAAGAAATGACTGGCCATAAAAGGCTTTAATACATCTAATGGTCTTAGTGGAATATAGAGTAATTTAATTTGCGTATTTGTTGAGAAATAAATCTTATATGATTTTATATAAAAATTTATAGAATTGATGGTGTTAGACACAATCATCTTTTAAGTCTGACCAGTACCAAACTTAATGTGTTTATGTTAAGCACACTGCCAAGCCCATTTGTGGCTAGGTCTGGCCAGCGCCAAACCCAATGTGTCTGGGCTAAGAACACTATCAAGCTCATTTGTGGTTGGGCCTGACAAGCACCAGACCCAACACTTAGGGTTTGGGGCATTACTAAGCCCAATCGTGGCTCGGTCTGGTTAGCGCCACATCCAACACCCGGGGCTTGGCGTGCTGGAAAGTATCTATGGCTAAGTCTGGCTAGTGCCGAGAGCAAAATTTAACCGGTGACCGGAAATACTCTGAAAAGAAGACTGATAAAAAATAATATAAATTCAAGGAAATAAAACCTCTCGATTCCTCCGATATGATTTAATACGTCATCGTTTCCACATTCAACAACACGTCACCGTTCCAATTTATGCGAACCACAGCACTTTGCTCTTCTAATCTCCTTTCCCTCCTTATTTCTCCCTCCAAAAAACACACTGCCCGGCCACTAACGAATCGGATCCTATACATGGCATCAACCTCCGCTCCTCGCGGCGGCGGCGATGTTCCTTCCGCCTCCGGAATAATGACAACCTCTGCTTCGATGCTCTGCTCGGAGAACCAATCTCTCATCGTTGTAAGTCTCTCAAAATCCTCACTTCGATTCCAATTTCTTAAACCCACTTTTGAAACCCTAATTTGAATTGGCTTTTGTACAGGAAATGAGGAAGGTTTTCAATATGATGAAGGAGATCGCAGTTGATCTTGAGAGAGAGAACGAGTCTGCAAAAGTACTTTTTTTATAAAAAGAAAAAAATCTTTGCTTTTGTAAAGAGTTTGATTTTTTTTTCAAAAAAAATTGGGGATTTTGGGTATCTGGTTTTAATTAGTAAAATTGTAATTAAGGTTTTATTTGGAACTTCGTGATGTAAAATGGGCTCTGCTTTGATTGTAATTAATTAATTAGAGGGAGTTATTTGCTTGATTTTTAACTATTTAGTACTTTAGTGCTTTTGTTTTAGTAGTTCTTTTTGGCTTCATGTAGATATCTTTCTTGAAATTCAGTTTGGGATTTTGGATATCTAGCTTTCGCTTTGAATGACAAAAGATAAAAATAAAAGTGTTTGGAGAGGGCTTGAACTTCTTTGTGAATGAAGCTGATCTTCTGTTTTCTTTGTAACTTCTTGAGTTTATTGATGACTATATGGAATTTTAGGTGAATGAACTTGAAAACACTGTTGCTGAGTTGTTAGCGACTTATGAAGATTGTACGTATCAGACTTCTGCAATTGAATCTGTTGGTAACACATACCAGCCTGGGGCAGAAGTGGGTTTTTGTTTTCGGTTGATTTTTAGTATTCTGGTTTTCGCATGTTGTCAGACTTACATTGGTTTGGTGTTTGAATGCAGCTAACCGATTTCAAAAAGTTGCTTAACGATGAGTTTATGAAGTTTAAGGGTAATAAATCCTCAGCCCCACAGAATCATCCACTACTGCGTCAATTTCGAGAAGCTGTCTGGGTACATTTCCTGACATTAATTGATTTTGACTTCTTTCCTGCTTTATTGCACTTTGCAAAGGCATCACATGACTATTTTCTAGCAGTATCATGATCTTCAGTTTCCTGTTAGTTTTTGAGATCAGTGGTCGAATCATTAAGTGGGGGACTTCATCCGCACTCTGCTGCATTAATATAATGCTGTTAATTACTTGATTGTGGTTTGTTGATGTCACTGAGGCCTTGCTTAGTGAGCTCAGTGTAGAATTCTTGGTTTCTTGATTCTAGATGTGTTGTATTGTGCTTAACCACTGGTTTTGGTGTTCCATTTTTGTCTTCTCCTACAGAATGTTCATCATTCAGGACAACCAATGCCGGGTGAAGAGCACGAGGACATTGTAATGACAAGTACCCAGTCCACCATTTTGAATATCACTTGCCCATTGAGTGGAAAGCCAATTACTGAACTAGCAGAACCAGTTCGCGGGTACTGTATGTTTACTTCAAAATATCTTCCTATAGCAGCCCAGTTAGAATAATTAAAATTGCCGAGTTGTTTAAGATGGAAGCTTTTGTGGATCTGACCTTATTTCTTACGTTTCAAAACTTGTCATGTTTACTATTTCCCTGGTCTAGTGTGGATTGCAAGCATGTGTATGAAAAGAAAGCAATCATGGGCTACATATCCCTAAATGCACAAGCCAAATGCCCCGTAACAGGTATCCCATAGTCATCTGTTTTATTTTGTGAATTTGATGTACGAGTCTAACTTTTGACCATGGATCTACCTCTCAGGCTGTCCCAGGTATTTGCGGCAAGATAAAGTGGTCTCTGATCCGCTATTACTTGTTGAAATTGAGGAAATGCGCTCAATGAGCAAAGAAAATATGACTGCTACTCTGGTAGAAGATTTCACAATGACAGACGATGAAGAGGAGGATTGATGAGAGCACCTGCTGCTAGAACGTTGTCGTATTCCTATCAGGATTTTGAACTAGCTACTACAGCCTTCGCTTCAGGAGTTAACTGTGTATGTATTGTTTTTAATTCAAAGCTTGTGCTAATTCATCTTTCCCAAACATGTTTCTCTCTTGCTTGCAAGTAGTTTACTTGCTATAATTTGCTGGTTAGAATCATGCATTTCTCTTGTTCCATGTAATTCCTGCGATGCTGCAGGAATATGTATTATGACTTGAATTTCTAACCAGTCTTGAATTCAAATCTAAGCCTGAAACTTTTCTTCATCAACCTCATCTTCAACTCCCACCTGTGATCCCAGCAATGCAAAAGAATCCAAATCAAGCACAATCATTGGAAAATGATGTTCAATGTTGTATTGACGTATAACGAGCAAGTAATTCATTTGGATCCCCGTGTAAAGAAACAAGTAAGAATTTTTTTCATGTTTTTCTTGGCACCATTCTCCTTCACTTGGATACACTAAGCCCCAAGCTCAAATCGGGACGAACCAGCCATACTCCAACATTTTTTTCTTTTATAAAAAAAATTAGAGTTAATATTGCTAAACATGAACTAATTAGCGTTCATCAGAGACCTAAGGATTCAAGCCTGCCCTTTAAAAGCTCAGCTTTCTATTTTGCAAAAAGAGAGCAAATTTAGCTTAAATGCAAAAGACAAAGCACCCATCATAAATTGGTAAAAAAATACACATCCAAACCCAAGAAAATGGAAAAACTAATCCAATAGGACAAGCATATTTAGCTGCTAGTTAATTAGAACAAGCAGCTCCTAAATCTCGAGCACAAAACCTTGTTTCAAGTTAACAAACAATGGAATTGAAAGCTTATAACTCAAAACAAAAATGATCGAGTAAATTCCATGTAAATTCATAGTTAGATCGTACTAAATCTTACTTTTTTGGGTTTTTTTTTTAAATAAATGTATGGACTCGTAAAAAATAATAAAAATTATTTTATTTATGTTTTTTTTTAAGTAGTTCAAAGAAATAATTAATAAAATTATACTAGGTATTTTTATATTATGAACATTATTTTAAGATCTAGATTGGTATGATTGACTAATCTGGAACGTGGTTAATTTAAAACTTAAAGTGCTCCTCGTTAAAAAAAATCTTGGTTAAATTAATTAAAAACTCGAATTGATGGAGTAATATAAATAAAATTTAATTATTAATCCGTTGATTTAAAAAAAATTAAAATAATATGATTTTAATTTTTTTAAAATTTTTATTTTTAAATCAACCTAAATTCTTCCTTACAATCCGTAAGCCGGTCAATCATGAACTCAAAGGTACAACGCCAACCTGAAAAGAAAGGCAACATCCTCTATCCTGGAGGACCCCTCATTACCCCCAGAATTTTACCTGCCAAATCATCCATCTCGTTATCCTGACGCCCACAAACCCAAATCCCTTCCTCTTCGATTCAAACCTTGACACTCACCAACAAAACATGTCCTTCCCTAGGATTCCTCTGTCTAGGGTTCCTTCATATCTCCACAACAGCAACAACTGCTTTCACCTTCTCCACCCGCCCTTTATCCCGGTATCCAAAACCCCATCATTACCCACTTACCAAACTGCCCGTACATACACTGATTTCAATTCCCAAACACAAACACAACCCCCTCTTTCACTACCCTCTTTAATACCTTCTCCTCCTGTTAATAATCCCAATGCCACTCATAGATGGAAGCCTATGTGCTTATATCACACACATGGCAAGTGTACTAAGGTAAAGTTTCAAACTTTTCAACTTTTCATTAGCAATTATTACATTTGCTGGTTTCCAGTGTTAATTCTGTTGAGAATTAGCTAAACTTAGATAAATAAGTGCTAACTTTTGTGAGTTTCTATTGTTAATTTTGTTAAACTTGTGAAAGGTTTGGACTTTTGAACTGTGATTGGTAATGGGATTTTTGTGGTTTATATTCAGATTGATGACCCTGTTCATGTAGAGAGGTTTAATCATGATTGCTCTAGGGATTTTCAAGTGAGTGCTGCTGATTTTGAACGAAAAAGGCCTCAAGATTTTGACTTTTTCTTGGTGTTTGATTTGGAAGGGAAAGTTGAGATTCTTGAGTTTCCTGTACTGATAATCGATGCAAAAACTATGGGTGTTGTCGATTTGTTTCACAGGTTAACACTCTTTTCTTTTTAAGGCAACATCTAATGGTTTGTTTCTTTATTGTCTAAGTTAAATTGAAGAGTTTAGATATATATGAATGGAGTTTCTCTAATACTGTAAATTATTGCACCGTAAATGTTACATTGTTAATGGTGTTTGTTTGGGACAATCGTAAATAAATTGGCAGCATGATCTGTGAGTTTGCATTGTTTTGTATTCTTAAAATTTCTTTTATGCTTTACAGGTTTGTAAGGCCTACAGCAATGAGTGAGGAAAGAGTAAATGAATATATTTACAACAAATATGGAAAGTTTGGAGTTGATCGGTATGATGCCCTTTCTGCTTTTCATGTCACAATTTATGATTAGCAGAGCCATTTTTAGCTTAGGAAGCAAAATTCTGATGGTCACAAAAGCGTCTAGATGATTTTGTGTAGTTCCTCCTTTACCTGCACATACTATTTTGACGATTAACAGCTGCAAACTGATTATTTTATATTTATTGGTTCTCAATATATCTAAGATTAGTCATAGCAGTGATGTTGCTGCTGGATACTAAATGGGCTGTGAAACCAGCAATTTTCTGTAGTTAGTTTATGCATGATTGATGCTGATGACTGGTTGTAGCTGTCTTAAGAACATAACATGTTTTGTTTTGGCAAATCAGTAGTATGTAAGCTCCTTTGAGTTATATCAGCCACGTTAGCTGCTTTACTAATAGTTTAGTGAATACAGTTCTATGATGCTATTAGCAACGTTAGCATCTCCTCTTGACCTCCATGCTTCCACCACCATTGGCAAATCTACTAATGTTTTTCCTTTTCTGGTAAATACACCTCCATTAACTTAAATTTTCCTATTGTATTATAAGTTATTCTACATGGAATGAGTTTGGAATAGCAATGATTCATCTTGAACATGGTCTTAGTTTTCTGTGTCTGGTGGAAAATTGATCCGTCTTACAATAGTTTCTTGCATTTGCAGTGTGTGGCATGATACAGCTCTCCCATTTAATGAAGTTCTTCAACAATTTGAATCATGGTTGACGCAACATAATTTGTGGGAAAAGACTCGTGGTGGGCGCCTTAATCGAGCAGCTTTCGTAACTTGGTGAGTCTATCTTTAAACCAATTGCGTTCCTAAGTAGACATATTGTGAAGGTGGCAAAGCCCACCCTCAAAATAATAAAATAGGCATCTTGCTTCTGGTTTGTGAAATAATATCCACTTGGTGACATGTCTTTGTTCTGATCTGGTATCAGTGGAAATTGGGATGTGAAAACACAGGTCCCTCATCAATGCTCCGTGTCCAAGTTGAAGCTCCCCCCATACTTTATGGAGTGGATCAACCTGAAAGATGTCTATCAAAATTTTTATAATCCAAGAAATGAGGTATGCAAATTGATTTTTTGACTCTTAAGGTTTCATAACACATCATTCATAATTCTAGTCACGAAAATTACGATCATGTCTGAAGAAAAGGATTTTTATGTATTTACATTAGGTTTAATGCTGCTGACATCCAATACAAACCAAGCCAAAAGTTTAGAGCATAGATCTGAATTTGCTTTCATTTTGCGAACTATCTTAATAATTTTTCCGATTAGCACTTGCCATTCTGAATTTGCTATTTATGCTATCAACTATAAATTAATCATAGTTTTGATTAGTGTTGGGTACAAGTGACCCCCTTCATGATTATTACTGGTTGATGGCAATTATTCTTTCTTTCCTTATGTTTAACCTTCATTATTGATGACAGGCCAGAGGAATGAGGACAATGATGTCGCAGCTTAAAATACCAATGGTGGGAAGTCACCATCTTGGTCTTGATGACACAAAGAATATAGCAAGAGTCTTGTTACGGATGCTAGCTGATGGCGCAGTTTTGCCGATTACCGCCCGGAGGAAGCCTGAGTCACCAGGAAGTGTTAATTTTCTGTACAAGAATCGCATATAATGTTGTTGGTTGTAGCTCTGCAACTGTTTTTGTAAACCTTTCTTTGTCCATCATGAAGTTGTGAGAGCTGAGTATTCCTTCAAAACTTAGGGGAGCAAAAAGATTAGCACAAGAAAGAGAACAGTGCACAGGCCAACAACAAATCATTTACACACGCTTGCTAAACATTCCAACATTTTTTCTGTTTTATTCTGTTTGAAATGGCTGATATATCTTGATCCAGTAAAAAAAAACCAAAAAACACCAGAACAAATTTCATTACGCTCTAAATCTCAGCCCTTTCTAAAAATTCCAGCCGGAACGTTTTGGTTTTGTTCATGTCAAAACATTTCCGGTCAAATTTTTTTTTTTTGTTTTTAATTTTTTTTTTCTAATTTCATTTTTCAACGCTTGGTTTATTAGAAATTGAATTTTATAATTTATTGTGATTTTTGTTTTTGTGATTATCTCAATCTCATGACTCTTGTCATATATTTGATGAATTAATCCAATAACTCAATTTTTTTTTATCTATTTTTTAATTAATTTTTTTTTTCAATTTCATCGTTCAATTTTTTCAACATTTGGTTGGTTATGAATTATATTTTGTTATTTGTTTTAGTTTTTTTTATTAAATTATCTTAGTCTTATGACCAAGGTTAAGTGTTTTGCAAGTTAACCAGAGCAAACTTAAAGTCATTTTATGATTTTATGACTCAAATCAATTTAATATATTGTCATTTCAATATATTTTTTTAAAAAATATTTTAAATTTTTTTAATTAAATTATAATTTTACCTATCATTCAAGTTGTTTTTGGATCTGTCGATCGGTCATATTATGTTAACTCTCTCATTTTTACTAGTATTTAAAATTTAAATTACATAGTTTTAAATTAATTTATTTTTGAATTTAAATTTAAATTATATTTGTTAAATATATATGTATAATAGTATAATCCCAAAACAGCACCTAAATACTTTAAAATCAAAATATACTTTTCTATTAAAAAAACAACATTAATCGAAAAAAATTGAGAACCTTGATTTCAACTGCACGTCACTATGTTAACGGAAAAAAAACCTTGGGACTTGATTTTTTTTTTTTTTTCCCTATTGACGGAGAAATCAATAATTGGCGGCAATTCTTGCAAGGAAAAAGAAAATTGAAGAAAAAAGGGAGCAAAATTATACTTAAGCACAACAGTATTCATTCTCTTCTTGGCGCGTGCCGCACTCTCCGAAAGAATACCAGCATCAATGGACAACCCCTCTCTCGCGTTGACTACACGTCAGTTCATTCGCGTGGTACGAGGCTCAAAAAACCAGTTCAAAACCTCTCCTTTATAAGCCCTAAACTCTGCCTTATAAACACAAAAATCAAACAGAGCCCCAAATTTCTCCGGAACCCCAAACTCGGATCGGTCCAACTCAGTGAGTCGCTTCTCATATTCAAAACTCTCTCCCTCAAATCCCTCCAAAATCAAAACCCATTTCCAAAACAACACGATGAACCCTTTTTTCTCTTAAAAGTCCATATATACATATATACATACGCCTATTCAGTCATATTTATATATAATTTGTTTTATATATTATGCAATTGAAATCGGGTTCGGGTTTGGGTTCGAGTTCTTCGCCTACGGGCGCTAGGCTTCGAAAGAAGCACAAGAGACTCGATGCGATATGTGAAACCGTGTATAATCAGAACCATAGCGAGTCCCTCAATGAGGAAAAATCCGGGTCGGGTCAGGCTGCTGACTTGGAGCTCCGACGGAGTTCACGGGTCAGGCGGGCACCTGAACTGCTCGATGTGTCACCGCCACCGGCTAAGAAACGGAAGAAGATGAAGAAGAAAGTGAATTTGGGTGTTAGTAAAAGTTATAGGAGTGGTAATAGCAGTTATAAGATTGGCAATAGTAGTTTAAGGAGTGGCAATAGTAGTTCGAAGAGGGTTATGGAGGAGGAGGAGGAGGATAGTGAAGGAGAAGAGGATTTGGATGATACGCCGGGGAGTTGGAGGTCGAGGTTGAGGACAAGAGGGAGGAATGCTGGGAAGGGAGGGAGCAGTGGGGAGAGTAGGAGGAGGAAGCTTTTTGATGACATGGAGGCGGGGGAGAGTGAATTGGGTGAGGGAGAGGGGGGTTTTGATGGTGGCAAGTTTGTTATGGGTTCGAAGAGGGTAGGGAGAGTTAAGGCATTGAGTGGGCTGGAGAGTGAGGAGAAAGAGGGTGGGAATGGGCACGGTAGTGGAAATGTGAGTGAGAACGATGAGGATGAGGAGGGTGAGGAAGATGATGAGATGGAGGTGGTGAGGAGTGAGGATAGTGATGAGAGTGTGCTGGATTTGGGTGGTGAAATTGATGGTGGAAATGAGGAGGAAATAGGGGATGACGATGGTGTGAAGGTAAAGGGAGAGGAGGAGAAAGAGAGATTGGATGGTTTGGAATTGGAGAGGAAGGGTGATGGAAATGAGAACGTGGAAAATGTAGAGGATGATGAGAAAATGGAGGAGTTGGTGATGATGGATGCGGAAAATGAGAGGGATGTTGATGAGGTTAATGGGGCTTTGGTGAACGAATTGGAGGATGGACAATGTGGTGCTGATGAGATTAAAAAGGATGATGTGGAAAATGTAGATTTGACAAAAGGGGTGGAGGACAGAGGGTGCTGTGATAAAAATGAAAAGGATGTTGTTGAAGAGTATGTAGATTTGACAAAGCAGGTGGAGAACAAAGGTGGATTGGATGAGCTAGAGGGTGAGAAAGATGTGAAGGTGGACAAAATGAAGCGTGATTCAACCAGTAGTCTTGGCAGATCAAAGATTAAACAGGGTAGATGTTGTGGTTTGTGTGGGTGTGGAAATGATGGTAAACCACCTAAAAGGTTGGTGCAAGATGGCGGTGAGAGTGAAAATGAGGCATATAGTGGTTCATCAGCTTCAGAGGATGTAAAATATGATGTATGGGACGGGTTTGGTGATGAACCAGGGTGGCTTGGTCGTCTCTTGGGTCCTATAAATGATCGTTATGGTATTGCTGGAATCTGGGTTCATCAAAACTGTGCTGTATGGAGTCCAGAGGTGCAGTCCTATAACCAGTTTTATTTTATTTTTGCTTTACTTGGTGAATTTTCCATGATTGTAAATGTCAGTTGCTAGAGACATTGGTTCTTTGAATATCACTTTCTGTTGTTTATTATTCCCTTCATTTAGGTTTTAATAAATACCCTTTCACTCAAGATATGTTATGTCTTTGAGGATTGCTATAAGTGCGTTGTAGTGTGATCAGTTGTCCCAGGTTGTCAATACACGATCAAAAAAAGAAGAAAAAAAAAAAGAAAAAGAAAAAGAAAACAGAGAGAGGGGCTGTTGACAGGTTACTCAGATGAGATACTATTATTGTATTGACAGCAACTTTAATGGTCTTGAGTGCTCCTTGATCACAATGATGGTTCCCTTTGCATGATTTAAACTGATGTTGTCTGTTCAAAGTGTTAGGGCTCAGCAATAGACCACAGTTAGTCTTGCATTTTATAGGAAGTAAACCAATGGAATAAATATTTTGGAAGTAAGCTACAACCTTTACTTTTTAATTTGTAATGGACATTAATTTTATGTATGTGTATTGAATGGGTTCTTCTATCTTGTTTTATGAGCTAGTAGATTTTTGCAAGAACTGGGAGTTTTTAAACATTAATTTGTGCATCCATCTGACTATTATGTTGCAGTAAATCTCCATACCTTGTGATCTGTGTTTGCAGGTTTATTTTGCTGGCTTGGGTTGCTTGAAAAATGTTAGGGCTGCACTTTGCAGAGGCAAAGCATTAAAATGTAGCCGCTGTGGAAGGCCAGGGGCAACTATTGGATGTCGTGTTGATCGGTGTCCGAAAACTTACCACTTGGTTGGTTATTTTATTTGCTGTGCAAAACATTCTTCTGTTTTGGTTTTTATTCTGATTTTATTTTTTTCTTGCTTATATTATTTTATTTTTCCAGCCTTGTGCACGAGCCACTGGCTGCATTTTTGACCATCGAAAATTTCTTATAGCATGCACATATCATCGGCATCTCTTCCAACCTTATGGTAATCAACATGCAATACGGATAAAGAAATTGAAAGCTAAGAAAATGAAGTTACAATTGAGAAAGGTTTCGAATGATGCTTGGCGAAAGGATGTTGAAGCGGAAGAAAAATGGTTGGAGAACTGTGGCGAGGATGAAGAGTTTTTAAAACGTGAAAGCAAGAGGCTCCATCGGGATTTGTTGAGAATTGCACCTGTGTACATTGGAGGCACTGATGGTGGAAAACTATTTGAGGGCTGGGAGTCTGTTGCAGGGCTTCAGAATGTCATCCAATGCATGAAGGAAGTGGTAATTTTGCCTCTATTATATCCTGAGTTCTTCAGTAATTTAGGGATTACACCTCCTAGGGGTGTTCTTTTGCATGGGTACCCTGGAACAGGTAAAACTCTTGTAGTACGGGCATTAATTGGTTCATGTGCTCGTGGTGATAAACGAATAGCATATTTTGCTCGCAAAGGTGCAGACTGCCTAGGAAAGTATGTTGGGGATGCTGAGCGCCAACTGAGGCTCCTGTTTCAGGTCGCTGAAAGATGTCAACCTTCAATTATATTCTTCGATGAGATAGATGGATTAGCACCTTGTCGTTCAAGGCAGCAAGACCAGACTCACAGCTCAGTTGTATCCACACTGCTTGCTCTTATGGATGGTTTAAAATCCCGGGGTTCAGTAATAGTGATTGGTGCAACCAACCGTCCTGAGGCTGTTGATCCAGCATTACGTAGGCCTGGGAGATTTGATAGGGAGATTTACTTTCCATTGCCATCAGTTGGGGACAGGGCTGCTATTCTCTCCCTCCACACACGAAGTTGGCCTAAACCTGTTACTGGGTCTTTGCTGAAGTGGATTGCAAGAGGAACTGTAGGTTTTGCTGGTGCTGATCTGCAGGCTCTTTGTACTCAAGCTGCTATTATTGCTTTGAAGAGGAATTTCCCTTTGCACGAAATGCTAGCTGCTGCAGGCAATAGATCTCCTGGTGCTAAACGCATTCCTCTTCCAGCTTTTGTAGTGGAAGAGAGGGACTGGTTGGAGGCTTTAGCTTGTTCCCCACCCCCTTGCTCTCGTAGAGAAGCAGGGATAGCTGCTTATGATTTGGTCTCCTCCCCTCTTCCCACTCACCTCATTCCATGTCTTTTGCAGCCACTATCTACCTTGTTTGTTTCATTGTATCTGCATGAACACCTCTGGCTGCCTCCTACTCTTTTGAAAGCTGCAAAAATGTTTGAATCTCTGATTGTTTCTTCTTTAGAGAAGAATAATCTGCCTACTGATCGTTGGTGGTCTCACATTGACAGTTTCCTTAGAGAAGCAGATGTTGCCAAGGAAATATGGAGGAAACTTTCATGTGCTGGCATATTAACTAGAGAGGTTATTGGTGCTGATACTGATGCTTTTGCAGAAGAAACTGATGCTGAAAGTGTTCAGGTTGAACCTTCTGCAGTTCATAATAGGGGCATGCACACTAGTTTATTTCGAGAGGTTTCTTTTGCATCGAGCAAGAAATCTGGATTTCGAGTATTGATAGCCGGGAGTCCCAGATCTGGCCAGAAGCATCTTTCTTCTTGCTTTCTTCATTGTTTTGTCGGAAACGTTGAAATTCAGAAGGTTGATCTGGCTACTGTTTCACAAGAGGGGCATGGTGATATGGTGCAAGGAATAACAAGAATATTAAGTAAGCCTCTCTCGCACACTCTCTTTCTCTTTCTTCTTCCATATTTTGTTGGCAAGATTCATGATTTCAGCTACATGAGATTCATGATCACAATGCTTGCATAGTAACCTTGTATTTTGTTTTCTACTCCATTCCTGGGATTGGAGTGCATTTTTTTTTCATTGCTGAAGAGTTAGCTTGAGTACTTTAATTGACTGTTCCAACAAACATCATCTTTTGTTTTCTCTTGCATATTTATCATTTTAAGAGTATTTCAGTATTTCCTTTTTTGTGTTGCTCCAAAAAAACACTATCACCTTCTAGAAAATGGCCAAGATCTTCATCTATTTATTAATGCTACATGTTTTGGCCTGTTATTGTGGACCTTAAATGTAGGTTAGTTTTCAAATGTACACAAGGTGAAGGGTTTTTTCAACTCTTTGATCTGCTTTGCTGGCTATATGATGTGGAATCCAGTAATGTATTTAAATGTCATATATTATACCACGTCCTTGTACTTGGGATTCCTGGCCTGGCCACAACAATTAATATTGGAATTAGATGCTACTGGAGGATTTTAGTAGCTACTGAACTCTCTAATTTGGCCCGTTATCAATTTGACGTATCTGTTTATTTTTATTTTTTCCTTTTAAACTTTAACAGAACTTTTAACTGCTAGTCAAGCTGAGAACTGACTATAAAACTTCTGGCTTTGGACATAAAACACTGGGTATCTAATCTAGCACCTGGATAGCACCACACAATTCCTTAAAGGTTTCAATAGTCTCCCAGTTGGTCTTACTGGAATGAAAAGCATATACATATTTTTGTGCTGTCATAGGCCACCTAGCTATTTAGGAGTAGGACTCGCAAATTAAATTCATACTGTGGTATAATTGCTCACATAATGAGATTGATTGGTTTTCATAATTTGCCCTTGACTTCCTTTCTTTGGTAATTAAGGAGGAGTGGGGAGACACATGGGAACTCATTGGAAACTTGAAAAAACTACACTGGTCTTTAGTAGGACGTACAATTTAGTTTGTAGTTTAGTACCTTCAGTATAAAATAATATTCTCCCTGTGATTAAGGATACACAGAGTTGGCTGTCTTTGTCAACTCTTCCTGACCTTTGTAGCTTAAGGCACAAACTCAAAAATGCACTTGCATGAATTCTCACTCCTATCTATTTGCCCTGGCAGTGAAGTGTGCCAGTTTCCAATCATGCATGATATTCCTGCCAAGAATTGATTTGTGGGCTGTGGAGACATGTCATAAAGTTAATGACGACGGTGATGCATCTTCAATTAATCATCAAGTTTATGAGGAGAAAGAATCCTCTTTGACAAACAGTCAAGTTGTGGAAGAGGAAAATGAGTCACCCATCCATCAATGTATACCGGCTGAAATGACAGAACCCCAAAATGCTGCCCAAAGTATATCACCTGCCTGGAGCTCATTTGTTGAGCAGGTGGAATCGATATCCGTGTCGACTTCCTTGATGATTCTGGTATGAGTTTGATTTTTTTGGATAATTTTTTTTTTTACATATCTCATGTTAAAAGTATGCGACAAGATACACCTTCTACTTATCTAGCAATACCTCACAATACTTAATTGAAATTTTCATATGAAATTAACTCTAGGGAATCTTGAAGGATATTATAGTACATGTTATTCTTCCTGTTTCAACAAATATAAATTTAATTAGGATTCTGCAAGCGTAACTGAATTAGTAATCAAATTCTAGCATAACGTGTATACTGTATAATGAAGATGAGATATGAAAATGCTTTCTTGGCATAGAATCAATAACTTTGACTAAAGGTTTTCAAGTTGGGAATTGTTTGTCTACCCATGAAAACAATGTTCTTGTATGTTGAGTGAATTCTATTTATTACTAGTTGGCAACCTTTCACATCTGCAGTGTCTTTTAACCTGTACTACATAAAATGTTTGCATGTGCATCAGTTTTTCCTGTGCAAGAATCTCTAAAACTATACCAAATTACTTCATCTATTATCAAAATTAGTGTTTTTTTTCTGTTAGAGATTGATTAGTTTAGCTATTGATTAGAGAGTGCTGTTATGTGGCCATTCAGTCCATTTCCTTGCATGTTTGTGTGCTGCAGGCTACCTCAGAGCTTCCATCCTCAGAACTTCCCCAAAGAGTAAGGCATTTCTTTGAAAACAATAGCTCGAATAGCAGGCATTCAACTCCATTGGAGCACACAGTACCCCGATTTCCTGTGCATATTGATGGGAATTTCAACCATGATACAGTGATCAGTCTTTCAGCAGAAGCATTATTGAGAGACATAATTCAACCATTTGTTCAGTTGATTCATCTTAAAGCTCACATCCCTACAAATATACCCAAACATCATAAAACTTGTGATTCCATTCTTGCTTGTTCAAATGCAGAATATGACAATCAAAATCTTTGTTCAGTTGTTAAAAATGAGGCTGGCACACAATGTCCTCATGGTCCTTTAAATGTTCCACCACCACCCAATAATAGAAGTTTGAAAGGAAAATCAAGCATGTTGTTGGCAATCTCTACATTTGGCTATCAAGTTCTGCGGTATCCTCATTTTGCTGAACTCTGTTGGGTTACATCTAAACTTAAAGAAGGTCCTTGTGCAGATGTTAGTGGTCCTTGGAAGGGATGGCCTTTCAATTCTTGCATTATTCGTCCCTGTAACTCATTAGATAAGGTGGCTGCTGCTTGTAGCTCTGGCAATATTAAAAGCAAAGAGAGATCAGGTTTAGTCAGAGGGTTACTTGCTGTTGGTTTATCAGCATACAAGGGTGAGTACAATTCACTTAGAGAGGTCTCCTTTGAGGTAAGGAAAGTTCTTGAGCTTCTAGTTGGACAAGTTAATGAAAAAATTCAGGCTGGGAAAGATAGATATCAATATGTTCGTCTTCTATCACAAGTGGCTTACCTGGAAGATGTGGTAAACAGCTGGGCATATGCACTGCAGAGGTACGGTGGACTGTTATCATTTGTTTGTTAATTCATCCATTTCACTTGTAGATTGATCACTCACAACCTTTTTTCTCATTTCAGTTTAGAGCCCGACACTCAAGTGAAAGTGGCAAATGCTAAACTGAAAACCATGGAATTCCCAGGTAATGATACCTGTGCAGATAATTCTGTTGAAAGACAGCACAAGGGAGACACTCCTGATAGAAACTTCCATGAAACTGAAAGGCTGGAAGAAAGTCCCAAGGGGTTTTCTGATAAAAATCAGGAAGGAGGTGAATCAAATAAAGTAGAAAATGGTTTTTGTGATCTTAACCCTGAGGACAGAGCTATTCTTTCAGAAGATGGATCAGAACAACATACCATCCTCTGTGAAGGTGCCAAAACTGATAACCATCAAAATTCTCCTGCTGATAATCAGTTGGTTGGTAATATTACAAATGAGCAGAATGGGACCTCTCACAGACAAAGTGAACCTGAAATTACTAAAAATCTTGCAGTTACTGATGGAAATTCAGAAACCTTGAAACATTCTAATGGATATACACTCACAGAACCTGCCCCCTTTTCTGAGAATGGTCTCTGCAATTCAGGTGAATTGGGTGCCTTGAAGCTCTCTGACCCTGGGAGCTCCTGCAATCAGAGTAATGGGTTGGCTGCAGAGGGAATGGTAACATTTGATGATACTGAACCTAACCATAGTGAGCATGCTGAAGACATTGACGTCTCTCCGGTTGAAACTAGCTGTCCTCCTAATTCTGGCTTTGTGTGTTTGTATCGCTGCTGCTCTGTATGTCTTAATGCTGTACACGACATGATTCAGAAATTCCTTGCTTGTAAATTGGCATTAAACAAGAGCAATTTGACAGTAGAGGATGTTCACGATGCTGTTGCATCATTGTCAGTGGATCTTCTTTCAGTGATTAGAAAAATTGATATTACTGAAGAAATCAGCAATTCATTCAAGGAAAGCTCTGATAGAAATCCTGAAAGATATGATGGCTTCTCAGAATTGCATAGCTGTCAATGTAAAAGTTCTGAAGATAGTTCAATTGTCCCAACAGAATGTGGTTGTCACTCTGTGTTCGAATCTGTAACTGTGAAAGCAAGTCATTCGCCAGGCTCCCAGTTTGGACTTGACCCAAAATTCATTTTCAGAGATGGCATTCTTGTCCTTGTAGATACCACCGAGGATGTTTCTTTCCATTGTAAATATGAGACTTTGTGCCTTTGTTCTCTTGTAAAATCAGTAGCAATGATGAAGCAACCTTTTGGTTGATTTTGCACAGCTTGGAATTGCCTGGCAATGGCAACTCGGGTCCTTCACGCAGTCTGTAGGTTTATATCCTCTTCCTATATAGAATCAAAATTTTGTCAGTAAGTTCCAATATAAAGATGTTTATTTTGTTTACCATTGTCAGCAATTCAAAGAGCTTTATTTTCTAATTGTAGCTTTAACTCTTCGTGATTCTCAAGTCAAGTACTACCAAGATTACAGAATCTGACAATAACATCATGGATGGTCACCCCATGGTTGAGTCTATTATCAAGCTTGCTAGAAAATAGAAAGTTTAAGGTTTGGGTAAGTTTAAGGTTTAAAATAATAAGAAGCCGACAAAAGAGCATCTGATGCTGGCAAGTTGTTACAACGTTGTTGCAGATCATCGATGCATGTATGCTGTGACAATAATTTGTTACCATCATTGTCACCAGGCGTGTCGGTGGCTTCTTTGCAAAGCAGGGGACTGGAATTTTGGGTTTTGACTACCTGTCTTGGTGGTGGGGATTGTCTATGGAGCAACAAGAGAATGTTGCATAAAGGTAAGGCAATTTCCAGCAGGAAAAGTCTTACCAGCTCTAGTCCCTGACCCTCTTATTAACAACGTATCCTGAGCTGTGGGATATTTTGAACCGCTGTTTGTCAACAAAGCACTGCCCAACTGTGTTTGGATAGCAGGGAAAAGAAGGGAAGGTTATTAAAGGCAAGTGCTTGAAGGAAATGGTAGGACTTGAACCTCTTTGTTTGGATATGCAAGGAAATGGGAAGGGAATAGAAAGATTATTCCTTGAGGATGAAATATAATGTCCAATTATGCATCCATATTCTGTGTCTTCCACAGTATAACTCAGGAAAACCTTGCTCCTCAATCAACATTAAGCAAGAGCAGCCGCAGAGGGTGTTCATGATGTTGCAGTATCGTTGTTGATGGGTCTAGTGCTCTCAGCAATCACAGAAGGTTGATATTAATTGGCAAGTAATCAGACAAATCATTTTTATGAAGCTTGACATGGGAATCCTGAAAAACTTTCAGACTGTCCGAAATTGTTCAGCTTTGATTCCAATAGTTATATAGATCTGGTTCTGATTTCACTTGCTTACTTGTTATAAAGCCTGCTCTTCGGACTTGCAATGATTTCAAAGCAAATTGAATTATGGTTACCAAGTCTGACATCAAAGGATCACCCTGTCGTGGAGTACCCTACCTCCAGCATGCTAAAATAGAAACAAAATATTTGATTAATTCCATGTTCTTACATATATAGGAGAATATCATGCGATTGGTAATTAACAACAGGAATGTCGGTACTTCTCTGCCATGGAAGCAGGGAACAGAGGCAGGAATTTGGGTTTCAGTGCCTGTTTTGGTTCCATCTCAAGAAATCCTGGTAAATTTGAAGGTACAGCAGTTTCCAGCAGAAAAGGCCTGATCAGCTCTAGGCCCGGATCCTCTTTTATTGTTGAATCCTATTCCTGGATAGTCAGCTTTCTTGAACGTAACTTTCTCAACCAAGCACAGCCAGCATCCTCTGCTAATCTCTCGATATCCCACTTCCTGTAAGGTTCTGTGGTTTTATGGGTCACATGAATTTCTCCAATCACTTCCAAAATGTCATAAGCACTCTCCAGGAAGCCCTCCACCAACCTTTGATGTTTCCTAAGAAGAGAAATATATGTTATTACACAGTTAATTATAAAAACATTTTCCAATCTTGCTTTTGACCTAGCAGTTCAAAACAAAACATTATATAAAATTGCAGACAAAAGAGAGGTCTCACGTTTAAATCCTGCCATTTATACCTTGAGAACAAAAAACATCAAATGACCTATGGCGAAATGTAGCATTAGTCGATCGTCTTAGCTGAACTTACTCAATTTGACGAGTATTTGATTCCCTCCTTTTGAGAGCTGTAGCAGGAGAATTATAGACTATCCTGTCGAACAACTTCTGATTCAGAAGAGGATGCTTGATCATAGTATGTGCATCAACTCCATGCATTATGGTACATCCAAGTTCCTCTAACTCCCTTAAGTTTGTTGCAGCTCTTGAATACTTCAGCATCATGGTATTTTATGTTTACAGAAGAACCAAAGGCTTTGCCCAAGCAAGCAGCAAAAGAAAAATCACCTTCTCCTACCAGTAGTATTTTATGACAACTGCTGTAATGCCTTATCCATTTCTCTTCCTTATTGTTATCATGTATGCTAAGCATTTCCATTTAGTTCTCTAAACTATCCATAATTTCTATTTGGCTCTCTCTTCTGTTGAAAATGGCCGGTTCTAGGTTGTAATGAAGGAAAATAATTTTAGATGAGATGAACAGCTGACAGGAAGTCTACTCTTTAAAAAAAGACCAACGAGGGTGACTTCATGGTGGAAGAATACATCATGTTTCCATTTGTGAGAAATTATTTCATATGGCTTAGGCTCATTTAGACTAAACCAATCACGTTTCAGGAATCCAGTGCAGCAGCTAGCCCAGGTGTAAGCTCCACCAATCAATCACATAGATTTAGTCACCATTCTATACGAATTTATGAGATCAAACCAGCAGATCATACTAATGAGAGGCTTAACAAAAAAAATGTAGCTAGTCACCAGTGAAAAGAAAAGGGAAGGAAAAAAAATACAAAAGCAAAAGCATAGGGCATGGAAATAATAGTCTTTCATTTGTTATAATTTGCATAGACAAAAGGAAAGGTAAACAAGAGAAAAAAGCCATGTTCTACGTAGACATTCTTCACTGTATGCTATGAGGTTGTGAGAATTTTGAGTGATAACATTTCTTTGTAGTCCTTTTTCTGAAGAAATAAATTGGATTCCATTAATTCATATCTTCAAAAGCACTGAAAGACATCCATGAGAAACAATCACAATATATCTCTTATAAAAAGAAAAGGAAAGGAAATCAATCTTGTGTTTCTGTGCCACATTAAGCTAGAAGATGAGCTACTAGATTTGCTTGAAGAGACGATAGTTGCAGCTTTCTTCCTGTAAGACAAATATCCTTGATACATCTTTGAGTTCCATGCTTATATAAACCAAAAACAGATAGGTTATCACTTTCAAGCTCAAGCAAAACCGGTCCTAGGCACATCTAGACCAAACAGAAATGTGAAATTGCATTGGACTAAATAAGTTTGAAATGAAACTTAAAACACTCTCTCTTTTTTTCTGATAAGCCGGAAATTTATTGACTACAACACCAGAAGGGAAAGGAACCAACTTGGGGAAAGAGGTTTACATTACAAGCACAGGGCTCAGAAAAATTTGAATAATTGAGCTCCAAGAGTATCAAGCTGAAAGTGAGAAAAACAGCTCCAGTGACTTAATGGCATAATTTTAATCAGCCAAGATGAAAACCATGTGACATATCAAAGCAGAATAGAAGATGGCCATAGTATTGGAGCTCAATATTAGCCTTGAGCTAAGCAATCTGATAAAGATTACAGAAGTGTGCTATTCACTTGGATGGATTACTATTTGAAGAAAAAGCCATCTCAAAGCACACAGCATCATACTTGTCTGCCCAAGATAGTAGATTCTTTTCAGGATGGCAAAAACAGGATTTCAACTTGAATCCTACTGCATCTTCGCTTATGCGAAGAGTATCAATGTCAATAGTTGTATCGATGAGGATGAGAGGAACTTAAAGTTCTGCTCGAAACATAGTCAGGCCTTCGGTGCATGATTTATTATGTCAAGCAATTGTAATCCAGGCAAATTTGAAGATACAACAGTTCCCAACAACAAAAGTCTCATCAGCACAAGAGCCTGTCCAATTTTATTTTCGTATCCTGGATAATCAGAAACTCTGAAATTAACTTTCTTAACCAAGAACAGCCCAGCATCCTCAGCTGATTTCTCAATTTCCCACTTCTTATATGGATACGTGGTCTTGTGGATCACATGAATTTCTTCATTCTCTTCCAATGTATCATGTGTACTCTTCAAGAAGCCCTTCACCAACCTTTTGACGACTCCTAAAGATAGAAATAGAAAATGTGCAATCATCACTTATTCCTTAATTTCAAATAACTATCTAATGAGAATTTAATGAGCCAAGTGGTTCTAGATGAACTTACTCAATTTGGCGAATGTTTTCTTCAATCCATATAAGAGCAGTTTGGGGAAAATTAAACTCTGTCCTGTCAAATAATTTCCAACTGAGAAGCGGGTCCTTGTTCATGGTATGTGCGTTTACACCATTCAAGCTCCTCAAGCTCTCTTAAGTTTCTTTCAGCTCTCAGGTTGTACTTTCGTATTATGGTATCTATTATTTGTAATGAAACCAGTTAGAATGCATCCATGATCCAACAAATGATATTAATATATCTAGCATCTAGGCTGTTGAAAAAATATATTACCTTCAGATCGGGTAGAGATCAGCGACAACAATGTTAGTGGCAGAACCAAAGGCTTTAGCCAAGCAAACAGCAAAAGAATAATCACTTTCTCCCACTAGAAGTATCTTATGACAGCTACTGTAATGTTTTATCCATTTCTCCTTTTTTTATTATATAGACTAAGCCCTTCCATTTGACCCTCTAAACCATCCATTTTTTTCTCTCAAGAATGGCCAGTCTTCTATATATTATACTTGCCTTTAATTCAACTTTCAAGTAGCTCTTCTTCTATCATGAATATACTACTAGCCAGATATTTTTCAAACATTCAGACACTCCAAGAAACTAATTCGTCCCTGTCAGCTCTCTATAACATGATCATATATTTTGCATGCAGGATCCGGCCATCCAAGCCGTGCATGATATAATGTCTCTGATCAGTAACTTCAGAATGTTTTTGAAAAGCACTGGAAAGACTAACTATTGGTGAAGCCAGAAATTTGTGCAAATGTATTATTAACATGTGCAAGGCTAAGGGGAGTTACTATATATAAGTGAGACAAAGGCGCATGTCTTTAGGGATGTTAACGATGTTGGTCCAACATTGTTAGTGGATCTTCTTTCAGCTATACGAAAATTTGATATTATTACTGAAGATATCGGCAATTCATCTGATAATGGAAGCTCTATCCATAGAAATCCTGAAATATATATGCTGACTGCCCAGAATTGCATAGCTGTCAAAGAAAAAGTCCAAGAAAATAGTTCACTTGCCCCACATAGAATGCAGTTGTCACGCTAATTCGCAGTTTGTACTAGATCCAAAATTCATTTCAGAGATGGCATGTCATGGTTCCTGAAAGATACTAATGAGGATGTTCTTAATTTCTATTGTAAATATGAGACTTTGTGCTTTTGTTCTCTTATTGAATCAATAGCAATGATGAAGCAGCCTTTTGGCTGAGTTTGGACAGCTTGGATCTGCAAACAATGGCAGCTTTGGTCTCTTTGCTGCATGTTGATTAATATCTTCTTTCTTCATAGCATTAAAGTTTTGCCAGTGAGTTCCAATCTACAGATGATGATTCTGTAGAGTCTATCATTAACTTTAAGGATCACCCTGTCATGGAGTCTATCATTCAGCAGGCTAGATAGCAACAAGATGTTTGATAATTACTTTGTATATATATAGTAACAATTACAGGAGCACATCATGCAGGCATGTTCTGACCAGATCATTTGGATTTCAGCCATGATTGTATATATGGTATCAGTAATCTCTCATAATAATACATTTAAAATAGTTATTGCCACTTAGTGACAGGGGCAGGAATTTGGGTTTGTGTGCCTGTCTTGGTGGGTTGGAAATGCCTATGCATCAATTAATGCCAAAGAAAAAAGTTAAAGCATAATGATTTGAGGAATAAGAGTGTTGATTTACAAAGGGATTGCTCTGTGTCAGGTAGCCCTGGAAAATTTGAAGGTATAGCTGTTTCCAGCAGGAAAAGTCTCATCAGCTCTAGCACCAGATCCTCTTTTATTACCGTATCCTGGATATTCAGATCTTCTGAACCAAACTTTCTCAACCAAGTACAGCCCAACATCCTCTGCTAATTTCTCAATCTCCCACTTACAATATGGTTCTTTGATCTTGTGTGTCACGTGAACTTCTCCATTCTCTTCTAACATATCATGGCAACTCCTTAGGAAGCCCTTCACCAATCTCTGATGTTTCCTAAAGAGAGTAATAGGAATGCATGTCATTAGCACTCTCTATTTAAACTGAAACCTAAACCTAAAAAGACTTGTCAATATTGCATTATTAAGAAGATGGAAAAAGAGGGGTTCACAAGCTCAAATCCTGTCACCTACACCTTAAGAACAGAAAATAAAATAAAATCGAAGGGCATAAGGCGAAATGTAGCATGAATCGTCTTAGCTGAACTTACTCGATTTGGCGAACGTTTGATTCACTCCATTTTAGAGCAGTAGCTGGGAAATTAAAGACTATCCGGTCGAACAATTTCTGTTTCAGGAGAGGATGCTTTCTCATATTATGTACATCTACTTCATGAATTATGGTGCATCCAAGATCCTCCAGCTCAGTTAAGTTTGTTGCAGATTTCGAATACTTCAGCATCATGGTCTCTTTTATTTATTTGTAATTACAAGATCAATCAGAATATATCCAACCAATAACAGATCATATTGACTATAGAAAAAATTACCTTTGGAGTAGAGAGAAGTGGCTACCATGTTTACAGCAGAACCAAAGGCTTTGCCCAAGCAAGCAGCAAAAGAAAAATCACCTTCTCCTACCAGTAGTATTTTATGACAACTGCTATAATGCTTCATCCATTTCACTTCTTTATTATTTATACTAAGCATTTTCACTTGGCTCTCCAATTCATCCATTTCTATATGGCACTAAAAGATTTTGTTTAGAGTTTCTGTGCTTTGTGGTATGCAATAAAAGAGATACAATGAAGGGAAGTTTTGAGAATAAAGGAATAATCAGCGAGATTAAGCAACAAGAGATGAAAAGTAAATGGAGAGTCTTTGCTATGCGGAAGGAATCTCTAAGCCATTATGCCAAAGGGCCATGAGTGATACTTTTTCATGGAAGTTTACATCTCAATACTTCGTATGCAATGATACCACTCCTCGTCAATTTATGGAATCAAATCAGCAGGAAACACCAATAGGAGCCTTGAGAGCTGAATAGAGGCAGACCCTTGTCAAAGAAAGGGAGGGAAGCAAGAGAAGAAAAGGCAAAAGTGGGTTGCCTTGTTGTTCTGCTATGAATGGTGCAGTACAAATAGAAATAGACCTTAGATGAAAGGAAAGGGATAGAAGAAAGAAAAGTGATAGATACATCAATGAAAGTAATGCGAAACAATAAATAATAAAAATTAAAACAAAAAGAAGAAGAAGAAGTTTTTAAAAAAGAAATTGAAAAGAGAAAGCAAAGAAAAAAAGAAAGGGAATTCAAAATATGCAAAGTCTGTAATATTATTATTAATCATCAAAACTGTTTAATATTTATAAAAATAGAGTATTAATACTAAAACTTTAACTAGAACAAGCGATTGGGTTTATGATCCACTAAATAAAATACTCAACAATAATTAAATCAAACTCAATAAATAAAGCCAAATTAATAAACCTCAACTAAAAATTCATATAAATTAAAACAAAAAACATAAGTTAAAACTTAATCTGTCAATTGTTTGGGTTATCCTCCATCGTCTATGATCATATGCGTGCATAAATAATATTTCGGGTTCGATATCCCCACAAGAAAGGAAGATATCGGTGTCACATGTTCAAACAAACAAAAGTGGGTTCTAAACAGAAGACTCAAGCCTAGGGCTGTGCGAAGAGCGTCGGAGAAGATAGCCACACCATTAACTTTATACCGTGTTAGCACGTTCACCAACACTCCCCTCCCTTGCAGCCTAAGCCTTGTGGTGGATGAACTATTCTCAACTTTATATATTACACTGTATTCTTATATTTATTCCATGCAAGATATGTTCATTAACAATTAGAGATCAGTCAGTACTCCTTCCGAATATGTGCTTATCTGGCTCATAAATAATGAGCTTCTCTATTTGTTTGGCAAGGCATATAGTTGCAGCTTCCTTGCCGCAAGGAGAGACTAATTAAGGCAAATTAAGGAGCCAACTTAGAGAAAGAGGTTAGCACAAGAGGGACGCAAAATCATCCCAACATCCTCTGTAAATTTCTCAATTTCCCCCTTGCTATATGGATATTTAGCTATCCTCAAATGTACTTACCAAGAATCCCTTCACCACCCTCTGATGATTCCAAAAAAAGATGCAAACATACTAATTAGCACCTTTAACTTGGAACTCAAGTCAAAAAACTTCTAATGTGCGTTGTTCTAAAGTCTAAGGTGTCTGGTTCCTTCCATTCACTATTTTTTGAGGTAACCCCCAATGACTTATTAATGAAGGTACATTACTTTTTCTAGTTGAACTTTACTCGATTGGGCTAATATTTGCTACACTCCGGTTGAGTTATCCTGTCAAACAATTTGTGATTGAGAATAGGATGCTTGTTCAATGTACGTGCATTTACTTGTCACGGTGCATCCAAGTTCCTCCAGCTCTCTTAAGTCAGCTCTGCAACACTTTAGCCTCACCATCTTTTGTAATTGCACCAAGACACCAGTTTACATTTGGCTTTCTAAACTACCCATTCTTGTTTGACCTACATACCTTGCTTGGAAGATGGCCTGTTCTATTTTGAGTAACATCCAGACCTCTTCTTCTAGCATGAACATATAGAGATCTGATCAAGCACCCCCTTTGGATGAAGCTGAAGATTTATTTGTAATTAGTGCATGCTTGCTTGCTCATGTTTGAGGTGGTTTGTGTGTTGTAGGCATTTTATTGTCGGTTTGGGCTAGGTTTTATGGTTTTGTGTCCTGGTTTTCCTTTTTCTTAATCTCATTTTTTTTTTCTGTATTTGTGTTCTTTTGTGTGTGTGTGTGTCTTTGTGCTGGAAGTTGCCTTCACTGGGTTCTAATGTTTATTTTTTTTTTTAATTGGGGCAGCTGTCAAATGCCTTTATTTTCTCTACACCTAGATTACTCTTTAATAACACAGGAAAAGAAAAGATTACATCATTTTCATTCCACAAGTCTTCTTACAGAGAGAGGATATAATGACACAGTTGCTCAGTGTCAAAGACTGGTACTCTTTCCAAATTTGAAGGTACAGCAGTTTCCAGGAGGAAAACTCTCATCAGCTCTAGACCCAGATCCTCTTTTATTTTCATATCCTGGGTAATCAGATTTTCTGAACTTAACTTTTTCAACCAGGAACAGCCCAGCTTCTTCTGCTAGTTTCTCAATTTCCCACTTGCTATATGGATCTGGAGTCTTGTGAGTCACATGAACTTCTCCATTCTCTTCCATCATGTCACTTGCACTCTTAAAGAAGCCCTTCACCAACCTTCGATGACTTCTAAAGACAGAATTCAACATAGCATTTCACTTATCGTTCACAAATCAAAACTCAAATAACTTGCCAATGCACAATTAATCTTGTAGCTACTTAACCAACAAGGTCAATCCTTGGTCACATAGGGAAGTCCAGGATTGCTTTTAAATTTCTAGTTTTTGTGAGCTACCAGGAAAGAAGGTCTATTCCAAAGAGAACAAGGTAGGCCTTAGTGTAAAATATCAAAAATAAAAAGAAACAGGAGAGTAGACAGGTCTCAACAGTTTTATTCCTGCACTTCTTCTTCAAGAACAAGAGAAAAATCCCAAATGATCACATAAGGCAATATATTAGAAGTTGTAGCTCAACTTACTCAATTTGGCGAATGTTTGCTTCACTCCTTTTGAGAGCTGCTTGAGGAAAATTATAGACTATCCTGCCAAACAATTTATGGGTGAGAAGAGGATGACTGTTCATGGTATGTGCATTTACTCCGTGCATAACAGTGCATCCTAGTTCCTCCAGTTCTCTCAAGTTGGATGCAGCTCCACTGTACTTGAGCCTCATCATCTCTTAATTTTGTAAGTACAGGATCAATCAGATTGAATCCAACAAATATTAGACAAATGTATACGGAGACAGGTGAAATATTGTTACCTTCAGAGTACAGAGAAGTGGCAACAATGTTAGTAGCAGAGCCAAAGGCTTCAGCCAAGCAAACAGCAAAAGAAAAATCACCATCTCCAACTAGAAGCATTTTCTGAGTGCTGCTATAATGCTTTATCCATTTCTCTTCCTTGTTATCATCTATATTAAGCATTTCCAAGTGGCTCTCTAAACTATCCATTTCTATATATATTTGACCTTGATGAAAATGGCCAGTTCTATATATGACCTTTAACCTTTTCTCCTGGCATGAATATATAATCAGGAGGCCTGATCAGGCAACTTCCCTCACCCCCAGAATGAGGACTCATCGGGATTCATAGAGAGTTATTGATGAGTTTCATTTCCAAGGAATTTTTAGTCTTCCATAGTACTGCTGACAGGTTTAAATGTTGCCTAGTTTCTTGGCCCAATAGAAGCCTGTTTCATTAGTCTCCAGGTTCATGCATGGTGGTTTCGTATTTGGACATTTAATCAATTCTCCACCCAAACCAGGTTATGTGGCATGAAGCAGGAGAATGATCCTTCTTTTAAATTACTTTCAAAGATCACTAATATCAAGAGAAAATCTGCCAGTTTTGACATGACCATCCATTTATATATAGAACATCCACGCATAGCAAATAATTGAAGAACCAGGCCTTGTAATTCCTCAGCAAGTGTGGACAAGATATGGAGTAGAGAATCAATTTTCCAAGGATAAATTACCTTTCTAAGAAAATCACCCTTGATTGGTTTCTTCAGATGGCATGTTCCATTGTCCGAGAAGGATGTGTTCTATCGAGGACAATAATAAATTCTGGGGTTATTGCGTAAAATGTCGATAATTCTTTGACTTCTCACATACGCTAAGCTTACTGTATCTGGATCATGTTGCTGTCACCCCAGACATGAAGAAAACCTGCAGGGGGAGAGGCTATCCTGTCAAAGAATTTGCCAAGCAGAAAAGGGTGGTGCCTCCTAGTGTGTGCTTCTACTCCATGGAGGATTGTTCATGCATACAAGGCCCAAATCAACTAGGAACGTTGTTAATTAGTCTTATCTATCTTATATTAGGTTCATGCTCAGAATAATATTAAACCATACTGGCAGCAGACCCAAAGGCTCTGAGGCATATGCAGGAAAAGAAAAAAAAACCCTTCCCGAGCTGATAGTATTTTATGACGAGTACTGCTATAATGCTTTATCCATTTCTCTTCATCTTCTACTTTACTGTCCCTTTCCATTTGCCCTTCCCACCTGTCCATGTTGTGATTAGCTCTCTGCACCAACCAATTCAAATTGGCTCACTGTGCTAACCATTTCCAATCGGTTCTGCTAGGTTTTCTACACCAACCATTCCACCTGGCTTTCCTTGCCTTTGAAAATGGTTAACCTACCCACAAAGTAAATTGTTAAGAGATTAAGAGGGCTGAGGCACCTACGCTCAGTTGCTCACTGTTGGATGCAGGATTTTTATATCCTGTGGGATTTAGGTCTCCTGGCTCTCTGCCCCGGTGGACCATGGCTACTCAACTCTCACCAAATTTCATGCGCATGGTAGGATATGTTGAACCATTTATTGGACAGTTTGCAGTATTGGCCATCTTGCTCTACTGTTTCTATGGCGAGAAAACATAGAGTGGATATAGGTGCCGAAAGGGTTCTGCCTGTGGTGATATCCTAGATACTCCGGCCTCATTTATCCTTTCTTATGGTCCACCGCCTGAAAGCTGATACACCCATTTAGCCAACTGAACTAGTCTGGCTGGTGGCTACTTGGCTGGTCATGCACGAGATATTTGTTATGGATAGCCTCCGAACCTTGTGAGTTGTGTGCCAATATCATACATAAGTTCTCTTCAATTTTTTTTTTTTAATGATTAACTTAGATATGGGACCAGCTTGTACATACCTCGATTAATCTTACGGACCCTGAAATTAACAATTATGTAAACCTCTATTGACCCTGAGGGGACTCAAACTCATAACCATTGAGGAGCAAACCTAAAACCTGACTAGTTGAACTATTTCTCATGATTCCCTTTTTTAAGTTTTTGCTTCACCTGTTGGGAGTGTTATTACAACGGTATGCGTTTTTTAAGATTTTTTTTTATTATAAATATATTAAAATAATATTTTTTTAAAAAATTATTTTTAACACAAATATATTAAAACAATTCAAAACCTTAAAAAAAATTAATTTAAAAACAAAATTTAAAACTTTTAAAAGCACAATTGAATTATACTTTCAAATATCCTATTAATCATAAAAAAAAAATCACAGAAAATTAATGTAGTGTTTGTTGTCTCATGAATAGTGAATTCTCTAAATCATTATTTTAAATAACTTAAAATTCAAACAATAAAATAAACTACATAAAAAAGCACAAAGTATTTGTATTTCTTTCTATAATCTGTTTTATCGAAGATTTTAGTAAATTCATGTGTCTTAGGATAAATTTAAATTACATGATTTTCATACTAATATGTTTTATCATCTTCTCTCTCTATGATTAAAATATTTTTAAGAAAACAGAGCTGCTGATGTTAGTTGTTACCACAACAACAATCATGGAAACGGATGCATTCTACTAAAATTGAAAGCATAAGCAATTATTAACCATTAAGGCATTAACCCAAAAAGAAGAACTCAAAGTTGGTCCCACTGAATCATCATTGTTATGCAATGCAACGCTCATCCAACTCCACGACACAAAGCCAAAAGTAAATTCTGTCATCCTCGACCAGCGCTCTTTCTTTCTCCACTGTAATAATAATAAAAAAAACCAGACCTTTTGGAGCTCAGTGTCTCTCCTTTCACGAGCTTTCTCTGCACTTGGTAAAAAGTTTAGGGTTCTCTTGTCTCTCTTCACCACCAAAGCCAAAAGATGTTTATCCTCTCTTGCGAATCGTTCTTTTAAAGAAACCCATTTTACCATGTCTTGCCGTAAACCCATTTTTGTGGTCTTTTCTTAGCTTTTAGCCCTCTATCATGTGAACCTCACCAAACCCAGCTGTACCTAGTTGTTGTTTCTTCTTCTTCTTCTTACTAAAGTCTGAATCTTTCTAGCTATTTTCAAAGTTTTTGGGATCTAATTGGCTTTCTTATGACACCCCAATACAGTTACTGTTAACTTCTAGCTCTTTTTTTTTTCTTTCTCTTTAGCCTTATTAAGTTATGTTCAGTCTTAAGAGAGAGGAGACAGATAAAGACATTAGTGTCAAAAATAAAGGAGGAGAATAATTCGGGTTCTTCTTGCTTTTTTGAAAACGATCATGTGAAGCAAAATTTAGTGTTGAACGTGATGGATTTTAGTGTTTTCTCATGAGGGTCTCTCTCCTTTTCAACTCTCACTGCTAAAAGGAGAACCTTCAATTCACTGATTTCTATTTGCAACCTCAAGAAACCTGTGAAGCTTCCCTGATCGAGGCTGCTTTTTGGTAGTTTTGGTAGATCAAGCCTCTCTCACTATGGATAGCATTTATTTTTTAGCTTCGCATTGTGTGAGGGGTAGAGGATGTTGAGGTAATATCAATGGAGATATGAACAGACTGTAGTGAAGATCTAGATGCTTGTTTAAGTTGTGGGTTGTGTTTATTTGTTTCTTTGTGGAGTTGGTTATATAGTTACTAGTTTGATAATGGAGGATATTGGGCTGGTTAAGCGTGGGCGGAAATGGCTGCAAACGCAGAAACATGCCTATTGGCGGGCGAAAACTACAGTGGGGTGTTGGCGGGACAAGATTGGTATGTTTATAGAGAGGCATTGGCCTATGGTGTGCAATGGATGTGCAAGATTTGGAAGATTGATGCGTTTGTTGTTGATTTATTGGAAAGATTGTGTTGTGAGGGGTTTTAATTCAGTTATCAAATTGGGTTCGGCGGCTTTGCTTCTTATAATGTGGAGTTGCTTTCTTAGTCTCACTTCAATGTCTTCCTTGCTTTATGTACTACTTTGTATGGTATGTTTTCTTATTTTTAGCCATTTAACTTTTCTTGTTGTATGCACCTGATTCTTATTCTGATCATGTCGCTATCATTTCTTCTTGGTTTTTTTGTTTTTCCCCTTATTTTTGTGATCCGATTGTTTTGAATCTGCATTTCTGATTCATCAATGTTTGAGTTGAATTTATGGTGTTCACATTTATTTGTGGCATATTCTAGTTGTGGGTAATTAAACTTGAAAGTCAGGTGGAGGGCGATTAAAATCGTTCATGACAACGTGGAGATCAATTTAGTTTTTGTGTAATGCGAAGTTATGGACTGTCTGCTCTGATGATACCAATCGTGGAGCTAGTCTGTGGACAAATATGGTATAAGCTCTCATGGGTTTTACATGAAACGAAATTAGCATTAATGAACTGGATCCTGAAAAGGCTGAGAACTTGACCATGAATCCAACATACTTGCCAAATCACCAATTTGGCAAGCAACTCCAGTGATGCAGTATTCAGAACTCTTAAAGACTGAAATTCACCAGAAGAAGAGAGATTATAGAAGAAAAAATTTAAGTTTAAGCACAGTTCTCAATACTCGGTTAAAAAATAATAATTACTTGTTAAATTGAAGTCTTAGAGAGGTTTTTGTGCAAATAATGGAGATAACAAGTAATAAATTTAAAATTGTAGTTATAGATAAACCAGCAGTTCCCAGACTGATAAGAACTGTGATCTCCTTTCTGGAAGTCCACAATCCTTAGAAATTCTAGACATTGTATTCAGCAAATAGTGAGAAATTATAATCCAAATTGTAGAGTTATTGGAAATTTATGTTCATAGGTTTAGTGTCTGAAGCTCCTGATGTCGTATGGTTCTAATTTGTGCGAAATTCATTTATTCTCTTGGGAGAGAATGGTAAAGCTTAATGCTTTGGTGATGTTTTATGTTTACAACCTTCTCATTGGTCCACGTCCATTGCAAAGAAAGGGCCTGCTGATAGAGTTGGTCGGGGAGATGATATTAGCTATCTGGTCTGAGAGACACCTGGCCCTTTAGCTGCCCCTCTTAAAAACCATTACTTAATAAATCTTTCTTGCGCTAAATATGCTGATGACATACTACTGGGAACTGCTGTTGCTGAGAACTGCTACATCATTTAGTTCTAAATTAGCCCACAATCCTTCTTTTTTTTTTTCTTTTTTTTTTTCCTTTCTTGGGGGAAAATGATAGATCTTAACGCTGTGTTTGTGTATTTTATGTTTGCAACCTTCTTATTGGACCACTTTCAGCCTTTCGATTGCTTCCATGCATTTGCAATTTTGACCATTAGCATTTGTGTTCATTTATAATCGTGGATCTCAAACTTATTAAAGCTTATTATGAAAATATCACTATAAAGTTGTTTGAGTTGATAGGATTTCTAGAAATCAACAGGGTCTATAGATACATTGGCTTTGTCAGGGATTATAATTCTAGAAATCAACAGGGTCTATAGATACATTGGCTTTGTCAGGGATTATAATTCAAGTGAATATTTTAAAATTGAAATTTCATTAAATGCCACTGACGGTGGCTTCAACATTTCAGGGAGCTGCGGGAGCTGCTGTTCAGTATTTGGGCTACACTCCTGGACTTTTTATTGTAGGACTGTTTGCTATTTTAATTTTATGGATGTATGCTAACTTTTTGATAACTGGAACATTATTTATAGTTGGAGGTAAGTTTAGTTACTAGTGCAAGTAGATGCTCTTTTTTTCAAATTCTATATATCTGTAGAACTTTCGGGGAATCTAATTCTGTTTTTTATGAAATTACAGGTTATTTGTTCTCTCAAAATCATGCACGGCTAGTAGTCTTAATGGCGACTATATATGCTATTTATTGTGTGAAAGTTCGAGTTGGATGGCATGGTGTTTTCCTATCAATAAACCTAACATTTTTCTCAAACGATATTTTAAATTTCCTGCTTCAATGGTGTGATAATGTCAGGGAAAGCACCCAATTTGAAGAACACAAGGAAACTGAAACAGTTCTGGAAGATGAGTTTTTTTCTGAGGAATGTGAATTCTCGATTCCTGCTGATGAATCTGAGAAGGTGCAGTCATGCAAATCATCTAGCAAACCAGCTGCAAGCGCGTCTGTTGTGAATAACCAAAAAGAGTCTTCTGCTAGAAAAGTAGTTGTAGAAGAAGAAACAAGCTCAGCTGATGAGATGAAAAGAATATTAGATAGTGGAGGTCATTATGAAGCACTGGGATTTCCTCGCCACAAGCGAATTGATGTTGCAATTTTGAAGAAGGAATACCGGAAAAAGGCAAGTTCCACTTTTGTTCTAAACTGAAATACTAGTAACCATTTTAATTGATTTGTTCTAGTGTTCTCACTCTGAGATGCGAAAGTGTTTGGGAAAGTTGATCTGGTTGGATCATTTCTCAAAAGTTTTGCATCTTATTGATTGTTCTGTGCAAGTAAATGAGATACCAAAACAATCTCACCAGGTATCTAAAATGGTCACAGTAAACAAAAAGAACCTAAATATCAGAATACTACATTAGGACTCTTAATGTATCACAAAAACCATTATGTTCAGCTTGCAGTAAAAAGGCTTGCAAGAGAGAAAAGTTAGGGGCGGTACAATAACCCGTCATTTTTTGTTACTTAATATTTCATAGAATTCATATCAGGCATGCCAGGGACCTGTCCCTTGATTGGCCAAGAAAGCTGCTTGTTGATTTTGCATGGTTGTGTTCATGGCTGGTTAAAATGCCAATGAGATATTTGAATTGCTGTGCATGGGTGGAACTAGCTTATGCCCTGCCCAAGCTTTGAGGAAGTCTTAAATCATCCTGTTAGTACATTTTCCCTCCAATCCCACCCTCCAAAAGAAAAATATATGTTTTCAGGTCCCTCTTGTTTTCATGCTAGCCCTTGTATTTTTAAAATCTAGTTCCGTCTCCTAATATTTATGTTGTGGAGTGGTGTCAGGTTGTTCTTGATGTATAAATCTATTATGTTTGTGTGAATGTAACATTACCCCCTTGCCCCATGGGAAAAGAAAAGGTAGGGGGGATGAGTGAATGGGGTTTCTGATTTTCTCTTTATCCTTTAAAATATGCAGGCCATGCTTGTCCATCCTGATAAAAATATGGGAAGCCCTTTAGCAAGTGAATCATTTAAGAAACTTCAATGTGCTTATGAGGTAAGCATCCTTCTCTGTCCTCTCTCTCTCTCTCTCTCAAGAAAGTTAGGGGAGATGAAACATAACAAATTTAAGAATGTGTTGATTTGTGTCCTATTGACTGACCACAATGATACAATGTCCAGGTTTTGTCTGATTCTGTGAAGAAGAGGGACTATGATGAGCAATTGAGAAAGGAAGAATCTAGGAGTAGGAGTGTATGCGAGAAATCCCATAGTACTTCACGTCAGGTAATTTATGTGGTATTGCTTGCCGATGTATTTTTCAGCCTTGTGGTCAATATTTGGAATTTTTTGTTCTCCAATTATCATTGATGTGAAATTCCTGACTAAAAGAAAAAAAGAAGTAAAAGAATAAAACAACCATTTGTGGAGACTGACTGTTAGTGTTCCCCACATGGAATCTTGTTTTCATGTTCACAGTTCATTGATGCATTTTTATCATGTGCAATGAGTTGTGAATACTGTCTTTTCATGTCTGGGGAGTCATTGCTTGGTGCAATGGCTTATCTTTGACTTGCTGCCATTGTGGGTTCAAGTTTGATTCCTGAGAGCGGTTACTTCTTGCAAAATGGTGAAAGTAGGCTTATCCAGATTTCCACCCCAGGACTACACTTCGATGGAACCAGAGGATAATGATATGTGTTTTTGTTTGAGAAAGCATCAATTGAGGTGCAATTTATTACAAACTTGAAAGTATCGTTTACAAGGATTTTTATGTTTCACTTGGCACTTTTGTAGGTTGTTTATTTCTGAGGTAGAATGGAGATCAAATAATTAAATTGTGAACTCTAGGATCATGAGCTTGCATTAGTTGTAAAATGGCAAGGCATTGTAAGATCGGTCAAAGTAGTAATAGGTGTGTTTAATCTGGGAAACCTGCCTCCTAAGTCCAAGCCCACATGCTATGTATGGCAGTTATGTGCAGCTGAATGCTGAACTGATTCATATGATTCTGAGTTAAATCACTGATAATAAATAATATCACTGATTGCGACATTTTCTAATCTTATTACTGTTATAAGCAGGATAATTCAGATTACTGCTCTGAGGAATCGAGGTGGATACATTGCACCAAGTGTGGCAATTCACATATATGGGTGTGTACTAATAGGAATAAGGCCAAGGCAAGATGGTGCCAGGTTGGTTTTCTGATTCTCTTTCCAACTCTGTATTTCATCTTTCTAAATTTATAAATTAGAATTAATTTTTGCTTCAGGATTGCCGCCAATATCATCAAGCCAAGGATGGAGATGGATGGGTTGAATATAAAGGCTCATTGATCTTTGACAAGCCTCAGAAGGTACATTCCTCGTGATTACTCATTATTTCATCTATGTTTCAGTAAGCATGTCCGTTAATTCTTCAAAATCATGTGATCTTATTTTGTGAATGTGGTTTTGGTGATCTGAACGTTCCTTGTGATTACTCATTATTTCATCTGTGTTTCAGTAAATATGTCTGATAATTCGACAGAGTCATCTGATCTTATCTTGTGAATGTGCTTTTGGTGATCTGCCATCTGTCAACTATTCATTATGCTAAGCATTTTCAGTTCCTGTTTTTTAGATGGAAATTCCGCGTGCATTTGTTTGTGGTGAGAGCAAAATCTTTGATGTATCAGAATGGGCTATTTGCCAGGTCTGTAGTTCTTTTTCCATGGGCATGCGCTGATTTTGTTTCTTTTCAATATGCCATTTGAACCTTGCTGAGTAGAAAAAAAGAAGTATTACAATTAATGACTACAAAATCAGTTGTGGTAATGACCACGGTGGTTCTGATCTGTGAAATTTACAGTTCCAAGCTAATTTGCCAATCTGAACTTGGGGCTATATAAGACATTAATTAGGGTGCAGGACAACTTTAGTGGAAGTTGTAGACGGCTGTTTTAGGGTTACGGCTGTGAAATATATTGATCTAGGGGCTGCACTTCATTCATAATATATTTTCATGCAGAAATTGAAAGGATAAAAGCATACTACTAACCATAGACTTGGGCTCTTAAATAAGAAATGTATAACTTTTTTAATTTTTACTAGGAAAGAGAAACCTAAATCTTGTTATTCCTAAATTGCTAGAAAGTATATCTCTTTGCAGGAAAATTACTGAATTTTCTAACTGCCTGTGTAGGCAGCATCAAATAGCCTCGATAAAAACAAAACTGTTGAATCCAAATCCTAGGGTAATGGATTTTTTGAGATAGCTGGTTTTAATTTCTCTGATATGCTTTCTGAAAATTAAAGAGAGAGCAATTAGACATGGCAAAAAATCAGCCGCTTGCTGCTCTTTCCTCTTTGTTAGATTCCCACCTGGGAGATAGTCAGATTAGAAGATCCTATGATCCAGCAAAGAGTACCTTGCCTTGTCGGCATTATTTCAAACCATTTTCTCATACTGTAGACTTTCGGTTAATTTCATTATTTCCTATCTTCATTAATGGAAATGATTGATGACCGGATCTTTCAATTCCTCATGGCAGTCGCATCAGTGGTGCCTATAACATGTACGTTGACTGAATTAATTATAATCAGATTATCAGTTATAATCCAATATTCTAAATCATTAAAACTCTTTACAGGGGATGCTATGCAGGCCCAACACCCATAGGCCAAGCTTCCATGTAAACATGGTTGGCTTGGAGAAGACAAAATGGTCCAACTCAAGCAAATATCCATGGGATTTGGATGCTGAAATGATGGATGAGAAGGAAGAAGAATTTGAGGTGAGGCTTCAGCAGGCTTTTGGCCGTTTTTGTGAGACCTCCAAACGTAGAAAGAGTTGGAGTCCTTTTAAGTTGCCCCAAAAGAAAGGGAAGAAGCAATGGCGAAGAACATCAACTTGAATGAATTCCCATTGCAACCAAATGGAACTGTGCTTTTGTTCCCCTGTTGTGGGGGTGATTGGTTTGGATCGAGATCACCTGTTTCACCAATGGAATGTGATTTGGTGATTCCAGCAAAGCCAAATTTGAGGAATTGAGCTGGGTTTTAGAGTCTAAACAAAAAAAGACAGATGGGTTTTGGGTGTAATTTTCAAGCTTGTAACAGGCAGTTACCTTGCAGCATGCGACTTGTCATAGGTTCTGTCAATGTCAGAATAACCCCCATCCCATCAAAGGAAGAAAAAATCAAGATACATTTTGCACAAGCAGCACATAATGTTAGCCTTTTTGCACTAATTTTCAATATTTTGTACATATAATATTCAATTTCAATAAATTTCTCATTTACTTAAGATGCTGCTTTCATGCTGTTTATTTAAGAATGAGAATGATCAAAATATTTTTCCCTTTATCATTCAAGAGCAATCTTTGTCAACAAATTATCAATTCTAGATGCATTATTCAACAAATTCTCTTTTCACCCTTTCCCAATCATCAACTATCATTTCCAAAGGAGTGTGAAACATCTAGGACCATAGATGCAACTCATTTGGAATTAAAAAATGTTATGAAATTGCTCACAATTCAAGATTTTTGGTAACTTGATCACATTGGATCAGACAGAGAAACCAAATGTGTAATTGAGTGAGAGAAGGGAAGTAAATGAGGGAGATAGCGAGGAGAAGAGAGAAAAAGAGGGAGATTCCAAACCCTTGTGCAATTATTTATTAACATTACAGGAATTTGTCCATTTGCAACAGAATAGCAAAACTGTGTACCTGTGTGTATAAGGGATGGTTATAAAATTTACAAGCCTAGAAAAAGAAAATAAAAAAAATGGAATAAAATATATGCAATCGGAATTTTTCTCACATTGAAGTTCAAATGCTCCAATCATACATCGCAGTAAAAGCGTCATGGTCGTGCTTGATGAGTTTTGTGATGACAGGATCGAAATTTCCTGCATCTCTGATTTGCAAGATGCCTAAAAGGATGTCGTAGCAGATGCTTTAGTCTTGGAGAGTACTCATACTTTGAGGTTCATGAAATCCAGAAGTTCAAATGCTCCGACCATATAACCCAGTCAAAGTTGTAGGAGTTGCAGTTGATGAGTTTTCTGATGACAAGATCGAACTGTCCAGCATCTCTGATCCAGAAAATGCATTAAAAGATGTTGTAGCAGATGCTTTGGTGTTGAAGGGTGCTCGTACTTTGAGGTCCATGAAATCAGAAATTAGGCCTGGCTTCATTATCTTACTCTCATCAAGGTCCTTCTGGCCAGTCAGCATTCTGACTACGGTAGACATGGAAGGCCGAAGCTTTGGATTATCTTGGGTGCAGAGTAGACCGATTTTTAGAAACCTACAAGCCTCCTCAGCATCAAAGTCACCATCTAATGCCGTATCCACCAGAGCAACCAGCTCCCTTCGCTCATAAAGATCCCAAGCCTGCAACAGTAGAGCCAATTATCAAGTCAGCTTGTGGCCCCAAGTGTGAGTTAATCCTGATTGTTGGTTATTTATGTAAATGCATTCTCTACGTAAATGTTGGATACCAAGAAAAATGATTGATGAAAGCAAGCACCATAATCCTCACACCATCAACTAATAGCATTGACATTTCACATTTCAATTACAATTTTCTAACATGGCAGCAAGAACTCGAGATTCATACCCGTTCTAAGAGGTATTGTTCTGCAACAGGTAATCTTGTGTTTGTGTTATTTCTGCCACAAACAATTTCCACAAGGAGGACGCCAAAACTGTAGAGATCTGCTTTCCGTGTCAATTGCCCCCTTATTGCATACTCTGGTGCCAGGTAACCTCTAAAGCAACAAACAGAGAGGAAAGTTTAGCAGCTAAGCTTATAAAGATAATTCATACTAAAAGTAAGACCCTTCACAGAAGCTGAATAGTGCTACATACAGATCCTAAGCTTATAAAAGGGCAGCGTATTGGAAATCTAAACAAGAAAGACAACAACTGAATTTTGGCTCTGCGAATTAACTAATTTATCAAGATTTTGGGGGGGGGGGGGGGAGGCTAACATTGTGAAAAGGAAACTGCAATGGTTCCATATATGTTAAAGGAGTATAGTTAGTCCTTGCATCATTTCAACCAAATCAATATTTCCTATAACCTTTAATGTAAAAGGTAGTATGAAAACTAAATTCATTGACATAGAAGTATTTAGTGTGGGAAAATGGGTATGATGTTGCAAATGCAAACTCACCAACCATTGTACATTTTCCATTTTCAAGGAAAACGAAATGGGTTTAATTTATTCCCCCCCCCCCCCCCCTCCATATACGTTGTTTGCACAGCATCGCTACATCTTAAATCCAATGACAAGTTGAACATGAAATATTCAACTTCAAACATGTAATAAATCGCAAACACTTACAGTGTTCCAGCCACACGTGTACTGACATGTGTCATGTGGTCAGGTATAAGCTTGGCCAGACCAAAATCTGAAATTTTTGGTGTTAGGTCCTTGTCAAGTAGAATATTGCTTGCTTTGATATCTCTGTGGACAATGCATGGTTTTACTTCATCATGAAGAAAGGCAAGCCCTCTTGCAACCCCAATGCAAATCCTAGTTCGTGTTCTCCAACTAAACTGGATATTAATGTGACTGTGACCTCCACCTGAAAGTGAATAGATACTTGAGCCCTCAAATGCCATTTGATTCAGGGAATAAAAGCAAGCTTTCTTTAAATCATATGGATTTGTACGCCTATGCATATATGTTTACCAATACCAAGTTTATTCCTGGAAATCCAAGTTCAAAAAGCCAGAACTATTTTCCCAGGTCTAAACTACTGAAAACAGCCTTGATAAAGACGTTCAAAAGAAGGATATTCAAGAATTACCTAGAAGAGTTTGCGCAAGGCTATTGTTCTCCAGGTAGTTGTAAACTAAAATTCTATGATTTCCTTCTGCACAACAGCCATATAACTTCACTAAATTTTCATGCTCTATCTCTGACATTGTTTTAATCTCTGCTAAGAATTCTGGCACCCCTTGTCTCGACTCAGCTGAAAGAACCTTTATAGCAGCTATTTCCCCATGTTTGAGCCGTCCCTGAACATCCACAATCATTTCTTAGGTACCATTCATAATTAAAAGACACAAAAGTACCATATAAACTACTGTTATATCATTGACCATGCATTCTAATAACAATCATACAGTTACCTTGTATACAGAACCGAAACCTCCCTCCCCAATTTTGTTGGCAGTGCTAAAATCTTCAGTGGCATTTCTTAATTCCTTGTACGAATAGCATTTAACATTATGAACGTGGCTAAGGTCTGTTCAGAAAAAAAACTAATAAGAACCTTCATGCTGACAGAAAAACAAAGATGTGTAGAAAGAGGAAAACTTTATTTCAAGCATATGGAAGCTATGGCCCCATCAAAGCAAGTCTCTCTAGAGGCTTCGCCTGACAAGATACATTTAAATCTGTCCATGTATAACACACATATTCACACATTTTTTGTATCTACCTTCTTCAACTACACCAAATTGTTGCGGAGAATCTATCCGTCGACCAAATAAGAAAGAAAAACAAGTCATATCTGTTTGATCTGCCGGTGAACAGCCCTTCTATATCAACCGTCACGTGCTTGATATAAACAACTTCCAAGACCAATAAACCTGAATTATCAGAAAAACAATTAACCTCAGGTACTTAAGCCAGATACCACAGCGATTAAACAGGATCCAGAGACTGAGTAAGCTTTTGCAACGATTATATGTGTACATAAATCTTTGGACAGTTTTAAAAGCCCCCAACACTTAGAGAAGTTCATAAGAGAAGAACAGAAATGACTACAAAAAAACTATCAATACTAGAAACATAGCAGCGAGTTTTATTAAGATCATACTTAGACAGAGACTATTAAAGATCAAAGAAGAAAAATGGGTACCATATAAATTAAGTGAAGATGGGGCCTGCGAGTTTTATTACAGCTAATGTTTTGTGTGTCATTCATTTAATAATCTCCACAAAAACTGATTTCCTCCCTACCCTTTCTTCTTTTCTCTTATAATTATTTCAACCTTTCCCCCTCTCGTAAGTAACTGGGGTTAGTTGGAAATGTTGAGTTAGATCACGAAAAAATGACTAAAAATTCATACAACAAGAAAGCAATATCAGCGAACTGAAGCATATCAGATAAACACAAGAAACAGATAACCAAAAGGAACAGAAAAATCAAAACAAACAAGAAATTAAATCAAGAAACTGAAAAAATCATGAAAGAACAAAAAGAAAACTCACCTGAACAAAAGAAAAGCTCAAGAAAGACACAGCATGATTATCCGGGAGAGAAAGATGTATTGAGCTGTAAGAGAGAGATAGAGAAGAAGAACTTTGCTAGTTAATGGTATAGCTTGGGAAATTAAGTCCACGAAAGGAAACCCAACGTTCATTAAATTTAGTTTTCTATGAAACGGAAGAGCTGGCTGACTTTATAACAAATAACAAAAGCACAGTGTCATTGTCGTTTCTGTTTCCTTTAAACTCAAAAAAAAAAAAAAATAGAAGAAGAAGAAGAAGATGACAGCTGATAACCTTGTACGCCCTAAGGACCAGGCGCGTCAATTTACGTGAACTACATTCTTTAACTCTTTAAACCCTGGTTTACTGGCTAGGTTTCTTGTCAGGATAAGATAAAAAAAAAAAATTTAAAAGTTTTTTTTAATATATTAAATTAATATTTTTAAAAAAATTTTTAATTTTGTATAGCATATAAAAAAGTTTAAAAATATTAAAAAAAATCAAAATTTAATAAAAAATTAACTCAACCGCAACATCAATTATTTAATAATTATTATTTTTAACTCTTTAAAACTTAAAACTTAAAAATTAGATTAGGCGGCAAATACATTAGTTTTTATCAAAAATTATGTTTAGCTTTGCAAATTAATTTAGTACCTTGAAATTTATTTAAGATTGGTTTTTAATTCAAACTAATATTTTTTTTTTATAAAAAACAAAACTATTTTTGTAAGTGAAATTTCTTTTTTTAAAATAATTTATAATTTAGATTAACTCAACCACAAAATAATTTGAATTAACTCAAGTGAATGATTAAATTTTATAATTATGATTTTTAAAATCATTAAGATCAAATTCTTGTTATATGTCAATTTTGATGTTAATGATTTACTTTAAGAGATTTGATGGGAAAAGATTTAGTATTAGTTATTTTTTAAAGCATTTTTTATTTAAAAATATATTAAAATAATATTTTTTTAATTTTTTAAAATTTATTTTTAATATCAACACATTTAAATAATCTAAAATAAATAATTTTAAATATAAAAAATAAATTTTAAACAAATACTATTTTAACCTGAATGTCAATCACCTTCTTAATCTCATCTACATAAGCTAAATCGAATTAAAACTGTTAAAGAAAAAACAAAAGTAAGCTTGCGAGTTAGACAACGTCATGCTGAGTCAGCTACTCATAACCTTCTCATTGCTGCCTCGTGTGTTGGAATCTCTCAGCACCAACCGTCAACTACGACCGTTTGTTCAACTCCAACGGCCTGCGTAGTCGTATAGGGCGATGACATTCGCTTTTTATATATAAAAAACAAAACTAAATATCTGAATATAACATTAAAGATATAATATATTCAATAAATTAAGATTAAAATATTTTATTAAAAACAAAAAAAACATTAAGTTAAAATATCAAAAATTCAAGAGGTAAAAAAAAATAAAAATCATCATCACTAAACTAAACTATTAACAAAAACACGCATCATAATCATAAAAAAAATACATTTATATTTTCAACGACATGATAAAAAAATATTTTTAAACACATGAAAGCCCATGCATATGTCCTATTATATATTAAATCTAAATGAGTTGAAATAAGAAATTGTCTAAATATTAACTCATTAACCCAATTAATTTGTATAGCATATATAATTAAATGGATTCCTACTTCAATTATCACAACTCTTTTATCAATTAGTTTATTGGTTTTTCTTTTATAACCCTAATAAAATCTTTTTTTATTAAAAAAATTATTTTATATATTCTTACATATAGGATTCAACTTGTATAACCGATGCTATTATAAAAAAACATTATAGCAGGAAAAAGTTTGATTCAACGAGAAAAAAATGTAAAAATAAAAATAAAAATACCATTTAATTCATCAATTCTAAAAATCCAAAAAAGAAATAAAATTTCGTTGATGAGTGATAAATGAAAAATTCATGGAAATTAAGTTATAGCCTCGATCGTAAAATAGGACACAACACGTCCTCACCGACATTTTTTTTTTTTTTTTTGGAAACCAAGAGCTCATTATAAAGACCATACATATATTTCGTGTAGAGATCCGTTTATTTTTTTTTTTAGTTTAACGTGGGTGTCCGGGCCAGCTTGCGCGCACCTCAACTAATCCCACGGCCCCTGAAGTTAACGACCATGTAAGCCTCCAGTAGCCATCATATGAGCAACCACAGGGCTCGAACCTGAGACCACAGAAGGAGCAAATCTCTTGGTTCCAAGCTCTTACCACTGGGTCGCCTTTAACGTGGGTGTCCGGGCCAGCTTGCGCGCACCTCAACTAATCCTACGGGCCCTGAAGTTAATGACCATGTAAGCCTCCAGTAGCTATCATATGAGTAACCACAGGACTCGAACCTGAGACCACAGAAGGAGCAAATCTCTTGGTTCCAAGCTCGTACCACTGGGTCACCACCTAGATGGTTAGATCCATTCATTTTTGTTGCTTACATGTGATGATATGTCCAATCAAACTCATCGGCACCCAAAAACCATTGTCGTCTCATAAAATGTTCCTCTTTTTCTTTGTTCAAGCATTCTCTTACATTTCATAATTTTCCCAGGTAGAATTAAATTTAAATTAATTAACATAATTGTCTACCTAGATAAGTATGTGGTTCACATATATCATCACATCATGTGCTAACTTTGACCCGGTCAAGAAGTTAAAACGTTTTATATATATATAGGTTGCCGAGCAACAAGTTGGATGTATCAAGATAATAAAGAAAAATAAACATAAAATTTTAATTATTGTTCACACTAATACAAATATTTTCTAGTTAATTGTGTTTGTGTTTGTATTTATAAGTGTATTAATGATTGTTTTTTAAAGTATTTTTCGCTCAGTAATGCATATTTTTAATATCAGCATATCAAAACGATGTAAAAACATAAAAAAAATAATTTAAAATTTAATAAAATATCATTTGAAACAATCTGCCTTTATAAATATAAACACACCATTTGTTCAACACCTTTATTACAAAAAAAAAAAGAAAGAAAGAAGGAAAATCAATTCAACTTCACGTGTGAACTCATTTATTCAATTGGGAATTACTATAAATCTTCATATTCTTCCATTAGAACACCAAAAAGAAAAATAACAATCAAGGGTTATTGTTTGGTTTGATTGCTGCTTTATTTCTTTCGGGTTGACGGCAATAAAGTATGATTTTTCCTGGAAAATTCATGTTTTATCAACGTTTATGATATCACATTTTGGAAGGCCATATAAAATTTATGTGCTTAGATCACAAATGGTCAAGAAAAGCATTCGAAGAAGCATCCTTTGATTAATAATTCCAACCTACCCATAAATCTATAATGAGACTAGGAAGGGAGGTTTCATGGAAAGGAGATTAAACTGGCTGCTTCAAGATTATTATTTCGTGCTTGGTGCTATATATTAAATATAAAAAATTAATTTTTATTTTTAATATTAGTATATCAAAACTATATAAAAAAATTACTTAAAAAACATTAATTTAATATTTTTTCATTTCAAAAACTTTTAAAATATATCTAGAAACAGATAGAAACTCGAAATTTAGTGTAGTTGTGGTTGCTTTTCAAATAACTTTTCGTGTCAAAATGCATACCAATAATATATTTTTATTTTTAAAAATTATTTTTGATATCAATACGTCAAAATGATTTGAAAACACTAAAAATATATTAATTTGATATTAATAAAAAATTAAAATAAAATTTAATTTTTTTCAAAAATACTTTTGAAATGGAAATACAAACAGACCGAAACAGGATGGAAACCTTGATCATCATTCATGTGAAAAGGATTAATGTCTTGACCAGAAAGGCACACTTTTTTAGAATCATTTCCTTGATTATCTTATCCACATATAATTAGGTGAATATATAGACGTTCAGAATTGAAAACTAATATTAAAGTTGAAAATATTCATGATCGAAGTAATATATATATATATATATAGAGAGAGAGAGAGAGACACACACACACACACAAGAAAAGCAGATTCCTGTGATGGGCTCTAGATTTTCAAAGAAATGATTTGGTGTGAGGACCAAATTGGCCGCATTCTATATAAGTAAATACAGTTTGTGGATGCCAAGAGCCACTGCCTATAGATAATTGCTGGGGATTTTTTAATAAGGTCAAGTTGCTCTGCTGGTAGACTATTATTTTTGGGATCAAACATTTCTTTTTCAAAATATTCCACTTTTGATGTTGCTCATTTTGGGCCCACATAAATAAAAACAATTAAAGACAAAAACAAAAAAAATCGAAATATGTTGGAAGAATATATATATATATATAATTTCTTGGATGTTCTAGTATACTCTTCTCACTTTTATATATATATATATATAAAAGTTAGAAGAGTATACTAGAACATCCAAGAAATTGTTAAAGATTGGTTAAGAAAAAGCAATTATACAAAATTTAAAAAATTCAACAGTGTATTTTCGATTGATAAAGACCTTATCACCAAGGAAAATTCAATTTAAGGAGGAAAATTCAAAATTGGATATTAAATGACTCATTTAGAATATTTCAAGGTTTGTTTGAACTTATTGAGTGTTTAATTGCAAGAAAATTAATTTTTAAAGTCAATTTAGGCTTTAATTAAAAAAAATAAAATATGGGGATCAAATTGTATTTTTGTAGGAGTTAATTTGATCAAATCAGGGGCCTAATTGCATAAATATTGAAGTTTGATGGACAATTAGGGATTTGATTGAAGAAATTCAAAACCAATGATCAAATTGAAAAAGACACATGAATATAGGGGTTGAAATTGACCAAATTAGGGGTCAAATTGAAGAAATAAAAAAGTTTGTTGTTCAATTGAGGATCAAAATGCACAAATTCAAAACCAATGATCAAAATGGAAAAGGTGACTAACATAAGGGCTGATAATTGAGTTTGGCGGGGGTTAAATTGCATACAATTAAAAGTTTTTGTGTCAATTAAGAGTGCATATGCCATAATTGAAAGAATATGGACTAAATTGAAATTTTGGCAATTCCTAGATTAAAAATCTTAATTTATAGAGTTTAACCCAGACGACGCATCGTTCAGCCTTTGTTCATTTCTTCATTGATAGTTCACGATGATCAGGTTGACACCTTCTAAGAGCTCGTTATGGAGTTCTAGACCACCAAATAGCATGAGATTTTTTTTTAAATAGAAGAGAAACATCTCATCTACAAACCTATTTTCGTGAAATTAGATGTTTACATCCCAATTTTTTCATATAAGTCCTCAACATCTTGTCCCTCATTAGCCATCACTCAATTTTTATACTTCAGGTTGATCCAATCAGCAACTTCAAATGCATAAATGTGAAGTTACAAATCTTTAAGTTGAGCAATGATGGATCCAAATGAAAGATGTGCACCCCCTCTATCAACTTCAGGTGCTCTCAGGCAACGATGATGTCATAATTGCTCTGAAAATGCCTTGAAAATAGACAATTCAGTCAGCCCCGATAATGCAACTATCATACAAAAAATGATTTTGTTTTCATGTGTTCGCACACAAAGGCTCCTCAATGAGTTCATATCAAGGGCTTTAAACCTTTCTTTCAAGATCAAGAGGTCATAAATGAATTCAAACCCTCCAAAAAACCTCGCAAAACCTTATAAATACCCCCTAAGTTTAGAGAAAGAGAAAAGGGTAGAGAGAGGACAAGAGAAAAAGAAAATGAAAATATAAGGAAAAGAAGAGAAATATCAATAAGAAACATAAGTGTAGAGGTCCAAGAGCCTAAACGAAAGACTTCTTAGCTTTGCAAGTTTATAAGTGGCAAAAATTTCCAAAAGAAAACAAAAGGGATGAAAGGAGAGTAGCTATTTTATGTATACTTTTCTGGTCTAAATATAGGTCCTTTGTGGCCTGCTTTTGATGTTTTTTTTATTTACTTTTGTTTTATATTTATGTTTATAAGCACAGAAAAGATGTTTGAATGCTCAACAAAAAGAAAGTAGTTATTCTAGGTATACTTTTCTGTTCCAAAAATGGTTAATTTATGGCCTGCTTTTGATGTTTTTTTATTTACTTTTATTTTATATTTATGTTTATAAGCATAAAAAAAAGGTTTGAATACTCAATAAGTAATGTAGTATTCATCTCTTTGTTGCTGTGTTTTTATTTAATGATGTTTGTTTTGAAGTTTTTTGATGTTTTTGATACATTAAAGTTGTTCAAGTTTGTTTTTTTTATATATAATCTTGTTTTAGTTTTTGTTTAACTGAAGCTATACATGTTAAAGTAAGGATGTTTTACCCTGGGTTTGTTAGGTTTGTTCATGCACAAAATTAGTTCAGAAAACCAATTTTGAATCCATGTTGTGTGAATATATAATTTGTTTTAAGTTTATGTTTTTGTACCTCTTACTTGATTTTGATTTTTTTTGTTAGTTTTTATAATTCAAACATGTTTGTGTATGATATTATGACTTGTTGGGATAAAAAAGGCATGTTTTAGAAGCCAAAAAAGCTCATTTCTAGGCTTGGCAGTGGCTGCAATTTCTAGGCATAACAGAGTTTTTATTCTAGGTTTAGGCAATGTTTTTTTGTGTTCTTGAGAAGAACATTGCCTTAACCCCTAGATTTGGACCAATTTTGATCTATTTCTTTGCACATACACCTTCCTTATGCTTGATTAACCAATAATCAAATGTTTATTCGCATCAATAACATGCTTAAATGATTTTAATCTTAGGGTTTTAGTTTTGAATCGAAACCCATTTTGGCCAAATCTTGATGATTCATTGATAATCGAAGTGAATTGACACTAGATTATTGATCCTTTCATGATTTGCAACATGTATATGCCTTTGGTTTGCTCATATCTAGTCTGGTTTGAGAGCCACGTTGTTGGGTTCATGTTAAATGTTCTTTATTTGTTCTTCGTGTTCTTCCCAAGAACATTGCCTTAGCTACATGATTTTGACTTATTTTGTTTAATTTATTTGCCCAAAACCCTTTCTTATGCATGATTAATCAATAATATAGTGTTTATTTGCATTAATAACACAATTTCAATTACTTTTAATCCTAAGGTTTCGGTTTAGAACCAAAACTTATTTTGACAAAATTATGATATTTTAGTGATAATCAAAGTTATTCGATGTTAGGTTATTGATTCTTGCATGATTTCCAACATGTATGTGCCTTCGTTGTGACAAAATTTGGTTCGATTTGGAACTCACGTTGCTAGGTTCATTTTGGGTATTCTTTGTTTTTTGTGTGTTTAATCTGTTTTGTTCAATAATTTTTTAGTTTTTGGGTGTTTAATCTGTTTTTTTTCTTTAGATTTTAATTTTTTTGGTTGTTTGTTGGGTCAAACTAGAATTCTGGTTTGGTTTATGTTCGAATAAAAAAATTCAGGTCAATCCAATCGGGTCGGGTAAAAAAAAGTGAGTCAAAGGATTTAATACCCTATTTGACTTGCTATAATTTTTGTTTAAGGGTTTTTGGGTTTAAGGGTGTGTTTGGTAAACACCTTTTAAGCATATTTTTGGTAGTTTTGTTACAAAAAAAAAAATGAGTTTTTGCCAAACAAAGCCAAGAAAAATATATTTTCTTTTTTTCTTGCATATGGCTAAAAATCTTTAAGTTGTTTAAGCATTTTAAAAAAAATTAAAATACTTTGACATGTTTAAAAAAATATTGCATAGATTTTACAATAAGTTTGTAAATTTCCAAAGGATTTGCGCTTACATTTCAAAAATACTAAAAAAAATTATTTTGTTTCTTTTAATATACGGGATTATGAACTTATACGTAAGACATATTCTCGATGTTAAATAAAAAGACAGTTTATTTTATTTTTTTATGTTGGCATGAAAACAGTTATGTTTTTAACCTGATAAGATAAGGACTTCCTTATTAAGAAAGACTTTTCTTAAACGTTAAACAGTCTAACGATTAGAAAACACAATATTTTCTTAGTTTATATCAGACAGATAAACAATGCAGCTTACTTCGTGTAAGGTGTATTAGAAATGTTAATACATTTTCTTTATGCAATCAGTCCCTTTACGCAGATTCTAAAACCAGTTAGGGTTCTTAGTAACAAAATAATATGTGACAATTCTCATTTTTTTTTATTAATAAAGAACAAGAATTTATTGTCTTTTCCAATCATATCATTTTCGACAATTCCAATCCAAAAAAATAATCATTACAACGCCATTTACATGCGACAACTTTAACAACTTATCATTTGATAAATAAATTAATTTCTCAATAACTCGAAGATGAGGTCCTCCCTTTTCTACCCTTTGTAATTAAGTTAAGAAAATGACAGTGAAATCCTCCCAGCATCTTAAAAAGGAAAAAGGTTTATGTTTCTAGTTTCCTTACAAACAAACCATCAGTGTGGGTATTTGTCATAATTATTTTTGGGTATGGACTTGGATTACGATGTAGATCAATTATTATTTTTCAAAAAATCAAAATAATTTCAATTTAAATAAAAACTTAGGTTTATTTTAATCGGGTCATAAAATTATATCAACTACATATTAACTTCTTCCTTTTTTTTTACAAATGACAATGGATAAGTTGACCAATCCTAAATTGACCCGCCAGACAAGATTTAATAACGGTACAATGTGCAAGTACTTTATATGCTAGTGATATTACAAAACAAAATTAAAAGTCAGATCATATCAACTACAGGTTTACATTCCACTGGAGCTTGCCGAGTTTGGATTGAAACTAGAGAACAGTGACATAAAAAAATCAAAATTCGTACGCAATCATTGACCTCCTCCATAGAAATTCTCTTAAAAATAGATGACCTGGGAAGGAGGAGCTCCACTTCAAGACTATAGGAGACCAAAAAACCTATCTTTAAAAGGTCCAAACCTGCAAAACCAGCACCCTTCTTCAGTGGACCAACAATCTCGGCTACCCAAACCAACCACCCCCAACACAAATAATCAACCACTCAAGAAAACAATGGCAGCATCATATGGTCCACCTTCTCGAGGACTTTGCCTTTGGGAAAGAAAACCCAACAGCTAGTCTCTCTCACTGTTATGAAGCTTGTCCTCACCTATGGGTCGGTTTAGTAACTTGACGGCTCGTATTTTGACTCAAGTCAGGTTTTTTTTTAGACCACCTATATAGTTGTACTAGAAAAACCTGAATGACTCGACAAGTTTTTTTAAAAAAAATACATTGTTTAACTTTATATATATTTCCATTATGAAAAATAAAAAAAATAATGTGAGTGATATAGTGTCGTTCTATTCATGTTGACCTGACTCGTGAGTCATTTTACCCAATCCATAACTTGGGCATTTGGCCATGTTCAGGTCTCTTAAGTCTTAACTATGATCTGTTTTGCCAACAATGGGGGAGAGAACAACATGCTTTTTCCTTCCATACAAAGATAAAATTCCATTGACGTGGAAAAAAAACCCTTCTTGGAATCAGTCTAAAACTTTATTTAGAATATAAAAGAATTTAATACAAATGATATTTTTACAAGGAAATTGTAAAATAACATTACATTTTGGAGAAATACAAATTTCTCAGCAATAGAAAAAAGGAAAGGAGGATTGAGTCTTCGTTCTACTCATCAATCCAAAAATAGCTGTTTTATCTCATGAGAGAACACATGGAACTTTGATGATAATATCTCTAAAATTATCAAAAATTAAGAGTTTAATGAGATAAATTTATAACATCAAGAAAAGTTGACTTTTAAACTTTTGGTGAGTCAAATGTGTTGGTTGGCTCATGGTGGTGACATTAGATTCTAACTAAAGTTAAGTTTTTCTGTAATGTAAACTATTCATGTAGTTGATAAAAAAAAACCGAGCAACTTGACAAGTTAACTTGTGAACAATGTTAATCTTTTTTTAATTTAACATCATGTTAAATAAAAAAAAGTAATATATATAGTATTGTTTTGTTTTTTACTTGTATTGGACCGACTTATTTGTAAGTTGGCACAATATTGTTGAATTTCATAACTATAGAATAGTCAAAGAAGGTATCAAAATCATAGAACAAAGAAAAATAAAAGATTAAGAACAAGTACAATTACAAATACGTAGAACTTCCAAGCAAGAATTGATGTCCAACGAAAGGATCAAAGTACTTTTCTTGTCAAACTAAATAAAATAGGGATCTTGCATGATAAAAAATATTGAATTCACGTGAAGATTAAGTTTAAGAGGCTTCAAAATCTAAATTTGATCGTGCAAGAAACATTCTGCTTGTCAAAGTAATCCTTTTCAAGGATTTCATTTGGTATGGATGATTTTGTTACCGTGTAGTGGTCTTCAGGGAAGCCTTCAAGCACAACATGAACTTAAGTGGCTGGAGAATTGTTTCAAGAATTCCAAAGCATCAGGCGCAATACCCCCCAGCCACTTTTCATGAAAGCTCATAGATGGCTGGCTTTTAGATTAAAGCCCAAAATTATCATCATTATTACTGCTACTTGTTGAATTTCTTGATGGAACTAGCTCTAAGATCTCTGCGTTGTACTATTGCCACGCGGCTTTGAAAATCAACGTCGTCCCATTCTTCCAGTTTGCCTTAGGGAAGATGTTACTTCGATGGAATTAGAAAGAAAACTGGGGATTTGATGTGCAGAACAGTGGAGGCCTTTGAAATGGCCCATGCCACTATATCTCTCAGCTTCATTGAAGACATTGAGTATAACTTCGTTGGAACTATGAAATAAACAGGGAATTCTGATCTGTTGGTTGTCGCTTTCTTAGCAGACAAAATTCATGTAGGACAGTGGAGAAATGAGGGGAAATGGTAGGATTTGTAGAAGAAAAATAGTAAAGATAATCAAATTTATTTTTTACTCGATAAACTATTGTTAATTATATATAGTTTGATTTAAAATTAAGTAAGATTTTAAGATATAATTTATATTATTCTTTAATATATATTCTCAAATAAAAGTTTTTTGGGTTTAAAATTTGCATCGATCCATTTTAATTTTTATTTAAGTTTTATCAAATAAATAAAGATGATGAGATTTAAACTCGTGATTGTTTGGTTATTAAGGAACCAATTCAACCTAAAACTTTAAATTATTAAATAAAATCTCAAAATATAATTTATATTTTTATTTAATACAACAATTATCCTAAAACATATAACAGGTGTCCTTACATGAGAAACATCAAAGATCCCAAACCCAATCTTAAAATAGAGATAGGAATTCCTAAACAGAATAGGAAATGGAATGACTTTCTGCTGAAAACTATTTCAACTACTGAATAGAAATCGCTAAACCTCTCGTTGTAAGAAGTAAAAATTCCAAATAATCAAGTCAAATAATGACTGCACGAGTCTTGTTCTGTTCTCCACTCTCCTCTGTTTGAAAAATAAAAAAAACTATCAACCATGACGATATTGACCGTCAGGACTTGCTCTAAAACTTCTTGATAGTTATTGGTTGAACTTTAATTATGGGTTACGAGTTCATTTGTTCGGAATTGTAAATCTATCCCCGAGGTAAAATCCATGACTGCTCTTTTATTTTGTATATGTATATGAAATCATGCTGTCAACTCCATGCTATCAGCTTCTCTTTTATATATACGTGAATGAATGCCATATACATGTTTTTTTTTTTCTCTTTTTTATTGCTCCTGCTGTCTGGCAGCTATTTTCCATCTAGCCTCTCATTGTTTTCCATCGCTTGGTATGTTTCCAAGGGAAGTGCTTTTCCAACTGTGAGCACTGCAAGGGAGGAGAATTTCCTTTGGGACAGGAAGAATTAAGAGATCGGTCATCTGTGGTGATTTCTTTGTCAGTCCAAATGTCGAAGGTGCGATTCTCAGTGGCCTAGCTGCTGCTTCAAAGCTCACAGAAATGCTTAATTAGTTGCTTATAATGTTTCTTTTCCCCCATTGTTTCTTTCTTAATTTTCTTTTTTTCTTTCATGTAGTTTGCTCGCCCATTTTATGAATGTTAATCGTGTCTGCTACTTCTTGTAGAAGCTACGATTATTTGCTAAACATCCATTTTCTTTAGATCAGCAGTCATCAATACGAATCACAGCAGGAAATTGTATTCATTTCAACGTATATTCTCAGCTCTCTTTACCGAACAATAAAGCAGTATTTGTATTTTTTTACAATCTTAACTCATTTTCTTGTATAATTTTGATTGTTAATATTTGACTGAATCATTATATATGAATGTCGTCAATAATTAATGACAGTTGAGTGAATTCTTCAATATATATGGTTAATTATAGTACAATTAATAGGATTTATCAAGCTGACAACAACATAAGAGAAGTGATGCAGGCAGAAGTTGTAAGATTTATCAAAACCTTGAAAAAGAAAACAATCAACTCATGGAAGAGATGGGTGAAGACCCCGTATCTGTTTGTTGAAATTCTTCACTTTGTATTTCCTTTACAGAGAGAGCCTTTATATATACAGAGACTATTCTGTTTTTGTATTGTCTAACTACCTGGAAAGAGAAATGTGAAAAACTTTTTAAAGAGAATCTTCCAGCTAATTCTAGAGGCTAAATATACAAGTAACAGAAAAAGGAGAATGTACAAAACGTGTGTTATCTGTCCTCTCGTGCATGTGATGAGAGAGCTGAATAATTAGTCTTATTTTCTTCTTTATTAACCGAAATATTGATGTCCCGTAATACCCCCCACAAGATGGAGAATGTAGGTTGACAATTCCCAGCTTGAGTAAGTGAGTTTGCAGAAGAGAAGAGGGAAGTGCCTTCGTAAGGAGGTCAGCTCGTTGAAGGTGAGTGGGGACGTGCATAGTGACAATGAATCCTTCCAAAATTTTGTCCCGGATGAGATGACAATCAAGCTCAATGTGTTTCGTACGTTCATGGAAAACTGGGTTTGAGGCAATATGGAGTGCAGCTTGATTATCACAGTAAAGGGAGGCTGCCTGAGGGTGCTCAACATGCAGATCAGTAAGTAGAAACCTAAGCCAAGTGAGCTCAGCATTTCCAGCCTTATAGCAATTTTCAAGTGTGTGTCCTTGTGTGCGACAATGTTGACAGTATGGTCTTTCCTTTCTGTGGCTTGTAAAATTTCTGTTAATTGTCTTGAAAGGAGTATTAACAAACTTACTAGCCAATGCCATAGATTCACAAGAAGGAGTGTCATTAGTAAGTTGGTGGTGCTGTTCTTGTTGTTGAATCAAGGAAAACACCTTGTTAATGCTGGGAAGGGGCTCAATCAACATGATTTGATCTCTAGCATTGGTATATTGGTCGTTCAAACCCATAAGAAACTGTATAACATAATCTCTTTGATACCTTTCATTCAACACTTTCAACTGACCACATGTGCATAATGGCATTGGATTATAAACAATCATTTCATCCCAAAGAGTTTTGAGATTACCGAAATATGAACTCACAGAGTCTTTGTCCTGTCGAAGGGTGGCCAAATCTCTTCTGAGCTGGAAGATGCGATGACCATTCTGTTGAGTGAAACGATCATTGAGTTCTGTCCACACCATTTGAGCATCATCCACAAAAACTAAAGTATGTTTGATATCTGTGCTGACTGCATTTTGTATCCAAGAAACCACCATGTCATTGCACCTTTCCCACATTTCAAACAGAGGATCCTCCTCATTCGTCGGCCTAACAATGTTCCCAGAAATGAAGCCAAGTTTGTTCCTCGTCCTAAGTGCTCGACGCATTGATCGTGACCAGGTAATGTAGTTTTCAGTAGTGAGTAGCTCAGTGACGAGAACCAAGGATGTGTGGTCACCATTCTCTATACGATATGGATTATTTGGATCTGTGAAGTTGAAATATGGAGAAACGTGTTTGGGGTTTTGAGTATTTGTAGATTGTGAAGATGGGGATTGTTCTTCCATGGTTTGATTGGAAAAGGGAGAATAATTAGCCGAAGCTCTGATACCATGTAAGATTTATCAAAACCTTGAAAAAGAAAACAATCAACTCATGGAAGAGATGGGTGAAGGCCTCGTTTCTGTTTGTTGAAATTCTTCACTTTGTATTTCCTTTACAGAGAGAGCCTTTATATATACAGAGACTATTCTGTTTTTGTATTGTCTAACTACCTGGAAAGAGAAATGTGAAAAACTTTTTAAAGAGAATCTTCCAGCTAATTCTAGAGGCTAAATATACAAGTAACAGAAAAAGGAGAATGTACAAAACGTGTGTTATCTGTCCTCTCGTGCATGTGATGAGAGAGCTGAATAATTAGTCTTATTTTCTTCTTTATTAACCGAAATATTGATGTCCCGTAATATAAGTTAAAAATAACAAACAATATCAGAACATGAAAATTTTAATAAGTGAAAAGGGTTGCAAATATGAACTATAAATTCACAACTTTATTCTCTCTAAAATATAATGTTGATTAAGTCTCCTTCTTAGAAGGAATACAAAACCTTAATTAGGTTAGAAACCCTACCTAAATTAGAAAATAAAATAAAAAACTAAAAATACAAAGGCAATAATAATAAAATTCAAAACAATGCATGAAATCCAAAAAGAAAAAACAAGGAAAGTAACAAAATTGGCCTAAATCGGGGCTCCGAGGCTAAATTTTTTATATCTAAAGATTCGATAATCCGTGTAGTGTCATAGAAGCTATTATATGGAAAACAGTCTCCACAAATTCTTATAAAAATTTGAGTCTAATCCAACTATCGGATAAAAAATTATGATTTTTTAGACTATTATTATAGGCTGAAGCGATCAGATATTCTTTTTTGTCTAGACCTATCTTATTGATTCATTAATGTATCTATTAGCTCATCCACATAATCTGTTTATAGTAGATCCTCATCAAGTTATAACAGATTTATATCTAACTACTCAAAATCATCTATTATCTTAAGCGTTGCTATATTAAGAAACCAAATCTATCAATGAGTAACAAAAGAACATTATTCCATCTTTTTTTTTTATAGAGGGCTTCTAAGTTATGATGAATAATTACAGTTCATCACTTATAACAGGATGTTTTGTCTTGTAAGAATACAAATCGTTCTAATTCAACAAAAAAATTATACTTGTATGATATTTGCTTTACTTAAAATGCTCAGCTACTACTCAATCCCACTATGAAATACTTGGTTTGGTTTAGTGAGGGAAAATTTAGTAGAGTATTCTTCACTCCTAGCTTTTGAATTCGATAGTCCTCTAATGTTTAAAACCTATGACTTAGCCTATCAACTCTTGTTGACTGTTGTCTTTGCTTTTATCTAAACCCAATTGTATGCTGGTTTTCCTTCAAGGATATGTTCTGTATGGAGTAAGGGGGGAAATTACAAGCCTTGTACTTGTGTTTGCCATTTTTTTGGGACTAAAAAAAAAGGGTTGAAAGGAGGAGTAAAAGTGTCTTTTTCTCTGTCTTTAAAATCTAATATTAATTATTTTATTTTTATTTTACACTTTCTATTTTAAACCACAAGTATAATATTATTTATTTATTTTTATAAAATTTGATTTTATTTATTATTTGAATCTACTTTTATCCTTACTGTTAAGAAATTAAATGGAAAGAATTAGAAAAATAGATGCAACCAAGATTTCTTTTCTTAAATGGACAATAAAATCAATAAAAATAAAATAATTATAACTAAAAATAAATATAAGAAAGAGAGGAGTTTAGAAAAAGCCTGAAATTGTAGCAGACATTAATGCTATCTTTAGAACAAAAACTCCTCAAACCTTTTAATCATTATTTTTGCAAAATTGAATTAATAAAATATATATATAAAAAAAAAAGTGTAGTGAAACTGAGATGAAAATAAACCTTTTAATTTCTCTTATATGTTATTTATTTATGCATTTTGTTTTACCTGATATAAAGAATTCACTATAATGGCTATGCATGGGCATATTTCCTCCACGTCTCCTGTAAGAAGATGCGGTACTGAGCATTTGCATGCTTCATTTCCACCTCTTTAAAACTTTCTTGCCTTCCTGATAATGTTTGCATACCCTATCTATAACTCAGCCACATAATCAATGCCACCTATGCACCCATTATTCTTATTATCTAGGGTTTTAGCAGGCGTGCGGACCACATAGTTGAGGATAAACAGGAGATTGTGAAAAAAGAAAGGCAGAAGCAAGTTCAGTAATGGCAGCCTCAGTTATGGCTTCACTGAACCTGAAACCATCTCCATTCACGGTTGAGAAGTCTTCAGTGAGAGGCCTCCCAACTCTTTCAAGGAGATCTTTCAAGATTGAAGCCAGTGGTGTCAAGAAGATCAAGACCGATACGCCTTATGGTCTGCTTCTTCCACCTCGTATAACATACATATATATTACTCATACCCTTTTCATATGATGCATGCATGCATAAACATACATGTAGAAGAGGAAAACACAAATCTAATGCATTTTGTATGATTTGGGAGCATGAGAGAAGCTGATCTGTGATAGAAACATAAATGGAAGGTTTCTTTGAAGGGCCCATAATGATCTTCCTCTCCATTTCTGGAAGAAAGTTTATGATAAGTGCTTGAACAGAAAGTGAAATGCAAAGTAACAAAACAACAAATTAATTAATCATTGATGAATATTAATTATAAAAGATTATGATAGTGATTTGATCTCAATAATTCTCTTTCCTTGCACTTTTTCCTGTTTACAGGCAAGTACGAGTCCTTTTCTTTCTCCTCTGATCTCTCTCACCCCACTCAAATATAATTAATTAAGAAAAAATAGTAATTATTAATTGATTTTTTCTCCTCATGTTCTTTTCTTTTCTTGATTTTCATTTCCTCATTTAAATCCTTCTTTCCTTAGTCTAGAAGGGAGTTGGATCTTGCCTGGAATGTACTTATTGTAGCATTTAATAATTCATATACATTCATCTTGTGTTTTCTTGTTGATTTTTAGAAGCAAAAGAAATTACTTAAATAACATAAGATGGATTAGCTTAGAGTCTTAATTTTTGTTGTCCAGGAACTGGTGGTGGCATGAACCTGAGGAACGGGTTAGATGCATCTGGAAGGAAGCCCAGGGTTAGTGTGTAGTGCTTTAATTTGCTTTCAAGTTTATATTGTCTTGTTTTACTCTCTTTTTTTTGTAACGATTTTAAATCATAACACTATAAGACACTACAAGTTCTCTGTAAGTTTATGAAAATTTTAAGTCCAAAACACTTTTATTCGAAGAAGTGTATGAAAAAATTATATAAATCATATTTTACCGTCTCTTCTAACCGCTTAAGTTAGCTAAAAGTTATAGATCAAAAAATAGAGTACTCGAACTCAATCCTCACCCCTCTTGGTAAGCATGAGTATAAGAAGCTCCTTGCCCTTCGATGTAGTTATTAGTCAAAAATTCATGGAATATATAGCAGCCTAAGTTTGAGTGTTTTTACTGAAAGTTTACAGGTGATTAAAAATTGATCCTGCAGGGAAAGGGGGTGTACCAATATGTCGACAAATATGGTGCTAATGTGGATGGTTACAGGTAACTAAAACATCAGCTAATTTTGGCTTCTGTGATTCTTCATTTACATTTGTATTTGTGGCTCCTGCTTGAGGTTTACATGAACATTTATACCAGTATTAATTGGTCTGATAATTAGCAATGCATCTTGTAATTAGATAGTTCAAGTTAGATATGCATCTGTGATTAAGTCCTTGATAACACATATCTTTTCTGCTGATTGAAATACAGCCCTATCTACAACGCTGATGAATGGTCCCCATCCGGTGATGTCTATGCTGGGGGTAAGTAACTCAATGCGTTTCGAGAACTATACACCCATGATGCGGAGAAAGAACATTAAGTTATTGATTTCCCTGTTTATGAGGTCAATTTATCTGTTGATGACATGGATAATGTAATATTTACAGGCAAGACTGGCTTGCTAATCTGGGCTGTTACCCTAGCTGGAATCCTTGCAGGAGGTGCACTTCTTGTTTACACCACAAGTGCTTTAGCACAGTAGACTTCTGCTACTCTAATTTACAGTAATGTATCATATAGCCTGTCCCAGTGATTGTCCAGAAACATAAACACTTCCTCCTCCTTGTGAATCCCTATGTGTAATTTTATTCTCCCTTGGACTTGGATTGCAATGGAGTACATGTAGTCTGATTTTTCATGCGAAATTCCCTCATTATTAATACTATTGCTGCTGCTGTTGTTCTTTTGAGATCATATTCATATTGGTCTCTGATCACATTCCACCTAGTCCTAGGTTGCTGCTGGTGGTGGTGGTGGTGGTGGTGTCATGATAGATAGTGGTGGTGGTCTCTGGAATTAGTTGATGTACTTGTTAGCTTACTTTCAGAATTTTACCCTTTAAAATGGAGGGTGAGAGATGTTCCTGTGCCACAGGTCCGGCAACACAATATCCAAAGAGTATATTCCCATCTTGGGATGCTATGCGTTACACACAAAAAAAAAATATTGCAAGGAAAACAATATTAAATACTGTAGCTAATCTCTTGATGATCCATTCTAAGCCAATGGTGTCACTCCAGCTGTCATGTAATCAGGTGGGGCATACTCCAGAACCACCTAGTTTGAAACACCTGGCCATCCTGATAATGTTTGCAATATCATATCCAGATTTCAGCCACACAAGCAATGCCATGTGGCAACATCTGTCAATAATTATCATCATGCTATCGCTTTCATTATCTTGTATGATAGTATTTTATTGGAGCTCAAGACCAGCAAGGAGGAGGGCAAAACAAGCAGAGAGCAGATCAAGCAAAGCTTAAACACTAATTAATCATGGCAACCAGCTCAGTTATGGCTTCATCAATGAGCCTGAAACCAGCTCCTTTTACAGTCAAGAAACCTTCTCTCCCAAGTCTTTCAAGGAGATCATCTTTCAAAGTTGAGGCTAGTCGTTCGAGGAAGTCCAAGACTGATCAGCCTTATGGTCTGTTTCTTGATTGATACATGTCCATTGAATATTATGTTAATTAATTAATTACCCTTTTCATTAATCATACACTTATAATTCTTGTTATTATTATTTTGGTATTGCTATATATAATTGTTGAAGTGCTAATTAATGTCGTGTAAGCTTAATTTTAAACTGGTTCGGTTTTTTTTTTTTTTTTTAACCATACCCACTATGATTAATTATAATAAGTGTAATTAATTGATTAATAAAGCAATTAATTGATTGATTCCTGCAATTTGATGGGAGTTTTGAGGCCATGAATTAGACATCTTTATTTATATTAAAAAAAAAAAGCTTCGGACATCTATCTTCTTGAAATATTTAACCTTCGATTTGTATTAATTTACCATATGTAATCAATGAATATTACATTCTCAGTCACATGTCTGCTTCTACTAAGCAATTTAATTAAGAGCTTGTTAGGAAATTAATTATCATAAATATTCAACTACGGAATTAGGAATCTCTTCTTGCATGAACCTTTGCAGACAGTTTTTCCTTAATTTTCCTGTACATTAAAGGCACCAGCTATGCGAATAAGATCTTTACTGGCTAATACTTTTCTCTTTCACATCGAAGATTTACGTGCTATTAATCTTTTTTATATTGTTCAGTATAATTTTTTTTTCATCAAATCATTTTTTTTCAAAAACGCATGCGTGAGCATCTGCGTGGCCTGTATTTTTATGAGTATGTTTTGTTCCCTTTACTTGAATACTTGTTGAAGAAAAAACATGGATTGTTGTACAGGAATCAATGGTGGCATGGATTTAAGGGGTGGGCTTGATGCTTCTGGGAGAAAGGGCAAGGTAATTATTTCTAAATCCATTGCCTTTTTCCTTTCGTGTATGTTAATATATATATACACAGCATGATTTTTATAAAGTATTTTTTTATTTGAAAATATAATAAAATAATATTTTATTATTATTTTTTAAAATTTATTTTTGATATAAACATATCAAATTTATCTAAAAACATAAAAAAATAAATCTTTTAAAATATAATTGAATCATAATGCAAAATGCAAAACAGGATGTAAATGGCCATTAAATTACCCTTCTTAATGAATTATTTTGTACTAACAGAGAGTCAGTGATTAGTAATCCAATTTCTGGGCTGGATGCAGGGAAAGGGAGTGTACCAATTTGTTGACAAATATGGTGCTAATGTTGATGGATACAGGTGAGCTATCCACTGTATATTTCTGAATATTTTTCTGGTAAATGAAGGCATAAGGTATATGACCAGAGATTGTTATTTTGTGGTGTTTAATACACAGTCCTATCTACGACCCCAAGGATTGGTCTCCAAGTGGTGAAGTTTATGTTGGAGGTAAGCAATGCTGCATTTTGACAATTGATTTCATGACGCAAGAGAATATTTCTTTCAAAGATAAATATCTCATGTAATTCCCAGTTTAAGAGCTCAGTTTATTTGATTTACAACATGAACAATGTAATCCTTGCAGGCACTACTGGTTTGTTGATCTGGGCTGTTACCCTAGCTGGCCTTCTTGCAGGGGGAGCACTTCTTGTTTACAATACAAGTGCCTTAGTACAGTAGAGTTCTGTCATCATATCCTATCCTAATCTCTGTGTATTACTTTCCCTTTTGATGAATTCGCCTGTACCTTGTAACAATTTCCGTGGATTAATAATAATTAGTGTAAGATCTACTTGTTGCTCTTCAACTAAACCTCGTTACCTGAAAGAGGAATCTTAGAATTCTTAAGACATGTTTTCATTGAGATGATACAGCACATTCAATAGACCATCTAGTGAAGCTGTAAGACTTCATAGGCAAAACCCTGGTGATGAACTGATCCAGCCCTAGTTCTTTGCTTGAATGAATGGTTTACATGATTTCTTTTGATTCAAAAACATGGCTATAATGTATTCCCCTCTAATTTTATCCGCCATAACGGGCTGCGACTCTGCGACTACAAAGATCAATCTGGCAAACACCTGTTGTGAGTTACTGCTGTTACCATTTGACTTCTGCTGCTAAATCGCCTTTAAGTGCAGCAGGAGGATTTGTCATTGCCTCTGCAAGATGAAATTATTTACGAGGAGATTTGACGGGAGATGTAACTGAAATTCTTGATTGGTAATAAAATTTTGTCCGTTTTATTAGTCGGAGGCTGGAGGCTAATGAAACAACAGAGGATATATTCCTTCTGGTCAAGCCCAGCCTAGGCAGACTGGTGCATCCACGTCTGTTGGTCCATTCAGTTCAAGGGTTAAATTGGCTGCAATCAGTTTTCTTTAATATGTATCGCTGTCTCGTGGAAACTGAAACGGCATTTTCTTGCAGTTTGTTGTGGAAGCATCGCCAACGCAGAATGTTGATGAAGGGGAAAGAAAGGGAATGCCTAGATTAATTAGAAGCCGCCCTGGAACCAGTTTTTAGCCGCTGGAGTCAGTTCCATGCGCCATTTGAAGACGGCTAACATGCTGATGATTGTAATGAATGTATCATCTATTTTTTTAATATTTTTATTTATTAAATTATCCCTAACCAAACTCAATAATAACAAAAAAAAAAAAAAAATAGTGCAATGATAAAAATAAACTAAAACTAAAACTAAAAGTCACACTTTTTAATGTAAAGTTTTGTCCTTTATAATGATTAGCATGTTCATTCATTGAGTTTTGGTATTGATTGGTGAAGATGCATTTGAGAGGAGGAGGTATATGAATGTGGTAGTGCAAAGAGCTAGGCATCCCCAGCTTAGAGATTACATTCACTCTACTGTTTCTGGGCTTCTTCCTTTTATCTAAAAGGTTGGTTCTTGCTTTTATACAAAAGGTTGGTTCTTGATATTCCTCTCCTTAGCTTACTGTATGTCAATGAATGGAAAAGAGAACTTTTTGTTGGTTGTTTTTTAATGCAGTAGTGTTGATACTGTTAGAAAAACTCCTTTCTAATACTTTGTAGAGATCTGGTATGTCAATGTGCTTACAGGTATAGAAACGAAAAACTTTTTGCTGATTGATTTTCAATACATAGTTTGAAATGCTAGTAGAAATCTTGGTTTTGTTGATACTTGATTGAACTTGGTCATTCCTGTCTCCGTCGTGTGTGTGCGCCACCAAGTTGGTTTGCAATGTTCCTGCTCTACAGTACTTTTTGGTTTTCTTTCCTCAAATTCTTTGGCAAAAATAGAATTTAAAATGTTCATATTTACTGGGTGAACTTTTTCAAATGTTTTCTTAATGAATTCTTTCTGATCTGCTGACTGCTTTCCTTGCTCTGTTGCTAAGTTTTACACGTGGTGTTGTGGATTCTATCCTCTATAAGATAGGCCGAATTGGAGTGTTTATTTTGATGTACAGCCCTAACAGCTGGTCCATTTACAATGGTGAATAGATTCCCTTTTCAGCTGAGTTTACCCTGGTTTTTTAATACCGTTGAGAAAACTTTTTGTATGTGTGGACTGGTGTAGAGAGTAGCTGTAATTTTCTTTATAACATCCCGCTAGAGAGGTTCATTTTCAAGCTCACAGTGAACCAGTCTTGTGGCTCAAAAGTGGAACGAGAGTTTTCTCTGAGATCATTCTTAATGTAGTCGGACTTGCTATTGCTATAACGAATGATTTTGAGCAGTCAGGTATGGATCTATCACAATTAAATAAGAATTTATTTTAGATAAATTATGTAAATGATTTAGCAGATGCATTTATGAATCAGTGAGACAAATATAGGTTCAAAAAGAGATCTGGTCGCACTAGACTAAAATAACAGCTCAAAACTTTTGATCCGATTGTTGGATCGTCCTCAAATATTTATAAGAGTTTCCGGAAGCTGTTTTCTTTAGAGTAATTATGCTCGCTATTCCAAAAGTCAAATCTGTATATTTTGAAAATTTCACCTTGAAGCCTGATTTTAGTAATTTTTATGATTTTCTTGTTATTTTTTGATTTCATGTTTTTTTTTCTTTTGTAATTTCAATTTTTTTATTTATTTTTTTATTAAGATAAAATTTTTAATCTATTTAATTTGTAAACCTCCAAATGAACTTGATGACTGTCATTTTAATGAAAATAAAACCTGCACACTTAAATTTTATATCTGCAGCTCCTTTTGTTCATTAAAATTCTTATGTTTTTTATTTGTTTGTTGCTGTCTTTAGCTTCGCGTGCATCAATTCTTAGTTACACTGTCTGTCTCGGAAGGTCTTGCCAAAGTTCTTCCACGAGGTACTTGGTTAATTTGGCAGTAATTTGGTATTCATTGTCTGCTCTTGGTTGGTCAAAGTTGCTTGATCCACAAAATCCAAGCAAACGCTCTTGCTGTTTGCTGTATGATTTAGCTTTTTGAACTCTTAAGGCACTTTTAGAGGTGAGGATTGAACTTCTCTTTTACCAGATTGCAGGTGGGAGATAACTGCTTATGAAAGCGCAAGCAAGGATGCAGAGTTATGGATCCCGAGATTCCCGACAGACACAAAGCAGTGGCAGCAACCTCCATTAATAACCCCAATAAAATCCATGAGTAGCGAACCTCTGTCCGTGCAGTTATATTTGGAACATCCGAGTTTATCTGTACCAAAACCTCAAGAGGGGAAGAATTCATAGACAGCTGGTTAACATCTACAAATTTACTCTTAACTTGTTTTACACATCCTCTTGGATTCTGTTTCTTGTTTAGATAAAACCTTATAGCAACATTATCACTAAGAACTGTTTCACCCCTTTTGGTTTTTCTCACACAGGCACACAACAGTTTTAGAGTTTTAGTAATATGAGGTCTAGCCATAGTTCCATAGAACCGTATACTTCATCCGAGACGGTATACCAGGCACACAACAGTGTTACAGCTTGAGCAATATGAGCAATTTATTTTTGTTTGAAAATGCAGGTAGTTTTATAAGTTAATGAAATTCGTGATGCTTTTGTTATTCACTTATTTTCTTTACTGCATTTTGCAAGACAGCTACAAAAAGCATGGAGCACAGGGTAGCCTAGGTAGGAAGTAGTGTTTGTAAGCACTTGATGAGCAAATCCAAAGTCTTCCCTCTGTGTACGTTTCTTTCTTGAGCACCATATAACCACAATCCTAATCAAGAGTTCACTAATTTTACAAGGGCCAACTCCTGAGACAAAGAAAGTCCACAATAACCAAATGATCCAAGCCCATATGAGGACTTTTCTCCCTGCGCAACAAAGCAGCTTTAAACCACATTCTGCATTCACTGGTTGATTTTGTTTCTCCAAAGAACTCCAAAATGCATAGAAGATCCATTTTTTTATGGCTACACAAATACTCAAAATCCTGTCTGTCACAAAACGGACTCCTATACACGATCACCTCCTGCTGTATTTCGAAAACCAGGATCAATATGGATTCCATTGAGGCAAAAATCAAGTGGAGGAAGAAGACCCAAGAAGAAAATATATCAGAGTGCAAAACCTTGACAGAGCAATGGACTTACAAAAGAAGCCATTTTTAATACTAAAGCTCAAGTCCATCATCCAATCACAAAAACATCAGTCTGTCTTTCTAAGAGACCTTGAAAAGGAAGTTGGGTTTCTTCAAAAATGGAACTTTATGTCTGTCATTGAAAAGTACCCTTCAATTTTTCGTGTTGTTGGTGGTAATAGCAGGACACCTCCTTTTGTTACTTTCACTGAGAAAGCTGAAAAGATTGCAAGAGAAGAGGCTGAAGCAAAAGAGTTAATGGAGCCCATTTTGGTTAAGAATTTGAGGAAGATGTTGATGTTGTCAGTTGATTGTAGGGTGCCCTTAGAAAAGATTGAATCCATTGAAAATGAATTGGGTTTGCCTCAAGATTTCAAAAACTCATTGATTCCAAAGTACCCAGATTTTTTTCAGTGAAAGATTTCAATGGGATTCTTCATTAGCAGTTGCTTCTCGTGAGGAAAGACTGAGGCTTGAAGGTGTTCCTGCTATCAATCCAACGAAAAAGAAGGCTAGAATATCGAAAGATGGTAACTTTCTTGGTCCGTTTGCTTTTGACATGGGTTTTGCTGCTGGTTTTAGGCCAAACATGGTTTATATTGAGGAACTTTGAGAGGTGGCAAAGAATGGAATTCCCTTCTCCATATTTGAATGCTAGGAGATTTGAAGTTGCTGATCCAAAAGCGTCAAAGCGTGTGGTGGCAGTGCCTCATGAACTTGTTATGCACTTGACTTAACAAGCTGGCTAACTCAAGAGAATAGGAAGAATTAGAGAGAATTAGAGAAGTAGAAAAGGGAGATGAATGAATTGCTTCTGCAATCTGTTATTTCTTATTTGTCTCCTCACAAATTCTTGATACCATGATTTATATACAATGAACTCTAGCCTCCTGGCTATCTCAACTGACTATCTAACTAACAATTAACAACTCTAACCAGCTAACTTTCATCACATTCACAGTTATAACAGCTACTAACTAATACTTCATCTTTAGCTAATTCTGCATATTTTCTTCTTAATTGTCACATACTGTTATTTATCTCCTCTTCCTTGATTGCCAAGCCTCCTTGCTACCTTCCTCTCGTAACAGAACTCCTTCGTTTGACTATGGAGAAGAGGATGACATCTGCTCAATTGGATGCTTTTCATTCTGAGTTTATGTGGCCATCTAGATTATTGTACGTGTTCCTTGAGGATGCTTATGATGGTTCTAACTTGATCGAAAAATGCCCATTACATTTGTTTCATGATAAGTTTGTAGCTCTTAGTGGCCGTGCACCGATTGATTCATGTAGTGCGCGCATCTTCAAAACTCTTTACCTGAACTGTGTTTTGCCTATTTCTACGACAATTGCAATAGCATTTGAGACTTGTGAAGATTATGCTCTTATTGTTAGTTTATCCCATGGAAGAGTTGAATTGCTGGAAGAATATCGATTAGGAGCGCATAATTAGAAATTGTTTGCTTGGAAGAATTGAAGTACTTGTTTTCAGAAAAGCCTTTATGTAAGGAGGCAGAGACTCCATGCTTGGTGTATTTAAGAAAATGATCTTGGTGGTCTTCCTAAATATTCTCTCACTGCAGTTTCGTTCTTTTGTTACAGTTTACCTTGGATGTCTTGTTATTCCATTGCAGACCAATTGATTGATGTAGCTGTTTTTGTTATTTAAGGAGGAAATAGAGCTACATTGTTCTTTCTTGTTATGACAACGAGAGAGCACAAAAGGAATATCATTGTACAACAAGAGAGGATAACAAGCCACCAAGACATTATGATGAAAACAAAGAACAAAAATAGTCTATTTAATCCTTAAATAACATCCAACTGTGGCACTGGGCCAGTACCTGTTGTTGTCATGTGAAATGATTCAAGAAAACGGCAAGTTTGTGGTGTTAGTTTACTTGTTTCTCCTATTTGATGCTGATGTTATCTGTATCGAAAGATTATTTGACACCAGAAGCTGTAAAGCTACTGGTTCCTTGTCTTTCCATAAGCTGGAAAGTGTGTATTCAGGTTCTTGCTTCTGTGACCGATTGAAAATGATAGTGATGCAAACCTGGAGAATAGATTCTTTACCGTTCTGTTACTATCACGTTCAAAGTCCATTTGGCTTTGTGACTGGAGGAATCTTTACTAAGAGTTGGTACTGGGGTCTACCCTGCACATCTACTTGATTTGGATTGCTTCTGTGGAAATATTTGATCTCACTAGCATGTACTGGTTGGTTTGCATGCCAAGAATTTTCTGGTGACTTGAAGTTTTGCTACCTATTGTGAGGATGATGAATCCATATTATGGCAGATCATGATTATCATAATGACAGAAAATCGGAGCAGCTTGATGTTATGAGCCATTGCATATAGAACAAGCAATCCGGCAATGCCATCTTTCTTTAGCAGAGACCAATGTTTCGCACGATCTCCTCATCCACTCGCAAAGAAGGTGACATGGTCTCTCCATAATGATGAAGCTCATGGACAATTGACTAACAGGATCATTTCGTACATGCATGAAATAGCATCTAAACTGTCCAAACATTCATCTTCAGCAGAAGTTAATGTAACTAGAACAAAAGAAATTGAGGTTCAATGAATGGAAGATCCTCCTGGTTCCTATGTTCACCTAATCACCTTCTATTTATGTTGCTTGTTTATCTTCTATGATTTGCTTCCTAGCCTGTATGCATCCTAAAATGTATGTTTAATCACTCAAACTGTCTCGCCTCGCTCTCTAAATGATCAGGAAATGTGCATTTTCCAGGTTAAAATCAGAAATATACCTCGCTCCAAGCCTCTCTCTGAGTCTCTCGCACTCTATCTATCCTGACAATCCTGCTAGCCTGTGCCTGCACTTTCTTGTGCCTAGACTGAAAACCACTTCCCTACCCTAACTGCTCCCAGTTAACAAGCCTGTTGTTTGATGTCAGCTTACCCTTTAACAAAGACCAAATCGTCAGGCACAAACATATCAACATTTCATCAAATTGAAATTTGGTGTGCATAATTCTTCCATTGTTCTTCTTTCTTATTCTTAAGCTTATGTTAAATGATGGTGGTTAATACTAGCTACCACTTTCTTTTTAATATCAAGTCTTAATTATGAGGGTAATTGGATCCAAAATCCCTTGAGAAGACATCAAATCACTTTATCAACTAGACCAATCGATGCCTGGTTTACGTTAATTCATTAAAATAAAACAGAGTTGTAAGAAGCAAAGGCAAGAATCTTCAGGAGCAAATAAAGAAACAAACAAATCTTTTCCAAATCTCCGCACTAAGATTATTAGCACATAAATCTAAATATACACAAGAGAATTGTCTACAAAAGGGTTCTTATACCTATGAGGCAGTCCCAGCTGCCTGTGCGATATGAATCATCATCATCATCATCATCTTTTCGTTTTTTTCTTCCCTGATAAATGCTATAGTGTACATCATTGCATTATGAACTGCAGAAAGTCAGTTTATTAATCGATTAGAAGAGACCCTTCGGTTGATTGGTGGGGAAGATCGATCATTAATTCGTGGTGGAACCCTTTATCAGCCTAATGATTTTATCAAGTCCTATCATGTTTGTATCAAGTGGCCCATTTTGTTGCTCGGATTTTCCATAAAAGGAGGCTTTTCAAGACTAAAAAAACGTGCATTTGAGATGGCTACCATTAGGTTGCTTTTTATTATTATCATGAAGGCTCATTAGATAGTGAATGCCTATCATGGAAATATATAAAAGGGATAAACATTAATTTAATTGAAGGGATAAGGAAAGATATATAAAATAAATTTATTTTTAAAATAATTTTTTAATAAAATTCTTTTTTCTTCCAAAACATAAAGTACAAAAGCATGTTTCTTTTATCTTTACTATTTTATCTTGAAATGTTTTTAATGAAATTTTTTAATTACGAGTCAACTCGTGTTTTCAACAAATTTAAATTTATTTATTTATTATAAAAAATCAATTTTTTATATATTTTGAATCGTTTTAATGTGTTAATCTCAAAAATAATTTTTAAAAAATAAAAAAATATCATTTTGATGCATTTCGGCATAAAAAACACTTTAAAAAGCAACTGAAACAATACTCTCAAATAGTCCCTATGCTTTTTTTTCATTATTAGTTGTATAAACAACATCAGATTCCAAATCACTTATATGACATTTGGTAGTTTTTAATCTCAACTAGTAAAAACTCATATATTATATTTCATTACGTTTCTGCAATGATGCATATATAAAATAATATATAGTAGGAAAATGATGCATATATAAAATAATATATAGTAGGAAATTATTTTTTTTGGCTTTTTTTTTTCCGGAAATTGTGGATTCAACAAATAAAAAAAAAACTATTGGGGAAGGTGAAATCATTGTGTACATGGACTTAGATTATTATTATTGTGATAATGTAATTATCATTTTACATTTCCAAAAAAAAAAATCAATAACCTTTGTGTTGAAGGTATTTTGATCTTTTCATGAGACCTAATGATTATTATCAGATTAATCAGGGTGAAATTATTTTTTTTATTTTTTAAAGCATAGTAAAATGACTCATTTATCTTTAAAAGTAATTTTTTAAAAAATTACCATCTTGGGGCTTTTTAGTTTTGCATTTTTATGTATAATAAAATGACTTATTTATCCTTAAAAGTAGAAATTCTAAAACTACCATTTAGGGGCTTTTTAGTCTTTGCCCTTTTTTATGTACAATAAAATGACTTAATTACCCTTAAAGTTAAAATTTTAAAAGCTTTCGTTCAAGGATTTTTATTTTTTTTCATCTTTTCATCATGGTTTTCTATTATTAGGAACTTGATTGAGGGCAAATTAGTCCTTAATAAATATAAAATAATATTTTAATAGAAAAACTGATGACGCGTGTGGTGCCTTCCTGCGACCAAAAACCCTTTTTCTTCATGTTGTTAGAATCTTCACGACATCCTCTTCATGTTGGAGTTGCGGAGGTGACACGATTTGTCAGTTGTGAAACTTTTTTTCCCCTCTTTTCTCTCTCCTCCCCTTGAAATTTGTGCTCATAATTTAAAATTTTAGAATTTTACTTTATTTATTGATATTTCAACTTTAGTCCTTATTCTTTTTATTTTTAATTTTTATTCTTGACCCTTTTAAAAAAGTTTTATTTGTTTGCAAATTCATCCTTCAATCTCAATTTGTTATATATTATTTTTTTTAATTTGGTATTTATTCTTTTGATTTCAATTTTCTTTTCTTGACCTTTTGATAAAAAAAAATTATTTTCTTTCAATTTCATTTTTCAATCCCAATTTGTGATATATTGGTTTTTCAAATTTGATCCTTATTCTTTTGATTATTATTTCTTTTCTTTTCTCTATTGTAGAATTTTTATTTTAATTTAATTTCATCTTTCAGTTTCAATTTATTATTTATTATTTTTCTCAATTTGATCCTCGCTTGTTAAATTGTTTTTGTTATCTTTTTGTTAGATTGATTTTTCTTTTCCATCTCACCTTTCAATCAAAAATTTATAGTTACCTGTAATTTATTTATTTTATTTAAGTTTTGATCCTCAATCTTTTAATTGCTAATTTTGATTTTAAATCCTTTTGTATAATTGATTTTTTTTTTTCGATTACATCCTTCAACATTTGATTGGTTGGGTTTTTCAAATATGTTGCTTTTGATCTAGTAACCCGGGTCACAAGTTTGAAAAATTGACGTGGGTTGACATTTAAAAAAACATTCCTTCTAATTTTATCATTTGACATTGGGTTTTTTTATATATATAAATAACCGTTGTGATTTCCTTCATTTTCTTTTCTATATAATTATCTCAATCTCATAACTTGAGTCAAGGGTTAACCTGGTTTTGCTCTCCTCTTATTATACAGGTTACAAGTTTTTCATACTAATTCAGATTGACTCGAACCAATTTTTTTTTTTTACCCAATTTTATCCTTTCATATTTAATTATGTATAGCTTGAGTTGCAATTTTTCTTCCCTTCTTTAATATACACTTACAGCACCTCAACATATTTTTAACAAAAGAATAATAATTCAGCCTCAGAGCATAGCACAGACCATGTCTAGTTAAGAAAAAACTAAAAGAAGTGGTACTTTCATTGTGCACAACCTCATAAAACATTATTCAATTCAATAGTTTTTTTTTTCTAAACCTATGTTTCTTTTACTAATCTCATTCTTCAACATTTAATTTATTGGATATTGGGCTTTATAATTTATTATGGATTGATTTCTTTGTGGTTAGCATGGTCTTATGACCAGTATCACGGGTTTGACAGGTTAATTTGGTTTACTCGAGTTTTTTTATCTTTTTTTAATTGGCATTGTTTTTCAATTTTATCTATCGATATTGGGTTGATCAAGAATTAAACTTCATAATTTATTTCATTTTGCTTTCTATGGGTTGTCTCTGTCTCAGGTCGCGAGTTTCGCAGGTTAACCCAGTTGACTTGAGTTTTTTTATCTTTGTTTAATTGGTATTTTTTTCAATTTCATCCTTCAATATTGGATTGAATAGGAATCAAACTTCATGATTTATTTCAGTTTGTTTTCCATGAGGTTATCTCAGTCTTAAGACTTGGGTCACGTGTTTTGCGGGTTAAAATTAACTCAGGTCATTTTGTTGTGTCATGTTTTTAGATTGATTTTTTTTATTTCATCTTTCAACAATGAGTTTATTGAAAATTGAGCTTTATAATTTGTTTCAATTTTTTTCTATAGGGTTATCTTAGTCTCATGACCCGAATCACGGGTTTGGTAAGTTAACCCGGATTGACTCGGGTTATTTTTTTTGTTTACTTTCTATAAAGTTATCACGGTCTCATTATTTGAATCACGGGTTTGGCAAGTTAAATCAGGTTGTTTTTTTTGTTTTTTTTAAAAAAAATTTAATTTCATTCTTCAACAACGAGTTTATTGAGAATTGAGCTTTATAGTTTGTTTTGATTTATTTTATATGGGATTATCATGGTTTCATGATTCAGGTCGCAGATTTGACGAGTTGACTCAGGTAAATCCGATATGTTGCAAATTCAATATTGTTTTTAAAAGGATGTTAGCTTGAATTTTTATGAGTTAAATTATGTTTTTACCGATTATCTGAGTTATTTTTTAACTCATAAAATCGATGAGGTCAAATTTGATCAGTCTCTGCGCTATTAAAAAGTTTTTTTTGTTACTAAAAAAATATTAGCAATACTTAGATATTTTTTTTACATGTTCAAAGAAAAAACTGATTCGTTCCACAACATAGCGTGGGACAAAGATTTTGTAAGATATTAAACTGTAAGTGCTCAACTCATGATACATGTGCACAATAACATCATATACATTCATCTAAAATTAAGAAGAGCATAAAAACATATGCTAATGGTTTATAAGCTGGATTTCCTGTCGTGTAAATATGCATGATAACCTTATATTTATGGTTGATAGGGAAATGGGGGCAGATGAGCACATCTGAAATGACATCTAACTAATCTCCTTCAATGGTTTTCTCTCCTCGCTATGTCAATTGAGAACATGTGGCACCTGCTGCTACAATGAAATATAAAGCATCCAAATATCATATTCTTATCAAAAAATAAAGTCACAAAAGTGGAAGAAATCCCATTTCCAAAGTAATATGATCCGTCCAATACGATATTATTGAATATTTGAAGGTATTAGTGCTTGATGTAATCCTTTTGATTTGCATTGATCCTCCATTAATTTTGAGTTATAGACTGATTAGACGGGGCAATAGTGCTATAGTATTAGATTAAGAACTAGTTAGTCAATTTTAGGAGTGCTTGTGTTGATCAGATCAATTGAGGTCGGTCCTTTTTGGGACTTGTTTGGCGCACTTCAACTAATAGAATAATGGTACTTGAGATGCCTATATTAACACAGACTATTTTAGGACCTTGATCATGCAAATGGGATCCAATTTTCTTAGACGACAAGCTCTAATGGCCGATCCATTGCTGGTAGGCCCAATATATATCCCCATATTTTGTGCAATGAACTGGTGATGGCACCATATCATGCACTCCCCGTATTGGTAATATTACCAGATATGTCATCCATTTATTCGGTCCAATGTGTGAGCTGATTCTTTGTCATGTCACCTCCCATTCAACAGCTATCGAGCATTTCACTTTCAGCTTTGAGAAGGTGAAACTTTGAAATGGGGGTAGAGAAATAGGAGAAAAAAGATATAAAACATAGTACAAGTCATCTCTCTGATCAGTCCTTGGTATATAGCATTGGGAATCACTTTTTTTATTATTTTAGGTCTCTATACTTGGTCGGTTGGTCCAATCCCATGTCTGTTCACTCATATCCATCCACATGGAAAATCAATTCTATGCTAGTTATCGTGTTTGCCCACTTACCTCCTCATCAAGCCAGCTAACATGGATGGTTTTAGTGGTTAGCTTTTCAGTGGTGGTGCCTAATGTAGACAAGAAAGAACTATTTGCAGCACTTTAGATAAAGTGCCCTATGGATATCAGGGAAGGGAAGAGAGCATAATGATTTTACCAAAGATGGGGGTGTTGGGTCTGCAACCACAATCTCCAAGACCCCGTTAATGGGATGAGAGAAACTCGATGGTCATGGCACATGCATAAATTTCGCTAGTGGGGGAAGCTCATGTTTACACTTCCACAGCAAATCTATCGAGAACCTAGAAAGAAAGAAAGAAAAAAAAAATAGTTGCAACAGTTATAATGGTTCCTTTACTTTATACATATATGTGAATTCGATCATGTTTCTTTAATCTCTTTTCAATGTTTCATCCATATCAAAATTGAAATAAATAATGTCTTTATCTTTTGCCCTACTCCACCACCCATCACACCAAATCCATCCACATAAAGTAGACTCATGGCAGGTCATTGGAATTCCCACAAAGGGAAAAAAATCCTTTCACTCATTCATCGTGTAAGATGTGATTTCTGAGTGAATAATGGCTCATGCCTTCTTTCTTTTGGGGTACTGTTGTGGATTCTTAACTTGACCCCACCATGCCTTTTCAAAAAGAAAATGAGCGTATTTCCCATTAGTATTACCCTTCACCGTCTTGTAGCTAGCTAGGATGAGGAGGTGCATAATTGGAGTTAAAGATGCATTGGCAAAACCCTAAGAAACATTTATAATGCATATGGCCATTGGTGTCAACAAAATGGGCTGTAAGCATTATACTAATCTTAACTATTAAGCACTTTGTCGACATGGAACCCTAAGAAATTCTTTTATTTGTAACAGTTTTCACCATGTAATCTTGTTGGGCTGGGACAATGATGCACGGTTGTTAAGAGATGGTACTTTCGAGCCATCTCATTCTAGTTTGACCTTGCCTTCTCCGATGGCTTGTTGTGCTATATATGCATGGGCCCTCAGGTACAAAGATAAAAATGTATCACTAGCAAGTGAGAAGAAAAGGCAAGCAACAAAATCAATTCCAAGATGATGGACAGATGCATGAGTGCCCCCTTTCACAAGGTAAGAAAGTTAGGGTTCCCATCATGGCCCCCATTCCTGCCTTCTCTTGATTGGGATCCTTATTCTATGCTTTGTACTGTGTATATATTACTTTGGCAACCCCACCTCGACTGAAAATAATACATGTGGAATATTACTATATGGTTTATATCACCAAAGTGGACGGCTTATACGACACAAATTTCCCATCTCTTCTTCTACATGAAGTCTCAAATTAACCCTTTAAAACAAAAGGATATATATATATAAAGGCACAACAGAACGCATGGACCCCTAGATACTTACTAGGGCTGGCTTCTCTTTTTTCTGTCCTCAGAAAAACCCAAAAAACATTTAGAAAAGCCATTGGCTCAAGTGTCACTGTCCTCATCGTCGGCATTTGGTTGGCTGTATGCGTTGTGTGTTCGTGAGCCGTGACGATGAATTCGAGCTTACTATTACATATATAAAGAAACTCACCTTCACAAGTTTAGCATATGGTATTTATTTATTTATTCCTGTGACATGAAATGGTGGTGAAATAGGAGGGGTTAAAGGGAGGAATATGACCCACATGAAATGGACGTGCGATTCTAAAGTAAATCAAGGGGACCAAAGTTAAGCATTGAAGATGGGCTAGCTAGCAGCTGTTTATTTATTCACTTATCTTCTTCATTGGGTGATGGTGCGGTCTCTCTCTCTCTCTCTCCTCTCTCTCTCTCTCCTCTCTCTCTCTCTCTCTCTCTCTCTCTCTCTCTCTCTCTCTCTCTCTCTCTCTCTCTCTATATATATATATATATATATATATATATATATATATATTTCGGTTGTTGATTTCGGTAAAGAGTAGCATTGAAAACTTTGGGTTAAGGGATATTCCAATGTGCAATGCACAACAACTCAAGCAAATTAAACACCATGATGCTTGCCATTTGACAACAATTAATCAATTAATTAATTAATATTTAATTCCCCCTTTGACAATCCCAATTATCTTTAAAGATACCAATTTTTAACACCTTTATTGTATAATATTACCAGGATGCAATCTAGTTTAAAAAACTATATATCAAATGTTACACTGTCACTGTCGAATATATTTCTTAGGGTACAGTATATGGGGGGGCCCACTATCCTAATTATGCCCTAACACTCCTCCCATTTTGTGCTTAATTGGCGTGATCCACAATTTGACTTTCTCAATTAGCAAGATTTCTTTTAATTAAGAATTCATTTCTCTAATAAAAACCGTGTTGGTTTGTGGTTTGGCTGAAAGTAAAATGAAAAAAATCCCTATGATTAATTAATTCTAAGCCAGATGTTTTTGTCATGCTCATGTCAACAAATCCTATATATAATAACAATTATAATAAATCATTCCTGTGATGAACAGCCAAACTAATACTTTGAAAATGAGATCATCAGAAGCCGACATGTTAAGGGTCCATGATGTCCAAATTTCTAGGTTTAACTGGTTTTCTAACGTGTGGTTAGAAAACAAATTAAGAATGATCTAATATATATACACTCAAGCAATTGAAAAAAAAAACAAAAACCTTAGAAATGTTCTTAAACAATCTCCAAATAGCTGTTGTTCTACGCAAGGTGATTGAGTTTTTTTAGCTTTGATTAACCGCAAATTAAGCTCAAAACATGGTCAATGCTAGCTTTCACAATAATTCTCGATGCTTACACAAGGAAGGACACATGTATATAAAGAAAAACAATTAGGTTTCGTTTAGTTGGTTGGTTTATACAGAAAATCGACGTAAACATATTTGGTTGAAGAAATAAAAATAAATATATTTTTAAAATAAATTTAGAATAAATTTCTATATTTTCAAAATATAAAGTATATAAAAACTATTTTCTAATCTATCTTATATATAATTTTTATTTTTTTTATCCCGAAACAGTAATCAAAACTACCTTATTCTACCCGTGACGAAGAAGAAGCCACAAGAATCACAACAATGATGAGAAAATTAATTTTCTAGCCAACCTCCACGCTTAAAAAAAAGATGGTGTGCATGACAAAGTGTGATGGCAACCAAATGTTCTTATTGATGACAATTGGAGCGAGTGCCATTCATTATATTGACATTTCATCGAAGTGGACTATTGTACCTATGATCTTTTTATATGATATTCTTTTGAGAAATCAAAAATGTATACGGCAGATATTGGATTTGATTACAGATTCAAGGAAGAGACAACATAGAGTCGTGGTATCAAACAAATTGGTCAGTTTCATGGGCTTAGTGTGGATAATTCATTGAATAATTCGGACAAACATTATTGTATTTTGATATCATTTGTCATACAATCAAGACAGATGAGTATACCTATGTGAATGAGTGAATGGAAAATGACAAAAGACACGATGGAGCTCATTAACAGTGCTTATCATGATTTTTGATAAAGAATGGATTCATGTCATTTTTGTCAGCATAAAACAACAATTATATTCTTATCGAGGGGAAAAAAACAACAAGATATTCGGGAGAGGTGTTTTTCAAAGTGATATACATATTGTGGTTTTTACGAGGTAATATATCTGATTCGACCTGATTCAAGATCTAGATAACTCAATATTTAACCCGAGCTAGATTTTATAATAAATAGAAAGGAGTTAACTTGATATAACCTGATTAAAAATCAAGAATTTTTGATTGGATTTGAACCCCCGAATGCCATGTCCACCCGTGGTCATTATGATGTTTCAATTGCGCCCGTAAACAAACCCTAGACAAGAAAATTGTTTTTTTTTTTTTGGGGGGAAACAAACCTAACAGAGGAATCGTTTCGTTTCCTAATAAAAAAAATGGTGTCCAACATTTGATTGGATTCCTAGGCTAAGATTATACCTTTTAAAATTGGCAAGTTCATAATTTAGCCGTAGAAAATGGATTAGCAATATTAATCTAATTTGCACAGGGATCCTGATCAGAAACCAGGCAATAAAAAATGTCTGTCTAGGGATGGATGGACTGTCCAGAGTCCAAACCACAGCTTTTAATTAATAAGGAAAACAAGTATTAATTAACACAAGTTAATTAAGAAGGGTAATTAAGAGGAGAGTAGTGGGAATCGGATTCATGTGTTTTAGGGGAGGGCATGCATGCCGGTCATAAAGGGACAGATGGTCCTAGTCTTGTGGAGGGACCCACTAACAAGGCCTCAAAGATCCTACAAACAAAATCAAAATCAAAATCAATCTCCTATTATTTTTGTGATGTCCTTGTTACTTTCTCCTTATTAAATGCTAGCTTTGGATTTTTTGAAGGTGTTTAGGTGGGCCCCTTGAAAAGCTCTTGTCTCTGAAATCGAACAAAATTTTGATAGAATTGGTCCATTGATTAGTTGGAAAATCTCGAAGGTTTGGTATGAAGCAGAAATGCCTGAATGCTATTGAAGATGACTTGTAAACAACTTGGAGAATAGGGAGGGACCTCCTCTTATGGAGGCAGAGAGAGGACTATTATTGCTTGCTGCCATGTATTCTTCCCAAGTGAGGGAGACCATTATTGGAGTTCATTCCAATGTGATTTTAATATATTTCCTTTGGTATTAATCCGTACCTTCAAAATCCCATTATTTCTTTTCTTCTTCTTTTTTTTCTTAATAGAAAAAAAAAGGATATTTGGAAGTGTATTACGTGTTGTTTTCTAAAATATTTTTTTGCTTGGACAAACATCAAAATAATATTTTATTACTATTTTTTAAAACTCATTTTTGATATTAATGTATCAAAACGATTTAAAAACACTAAAAAAAATTAATTTTTAACACTTTTATTGTAATAAACATATAACAGGGATAACAAGGGGCGAGCTAATCCAGGTTAACTTGTAAAACTCGTGGCTCGAGTCATGAGATCCGGATAACTTGATAAAAAAGAGATTGAAGAAAATCACAAAGCAAATCTTTTTAAAAAAAAAATATTAAACGATGAAATTAAAAAATAAAATGGTCCAAAAATAGATGTTAACCCGTGTTAATTTTTTCAAAAAATAAAAATAAAATGGTTGTAATTGAATGACTAAATTGAAAACAAACAAAAGTTTTCTAAAAAGGTCACAAACAATAATTAGAAATAAAAATAATAATGACTAAAATTGAATACAAAAAACAACGAGGACCAATGTGTATTTTTCAGGGGAGGAGAGATAAAAAAAAAATAACAATCAATGGTGACAAACCGCCATATGTTGTCATTGTACACCGCACAGAAGAAAGAGAATCCTAGGTGACACTTTCATCCACACGATGGAAGGGCTAGTTTGGCCACCGGAAAAACGCTGCATGCGTTGCCTAAAAGGCACAAATGCCTTCCACGCACTGGCACGTGGAGAACATGCGTCAACAACTTTTTAAATATAAAAATTAATTACTCAACATAAAAGACCAAAATGTCATCTAGGAATATGGAAATAACAAAAAAAAACCTTTGTAAAAGGATAAAAATGCCCTTGGACATACGTTTTATTTTTTATTTCAATGAAAAAATATATCTCTTTATTGTTTTCTAAAAAATAAAAAGATAAAAATACCCTTAAACAACAGTTCTGATTTTTTTTTTTAATCTTGGGAGGTAAATTAGTTATTTTATTGTTTTAAAAAGATGTAAAAGAGCATATACCCTTTGACAATCATTTAATGATCATAAATAGACAATTGAAAAAGACCAAACTACCCCTAAAATCAAGGAATTCTATTTTTTCCTTTAAAAAGCGAAAATATAATTTATTTGTAGTAATGAGTTTTTTTTTTATATGTACAGTGATTTTTCTACGTGTTTTGGAGTTTTGTTAATATATAATTACTAATTAGTTATTAAGAATAATATAACAGATACATGAAATCAAGTATTATTTTTTCTTTGTTTTTTAACACCGCACATGAAGAGTATGGTTTAAAATAAATTGGTGGCAACCATCTAGGTAGTGACCTAATGGTAAAAACTTGGGATCAAGAGGTTTGCTCCCTCTGTGGTCTCAGGTTCGAGCCCTGTGGTTGCTCATATGATGGTCACTGGAGGCTTGTATGGTCGTTAACTTCAGGCCCCGTGAGATTATTCGAGGTGCGCGCAGGCTGGTCCGGACACCTACATTAAACTAAAAAAAAAATGGTGGCAAAAATAATATCAACAATGTAGTAAGAAGATAATAAATAAGCAATATAAGTTTTTAATAACTCACTAAACTTATTTTAGATCCAATCAAATCAGCACTAAAAAAATAAAAATAAATATTATTTTAATAAAAATAGATTATTCAAAATCGATCAATTTTCACACATTGATGTAATAATTCAACAATCCAACCCCTTTCTTAGGTAATCTCCCGGATTTATTGTCATCAACCATGCCTCATTGAATTCAACAACTCATCGTCATCATCAATCAACGGTCACCAGTCGCCACCACCACCTTGCTTACCTCACAACTTTCAAACAAATCTTACACGTTAACCCCTCTGCATCTGCCTGTTCCTTGCCTGCCACCCATTCAATTCAATTCAAACTACCGTCGTCCTCGTCATCTAATTTCAGAATTTTTTAATCAAAGGACGTAAATGTTTTTTAAAAAATTATTATCTTACGGTTGTGGCAGATTATTTGTACTATCATTTCTTTTTTCTTGTCATCTATTTGCTTTCTCATTTGGCCGTTTTCGGATGGTGGATACGGTCATTATCATAAAGTCTTGTTTGGTTTGCATGGTGTTGTGGTGGAATTGTATTTTATTTTTAAAAAATTTTAATTTTAATTATTTTTTTAATATTTTATATCATTTTAATATATTGATATTAAAAATAAATTTTAAAAAATAATATTTTAATAAAGAAAAAATATTTTAAAAAATAATTTATATCACACTTCTAAACAGGCCTTAATCCTTTTCAACCATTCAGTTTGGTTTTCATTTTTCTATTTTAATTTCAAAAATTTAATTGCTTGTGATAATTTCTATAAAATCCACTATCTTTAAATATGATAAAATTACTTGTATTTTATGAACAAATTTTGTTCAAATAATCTTGATAGCCTCAAATTAAGTATTTGTTGTAATAAGAGAATAATAATAATAAAAAATTATATATTGTGTTGTAGACATACCTTTTTATAATTGAAATTCTTTTTATCTTCACAAGTGAACAATTATAATTCGAATATAAGAGACATCGAGTTTTCAATAAGGCACCACCATTGATTATAAATATGGACCAACAAATGCATGATAATTGCGTTATTAAGTAGGTGAAAATATATTCAATACCCACAATTAATATTTTTTAATTCATGATATATTTTAAAGTCCGAGTCATTTATTAATTAAACTTAATTTAAATTAATTTAAAATAAAATTGTTTTAAGATTTTTTTATAAAATAAAATTAAATAATATTTTTTTAAATATATTTTTTAAAAAAATCTAGAAGAAGAAAATATTTCAAGTGGGACAAATCTTTCAAAATATCAACAAGAGAGAAAATATAATTTTGTTTTTTTTTAATGAAAAGTGTGTGCACGAGAGAGATTGGAAAAGAAAAGAGGGAGGAGAGCATATATTATAATAGTGCCACCACCGTTGCTGCCAGTCACAGTCCCCTGCACATTAACAGCGACATTTGCGCGCGTCATACGTGTCAGCTTTTGCCTCGCACCTGTCTCTTTCACTTTCTCGTTGACCTCACGCTTTACTTTCCACGCGTGTTACCCACGCTCAACGCAGTTAATCCTGGATGAGTTCCCTGTCTGGTCTCTCTTGTACTAGTAGTAGATGCGTAGCCTACGAGTCTGGGACCCACTTGAAGATACCCATGTCCCCACCTCTCCCTACCACCTTTTTTGCCTTCAACTCCAAAACTACCTCGTTAACTTGCGCCTCTATCTCGCCAACTTTGCTAAAATACGCCACTTTGTCCATTTTCAACTTAAAAATAATTATTTTTTTCCAAATATACAGGAGACTTTCATAATTACATGGTGGAGATACAGTAAGGTTTAATTTTACAGTCACAAGGTATATTTTTGCAGTCTATTCATGGGATTTTTACTTTTAGATAATAATTTAAGATAGAGCTTTTTATATTTTTTTTAATATTTGATTAACCCAAGAAATTTGATGGCTCTAAACTTGAGTGAAGGTTTTGATGAACAATTATAATTAAGTGCATTTGATTTATAGTCTAATTTAATTGAAAGGTCGACAAAATTAAGTAATTGGTCAAATTAATGCAAACACTCTTGCTTGCTACGCATGCATGTTGTTTTTTTTAGAGACGTTGCAAAAATGATAACCACATAAATTGCAAGGAACTTAACCATTAAACATTGAACACCAATTTCTACAGTAATACAAGCATTAACTTGGTAGGAAGCATCCAAGATGAAAAGAAATTGGACAAAAGTAGGGTTCTTATCTTTCCTTGTAAGAATTTTTGGGTGCTATCTTACTATCATTTTGTAATGATTTCCGATTGGAAAGTTAGGCACTAAGTGATTTGTCCACCTTGTGGGAAAAATTGACAAACAAGGCAAGGAATGCGGTGGGAAAAGATTATAAAATCCAATAGAAGAATAGTTACCGGTAATAATGAAAGCAAGAAAAGAAAAAGGTTAAACAAATTTTTGTTTTCTTGAAATTTATCTTCTTCTTTTTTAGGGTATTTTGGTTTTGTTCATGACAAGTTAACATGGACACTAGCATTCTTGGTGGCTTTACAGATGGGGCAAGTATGGAGACTTGACCCACAAACAGTACACAAGCACAGATGCCTACAAGGCAACAGCAACACACAAGACTCTGCCTTGTTACAGTTCCTGCACAACCAACTACTTGTACCTGTACCCCTTGGACCTGCACCATTATTGTCCTGCGCCCCATTTGCTAACGTGCACCTCTCCGACACTTTTTCTTCCCATCCATCATCACCATCACCACCATTGCTACCACAACATGATTGGGCATCGTCCAGTAATGCTGCTGTCTGATCATCTAATCCTGCACCAAGGGTGCGGTCTTCCTTAACCTGTGCTGCAAGGACTTGTTCAAGATTGGAACGTAGAGTATTGGCTGTTGCTTCGTTGGATTGTGCCAAGTCTCTCCATATTTGGTTCTCTACGCACAAAGACTTGACTTTCTCTTCGAGGGCCCAATTCAATTTGCCTATCTTTTCAATTTCTTCTTCTTTTGCTCTTAGCCTCTTCATCATCCCTGTCTCTATTGCCTCTATTATCCTCCTTGCTTGCCTCCTCCTCTTCTCTTCTATCTCCATCCTTACTTTCTCCATCTAAAACAAAATAACAAAAAAAAAAAAACATCAATACAACTTATGCTAAAGTAAATATATACAGTATGAGATTGGCAATAGGGCAATGCAACATGCTAATCATAAAAAGAAAAGGAAAGAGAAAAGAAGGTGAATAGAATTGTGATTTTAATGAAGTGATGAACTTACATGTTGAGAAACAAGGCAATCGATGTCTAATTGCTGTTGTTGGATCTGAAAAGAGAGGTCTTGGCCAAGAAAGGAGAAGGGAGCGCAAGTCTTATTGGATTGTACTAGAGTTGGATATGAGAGGAGAGGATTGATAGAGTCTCTTGGGCGCTTTCTTTGTACAGGGACGTTGTAAGTGAGACCACTGTCTGATTTGATTGGTGTTTTATGGGAGATTGAATCAGTGATCACAGAACTGTACATAGGAAGAAGTGTATCAGCTGTTGTCGTTGTAGTTCCTCCTGATAATGGCACACCATATCCCATTTGGGTGTTGTACATATTTGTATTTGCTTCAATGGGGTTCGTTATTTCCCTGCAAATTCATCATACAAAACAGCATTAGATGATATAAACACTCGTAAGAGCAAAGTCTTTGAAACATATGTGTGTAGACAGGCCAAAAGGGTACCAAAACCAACCTGCTGCTTATGAGTTGAGGAGGGAAGAGATTGAGGTGCCTTGCTTCAACAGCCATAAGAAGATGAATAAGAAGAACGATCTATGCGTTCTTGCTGTCTCTGCTCGTTATAAGAAAGGCAGGCTCTTTCTTTCTTGTTCTTTCTGGCTGGAGGGTTGGTTTTTAGAGAGGAGGAGAAGAGAACAATAAGAGAAAGAAATGAACAAAATGGGCATGCAATAGAGGAGGAAAGGCTGTGTGGTGGGGTTTATTTAGGGTTTGGTTTGGTCTAGAGAGAGAAATTAAATTAAAAAAAAAAAAAAAAAGAATAAAATCTCCACACACTCACTAGTATATTTTCATCTCTAGAGGTGTAGACTGTGGGAGGTTCTATTTTAGGATTCGTTTACCATGAAAGAGGTAATGACCCTTTCCGCCTTCTACTTTACTCCAATTCCACCACCAACAAACGCGGTCAATCCTTCACCAGAAAAAAAAAAACAAACGCCGTCAATCCATATTTACAGCGAATTACCAGGATTAATTCCGGAAATTAGCCGCTATTCACAGTAACCGGAGATAATGGTGGTGTTCTTCTTTTACTAATTATCCTTCCTCCACCTTTTGTGTTAAAAAAGGGTTAATCTCGAATTAACTACCTGACTATACATGAATTATTGATTTAGTTTCCGAGAATTTTTTTAAATTGAGTTCTTTAAAAAGGTTTCAGCGGAGCCCTCTTTTCACGTCTAGAAATAAACTAGACATTGCACTTCTATGCCGTGGGCCTCTATTATTTTTTTTTCTTCATAAAAACTGTGTTCCGGTATTGGAAGTGTATTTTTTTTTTTTTATGAAAATCTAAGCTTATTTGGAAATATGGTAATTTATTCTTTCATGTGCTTTTTAAAAATATATTTGTCTTGAAAACAACATCAAATTGATATTATTAATGTTTTTTTTAATGATTTTGATGTGCTAATATAAAAAAATATATATTAAAAAATTATTTTGATATATTTTCAAGCGAAAAAAACTTTTGAAAAGTACCATACACCACAATGTCAAACACCACAATAAAAAATAAGGATAAAAATTACAATAAAAAATAAATTAAAGGGCACCTATAATTTTCTCTCATCGGATAGTGAAATTGAAAATAAAATTAACTTTAACAAGAGGCCAAAAAAGTCAAACAAATGAGAATCAAATTGGAAAAAAAATATGATAAATTAGGATTGAATGATGAAATTAAAAATAAATAAAACTTTTACAAAAGAACCAAGAAAAAAAAATTAAAAATCAAAAGAATAAGAATTAAAGTTAAAGTATCAATAATAAAGAGAACAAACTATAACTTTCACGGAGAAGTGAGAAAAGAAAAAAACAAAAAGCCTTACAAGCGATAAACCATACCAGTATTGTTTGACATAATAATGCTTCAAACAACACGGTGGAAGAGAATGTTTTGCCACTAGGAAATGTTGTCCACACCGCCCGAAGTGCATGGACACCGCACACAACTAACAACCTTTCTTATTTAAATAATAATTAATTTTTATTAAAAGATCAAATTGCTCTCAAGAGTAAATTTTTTATTTTATTGTATTTAAAAAAATCAAAAAATAGAAATGCTCCTATGTGCCGTTTAATTTATTTATTTTTTAACTTGGAAGGTGATTAAGTAATTTTATTATGCTTGCAATTTGAAAGAATACTTATACTCTTGGTTAATCCTTCAATGATTAATGAGCCATGTGAAAAGACTAAACTATCTCTAAAACTAAAACATTTAATTTTTTTAGGAAGATCAAAATAATAATTATGATAAAATAGTTAATCCTTCAATGATTAATGAACTTGTCTTCCATTTTAGCTTATTTGTTATTTTTTTGTGGACTTGATTGAGATCATTGAAGATTAGTTTGAGGTTTACTCTTAATTAATAAAAAAAAGAAAAAACAAAGAGCAAGCTGTTAGAGATTTAAATTAATACACTCAAGATAGAAATTAAAGTTATTAAATTCAATCTTAAATTTAAATAATATATTAACTTGAATTAATTTAAAATAGTATTATTTTAAGATATATGTATTTTTAAATTAGAACAATGTCTTTTATAAAAGAAATTTTAAAAAAATCAAACCAAATTAAAATTGAATCATTTGGGTTGTAAATTGACCGACCAAATTAAATAAATTACATTAATTTTAATCCAATGTAATTTGAAATCTAATTTAAATTATGGAATGACAAGGTAATCTTTAAGGTTATAGTGTGTTTAATAACACTAAATAAAAGGCATCTGCGCATCCACGAAACCCCCAGCCGAATGAGGCTGCCATGGACAGCCACGCAAGCATAAAGTAGGGTCCACAAATAGACGAGTGGGGGCAGAGTTTAAGGAGGTCCATGTTCCACCACATTTGCACAGAGAAAAAAGATGGGACCATGCATGATTGCCAGCATGGCAGTAGTGGGGCCCAATGGAGATTGGATTTTTTTTGTTAAAAAAGGAAGAACTTTAACGAGCGGCCGCTGTGTGGGGGTTAAAGTTAGGGGTACGGTATTTACCCAGAGAGTTATATATATATATATATATAGAGAGAGAGAGAGAGAGAGAGAGATGAATGTTGTCTTGGCTGCATGGTAATCAAGCGGATGTTTGGAAAATAATGGAGATTTTGTTGAACTGGCTTTTGAAAATATATTAAAATAATATTTTTTAATTTTAAAATTTTATTTTTGATTTTAATACAATAAAATAATTTAAAAACATAAAAAATTAATTTAAAATAAAAAAATTCAATTTCTTCTTTACTAAACACCATTTAAATTTGGCCACCTTTGAGGTATCTAAATTTAACTAATCTAACTAAGTTTTTTAAAAGGTCTAACTTAAATTTTACCTAATTAAAATTTGATTTTATTTAAAAAATTAATTTAAAATGATATTATTTTAATTTTAAAATAACTCAAAACAAGATATTTATTTTATTTTATTTTATTTTATATTATATTATCTCTGATGACACTGACATTTCATGGCATTAATTTTTAAGATAAGCTATGCTGTTAAATCGAGGAGGGTCGCATCGGAAACGTTGGCCAAGATTTGGCCATGATGATGCTGGGATAGATCAATGGAGTTGTCGTTTTGTTTTGTTTCCCAGCTGGTTTTACTATGGGAACGTTCAAGTTTGTTGATCAAGATTTAATAAATCTTGATGATGATCATGATAACAACGTTGATCACCATTTGATTTGGTTTCCATTCTTGGAGTCACAATGATAAATTATTTTCAAGAAGTCTTTTAGCAATGGGTGTTGCTAATTTCATCTAAGAACCGATTTTCATGAAAATCCCGTACCGGATGATTGAGCCCACAATATTTTGACACATCAATCCCATAAATTGATTAAAAAAAGAGTGATTTAGAGGTGATTTCTTGGATAAATTTAGCATTATTGCAATATTTTTATCAAAATATATTATTTTTTGATGTGCATGATCGTATTCTTTGTCCATACCTTGAAATAGGTGATGAGAAATATAAATTATACGTGAATTCTAAGTAATTTTTTTATAGCTCAATAGATAGAAATCCAATTTTAATTTGTAAAAAGTTAATCAAAGATAGTTTTTAACCGTTGATTTCTGAATCGGTAGCAGCATAGTTTGGCTTTTGATTTTTGAATCGACAACGATGCAATTTTTAATTATTGATTTTTAAATTGACAACGACATAGTTTGGCTGTCGATTTCTGAATCAGCAGCAATGCAGTTTTCACTGCCGATTTCTAATTCAGTTTTTGCTGTCGATTTCTCAATCGATAATGAAACAATTTTTGAATGAATTTTTGTAATTTTAAAACAAAAAGAATATATAGAAAGATATGTCTTTTTTATTCTAATTATCTTTTATTTTTTTAAAAATTTCAAAATAATAACCAAACACTATCTAATATATCAAACTTGAGTAATCTAATAGAGAAGTCATTTGATGAAAAATGATTTGCTTGATGCATGCGAGAATATCTTACATGGCTATATATATATATATATTATAACAACAATATCATTAATCCTAATCGAAGACAATTTAATTGTGAAATCTGACATCGATAAATTAGATCAAGTGGAAGAAATAATTATCTGCTAGCTCCTGACCAATGTAAGTGTCACATGCACACATAGTTCCAAGGTCGCAATCAATCTGTATTCTCTATTACATGGCCAAATACAAAGTTTTGAATGGCTTAGTTAGAAAATCTAGAAGGCACAGTCCATCTACGACGTTTCAAAGATGTTTCATAGGATTTTGCAATTGCTTCCTGTCATGGTATGCCGGCATGAAGCAAGTCAATTTCGTGGAAATTTTAGACATTATTAATAGTACTGATAACCTCGAAATTAAGCTCTTGGACAAAATGCATGGCTTGATAATTGTTTGTGCTCTAAATTAGAATTTAGTGTCTGTCCCTTTTGACTGTCTTAGCAATCACCTTGCCACAGAACAATCTTCCAATTCTTCAACCCATTAGCTAGCCTGATGAAATTCGTTCTTGACGTGCATTTTTTTCTCAGGCAGGATCTCGGATTTCCACATGCAGGGCCTACACTTTCATGCATGGAATTGAATTCCATTCCCATTTGACATTACCACGCCTCGACCGAAATATGTTGTTTGACAATCAAATATTCTCTAACTGATTTCAAGTTTTCAAAATCACGACCTGAATTTTAGCCGATGTATAGATTGAATAATTCATCTCGAAGATTATATAACATCTAGGGTTTGTTGTTGATGCTGTTGTGTAATATTTTCTTCCATAAATTCAAGCCACCAGGGACCACGATGAGAGGTCATCTAACACATTTTCTTTATTATTATTATTATAAAAAAGAGGTTTGAATACGAGATTTTCGCCAGTTGAGCTACATGCTCATCGGGAAGAGGTGATCTTACCTACTTAGTTCACAATTTTTGACAACCTGCCTGCCTTGTTAAAAGCTACAAGTTTAGGATCGATGGTTTTAATTAAAGGGACTAGGCAATATCGGTCGATCGTTAAATAGTCAACAACAAATTAGTAAAACAACACGGTTTGAGTAATGAATTCATGTTTTAATCGAATCCATTCATTTTTCAACTCGAAATTTCCATGAATTCAATGAAGCTAGCTAGCTGTACTATCCAAATTTGACCATATTTATGCAGCCTAACTGCAGCCTTCGGTTTAGGCGCCATGTAGTATCCAAAGTCTCATTAATTACTCGATCGACTACACCACCACACCAAAGTCTGCGTGCGGCTATACACATAGAATAAATCTAGGATATATAGTGTCCGAGAAGATATGTTAATTTGAAGAAATATTTATTTAAAAATATATTCATTTTTCATGTTTTATATCTGCTTCTCCTATTTTAAAAAACAACGAAATACCTGGGTGATAAAAAAAAAATGCCAGAATAAAATTACGAGAAAGTATTTTGATGAGTAGAGCTATCAAGTGGAGATCCCGCCGTTGAGTAGCTCTGAAAATTAAAAAGAAGAAATCAATGCTTGTTCGGCATCTCTCTTTGACAACTCGTGCCATGCCCTAAACGGCTAAACAGCGCTACCCTCTTGTTTAGATATTATCAAAATAAAGACACATTTAATCAGACCATTCCTTACTTAATACATATAGATCCGAGCTTGTATTTAATTATTAATTTTAGGCACATTAACGGGAGGAACATGGCAATTTTACACACTGCGGTACGTACGTAGAAAATTCAACATAATGTGAATTTCTACGAAGTCTCCTCTTAATTGATTAATTAAAATATCAATCAATTCAAGTTCCAATTTACTTAATTCCCTTGTCGATCTTAGCTCATTTGTGTGTATACATATATTTTTTATGGGGGCAAGAATAAGCAGATTAGCTTCAATTCAGGGAACAAAACGACAAACAATTAGTCATTTAATCACTGTAGCATCACTTGGCATTTGTTAATTAAACCATGCCAACTCAGGTCCCTATACAATTCGATACTAATAATGTCTTGATATCATATCCACATGGGCAATATCATGAAACTAATGCCTGATCGATTATAAGATAATACGCCGCATAAGGCAGGCCGTACAGACACAGCAAGGCCATGCTACATTGTATTGGTATTTCAAAATCATCATTAATGCTTTAAAGATTAGCCTTAAGTTAAGGACACCTTCTATATATATCTATATGTGTGTGTGTGTGTGTGAGAGAGAGAGAGAGAGAGAGAGAGAGAGAGAGAGAAGCTATGAAGATTGAGGAGAAATTAATATTTTTGATGCAATTGCAGTTGGGGCATGGTAGAGAGTACTGTTAGGTGATAAAACTTTGAGTGGAAAGGACTCTATAGGTTGGACCATACCTTTCCCATATTTCCATAATGTTATAATTGCTGATCAGTAGAGTCTAGAAGTTAAGCTTTTAGTGAAGTTCAAGAACAATCCCACAAAATAAACTAAGAAATTTGAGTTCAATAATGGTTAAATTATCTTGAAGCTTCGTAAATTACGAAGGGGAAAGAAGAAAATTGATAGAGAAAAGGAAACAAACAACAGGGAGATTAGGTAAAGTAGATACATAGATATTGAATGCTGTATTCACCTCTCTCTTTTATTCTAGCTCTATTATTGCATGCATCAAGCCAACCATATATCAACTGCACTTTCGTTTAATCACCACCGAAATTGAAAAAAGAAAACATAAAAAGCAAAGAGAAAAAACAAAAGTTGGGAGAAAAAAGGAGATCTAATTAGATATTGGGTCACAACCCATTTTACATTTTGATGATATAATTACTTTATTGCTTGATGAGGCATGTTGTCATGATAAATTAGGACAGTACTACAATAGTAATACAATATACTAAAAAAAGAAGAAAGAATTGGTGAGGATATAAGAGGAATCATGTGTGTTTGTGCTTCCCATCTTCTTAAGGCAAAATGTATTGCATGATTTTGACTTGGTTTGTTCTTCGTGGAGTCATCTTCTCTTCTATTCAACTCAAAGTTGATGGAGTATTCCACATGTGATCTCCACCCCCTTTTTAACCCTCAACACATTATGAGAATCTCAATGTCTCTCTCGCACTCATGTACATTACATGGCTTTGTTTTTGCTTTTTGGGAATCTCATTCATCACCCCCACAAACAAATAAAGCCAACCCTTTGAACATGTCAAGCTCACTCCTCTCTCTCTCTGTAAATTAATGCATATAATAATTCAAAGAGAGAAACGTAGTTGAAGAATGGGAGCTTTTTTGTTTATTAAGAAGCAAAAGCACTAACTTTTCTGTCTTCTTTTTTTTTATTTGTTCGAGTTGCCAGAGTTTGGTTGTGATGGCTATGTACTGTTATGTTTCCCGCCAGGGTCAGATGGACCATCATTATTTCTTGTATTGGAAACATACCTTACTTCTCTTCGCCATACTTGAAAAGGCGTTAGCTTTGTATCTCTGCCAAAAATTTGACCGTTAGGTTAGGAGCTAGAAATGTGAGAGGGACGTATAGATATATGCATTAATCATGCATATTTGTGGACCCAATTGGTAAAGGTGTGTAGGGTACACGATTCTCTCTATCTTTACACACATTATTGATTTTTTTTTTTGGATTTGATGATAAGAAATATTTCCGAGATGATTCGGTGCCCTTTTTTTCTCTCCAAATAATCTTAAAGACGGCTATATATATATATATATATATATATATATATATATATATAAACGCAGAAAATCAAAGAAATTATCGTACCTCCTTTAACTACTAGCCATCTCTTTAAGATTACAAATACTCTTGTATTATAATATTTAATTATTCACCTCCAAAAATCTCAGTTCTTTTTATATAAGAACAGTTGAAGAAAAAGTGATTTCACTATCAAGAAATTGAATGAGACACGTAAAGCAAGAAAGAAAGATGAGAAGGAGATATCAATAGGATTGGCTGGGTTGAATATAAATGGGAAAAAAGAAGAAGATAAATTCTGCTTAAAGTATACATGTCGCTTTTTTCCTGTGATTTTCTTTTTTGCTCTAATATGGTTTGCTCCTACTGTTTTCTGCCTTTATGTCTCCATGTGCATCCATATGCTTGCTCTACAGACAAGGACAAGTCAATTCACATTCATTTCCTAAATGCTTGTTTGCTTGCAGGAAGATGCTTGCTTCACTCATGCCGGTACCCATTAACCAGAACTGAACTCTGGAAGGACAAGATTCTTATTACCGTGCATGCAGAGTGTTTTATTGCTTTCCATTTTTTCCTACAACTTCCGCTCGAAGGTTTTGATACAGCTAATGCAAACATTTGTACTTTCTTGTTACCCTCTTGTAGTTAAAATCTAAATGGGCATGAAAATTGCTTTGCTGATATACATCCAAGAGGTTGCCATATAAGATTTGGGAGGCTCGTGACTTGCTATCCCGTTTGAAAGACAATAAATATGATGGCTTTAGTAAGGGTGGGCCTAATTGCAGAAGTTTTTGGATACATGCTTCCTTCTTTAACTTATGATAGTGGTTAAGAGAGTTGTTGAGTGACTCACTGTCATTAAATAAGCAAAATTCTATTCTCGTGATCAAACTTAGAGGCTTCGGCTACCACCAGCAAAGTTGGATGGCTAGAATAGACTCTTTGGATTCTAGGTTAATAATAATAGCATGTAATTAGGCATATACTAAGCTTCAAGAGCTTTAAAGGCCCAAACATCTGCATAGGCTTCGAGGCTTCGGCTACCATCAGCACAGTTGGATGGCTAGCATAGACTCTTTGGATTCTAGGTTAATAATAGCATGTAATTAGGCATATACTAAGCTTCAAGAGCTTTAAAGGCCCAAAAATCTGCACAGGCTTCGTAGCCCAAATGACAAATCTCAAGAATTTCAGATGGAGGGCAGTCAAGCAAGTTAAGGCCCTACACTATCTAAACCTAGGAATAAGCTTAGCATTTAGCACTCCGAAGAAAGGAATATTAAAACTATGGATGTTATTGGTTTTGGGTTTCAGCTCTTGACATTTAACTCTTTTAACCTTATCCAGATTTATTATAGGAAATTGCATAATATAAGATGTATATAATTAGGAAGGGTTAATAGGTTTACTCTTGTGTTGTAATCTCTACATTAATTATTATAAACTGCTCTACATCTATAAATAGTAGAGGTTAACTAATTAGTTAAACCTCTTATTATTCTCAATTTGATATCAGAATCTTAAACATGTTAATTTTTTTTTTCTTATCTCCAATGGACTCTACTCTTGTTGCTCCAGCTGCCATTAACCACCCTTAACCTTCTTCTTCTTCACCATCGGTGCAGACCTCTGTTTCTTCCTTTCTTTTGGACTTATCTATTATTATTGTCGTGCCTACTGCTACTACCATGACTACTACTGCCATGAAGGCTTCTATTGCGACAATTGTTCCTCTTTCTAACACTCAACATGTTATCTCTTTGAAGCTTACAAACATCAATTATCTTTATTGGTGAATGCAGATTAAGCTCTATTTTCTTGGACAAGGTGTTTCTCAATTTGTTGAAGGCGCTTTTTTGTGTCCTCCTCCTCATATGGTTACTACTGATGACTCTTCTCTTCAGGTTAATCCCTTATTTCTTCGTTGGATACAACAAGATCAACTTATTTTGAGTGCACCCATTTCTTCTCTTTCAATGGATGTACTGTATCTTGTTGTTGATTGCCAAACATCGCACTATGTTTGGCATACTATTGAGTAAGCACATGCTTCTCCATCCAATTCTCATATTATACAACTTCATGACTCCTTTCAAGATCTTCATCAAGGTGATGATTTGGTTACCATTTATCTGCAACAAGTAAAGGAATTATTTGATGAATTAACAGCAGCTGGCCGATCAATTTTGTTTGTAGATGTCAATTTGTATGTGTTTTGTGGACTTCGAGGAGAGTTCAAGGAATTAGTGACTAGCCTCTCGACAAGGACATATCATCTTTCATATGTAGACCTTCACAATCATCTTCTTACTCATGAGTTTCTTCATAAGAGCTCTTTTCAATTTATTGGTGCTGCTGTCACTGCTTCTTTACTGCCCATGCTGGCTCAACCATCATCAGCCTTTGTTGCACAACGCTAGCCCTCTGGTTCTTTTAACAACAACTTCATTTCTAATCGTGGTAGGGGGCATTATTATGGTGGTTTGCGACACAACAACAACCGTAACAACAACCACTCAGGGTATGATTACCGTGGGTTCAATGGTTCTTCCAATAACGACTGAAGGTAAGGTAATTTGCAACAAAACAAAAGGAATAAAGACACCCAACAATGGTCTAGTACACGCCCTTTTGGGCAGAATGTCAGGTGCTAGCTTTGCCATTCCTTTGGTCATTCAGCGCCTCAATGCTCTCAACTTCACAGCTATGGACAACAACCTAATGCCAATCTTCCTCTCAACAATGTCTCCTTGATGAACTCTGTGGATTGGTTTCTGGATACTAAGATGAATCAACACATTACTCCTGATCTTGTAATTTTAACTAGGTCTGAACTCTATTTTGGTAATGATCACTTGCATGTTGGTAATGGTAAGAGCCTTTCCATATCTAATATTGGGTATATTATGTTACATACTCCAAAACACACTTTTACCTTATCTAATGTTCTTCATGTACCTCATATTACCAAGCCATTGCTTTTTGTTCAGAAATTTTATTAATAATGTCCATTTTGAATTTCATGAGTCTATGTTTTATGTTAAAGATCTCAACATCAAGACAGTGCTCCTTTCTAGTCAGAGTAATGATGGTTTATATGTTATGTCCGAGTGTTCCTCCACCTCAATTTCTCAGGCTTATTGGTCTCTTTACGCATATGCTTTTATTGATATTTGGCATTTACCAAGTGGCCCCAAAATTGTCATCATCTTGATGAGCTGTATAAAAAGCTAGTAGGTTTGAGAATCTCTATGCTAATCAAAGAACAAATATTTTGTTTTTTCCAACACAAGAAAAATATGCATAGATAATTAAGGCCATGATTTAATGTATATGTATTTAATTTAAAGGTTTGGTAGCTCGATAGAAATTGATCTAAGAATTCTCTGGTTTCCTTTCTTTAAACCTCCACCTAGCTAGCTACCTCACTCCTTTGCAACAAGAATTTCAGATTGTATATGTTTTTGCAGTTAAAAAAGTTTTTGAATTTTTTTTTAAATTAAAATTAATTTTTTTATATATTTTTTGGATCGTTTTAATACGTTGATATCAAAAATAAATTTTAAAAAATAAAAAATATAATATTTTAATTCTATTTTTTTATATAAATAATAAGTTATATGTTATTTTTTAAAATATATATAAAACAATTTCGCACCATCACTAACTCTTTGGATAACTAATTAATTCGACAGATATATGCATGATTCGACAAATGATGGTAATTAATTCTTGCTTTATTTGTCGTATTTCTCCCTTAATTTGCAGCTTTGAAATTCATGGTTGCTGCATTGTTCGGAGCTGTGCTACGAACTAGAGATCATATGGCCATCTCGATTTGCTATCCTGTGGCTATAAATATTCCTTTTCATTTCAGCTATGCTTGAAAACGTATAAATATATCCACCGTTCGTGCCAGTTTGCAAGAAAAAGATTGTTGTCACTTGTCTCTTTCCATGGCAGCTCAAAGCTTGTGCACCAGTAATTTTTTTTTTTTTTCAGTTTATGTCTTAGCTAGCTTTTAATATTTCATTGTCAAAAAAGGGATGGCAGAATCATCAGCTCCGATGCATAATTGACTTAGATCCTGTTTGGTAATGTGGCAGCGATAAAAAACAAATATTAAAAATCAGTGTTTGGTTATTGTAAACCACACTTTTTTTCACATGAATCCCACCTAAAAACTGAGGTCGAAACTCAGTTTATGAGAAGTAAGTTTTATCTGCTTCTCCTACATTCTTTTCCTGCTCTTGCCTGCGTTCTTCTCTTATGGAGAGTGAACTCTCCACTGTTCACTTAAGTGAACAGTGGAGAATGAATTTAATTCACTCTCCACTATTCACTGTTCCTCCACTGTTCACGTGAACAGTAGAGATCGGACCCGGTTCAAAGCTATAAAAATACATTGAACCAGGTCCGATCCAGTAAAAAAAAATATATTTTTAATTGTGTTTTATTCGAAAAACTAGTGTATTACATTATTCAATAACACTATATAAATTAGAAGGAGATCGCTTGATGATGTAATATTTGTAGAATTTGATCGCAATCCTAATTTTATTTATGATAATATTTTACCTGATGTTGTTGCGTACTTATGAAACCAATGCAACTGTAATCCTTGTCGGATGTATTTCATACGTGATGGAATTGTAGATAGTTTAATAGAACAATAAAAAAATATTTTATATTAAGTATTATTCATTTCATAATGTAATAGCAGTAGTTAAATATATAATATTTAAATTAAAAACTATTAATATTAATATATATATATATATATATATATTTTAAATTATTTTATAACCTCAATTTGAAAAGCATTATTAACCAAACACATTAAACTACTTTTTGTTCGACCTCAATTTCAACCACAGTTTTAACCAAACATCTATTTTTTCAAACCAACCTCAACTAAAAATACTTTTTATAAAACAATTTTTTTCAAACCACAATCACAACAGCTATCGCAATACCAAACACACTCTTAGTACAGGTCCATATCTATGAAAGCAATTGGCGTGTTCAGTTAAAATTGCTTTTCAATATTGCATTCTAGTAATTTTTTTACCATTAAATGCATTTAATATTAAAAAGTAATTTTAATTGCAAAGTCAATAAAATTTATTCTAAACAACGTTTAAAAATTTAAGCAATTTAACTTAGTTAATTTTTTTCTAATAAATTAAAGTAATAGTTACAACATTCAAGTTAACTCATTTGTTTTTTATTCTAGTCCGTAACAACAATTATATATTGAAAGAAACTATAAAGGACATATATATCTTCTCAAAACAATTCAATAAACATAAACAGAAATCAATAATATAATTTTAAATTAAAGATAAATAAATACTTGAATATAAAAAAATTACAGTGATAACGATACTTCTCACAACTTAATAACTTAATAATGGAGATATTATCTATTCTTCTTGAACTGATATTAGAAATTAGTTGCTCATCACCTCTGAAAATTCCAGCATTAAAGATAATTTCTCTCCAAATTTCAGCAACAAAAAAAAACCCCATCGTCCAGTTGCTATTCCCCTGTTTTTTTTATCTTAGTAGTTTGTTTTCATAATTAGAAAAAGGCTAAAGATGCTAAAGATAAGGAGGTTAAAGGTCGTAGAAAACAATCCTTCTAATCGCCTTGGATTCCTTCCCAGGATAGACCTCCTTGCGCATAATTTTCCAGCAGGATCAATGGCAATTCTGCACTTTAGAAAGGCATATACAATTGTTTGTTTGAGTTCTAAATTGATTACAGTTATGACTTATTTTCTTGATAAAAAATGGGTAAATTAACTACTAAAAACTAGTGGCTCTTTTTTTTAAAAACAATTGTGTATTTATTTTTCACAAATGAATATCTAGACACACAAGTGTTGAATCATAGCAGGCCTGTTTTGGGCCATGTCTAGACCCAGTTTAGTTGGGTCGAGTATTGGCCTAACCCCTTTTGTGGGTCGTGTCTCGGCCTAGTTTATATGAGTCGAGTCCTGACCCAGCTTCTGTTTTGGGTTGGTCCCGACCCGGTTTAAATGGGTCAAGTCTCGGCCAAGCTTTTGTTTTGCGCCGAGTCTCGACCCACTTCCTCGTGGGTCTGGACTAACAAGTAGCAAACACAATAATACCTTAGATTTTATCAGATAATCAAACAATACAGTTTATCTTTAGTAGGGTATATTTAGGGTGCTAATAACTTCACTTTACGTAACTAGTTTCTGTATCTGATCTCTAAAATCAGTTAGGAATTCTAATGATTAAAATATTAGATGACGACACCTTTTATCTCTATATTGATAAAAAACAAGGAATGATTGTCTCCTATATTTTCCCGATTATCAGGAAACTAATATGAGAGAGTGAACGTTTACCCAACGCCGCACTTTTGAGTTCAATGAGGAAGTCAAGGAGTAAGCATATCTCTTAATTAACCCCAAATTATTTTCTAAGATTAAATCACACAAGGTAGTTGGCATTGGCATGTGATAATCAATTCCAGCATCTAATTTCGCTTCAATCTCGTGCTTGAATTTCTCTATAAATACCACAAGGTAGCAACACTTGCACTCACAGGCTCCCCTTGAAAGCACGAAGCTTTAAGCCATTTGAGTTAATATACTTTTGTCTTGATACTGTATCTTACTAAGCCCTAGCTATCACCATATTGGGTACGTAGAGATGTCCTCTCATGTTTCAGCTGCTCCAAACTCAATCCGAAAGGCCATACCAGATGTCACTCGACGCTCTGCAAATTTCCGTCCGAGCATCTGGGGTGATTATTTTGCTTGCCACACTTTCAACTCCATGGTAAATTTAATATATGTGCGTATATAATTCTCTATGATCGATATATAGTATCCAATTTATTCTCCATCATGGTAATACAACTCCTTAATTTGTCCATCGAACAACGAATACTAAGGTTAGTTTTCTAATTGCTTGTCTTCTATCTATAGATTGCAGGGTTTATCTATGTCAATATGCATATCAACTCCCTTACAAATTAGTATTATGATACTTGTGCAATTTAATTTTCTTCACAGTTTGATGATCATTTTGAGCAAGAGTTTATTAGGCTGAAGGAGGAGGTGAAGGAAATGCTATATGCTACTACCAACAAGCTTTCGCAGCAACTGAACTTTATCGATGTAATCCAACGTTTGGGAGTGTCTTACCTCTTTGAAAGTGAAATTGATGAAATGTTGCGTGACTTGTACTATCAAGGTAGTGGTGGCGCCTATGTCCATGATCATGACCTTCAAATGGTTGCTCTTCGATTTCGATTACTTAGACAGCAAGGGCACTACGTTTCATGTGGTACATACCGCTTCTCCCGAGATAACTTCTAATTTTTCTCCTTTTTGTCCATTAAATCTCTTGAAAATCAAAATTTTCCATATTTTTTCACAAATGAGGAACGAAATGATGAAAGTGATCATATGGTGCATATATATATATACATACATAGATGTCTTCAAGAAGTTCAAGGATACTGAAGGGAACTATAAGGTTTGCCTAGCAAATGATATTCAAGGAATGCTAAGCTTGTATGAAGCTATACACCTCAGGGTTCACAGAGAAGATATTCTAGAGGATGCACTTACCTTTGCTACCACTCATCTCAAATCAATAACAACAGACATGTGCCCTCCTCCACTTTTGGTAAAGCTAAGACATGCCTTAGATCAACCCATCCACAAGGACCTACCATGGCTAGGAGCAAAGCATTACATCTCTATCTATGAGCAAGAAGCTTCACATAGTGAGGTTCTGCTCAAATTTGCAAAGCTAAATTTCAACTTCCTCCAAAATATGCACCAAAAGGAACTTGCAGATATGACAATGTAAGTTTTTTGAATGTTAGGTCTCTAATTAGTTATTATATAATAACTATAAATTTATTATATTGAATTTAATTAACTACAAGTATTTTATTTTTTAATTTTTATTTGTTTTTGCCATTTAGGTGGTGGAAAAAAGTGGACCTTTCAAAGAAGCTTCCATTTGCAAGAGACAGATTAGTAGAATGCTACTTCTGGATATTGGGAGTGTGCTTTGAGCCTCAATACTCTTTCGCTAGAATAATTATGACTAAAGTAATTGCCATGACATCAGTGATGGATGATGTATATGACGTATATGGTACAATGGAAGAACTTGTACTCTTCACAGATGCAATTGAGAGGTTTGGTTCACAGAACTAGCTAGTATACATGAAGTTATCAATTAATTAATTAATATACATGAAATCATACTAGTATACATGAATTTCTTTGAACGGTATTCACAATAGGATATGAAATTTATTGATTAATTATAATTACTAATATCTTTCAGGTGGGATATCAGCAACATCGATCATCTCCCAGAATATATGAAGTTTTTTTACAAACAACTCTTAGATGTTTACAAAGAAATTGAGACGGAGTTGGCCGCGCAAGGAAGATCATACAGGGTTGACTATGCGAAAGAAGCAGTACGTATACTGTCAAGTCAACTCTTAACTAGTTTAAAACTTATTGGAAAAACTTATTATAAATTAATTCACTGGAAAAAACTTTGAATTTTAGAAGCAATCAGAAATTGTTTGCATAATTGATCTATAGCAACCTCCTCTTCTTCTTCTTTTCCACCTTATGGTGACATTTCAATCAATGGAAATTGTCTTAAAGGCATTGAAAAATATATATACATAATAAACTTTTTATAGTCAATTTTATCATAGTAGTATTCTTCTTGTATGTTTCAGATGAAGAAACAAGTTCAAGCCTATTTTGTTGAAGCAAGATGGCTCCATGAAAATTACATGCCAACAATGGATGAGTACATGCGCATCTCATTGATTTCCTCTGGCTATCCCTTGCTCACATGCATATCTTTTGTTGGGATGGGAGATATTGTAACAAAAGATGCCTTTGAATGGCTAAACAAGGATCCTAAGATTGTTAAAGCTGCGTCCCTCATAGCCAGACTCATGGATGACATTGTATCCCACAAGGTTGTGTGTTCTGTGCTTTCTTTCTAATATATTGGATCGATCTCCGACTAATTTCTATTGAATCCAACTCTTTGCAGTTTGAACAAGAGAGAGGTCATGTTGCCTCAGCAGTAGAGTGCTACATGAACCAGCATGAAGTTTCAGAGGAGCAAGCATATGATGAGCTACGCAGGCAAGTTGTGGAAGCATGGAAAGACATCAACGAAGAGTTGCTAATCGGGCCTGAAGACCATGTGCCGATACCCCTCCTCACTCGTGTTCTCAACCTTGCCCGAGTGATGGATGTCATGTACAAAGATGGAGATGGGTACACAAATGCCAAAGGAAAAGTGAGAAATTACATTACTTCATTGCTCATTGAGCCAGTGCAGTTAGCTACTCCGAGCTTATTAGCTTCATAGACAACACTGTTAAAGTGTAATTTGTAATTTTAAGTGTCGTTAATTGTTAGGTTTAATGAGTCAAAGCTCCTTCTATTGAGGGAGGAAGTTTATGGGCTCCTAGTTTTCATTAAATTAGTTTCTGTTATTTAAATATCATACCTATAAGGCTATAGTTTGTGCTATCTGATCTTATATTTCAATAGTGTTTGGAAATATAACAGTAGTTATGATTTAAAAATATTTTGAACCTATTTGTTAAAGTGTTATCTCATCTTATATCTTAATTTATGATAGGCTGCATGGAAGATTGAAATACATGATTATTAACACCTATTTGTTTTCATTTTTTAAAAGTGTTTTAAAAACCGTAAGTGATTTACTATAGCCCTTGATATATAAGTTTTTATTCATTGAAGCAATGTAAATATGTTTTTTATCCTTGACAAAAAAAAATTAATTTAGCCTATCATCAGGGTTAGATTTGTTTTTCTAGATGATACATTAATTAGTTATTGCAAAATTGATTGGAGATATCAAGACACCTTTTTCTACAAGCAATAAAATAATTATTTTGCACTTAAAAGCAAAAAAAGTTAAGTATTTGGTGAGGGGCTATTTTGCCCTTCCACGGTGGAATTTAGAGCTATAAGCAGTGTTATTAAGCCCGGTCTGGCGGGTCAACTCGGGACCCGATCGACCCGGTGGCTGGACCGGTCCGGATTTACTAAAAGACCGGCCGAGACAACTGCCCGGCCAAACCCGAGCGACCCAGCGGGTCTACCATGACGCTGGCGACCCAGGCGAACCCGGACGAGAACCGGTTTTTTTTATTATTTTTTTCAAATGTGGGATTTGAAACCCATTAGTATATATACTCTATGTTCCTAAGAAAAAAATCATGTTTTTTCAATGTGGGATAAAAAACCTTTTGGTTTAAATACTTCAACTTAAAAGGATAACATAATATTTTTTTAATGTGAGATTTGAAGCTCTTTTGTATATATACTATATGTTCCCATGAAAAAAGTTATATTTTTTTAATGTAGGATTTGAAACCTATTAGTATATATACTCTGTTCCCAAGAAAAAAGTTATGTTTTTTTAATGTGGGATAAATTTTTTTTTAAAATATTCTTTTAAACTTTATTGTTTACAATATGTATAACTTATATTTACATGGGTTTTTTCATATGAAATATTAAAACTTTAATTTTTTTTAATTTTTTCAGGTTGATCCGGGTTGACCCATGAAACCCGGGACCCGGCCCCTTGCCGGGTTAACCCCCGAGCCGAGTTTAATAACTATGGTTGTAAGTCATCCTCTTTTTAGCGGTATAGTGCATGCTCACGGAGAAGGTCTGATTGGGTTACGGTGGAGTTTTTTTCTTTCTTCTCTCTTTTTTAATCGATTTGTTTTCCATGAGGTTATCCCGATCTTATAACTCAGGTCGTGAATTTAACTAGTTAACTCGAGTCATTTTTTTAATTCCTTTTCTAATTGATCTTTTTTTTAATTTCATCTCTCAACATTGGTTTAATTGAAAATTAGGTTTTATAATTTATTTTAATTTATTTTATGGTGTTATCATAATCTTATAATCTGAGTCACGGATTTAACATGTTAACCCGGGTTGACCCAAGTCAATCTAATATGTTGTTATCTTAATATTAAAAGAAAATATTATTTTGAATTCTTTTTAGTCAAATTATATTTTTACGAGTTGTAATGACTATTTGTGGACTCATATATTCAACCGGGTTATATCGAGTCAAGCCTCACACGATATAAATTTTTTTCTATTAGAAAAAAAACTGGCAACATTTGAACATTTCTTTTATATTCAAGAAAAATTTGACCTAACTCACAAGATAGCGTGGGTCAATAATCTGAAAACATAATTAATAACATCATAAAATAAACTAAAAGGGAAAGGGATAGGAATAGTATATTTTCAGTAGCAATAAACTTAAATCCATTATGGATTGTCATAGTGGATTTATGATTTTTCCCTTAAAAAAAAAACAATTAGATTTATTTTTTATTTTGATTTTTATCATTAATTTTTTAATTGATCTTCTTGTATTATTGATTTTTTTTTTCAATTTCATCCTTCAATGTTTGACTTGTTAGGGATTGAGTTTTGAAGTTTTTTTGTATGTACTTTTAGTCTAATAACTCGGGTCACAGATTTAAAAAGTTAATATAGATTGATATTCTTCTTTTTGTTTATTTTCTCTTTTGATTTTATTGTTCGACATTGTTTTTTTTTAAATCGACTTTGTGATTTACTTCAGTTTCTTCTCTATCAAGTTATCCCAATATCATGACCTGAGTCGCAGGTTAACCTGGATTGACTTGATCTTTATTACTTGAATTACATGTTTATTATGTTACCTAGGGTTGACTCAAATTATTTTTTTATCTGATATTGTTCTTCCAAAGTTTTTTCTTTCCAAGATGTCATGATTACTTTTTTTTTTCTTTTTACATTTTATCTGCTTACTATTATTTTTTATTATTTAATTAAAATAAAATAAACTTATTACACTTGGTCTAGTCTATAACCTGAATTATTAATTTTTCTTCTTTCATTAAAACATGATTATGATGTCCATATATCTTTTTTAATGGTAAGGACCCATGACGTAGAACGGTATAATTTAAAGGTTTAGTAGCTTGATAGAAATTGATCTAAGAATTCTCTCTTTTGGTTTCCTTTCCTTAAACCTCCGCCTAGCTAGCTACCTCACTCCTTTGCAACCAGAATTTTAGATTGGGTATATACTTCAGGTCAAAAAAAATTTTAAAAAAATTTAAAATTAATTTTTTTTATGTTTTTTGGACCGTTCAAAAATAAATTTTAAAAAATAAAAAAATATATTAGTTTAATATATTTTCAAATAAAAAATACTTTAAAAAATAATCAACATTACCGAATACCAACATAAAACCGAAATACACATAAAAAAAACTTGATACAAGGTCAATGAAATGGTGGGCACTACACTATTTCGAGTTTGTTTGATATTGTGGTATCAATTACAGTTCAAAGTGATTTTATTTAGAAATATATCAAAATAATATTTTTTTATTTTTTTTAAATTATTTTTAATATCAACACATCAAAACAATTTAAATATATATAAAAAAACTTTTAAAAATACGATTTACGCTCCTTAATGTCATGTTACCTCAACAATTATACTTTCGAGTATATAAAGGAAGAGCTAAGGTTACCTGCCCTACATACAATCATGATTCATGACCCAAAAAAAAGAGGTAGGCGACCACTCACCATATCTCATTGTCTAATTTATCAAAGGGAACAGATTGGGTTGTTTAGGTGCTTAATTGCCTTATAATTAGACTATTTAAGATGAACTTTGTAATATAAAATATTTATTTTCTAGATTTCCACTCAATTTTATTCAACTTTCTTAATCATGAATAGAACCTGCTCGGCTGCACAGTCTCCATTCTGCATAGCTTTCCAGCAGGATCAATGTCAATTCTGCATTTTAAAAAGCTTATACAATTGTTTGTTTGAGTTCTAAATTCATTACAGTTAAGATTAATTTTCATAAAAGTTTGATTTTCAAGAAGCGTACTTGTTGGGAAAAACAGCTGCAAACCCTGAATGTAACTAGTCTTATTTTTTAAAAGGATATGAGAATATCTAGATAAAAAAAAAAAAACACAAGTTTTGAATCATAGCAAGCTATTAAAATTTAAAAATAATATTAAATTTAATGTTCTTGACGAAGATCCCACCAAATATTTTATTATCATGATAATCACTGATTAGCAGAATGAATTAAATCTAAATTATTTTGAATATATATCCTTGTGTTATTTTTATTTTTAAATGTATTTATAATAAAGTGAATGGGAAAATAGAAGGGCGCATACATACATATATACATATTGTTAAAATAAATATTAAACAATGTACTTCAACCTACAATATTTTAAATATTTAGATTAACTGATTAAACTAGATTTACCTCTTCCATCCAATGAAATCAAGTTATCCCACAAAGGGAAAATAAAAGCTATCATAGCGTGACACAAGGTATGAAGTTTGAACCCGGTGGACAAGAATCAAAAGCAAGATTTTAATTATTGGAGACTAATATGAAATCAAGTGAACATTGGAGGAGTGATTTGTAATTCGTCCAAAAAAGCCGTAAATCCATTTGAAGCTTATGGGGTATGTAGACTATGTACCTTCCAACTACAATCATCTCATCTCCCTCTCTCTATTTTTTACTTTTTTGTTTTTTTCTTCTTCTGATATCTAAACCATAAATGGCAGTGTCCACCGCCTTATCCATAGCCGGTGCAGGTGCCGGAACTCGCTTCTCCGGTGATTTTCAGCAGCTGGGGCGTGTTGAAACTAGGCTTTCTCAAAAACCCAGAAAGCATTCTGGCTGGTTATGCCTGTATAGGCACCAATTACCTCATTATTACAAGTGCTTTTGGCAAGAATCCAGAACCGAGAAATTGAGTTTCAAGCAAATTTTAGCTCTTCGTAAAGATTCTGATGACGGCTTTCTCTCGGTATGGTGTTTCATTTCTTTTTGGCTTTTGTTTGATGTACTGTTACTGTTGGAAACTGTAGAATGTGAAAACTGAAGTTTATGATCTTTTGTTGTTTTGTACTTTGGTTTGTTTTGTTTTGTTTTGGTTAACTTGATCATGATATTTTTTATTTGGGTGCTTGTAAAATTGAAGAAAGTTTTAGAAAGTTTTAGACTTTGTATTTGAATCACATGTTCTATTGTAGTTTTGTTGTCATATGTACTACTTGACCTGTGTTTTGTGTCATTCCTGAAATTCCCAATTCTTGTCGCGAGAGTCTATTAGATACCATCAAACAAATTGTTCAAGTTGGGAAAGTTTTGAAATTCTACACTTTCTTGCCGATTCTATTGACTTGCTTGATGTGGGAATGTATGAAGAAGCTTGGCAATGAGATTTAATGAGTAAAAGAATTGTGCTTTTGAACTTCTTTATGAAGTAGATTTTATTTTTGTGTTGACTTTTGTGAAGAGACCACGCTGAGTTTGAGTGGTTGTCTCCTCCTTCATTTTGGAAGAAATGGTTGCTCTTTTTGTCTCATGTCTTACCTCTGGTTGTAAGCCTAAGAATCTCATAATTTCCTTTAAATGATTCTTTTGAATTTTGGGAGAAGCTATCGGAAATCTAATTTGCACTTTTATAGTCAAAATAGTTGATATGTGCTCATTCAAGACTTTAGTCCAAGCATGATCCAGCATCTCATCTAATGTTTTGCTACTTGAGAGCACATGACTCTTTAATTTGTAATCAATCCCTCACAACTCACATTTGATTTTGTTCTTCCTTTACAAATATGCTATACCTTAACCATACTTGTGCATATAGAAGAGTCCACAAAGTGGATGAATTTGTCAGTTACCAATTTAAACATAGAAAATCTGTATCTCCACATTGTGCTGCCGGTGAGATTCACATTCGTTTGGTGATTCGCAGTTTGTCTGAGAGATTCCAGTTCTGCTGTTTCCTTTAAATGTGATGAACCCTGGTTAGATTCTAGAAATGGTTGCTCTCTTATTCTTAGTTATCTGCCCTTGTTAATGTCATAAACCTGTGGGGCTGGTTTTATGTGGTTACTGTATTTTCATGTCACTATATTATTTTCAGTTTTTATGCATGGTATTTGGCTTTTTAATAGCCAAACTCTAGGGTAATGATATATTGCTTACCAGTAATTTGAGGATGACTGTTCTATGTAAAACACATTCCAGCATAAATAAAACTAGAGAGGTGAAAAATAAATCTACTGTTATTTTCTTCATTGAATCTAGTGCGTGGGGTTTCTTTTCTTTCTTTCTTTCAATTTTTTTTCCCTGTTGAATGCCGGAGCCCTTCCTCAAGTTTTGTAATTTTGATTAGTCAGAATGAGATCTAGCACCATGTTTTTGCTTCTGTTGTTTCCATTCTTCTTGTGTTTATAGTTAAGGCATTCTACATTACAAGCATAAGATGCCAGACAAAGTGAGAGATTTCAGCTTCTTATTGGAGTCCAAAGGAATTGATATTCATTAGGTTAGGGAATTCTTACTATCACTAGAAATTGAATTGTTTACATGGTCATGGATACTGAAAGAAATTCTTTCTCATTTTGTTTTGATTACATGCTACTGTAGTGATGGCTGGAATTGGAAGATTGTTATGATTAATGCATAATTATCTATCTGCTTATTGGATGTTAGGGTGAGTGCTTCCAATACCTTTGAGGCAGTGTTCCTGACATGATTGGTATCTTTGCAGAATGTAGAAGATACAGATGAGATGTTTGATGACTTGTTCAATAAATATGGAAAAGTAGTCTTTAGGAGCAATGACAATAAACCTCCTACCGCAGAGGTTGATGATGATGCTGAAAGCTTGTCATGTAAGTTCATAACACTCATATTTAAAATCATGGTTATTGCCTATGTTTTACGTAAATATAGTAATTATCTGTCTGCACCTAGTTTTCCAGCTACGCATGTGCATTTTGGCTGATATCAGGTATCTTATTCTTGGATATCTAATTTTGTACTATTGTGCTGTATTGTCCTAGTTCTGATTACAATTATTGTAATGATGTTAGTTTGTTCAGCGCTGTTAAAGGACCCTTGTTGTTGCTTTTACTTTGCTATCATATCATTTAATTACATCATTGTTCCATTAAAATATTAAAATATTTCTTGCCATCTTTGACATGGTACATTGCTCCAAACCAACGCTGTTCTGTTTTTTTCACAAGTGCTGCTAACAGGCATTCTTTATGTGCTTGAAGGTACTTTAATGCGGGCAATCATGTTTTTAAGAAATTTGAAAATGAAAAGTTGTTTTTATGCTTAGAAAACGATTTCATTATAACAAGACATGCATGTCTTTCAACTTCTGCCAAGTTTTGGCTGAGTTGGTGTCATTCAGCTAGTTGTGATGTCTTTCAGTTCTCTTTGGACTTTCATGTTTTTTGTTCTTTTATCCTTTTTGTAAATGATTTGTGTGCTTCTGAAGTTCACTGGGTTCTTTTCTGAACAAGACACATATTGCAGTTATGCACACAGGCCTAGGTAATCTACATATAATCCTTCCATTTTTATGTAGTACACCTCTGATTGACAATGTCCTGCTTCTTTTCTTCTGTTCTAGTTGCTGTTGAAATGGCCAAGGTTGCAAGTGATGTTAAGGCTTCAGATATAAGGGTCCTCTTCGTAAAGCCTCTTGTGTACTGGACTAGATTTTTTATCATTGCAACAGCATTTTCACGTCCTCAGATTGACGCTATCAAGTATTAACTTCTATTCATGTCTTTTATCTTTTTACATCTGGTTGATATAAGATTAAAGATGTCAATATTTGGAGCAATTCCTCAGATGATGTTATCTCCCCTTGTAGTTCCAGAATGAGGGATCTTGCTGAAAAGAAGTATGGAAAAGTTCCATCTGGGGACACAAAACCCAACTCATGGACCCTGTTGGACTTCGGTGAGTTCTTGAATGACAATCCCAGTGGCTTCTTTTTATATGAAATTAACTCAACAAAGGAACAAACTAAAAAAAAAATGAGTTTCACGGTTAACATAGCCATATCCTCAATTTGCGTACAAAATTGAAAAATTGAAGAGGTTGTCGTGTGCTGGTCAACTGATTCCAGTGGCTCTTTATTTTTTCCTGAAATTTTAGTATTTAGGGTACTTCTGGTATTGGTAATCCAGAGTCTTTTCTTCTCTTGATAGATTTTTGGCTGGTGGTTGGGCTTGTGTATTTTCACAATGAGAAATTTCTTGTTGTTCATTGATGTAATTTAACTTGTATGTTGTTCCAGGTGATGTAGTAATCCACATATTTCTTCCTCCGCAGAGAGCGTTCTACAACTTGGAAGAATTCTATGGTAATGCAACACCAATTGAGCTTCCTTTTGAGAACCAACCTCCATTTGGCAGATGAAATAAGTTTTGCTCAAGGATCTGATTGCTTTTAACCATCCCCACATGGCTGTGGTGTTTGGTTGGCAAACGAGGCAAATTTCACCTCTGCCTGTTTGTGCTTTGCTTGATAGACATGCAGAGGCTGATGGGTGGAATAGAAACTTCTGCGAGCAGTCCTTGTTGAAGACATTCTTTCACAAATTTGTAATGGAGTAGGAGGGGGGCGGTGTCGACATCCTTCAAGTATCTCTTTTGGTTTCCGTTGCTGCAGAGTGTACTCAAAGCAGTATATGTGAAAGCCATGTGGTATGGATAACATGAAAAAATGAACGTATTGCCAACCATAATAGCAGTTTTTATTCTTCAAGGAAGCTTCTTTCCTCCTCATTCCCAATGAGTTTTAATGTTTATCGAGGACAAATAAAATGAAGGATACCAAACAAAGGTTTCCTTGGAATTTAAACATTCACAGGATTCCTGAACAAATGCAGAAACAGAAAGTTTAGCTTTCAGCTGATTAAAAGAACGACATTGAATTGTATGACAGTGATTGTTTAGTTATATTCGTATAGAAACATTACAAGGACCAGTAAGTATACATCTGATTTCAACTCTCTACTGGTAATGTGTACGGATCCGAACCAACTACTAACGTGGCTAAGTAGATCTCAACACAACACTACCACGATCTTATCAATTTAGACACAGAACGATCCAAGCCAAAGTAACCTGTGTTTCACATATCCTCAGTGATTGTAGCTCAAATGCTCTCTTCTCATACAGTTTTGGAGAACCACTGTAGCGTCAAAACCTGAATGAAGACTGGTTAAATGGTCCATACAAGACAACTATAGAGATCATCCAAGTCAGTCTCAGTCATGAGCTGATCAATGGTTGCCACCTATTTAAAACAGTTGAAACTGATTCCTGCAAACACAGAATGAAGACATGTCTTTAAGAGACAGCATAAACACGTGTGTTGTATAAGAACATTCCTCCCTCTCTACAATGTTCGCAAGTATATAACATACAAAATTTATGTGCATGCATGTGGATTCGTGCATGCACATGCAGCCTTGCTTATGTTTAAGCCTAGAACGACATCTACTATGAACCATAGAGGGTTAATTAGATATAAGAGGAGAATTACAATTACAGCTGGACGTATGCTGACTGCCTTGTCCAGGGTCTGTGAAACTCAACTCCATATCGTGAGTAGCACCAGGCTCGTAAGCTTCAAGAAAACTAATCTTTGCCTTATTTGGTAAATCATGGGGATGAACAAATGGCACTCCAGGAGGCCATCCAATCTCCATTCTTATGTTTGCACATGGGCTATCTAGGGCATGAATGTGATTCTCACACTCTTTCAGGTTGCAGAATCTTAACTTGATACCCTTTTTATCAGCAATGTCCTGAACTCTTTCTTTCAGAACCCTCTGGGCCTCAAGCCTTAGCCTCTTTGAAGGTGGTAGAGGTTTGCATCTTGAATTATTCTTCCTCCTCCTCATCAAGGGCTTCGCAGATCCTGTACCAGCATGTCATCGATCCAAGGACCTGCTGTTAAAAACTACTCACTAAGGACTATTTGAACAAAAAAAGGAAGGTGAACATCCAAAATGAAGATGAGCCAACAAACAGAAATGGACAGAACATATTATCAGGACCAGCCACAAAAAACCTTTATTGACCAAACAGTGGGATGCTGATTTCAAAAACTCTACATTTGTCAAATGGCATTTACTTTCTTCTTATCCCAAAGAAAACAAAAAATTGATGCAGGACTGAGCTCACAACAGAAAACGAATAACTATGCAACACAACAGAAGAAAGCAATTAAAAATCACAATTATTGCTCCACCAATCGATGCTATTCTAAGAAACTACACAATTCCTAAGCAGAAAGTTTTGTCCACACCATAAGAAGAGCCTAACTAAATCAGAAAGACAAGGGTAGCATGCCATCCACAGCATAAGGTTTGTGCAATAAATTTCTAGTGCATTTTAACAAATATACTAATTTGCTAGTTGAAAACCCAAAACAGGAACATTATGGGAGTGCTGCATACCATCTTGCGCTGTAGGGAAACTGAAACTCTGGAAATTATGTCTGTTAAAGAGCTGGTCGGTAGGATGAGATCTCTGCATGAAATCATCCACTGGTATTGGTAGCTGAAATTGAGCTTCAACACCATGACCAGCTGCTCTCATCTCTGAACAATTGAGACTGGTCATGGATTTTGGCATAAGTTTAAAAGCCAAAGAACAGCGTCCATACATGCTACCCTGCATGCTATTAAACTCTGTTCTGAGCAGTGCTGGGTTGACATAGCCTGCAGTTGCCTGGTAGAGGGCAAGACCAGGGTATACAATGGCTTCTTGAGGACCAAGATCAACATCCACAGGAACCCACCGACCATGAAGGTCTCTTATGTGTAAACCTGGCTTATCTGACTTGACAAGAGATATTAGGCTTTTATCCACTTGGTTCTCATGGTCTGGATACATAACCAGCTGCCCGTCCTCATGGGCTGTTAAATTATGATGTTGTGTGCCCTGAAAAGATGGCCTTGCATGACAACAAACAGATAACACAGAAGATGATATTTCCCTGTTTCTCAAGGGAACATTATCAAGTATTTCAGTGAATGGAGAGCTACGCAAATTCAAATAGAAGCTGATGGCATCCAGTATATCCCTAGCTGCCTTTCCAAGCAGGCAAAAGATGTCAGGCAAACCTCCTGGAGGAATTTCCATTGTATTGTTGGGCTCTATAGGAGTGAGTCCAGGTCTATAATCATATGTTTCCTGCCATAGCTGAGGATCCATGTAGTAACCTGATGTCTTGCACCATTCGCGAGAATCATTAGTGTGAATCATATCTGGAGCTGGAAATGATGATCGTTGATGGAAATACAAGCGAGCAGAATCCAAACCAGATCTTAAGAGAGCCCCGTCACTTGATGAAAACTGAATGATGGCGGCAGAATATTGAACAAGCGATTGTGACAAAGTTGTTACTGATAGTTTGTAAGATTCAGAAGGAAGGCCTTCAGAGGGAACTAGATCGCTAAGCTTCACACGACCCAAAGGTGGCAGGCCATTGCCTGCCATGAAACTGTCACTGTGATGGTTGCCTGCGCTTAAACAGAACCAAAGCACCCTATGAACAGCAGAAGTGAACTACAGCATCAGTCACAATCCAAAAACTGTTAGCCATCATGTAAATAATCAAAACTTGTTTCAGTTTCCTTGAACTTAGAAACTTATTCATTTAAAATGGTCATCTAATCTCAAATGAAAAGACATGTTACAGGGAATTTTGCAGATAATAACAAGAATGCAGACATCTACAGGTCTTATGAAGGGCACTTTGGTTTTTCCACATGAATCAACTGTGGCATGCCATTCATACTTGTATTTCCAGTTTTTTCAGCAGAAAATAACACTAATTTGTCAAATGATTCATTTATCTTCCTAAATGAAACAATATAACAAAAATAAACTACAGAAAATGAAATAGTAATGACGATAAAATATGCTTTTACAGAACAGTAAGCTTTTCAAAGCCCACATCATTCAAACAACATCCTCTAAGTTTTGTATCAACAATTTCAGCTCATACCCACTTCCTAAAATCACATTTTCTCTTGCAAAAACCACCTCTTGAGTTCCCAATTATCAAGACCCAGTTCCTACTCCTAGCTCTAAAACCTAAAAAACTCATCTTTCGTAGTGAAATCAAAAATTAACTTCCCATAAATAAACTGCCCTTTGAACATCAGCTATGAAATAGCCCTTTAATGCATATCCTGACCCAAAAAAAATAACAATCTTCTCTGTTTTTCTATCAAAATGACCATCCTTATTTCCATTTATCAATAAAAAGCAACAATCCAGACTAAAACTAACTTCAAAATCAGAACTTTTTAGCATAAACTTTGTCCACAACTTCACGAAGTGGAGAGAAAGAAGCCACCTTTTTCCAAAGAAACTAAAGACGTTGGCTTGAACAATCAAATGCCAAATTGGGTTAATTCTGGATTAGGGTTTTGCAGAGGAGACAGAAAGGACTTGGTGGGTCAGGAGTTAAAGACAGGAAATGAAAGAGCCCTTTCGCTTTGTTCAGTTGAGGAACTGAAGGGTAAGAAATTAAGACATTAGGATGACAACTTGGTAAATATTGCTGGATTTGTTTTGGTTGATCTGGCTGTGACTGTAAGATAAAGCTGTTAAAAAATGTTTGCTGATGTTTATGTATTAGCCAGAAAGAGAAAATAATATAAAATAAAATAAAAAATATGATTTCATTTATTAAAAATGTGGATGGAAATTTAATTTTTGAGGTATTTTAAAATGTTTTCTTATAAATTTAGTGATATCAAAAGGTGCAAAAAACAATAAATTTTAAAGTGTTTTAAGAATAATTATTAATATTTACTTTATTAAGAAGATAGATATAAAGAGAAGAAAAACAACATGTAGAAAATAAAAAAAATATATATTTATTGTGCCACCCATCTAGGAAGATTATTCTTAGATATTTATTCATAAGCAAAAGAGAAGGATATAAAGATAAATTTAGCTATAACTCATTAATGTTGACTAGAGAATGCTAAGAGAAAAACAAATATTAAATAAATCTAAGATTGCACTTCTTGAGTATTATTTTTGTCCGTCTCCTTTTTTTTTTTTTTTTTTACGAGGATAGTCATTTTTAGTTCGATTTAATTTTTATTAAAAAAAATAATCAAACTGAAATTTAAAAAAAAAACCGAAACTTGTTCAAACCGACCGGTTTCGGTTCAGTTCAGTTCAGTTTTTTAGAACAGGTTTTTTTGTTTGGGTTTGGTTCGATTAGGTTTTTTCGGTTTCAAGCTTATAAAACCGAAACCGAACCAAACCGATTAGTTTTTTCAAAGTTTTAATCGGTTTAATCGTTTTTTTTCACGGTTCGGTTTTTTCGGTTATTTGTTTTTCGGTTTTCTCGGTTTAATCAATTTTTTTATTTTTTTGCTCACCCCTACCCTTTTATATATATATTTTATAATTATATTTAATTTAAAAATTATTTTTATTTTTATTTTTATTGATATCCACTATTATCCATAATTTTTCTATCTCCTATCAAACGTACATAACACTTCATCCTTCAACTTTTTTTTATATATCTTTAACACTCCAAACTTTTCACTACAAATCAAACACAACTTTACATAAGAGAAGAAAATACAGTTCAAAATATATTTAGAATACTTACTCCTCTTAAGGAGGCAGGCGCCTGATCTGATTTGAGCTCTGTCATGGTGAAGATGGGAGACATGGAACCACCAACTGGTTCTCAAGGGAAGACATGAAGGTTTTGCAATGTTGTTACAAATTAATTAGTCTTTTATCTTTCTCTTTATCGAGTTTTTTTTTTTTGTAATTGAACTTGTGTGTGTTCTTATAGTTCTTGATTGCAAAGCTCTTGCTTATTATCTTTTGTATTATTAAGGAGGAAAATTAACGCGGGACAATAAATAATAAAATTAAAGCAAGAACAGAAAGAAGCTTTAGAAAAGAAAGAAGCTGAAGAAAAGAAGAAAGGAGATTGGAGATATGCAAAGTCTGTAAATTTTTATTAATCATCAAAAGTGTCTCTCAATATGACAGAAGAACATATAAATAGTAAACTCTAAATTATCCCGTTATTGGGCTTGGCCCATTAAATCAAACTGTTTAACATAAATAATAAAATAACAATGAGCAGGCCCAAATGGGCTTAATAAATAAAATAACAATGAAATATGCCCAAATGGGCTTAGTCTCCCAACCAAAGCGTGACAGGCTGGGGCATCCTACGTCGTCTCCGTCCATATACCCGTGTAGTTTTGTGGTGTGGGTTTGGTGTCCCCACCAAAAATGCACTCGAAGAGGACAAGTTTTAGCTAACGATGCCACTTTAGTTGGTGACGATTTCGCCTTGGACAAAAACATCTTACTAGTTTACTAGATTTGTAGCATGTTGTCCGCGGGCTGGGAAAAAAAATTCAAAGTAAAAATAAATGTTTAGGAAAAAAAATATAAGATTTGAATTATTGGCTCAATAAATAATTTAAATAATATGAACAATAATAAATAAAGAACAGAAAAAATAACAATAAAAACAAGGTTAAAAAAACTCGATTTAAGCCAGCATAGATTCTTAAATAACTTGATAATAAAGGGAAAAATTAAAAAAACAACAAAAAAAAACTCCAATTAAACCAAGCGAACTCGCAAACTTTGTGATCATGGAAATAAGATTGAGATAATCTTATAGAAAAAACAAGGGGAAAAAAGTTTGAAAACTAATTCCTAATAAATCAAATGAGAACATGATAACTTCACAGAAAAAAAAGGTTAAGTTCAATCTCTAGCAAATAGAACATTGAAGGATGAAAATTAAAGAAAAAAATAATAATTTAAAAACGTCAAAAAAACTCTATCCGAGTCCACTCAGGTCAAGATGCAAAATCTTTATCCAGTCGTGATACAAGGGTAAACATGTTAGAAAGCAAATTGAATAATATCATGAAACTCAATTATCAAACAACTTAATGTTGAAGGATAAAAATGAAAAAAAATAATTTAAAAAGGAAATGAAAAAAAAATATGAGTCAACCTAGGTTAACTCACAAACGTCACGACCATGGAAATGGTGAAATCCTTGAACCAGGTTCCTTCAACAAGTTTAATTCCTAACTAATTTAATTATGAATGATGAAATCATAAAAAAAATATTAATTTAGAAAACTTGTCAAAGAAAAAAAATAGCAATAAAAAGAATGAAGATTAAATTTTATAGGAAAAAAACTCATAAAGGATGAAATCATTAAAAAAAAAATATAATCGGGATAACCTAATAAAAAGAAAATAAAAAAAAATAATTTTCAATTAAAAAAATTAAATTGATTTAAAACAATTGAAGTTGTGGGCATCAAATTTGAACACAAGACAAGTGTTGAGCTCCTTTTTTCCTTCAAACATTAGGGACTGAATTACATGAAAGAGATTTAGCCCCTATTTTTTTTTTTGGTCTCTCAGTTTTTTTTTCAATTTGATCCTTTAATATTATTTTTTTAAAATTGTACTTCGTAGTTTTTTTTTTTTTTTGCCTAAATATGGATATCCCACAATGTCAAGCAAAAATTCCAACACTCATTTTATGCTTGATTTTGCAAAAAATAAAAAATTATTGATCTAAAATAATTAAGGGTTAAGGGATGAAATTTTAAAAACAAACAATTCCAAGTATTGAAAAAGATGGGCAGATCAATTTGGTTGACTCGTGCAACGAACAAATTAGCTTGTAGAAAGAGGTCGTCGCCCTTTGGTAGCGCATGCACCTCTTCTGATGGCTCCAAAACACCATTAACAATTGTATTTGAACTGTCACGGTGAGATCTTTCTGGTGGTTGGCAACGTGCTCACAGTGGAGCGATAATGAGGCTCATGTGACATTTTCTTTCTTCTCCTCTCTCTTTTCTCTTTCCACTCCACATAATCTGCAATGTTTTGTCAAAGTTGAAAGGTGTCATGTGATTTTGTTTTGGCATGAAGTCTAATTCTTATTTTTATGATTGCTATTTGTTTTGTTTTGCATTATTTTTTTAATTGTTTTTTTTTTAATTTCATCCCTCAACATTTTGTTTCATTTATTTTTTATATGAATTTTAGTCCTTGATCTATTTATAGCTATTTTTTTTTAATTTCATATCTTAGCATTTGGTTTCATTTTATTTTATATCAAATTTGATCCTCATTCTTTTGATTGCTATTTATTTCGTTTGGGATATTTTTTTATTGATTTTTTTTTAAATTTCATCCCTCAGTATTTAGTTGATTGAAAATTTAACTTCATGATTTTTTTTTTTAATTTGTCTTATATAAAAGGTAATCTCAGCCTCATGACCTGGATCACTGTTTTGGAATATTAGATTGAGTTGACTTCAGTTTTTTTAATTGATTTTTTTTTTAATTTCATCATTTGATATTGAGTCGATTGGAGATTGAGTTTTGTAAAAGTTTTCATATTTTTCTCTATGGGGTTATCTTGATCTCATGTCCTAAATTGCAGGCTTGACAGATTAACCTGATTTGACTAGGAAAAAATTTGCTTTTTTAAAAAAAATGAACTTTTTTTTTCACTTTTTCCCTTAAACATTAAATTGATTTGATTTACTTTTATTCAATTTGTTTTACTTTTATTCCATGAAACTAGTTGAATCAATTATTCAGTCAACCTTAAATTTCTCTATTTTATAAAAAAAAATGTCTGGCGCGTGTCATGGGGCCACCGATCTGTGGTGTCTAAATCTAAACAACACGAGTGTGGCATTACCTGTATGCATTTTCGTGTGGATCTCCAGAACATTTTATGAGCTGAACTCTTGCCATGTGCTAATATAGATTGAACAAGTGATGAGGGTGGATTTTTCCGACCTTTAAGATAGCAAATGGGACTTTTTCTTGGCAGGTTGTTGGGCTTGGGAGTGGAGCCATTGAAGACGTTTTGAGCATCTGAAGATATAAATCCCCTTAGATATTTAAGTTAATATCAACGATGATGAAGGAAAAACTCAATCAAGTTAGAAGGGTACGTAAAAACATGCCCCTTTTCATCAGAAAACTCTGCCTCCTTCGATTACCTTGAAAATTAAAAGAGTCGTCCAAGCACTCAGGGGAGCTTCTCTTTCCACATAACACGAGCTTGGAAATGGAAACCCCAAGCCCATGGCATGGCTTTGATAGAAAATTATAACCATACAAAGAAATACCGACTCGTAAACTTTCTACCTTCTCACTATAAATCACTATACATAATACCATCTCGGGAGAGCTTTCGTTTTAGCAATCCCATAATTTTTTCACCCTAAAATCACATCACTTTAATCTAGTAAGGTTTTAACCATGCAGTTTCCAATTGAAGCATTCACTGAGGGAATCTGGGTTGGACTTGGACCAAACAAAAACGTTTCAAGCTTCAAGCTGTTGCACGCCGGAAAAGATTTTATTCCAATCTGAAGACCCTAAGTTCGATTCACATACAAATTTCATTTGAATTTTCGAATCTTGATTCCATCCTTGGCCTTCATTTCTATATTTATCTTCCAACCATTTTACGTTCTCGGCAGCATCAGTTACTGAAAATCTCTAGTGGGATCACTCTCTCCCTTATTCACTTGTCCGTAAAAAGCTTTCGAATTTCCTTCCCCAGCAGAAGCATGATTTATTATTTTGGGATAGCTGAGCATCCCATTTCATCTGGAGATGCCTCGAATACTAATTGTCTTATACACCCAAGTTCTCTACAGGTTTTAATACATCTCAACAGATACCGTGACCCCAAACTCCAGTCCTTGAGAGTTCGCAGGACTGGACTTATTCGATAATACTTGCAACAGAGAGCTCAGCAAACTTCGAATGGCTGGATATTCCTAACAATCTTCCGATGGCAATTCATAGTAATATTAAGTTAGCTTCATTTAATACCTTCAAGAAAAATGCAGTGATGCATTCTTAATTCGTCAAAGCAGGGAAAAATAGGTGGAGAAAACCAAAATTTCCATAAAGGAATAAAAAAACACAGCCTATTCAACATACTTGAATATTAACTACAGCCTCCATAAAACACAGGAGCAACAGAAGTATCAACCACTAATCCATACAGGGCAAGTCAGTCAAAAACAGAATAAAATCTTCACTATTACATCATTCACAGCAATCAAGTCAGGGAGAGCAAGAGAGAAGGTGGGTGGGAAAGGAGGGGGAGAAATGGTGAGAGGAGTAAACATTACCTATGGCTTACGAGGAGGAGAACTGCTGCTGCTACTGTTACTGCTGCTTCTTCCTCTCAAGGGCCTACAAGAAAAAGATTTCCCATGAGTACAGAACAGAACTACAACCAACAGGAAGTAACAGCAGTATGATTCAAACTTCACAACAAACCAAACGCCCGGACAAAAAATCCCTTCAAGTTTCAAAAGCAGTTATTTAACTAATACATCCAATATGACTGAGATTGAGTAGATAATTATTGGTTAGATTGGTTACATTCGTTACATTCAAGTGAACTATAAAATCTAGAAAAGCCAAACGTAAACACACAGAATGCAACAGAATGCTCTCACTTTCCACTTTCTTCAGTTATGCAACTTTCTTTTGCATGAAAATCAAGTTAAATTGACTATAGAATGACCCTTACACAGAATGCTAGCATATTTTAACTATTCCTTGTGCATCCCTAGGTAGAAAAAAATTTCCATGTCTGCTAACATCACCAAAGATCCTTGCATATTAAACACACCCTTCAAAATTAAGCTTATAAATCATAAAAAAACCATGCATTGCATAATGGATTTTGACATCGATACCACATAATTGATAACTAAGAAGCAAAACCCATATCAAAAACAAAAGGTTAAAATGTGTGCTTATATCCTAATTGCCTTTTTCAGTGTCCGGAGCACTCAATGCCTGGAGTGATGACAGATGCCCGTGGCCTCTAATCCTAAGGTATTGGTAAGACTTCTGTTCTATACTTCTAGGTCATTCACAGTTCTTTCAGTAAAGCCCAGGAATAAATAATAATCTGAGCAAGTGTACACTAGTAACTTCCATACTCTCTTTCAGTCTTTTTCCAAACAGAATCCCCAACCCCTTATCCCTCTTTTTAAATAATAATCATAGAAAATTTTGAATGCATAGTGGTCATTCAACCAACATGTGCATATGTGAGCAAAACATGGATCTTAATGAGTTACAAACAATGAAAGGACAAAATGGTGCTAATATGGACATCTTCTATCAGACATGAAAGTCATGTAAAGAATAATGGAAAAATCTATATAGACTAAAAAGGAAGAAAATGAATTACCTTCTAGGACTGCGACTCCTTGATATCTTGCGAGTTGCCTGTTACAATTGAACAGACAAAACCAATTAATAAAAATAATGAAAAGGTTCTTGCAGGAAAACACAGAAAACCTATAGCACCAACCTTGCGTGGACTAGGTGATCCAGAGTATGATGAAGACCTCCCACGCCTTGCACCTGGAGCTCGGCCCCTGCCATATTTAAACACCAAGCAGAAAAGGATAACATGATGAGAGACATCATATGCAACACCAAGGAATGTAACAAAAATATTCCGATATCATATGTTTGTTTTACAATGACATAATAGAATAGGAGGTTCAATCAAATATTGCTATTCATTTTCCGAAGCAAGTAAAGCATATTCACTTAAGCTGAAAAGGCCACACTAGTAAAAGGATGCTGGCTCCACATTTATAAAAGAGGTAGAAGTCCAGAAAACAGTCCAGGGTATCTTGTTTCAGCTTCATCTTCTTTAATATACAAGTCTGAACCCAAAACTAATTCAAAATGCCCCTTATGCACTAGCATGAAAGTGTCAAACAAAAGAGTGCACATTATATCATCAAACTTAGTGAAATTCACTAAGGACTTTAACTTCAAATTTACACAAATAAGTGTAGGAAAACCCACAGACATTAGCTTGAATAAATCTGACAGGAAAGAAAGTTGAGGGAAAAAAAGGGAGATAAAATAATATTTACCAAACAAGGTTTATTTCAGAAAACAAGAAACTCATATATTGGGTATTTGATGTTTACCTTCGTGGTGAGAGTGACCTTGAGCGAGAACGAGCTGGTCGACAAATTGGAGAGCGGCTACGTCTACGGAGTGGAGACCTTCTTGGAGGACTACGAGCTCGTCGAGGAGGTGTGCTGTAGTAAAGGAAAAGGAATTGTCAAAAGTTATTATCCAAAGTATATAAAATTTGTATTTATTTACAACGAAGAAAACATATGAAACAATGGCTTTGAAGAATTTCAGGTTTTAGATTGCAGTAATTTGATAGATATAATTACCGCCGCCTTGGAGGAGGAGAACGCCTACGAACAGGGCTACCACGCATCCTTCTGGGTGAGGCCCTAGGGAGAGATGACAATGTGGCATTAGCTTCAAAATACTGATGATATCACAGAACCAAACATGTAATAGATAGTCAACTACCTACCTCAAAGGGGACCTATATCTCCTTGGAGGTGACGATGGAGAACGACCTCTGGCTGGTGATGCAGGTCTCCGCCTTGGAGGTGTCTCACCACGACGATAAGGAGACTCCACTCGGCGACGACCAGGAGAATCTGCACGTCTGCGTGGTGGAGAATCCAGCTGACGTCTAGGAGATCCACCCCTTCGAGCAACAGGCGACCTCCTTCGAGGTGAAGCCAGAGGTTTCCGATGGGGAGAAGCTGACATCATCAACAAAGAATAGTGAACACAGGCATCAATTCATGATCATTGTAGAGAATAAATAAAATGTGTAGTGACAGTAATCTTATACAAGCCATACGTTCTCTTTGCCTTTTGGGTCCATCCTTCTCAGCATCTGCACTGGCATTATCAGTTTTGGGAGCATCTCTCTTTGGAGCTGCGGCAATTGGCTTTGGGGGTGGTGAAAGCTTCTGTCGTGGAGGTAATGTGAACTTTGCCCGAACGACATTGCCATCAATTTGAGCCTGCATGGAGGCAATTTACAACATTAATAGTCATATTATGCTTTTCTTGTCACAACTACATTTAGTACCCATGTCTAGGCATGACCTACCCCGTCCATGTATAGCAAGGCCTTTTCAGCATCCGCTCTAGTCTTAAACTCAACGTATCCAAATCCTTTAGGAAGATTAACCTGCTCAATCATGTAATTACACCTTAAAAAACACATATTCTACCGATTACAGAATAAAGAAAAGCTTTTATAGACTTACAGTGCGATCCATTGCCAGCTCCACATGTACAACTTCACCGAAGTTGCCTGAATGAATGAAAAATTAGTTTGCTATCAATGATCAAGAAATTTTGCACAGAATTCTATTACTATTAATGGATGCTTTGGTTAACAAATCATTAAGGATTCCCTTAACAATTTTATCCAAGAAGATGCAGCAAAATACATAAAATAACCATTAATTTCATACACTTGATAGCTGGAGTCGATCCATTCTCCACTACTAGAAGCTTTTAAACAAATACCATTGCAAATCTCAGTTACTGAGGCAGGCTCACATTACTGTCTAAGCCTAGCAGTAATACTGTGATAGTCCATGTGCATTAAATAGTAATATGCAGCTCAGGTTAATTCATAGTTAGAATACTATAACTTCGGAACATGTCCATTATGACAACAATTGAGTGACTCAACCTCGAAAACAGTTTTTTTCCAAAAGAACAGTGCCCAGTTCTCTTTCCACTGATAATGTTGCATAGTTATACATGTATACATTTGTATGCAAGCATTCAAATATTGCATGCATGTATCAATAAACACGAAACTGAGATACATTTACAATTAGACAAGGCATACATGAATACCAAGGCACAAGTATCAACCTATTCAAGCAACAACAAGGGCTAGGAAAGAATACGTGTGTATGTGTGCATTCAAATATTTACATACTGTTGCATGTCAATAAACAGGAAAGTGAGATCCATTTACAGTTAGACAAGGCATACATGAACACCGAGGCACAAGTATCAACCTATGCAAGCAACAACAAGGGCTAGGAAAGTAACAGAATAAAAAGAAAATCTTCCAGAATACATAACCGAATAAATACTGAAATACTAGTTTCAGTCCAGACCACAATCCCAATCAGAGACCAACTGCCACAAAGTATAAGACCAGTATCAATCAACCACAGACCAATAGTCCATCCACATAATGCAACCTCCAGCACATTTTTTTTAATTCATAAAAGAAGCAGAAAGAACTCACTAAATATTTCTCTTAGGTGACCCTCATTCACGTTCCTGGTCAGAGAGTCAACGTGCAGAACAAGAGACTCGCGAATTGGTGAAGCTTTCCTGAAATGGATGACAATGCAAAAGATCATATATGGTAAGCAATAAAACCCACAAAAATAAAGACTTTAAAACTGAAGACCCCCAGTTTGCAGATATTATAGACCAAAAAAATAATGCAGAAACCAATTTCAACAAAAAAAGTAGCATATAAATTTACCTTGGAGGTGGAGAAACCTTTTTAGATTGTGGTGGTGGAGACCGACCTCGCCTAGCTCCTTCAGCAGGACTTCTTTCAAATTAAATAAATGAACAAAGCATATGTCCCATGTTAGAACAAAATAATACAACAAACCCCAAAAAAAATGTATAAGAAATAAACTCATATATGACTCAAGATACAAAAATACTCATTAACCTAAAAAATGCAGAAATTTTACATCAAGGACCACTTTAATGAATCGTTGATGCTCAGGCTTAATGGTAAATGAGGCACCAGTTATCAATTGTGCTTAAACACCCTTAAAATATATATTTTTCCAATCAAAAGCAATCTTAATGAGTTAACTTCCAGTCCATAAATTAACAACAAAAAATAGAATTTTAGGTTAATAAGTAAATTGAAAGAAAAAAAAAATTAGGAACACTTGATAAATAATCACAGTTACTCTCCATCAAAAATCCCAAAAAAAACCTCACATTAACTATCACACTCTACATTAAAGATAATCATGTTTTAATTAACTCAATCTGCCAAAAATCAAAATCATCATCAAGAACCCTAAATGGAAAAATCGTAAACTCATTCCTTAATCGGATGCTAATGTCAATGAATCATCTAAAATTCTAAAAACAAACTAAATTAAAAAAAAAAGAAAAAGAAACAGGAGTGGCATAATTGTGAATTCACCTTTTGCGAGGAGGAGGGCTTCGGCTTCCAGAACTGGCGCTGCGAGAAGGAGACGAGGAGGAGGAGGACAAGGACCGAGAACGAGATCTGGACCGGGACACTGAACGAGAGCGAGAGCTAGAGCGAGAATCTGAACCGGAGTAGGAGCGGGAGCGAGAGGAGGAGCCGGAACCGGATCCTGATCGCGATGTAGGGCGGCCTCTCGTTGGCTTCGCCATGACACAGAGGGAAATGGAGAGGGAGAGGGAAATGGAACCCTGGATAAACCCTAGCGAATTTGGGGATAGAGACAGTGAGTGAGAGGGATAGTGTCCGGTTAGTGGTTTTTATTTGTGGACCTAAGAAGAATGCTGGGCCTGCTTTGTATATCCAAAGGCTTTATAAGATGGGAAAAAAAGTGGTTAAATAAATTAATTAATTAACTTTTCATTTTTCTTGAAAAAAAAAACTCAATAATATATTTTTAACAATAATAATAAGTGAAACATTAGCTTAATAAACTTGAAAGGTTGTAAAAAAGATATATATTTTTATGCAATGAATCCTAATAATAAATGGTTAGCCCATTAAATAATAATGTAATTGGTATGTTTCAATCATTTGTTGTCAAGAAATTTGTCAATATACAGCCCCACAGATTTCGTTCTTGTTTTTATCCGGATGGGCAACTTTTGTTTATAGTCTATTCCATAATTATTAAATTTTATCAGAATTGAATTGGTTTATTATTATTAATTATCAACTCGATTTAAAGTTTGACCTAATTAAGCTTGGATTATATAAATTAACTCGGATTAATCTGGAAAAAAAAATATTTTATATTTTAATATTTTATATAGATATAGACTATATATAACTATCTTATAATGAAAAGATTAAAAAAATACATCTAGAAAAGTTAAGAAACATTTCATAAATATATTTATCTTACATGAAAAAATTAAGAAACATTTAATGAGTTGTAGGCTATAAAAAAATATAAGGCCAAGTATTTACAAATTAATTTTATATTTTTTAAATTTATTAAAAAAAAAATTAGATCTTGGTTATGCCGGATTACCCGGGTTTGACCGGATCAATTGCAAACTCGGGTTTTGACCATTTAAAACCTAGCCAAAACCCCGAGTTACCCGAGTCAACTCTCCAAGCCGGTTTTTATATCTATGCTGATGATTATGTCCTTCAAAAATTAGAAAGAGAATTGATTACAGCTGGTTTTTCTGTTTTTTGGCTTCAATTTACAAGTCAAGTGTTCAAGATATGGATTGACATTTCATTGAACTGTGTTTCACAAAACCAGATAAACCGTCCAAGTTCAAAAACTCTCATTGTTTGAGCAGCAAATACCAAGACCAGTGCAAAACACAATATGTATACAACAGAATCAACAGTTAAAGATGGTTCAGAACTCCAAACGTTTGAGCCACGCCTTGGTTGCCTTGGTTTACTTAGGTTATTCCATGCTAGTTGGAGAAAACGAACGCCTCCTTTTGGCTTCATTGTCACCGAGGTGCAATGAAACAAATATGTCTTCATCGCAGCCATTCCTTAGCGAAGCAAGATTCTCAGACACCTTCTTATCTGATACATTGTTTTGATGCAGTGGGGACTGCCTGATGAAGCTCGGAATGAACTGGTGTTCAACACTGGGAGTCAACTTGATGCCATCTTCCAAGTGAAAGTTGGTTTCCATTAGTGATGATTTTGGGATACCATTTTCAACTTCTGAAGGTATGTGCTCAATTTGAAGACCCAATGATTCCAATTTGTCATCCATTCTGTCATTTGGAAGCATTCCATCTGGGGGTGATGAGTCTCCTATAGTGGAGCAAATTGCAGTTGCTGAGGCAGCTCTTTGTTCTTGTACTGCAGCTGCAAACACAACACCAATGAGAATAAAAAGGACAAGTGTTTAGATAAAAAGATAGATAAGAGTGAGAATCGAGAAGAGGCTATGTAAAAACATTTCCAATTTTCAACACAATCTTTTTAGCCAAGTCAAAACATGATGAGCTTGAATGCCAGACGGGTATAAAGATAAAAGTTAACAAGAAAAAAAAAGGGTATCGTATAATATCAGCCATACGACCTAGGACAAACCTTGAAGCCCTTCATTGGTAGTGATCAGATCAAGTTCAAGATGATAGAGAAGGCGTCCAAGATCAACTCCACTAGTCCAATTCTCTGGAGGCTGGCCAACTTTCAACTTAAGTCGACCACGATTAGCAGTACCACCCCATATGATCCCAATAGGCCGAGGCTTCTCACCGTTCTCACCCTTCATTATGATGAGGCTTCCACTATCTCCTTCAAGGTCAAAAGTCTGCTGGTTCTCACCTACAACAAGAAAGTCAGTTAAGAAGCATATGCCTTTCTCATCATTGTACTCCAGGCCATAGGCAAATACAGTTCCAGTTGTCAAGCCAGAACTTCTTCCAACCTTCATCACTTGCTTCCCAATAAGGTCACTGATTGGACATTGCAAATCTATAATCTTGACATCACCAATTTCACCTACACCTTTCACAGATGTATTAACAGTGGACATGTCAAAATCATCAGTAAATGGGATAAACGCCCCATCTGCTCTCACAAATGTTTCTGCAAGATGCCAAACAATACTCTGTAAGTGTGCTGTTAAGGTTAAATTGAACCATTCAACCATTGAGGAGTCAGAGATGAAAATGCTGTTTCCAATTTAAGAGCATGTAGAAGAATCCTAAAGAGAAGATCCAGAAAGAAAAGAGGGAAGAAGAACAAGGAGTTAATTGGACTCATGGAGCTTAAAAATGATGCTGACATTTGTTCAGAAAAGGCATTGAACCATAAAAATCTTATAAGAAAAGGCAGCAAGAAAGAGTTCAAGATGATATCATTAAGCCAAGCACAATAATCATAACAAGCATGTTTGGGGAAAGAGAACAAGATATGGCATATTGCACAAGTTCACTGCCAGACACTAGTTAATTATCAGATAAAATAATTAGATGTTGAATCAGAGAATAACCACAGCACCAATCATGTGAGCGCATTGCTTCTTTGTTGTCGGGAGAATCTGGATTTTAGTGGGGTACTTCAAACCAAGTTCTTAGCTAGGCAAGATGCTATACTATAAAAATGAACTTATATCAAACACAAGAATACCACACTGAGATTCCTATTAGGTTTACAGTTCTACAATGACACTTAGTGTAGCAAGACTTAAGACCCGTCAGACTAGATGAGATGATTTCATTAACGACAAAACCATGATTAATTGGTAGATGAACAAAATGGATAAAAATAGCGACAACAAATCCATTTAGTCATATCTGTGCATTTATGAAGTTCGTAGGGTTTAAAAAAATTGTTCAGTGACACTTTTCTTAGCTTGGCTGAACACAACTCAGTAAGCAGAATGGTTCAGAAAGAAGACTAGGTGTGCAAATTATGCCTATATAGATTCATTGGAGGGTAGCATCAGTTTTTATCATTATTCAAGCTCTCCAATTAGAATCATAAATTTGGAATCTGCTTACCAGGGTTTATTCCAGCAAATATGCCATACCAAAGATCATCTGTAATAAATGAAGTAGCTCTCTCCACTGCACCAAGATTCACACCAGGTCCAAGTGTCGGGGGCAAAGGATGAAACATTTTCTGATTTGGGTAATCCAAGTCAACCGCAACATGCCTGTTAGTTAGAAAACCAACTTGTCGACTGCCACTTTGGCTCCTTACAATAGCACCCAAGGTTCCATAAGTCTCCTGGCTTGCTACCTGTGCACACGCAACAACTCAGATGTACTTATCCCCATCAATTATATCAAATACAAATTATATATATTTAGAATAATTGTGTCAAGACAAAGAGACAGACATAATTAGTACCACATGAGTGCCTTGCTTGTCCTTCCAATTATAGACATGATCAATTAACAAATTGTCCATTTGATCAAGTTCTTCATGGGCATATTAGCATTGTCAATACAATGTTTTCAGATGGCAAAGTGCTGCCTCAAGTTATTCATATGGTTACCATTTTCGTTCCTCTTGCACAATGAGGGACCCAAAATATTTTCCCAGTTGTTCAAAACAATACATCTTATGTGTGAACAGATATATCCAAATAGGATAGGCTGCAAGAACTTGCAATTACCTGGGAGCCTGAGCCGATATACAGACCATCACCGCGCAAGTCATTCACAATCTCTGTGTACAACTGTTCTTTGGGAGTTGGCTGAGGTGCACCAAAATAAGAGAACTCAACCACATCAACATCACACCAAACACCTCCTGGTCCCTGTTTAGAAGGATATATAATATGCAGTTTAAATGCAAATTGTTCCAAGCAAAATAATAAGTGGCAGGTTGAGAAAATATCACAACAGCCAGCCACTCAGAAAATCATTATATCAAGGATAAATCACAAAATTTAGCATCCTTTCTTACTTCTAGAGCATTTGGTAGACATTGGACGGTGCTGAGCCATTGCTTGTGAACTTTCCTAGAGACAAAAACAAGAATAGCTGGTATATCAGTAAGCACACCTCGTCGAATACGAAATCCAATCGCTGTTCCAAGACTGTAACACCGAAGGATCTTGCTATGAAATGCCCTTATAGTCATGAGATCAAGTAATGTTGTTGCTCGCTGCCCTTTAGGAAACTGACCAAGAGTTTCGGGAAGAATCCCTTTCTGCAGATTGGCAAAGTAGTTTGCCCTCTCTTCAGCGGCATCACTTAAACGGCTGGACGTGGGCCATGAGAAGTAAGCAGCATTACTCTCACAATGCTGTCCAGCTGAAGCAAAAGGTTGAAGAGTTGCAGAGCCTACTGAAGTCAGTCTAGGATGACTGCAATAGTTTCTTTCAAGAGCTGATTCATCTGATGGTGTTGAAACATTGCAGTGCGCTCTCATGTTATTTCTGCTACGCTCCATCTTCCAGATTAACTAGAGAAATAGCACAGAAAAGTTGAACAACGGCGACTTTATGAAATGAGAAACAGCAATGCATAAAGGGAGCATGAGAAAATGAGCATATACAATAACAGTAGCAAAATTTTGAAAACAACAAACGAAAGTCACATGCTTTACCCATAAATCAAAAGGTTGATCTATCACAAGCTGGAAGAGGCGTTAAAGCTTCGTACAGACATGAGAAAAAAAATATGCTGATGTGTTGATTGAATGATCTTGCGCAGTCTTCAATAAAAATAAATAGAATACCAGAAAATAAGAGCAATTAGAGAGGTCTTTGCAGAACAAAAAGGCAGCGAACAAAATTACGAATCACAACCCCTACATTCCCTATTCTACGTATTTCTTAAGTGAAAAGGAAGCATTGAGCGCATTCATTTCTTAGCATAGATTATGCATCTTGTGGGTTTGTAACAACTTCAACTTCCCCTTCATATGGAAACTAACTTACATCAGATCATCCTTGAACCCCTAAAACACAGTGTAACACATCTTATACCCTTAAACACAGTATCTCTTTATACATCCTGTGCTTAATTAGTCGTCATGGTAGTTAACCTTGTGTGAAATTTCCACTTCTCTAGAAAAAACCTTCAAAACTTTCAAAAAAAGACCCTGGAACTGGGGTATATCAAGAAAACACTAAGATTTACAGTAGGCCAACACTGCAACACAAAAAATTAAAGCAGCAGGAAATAAAGCAAACCCAGGAAGTCAAAAGGCAGATATATACCTTTTGAGCGTACAATCACAAACACCAATCATTTCATACATGATAAAAAGAAATTCAAGAAACCAACAGAAGTAGAGAAAGAGAGGGACAAGAAGGATTAACTCACTGTTTAGCGAGGCCAAAGGTGGTAAAGAGATGGCAGCATACAAGAACAAGATTAGCAAGTCCAATTTGGAGAGATAGTAGATGGCTTAAAAGAGCCAAACCCACATGGTTTTAAGAGCCCAGTTGAATGAAGAATCTGGCAAAAAGGTGCAAAGGTTGCCAGTTTGCACTATGTGCAGCAAAGTGGTTGATGCTACGGTGATGGTTTGTATAGAAGAAGTAGCCCATGAAAGCCATAACAACATAAATTATGTACATGGCAAGGTAAAGTTACTTCTGTTTGTAATAATTTAATGAGGCCCTATTATATATATATATATATATATATATATATATATATATATATATATATATATATATATATATATATATAAAGAGCATGTACATTGGTGGTTGGGTGGGTGTTGTTTGTGATGTGGATGGTTCCATGGTTAGAGCTCTGGGGTCTATGACTTTTGCCGTTTGATTAGAATAATTATGTGTTTGATTTGGACATTTCTCGTTCTGATAGAGAGATTAATCCCATCTTTTGAACGAGTTGTTCTGTAGAAAACTACAGACAAATTAGGGTAGGTCCGTGGCATAGCATTAAGAGGCACAAAACATGAAGCTTGACTGACCACCAGTAGGCCGTTGTGATTCCCTTCACTGCAGGCTATAGGCACATTACAGGATCTAGGACAGTATCAGAGCTGCGTTACTTTGTCAGAAATGACATAAATTTATTCTGAAATTGCCTTGGGAAACAGATTTTTTATTTTCGATATGTTGAAATTTTATTTTAATTAAATAAATTATTGGTAAGGGGAAAATTAATCTTAAATAATCTTTGTTTTTTTCACTCAAAAGCTTTTAGTTTTTTTAAATTTAATTATTAATTTATGGTGAATAATTAATAATTGATAATAATTTTTTAACTTTTAAATTTTACTATAAAAAAAAAGTGAAGGAAGAGTTCTAAAATTTAATTTTTTTCATGACCTTTCTCACTTTATTTATAATGTTTTTATTTATTTTTATGCTTTTTTTTTCTTTTTAAATTTAGAGCTTATTTTTATATTGTTGAAAGATATTTGATTTTTATATTCTAAACTAAAATAATGTTATTGGAATCCTGTGAAGCATATGACATACATCCTAATTACACAAGTGAATAGCAATAAAATTTTTAATAATAAAATATTCATCTTTGATTAAGGGTAAGCAAAAAAATAAAAAAACTGAGAAAACCGGGAAAAAAAATAATCAAAAAAACCAAACCGTAAAAAAAAACCGATTAAAATTTTTAAAAAACCGACAGGTTCGGTTCGGTTCGGTTTTGGTTTTATAAGCCTAAAACCAAAAAAACCAAACCGAACCCAAACCAGAAAAAAACCGAGCCAAACTGGAAAAAAAACCGAGTCAACCGGTTTGAACTGGTTTTTATTCTAAAAAATCGAACCGAACTGAAACCGGCCGGTTTGAACCGGTTTCGGTTTTTTTTTTTTAAAAATCGGTTTAGTTACTTTTTTTTTATAAAAACCGAACCGAACCGAAAATGATCACCCCTATCTTTGATAACAAGAAAAAGTTTTATTCTTTTAAAGCATTTCAATAAATAAATACCCTTATTTGTTTCGATTTAAATATGTATAAACTCTTATATTTTTATGACATTTTATATTTAACATATCTCCGTGATGATAAACTATCAATCCATGCTAATTATTGTTTAACTGTAATATTGTCGTGATAAACTAAACATATTTGCACACTTGTCTAATACATCTACAAACTTTGATATACAATCTTAAGGCTTTATTTATGCTTATATTAGACTTTGTTTAGATTATTAGGTGGGAAAAAATCAACATTAATTATATAGATTAATTGTTAAGAGGTTTTAGTATCTTTAAGATTTAAGTTATAATTTATCTTCTAGAATTATAATTCATGCAATTTATTTGAATCTTTTTGAGTTGTTGCTTGATATATATTTTATGAATTAAGCTTTTATAAACCATGTTTATATCCTTGTTTAATTTATACATGTTACTTGCAAACTTGTTGGTATAATCATGCATTTTATCTTTCTTGTTTAAATATAATGTTTTGACATAATGCATGTTTAGTTTGAACTAAAATAAACAAAAATATTTATTTTTTATCTTATATAATTTAAATATTTTTATTTATCAAGTTACTTTATTTCAAGTTTTATATTACTGTGCTTGCTTGTTGTGGAGCCAGATATTTATTTATAAATATTACTGGCTATTATCTATATAATTTATATTATATTTTTAACTCGAGAATTAGTTTTTCCAACCAATATTGCTTCGATGAGTACAACCTCGATAGTGAAGATTCCACTATCACTTTTTGCAGTGCACAATGAAAATTCTAAAAAGTTCAATGGATTAAACTTTAAATGGTGACAACAAAAAATATTGATTTGTGTACCCACCTCCAACTTGGTTAAGTTCTTGTAGGGAAAATGTTAAATTTGTCAAATAATGAATTTAATTTTATTATTATGGTAGCTTTGGACGTACGGAATCATAGTGATTTTGTGTATTTAAAAAAATACATTTTGAATAGATTAAACAATACACAATATGATGTGTATAGTTCAATCAAGAATGTAAATACACTTTGAAAAGCTTTTAACAAAAAGTTTAAGGTTAAAGTTATCGTTATGGAAAGGTTCATAGTTGGCAAATCTCCAAATCTAAGAATAACATCAAAGTTATCTAGTTAGATTTATTCATGTATTCAACATTATTCACATATATACTACAAATTACATATACAAAAAGTTAGTGTGGTGAATAGATACGATCTAGTAAGTTATATCTAATACGATTGAGTTTTAAACAAGACTGTTTGTGACCTCTCTAATCTTTCTTGAAAACTTAATCAGTGAAAATACTATTTACACGATGCTATTTTTTTATACAGTATAATTCATAAGTGAAATTGTGATAATTGAACAAGTCGTTGTAAACAAAATAAAGCTTGATAAAACAACCCAAGAAAAGAAATGACCGTTAAAGTTAATATCAATGAGGTTGATTACCTTGCTAATGAAGTTTTAGAAATGATCATGTTTGTTGTTTTTAAAGTCAACTTGTTTATACAATCTTAAGCAATGATAGGTTGATACTAGTACTACGAGATATGTATACACCAAAAAAAAGATGTTTTCCACTTACAAAAAAAATGGAGAAAATCTATACATGAATAACTTATTAACCTTAAAGATCCTAGGTGTTGGAAAAGTCATGCTGAATGTGGCACCTGAAAAGCCTCTCGCCCTTAATAATACATTGCATATTGCTGAAATTAAAAAAAAAACTTAGTGTCTGACTCATTTAAAAAACCTCCCACCCTCGATAATATAGTTCAACTAATAACACCATTGATTTTCCTCTACCAAACAATTAGTTTAACTCTAAACATTTTTTTATACAATATATTTTATTTTAATGTATTATCAATTATATATATATTATTTCTAACGATAAAATAAGTTTGATTTATATAATATGTTTGATTTCAATAAAAGAGACTTCTTTTTCTATGAATGCATAAAATATATAAATTAAATACATTAGCTACTAATTCCAAGTAGCTGGGTAGTAATTAAAAAAGTATGCTTATTTTTTTATTTTTTAAATTAAAATTCGGAGACCAACACTAAAATAAACTATCCCGAATATATTAATATGAAAAAAAAATCTTGGTTATTTTGAGAAAAACAACGTTGACTACTAAAAAATCAAACATAGTTGAAAGTTTGACGGGTCTGAACCAAAACCCAAACCCGGAACCCATTTTTGTCCATGAAAACCCGAAACCAAAACCCTACTAAAACCTTCTCCATCTCTCCTCCCATGGCAACTGTCTTGCTCTTCAAGACATAACAGCGCCAAAAGAACCCTTTAAACCCTCCTCTTTCTCTTAAACCCCAAACCCAAGGTTTCTCCATACACCATCTATCATTTTATTTCCTTACACAGTAAAAGAAAAAAATGGGAAAAACAAGTGAAATTGGAGGGCTAATCTCAGCAATAGCAGCTTCCTTTTCCTTTTCTCAATCAAATTTTGTTTCTTTTGCTGATGGCCCTTTTAGTTTCTCTCCTTTCTCTTCTTCAAACCCTTCTCCTTCCCCTCAATCTTCTTCGCCTTCTTCTTCTGTACAATCTCAGCCGTCCACTTTGCCTCAATCAACGGCGGCCGATAATAGTGAGCCTGCTCCTAGAGCTCCTAGGAATGATCACCCACGAACGACATCTGCTGGGTTTGATCCTGTGGCTTTAGAGAGAGGTGCTAAGGTTTTGAGAGAGATTACCTCTTCCTCTCATGCTAAAAAGGTTGAAAATTTATTGTAAAGGAAGTAGTTTTTTTTGCGGGATTTTGCGGTTGCTGTAAGGGTGCCTGTACTGTTTTTGTGTTTTTGGTGGTGGGATTCATGGAAAATTTGTGGAAATGGGTTTGTGTTGTTTTTGCTGGGTTTTTGGAATTGGAATTGGATTTTCTTTATTGGGTTTTTTTGTTGGGTTTTTAATTGGGGGCATTTTTGAGGAGTTGGTGAAAGTGTTTTTTTTTTTTTTGGAGATGTTTGGTTGGTGGGTTTCATTGGGTTTTGGAATTGTATTGTGGAGTTTCGATTTTCGTTTTGAAGTTTTTGTTGTTACTTTTAGTTATAGAGACGAGTGGATAGAGAATTTCGAAAATGGAAAGAATTTAATTGAATTTTCCTTTTTTCCCGCTTTTGTTGCCAAGAAAAATTAGCGTTTAAGTTAGTGTTATCCGGATTGCATGAGACTTGACAAAATTGAACTGCTTTTAGTTTTTCATTTCCCGGCCTTTGGATTCATTATGCTGTTGTGAAATTTGCATGCTCGAAATGCTTTTTGAGGGGATTTGTTGATTATTTATGGATGCTGAATGTGGATTTAAATAGTTTCCTCAGTTAATGGATGAATGGACTAATAGTGGTGCTTCTTGTTGGTGTAGCTCTTTGAGACTATAAAGACGCAAGAAGCAACGAGGCAGGCAGAATTGGCTGAAAAAGCTGCAGAATTTAAGGCATTGCAAGCTCAGGCTGAAACTGTAAGTTACGAAATGATGTGTTCCTTTCTTTTTTTAATTTTCATCAAGCTTGTGACTTCTGAGGCCTCTTGGTTAGTCATTAAATGGTTGGTGGCTCAGAACTCTTTGAATGGGTGATAGATACCTGAAGCCAAAGTGCATCTTTGCTTCATGGCTTCTCTGCTGTTGTTTTGTTGGAGCCACGTTATTTTTGTAGGCCTTTGAAATAATTACATGACTGACCTCAATTTTTTTGAAACTGCTGAAATATCTCGAGTCATGAACTCAAGAAAGCATATTGCTAGGACAAGCGTTGAATTCTATACTTATTCATTTATTGCTCCTGGAATACAAATGAAAGAACACGGGGGCTTTACCTGGACAAAAATTAAAGTTAATCTGCTTGGTTGCAGTTTTTCCTTTGTTGACCATGTTTTCTGGTTGGGGCATACCAGGTCTTCCCTTAGTGTGAATCACATAATGTGTTCTTTAATCATTGGCTTGCTGCAATTGCTATGCGATCTTTGATACCTTTTTACTAACATATAGTGGGTTAATTGTTGACATGAAACATTTATCATATGCTATTATTTCTAGATGGCTTCTTTCTACTGCCAGCATTTTATCCCTATCAAGTATTAGATGTAAGTTGAGCTAGATTTGTTTCTTTATTTGAATCTAACAACTATGGAAATTACTAGGAACACCTTTTCTTTTTATATCTCAGGTTATTACTGATGTGAATTGGAGTTCTGTTGGGGGAATAGCTGTGTTTCTCTATTGAATTATCCTGTGTTTTATTTGTTATTGTTATCGGATCAGTTATGTTAGGGTTAATATGATTTTTCTGTAGCTCAGCAGCTGCTTAGAATTTGTTAGTGTTTGAGTCATTGCTTTCCTTAAGATTCCTGTAGCCGTGTAATTTTAAAGTTTTGACTGAAATCTGTTTGTGTGCACTTATAAAATTTCCTATTGATGAGCCCCTTTGCTTTCTTGTTGATTAAATGAAATCCATTCTCCCAGGGGAAAAATAAATTTCAAAATAGTGGCAGATAATTTATTTTTCTCTTCCCATTTATTCACTGAAAGCAATGTAGTTGTTAGTTGTGTCAAATGGCTTGTGAGAGATCGGGCTTTGGTTTTTTTATAATGAAAAGTTGACCACAGAATCTTTGTTACTAGATCAACGAATTTTGCTTCCGCATGCCATATGTGTTTTGAGAATTGGCCCATTGTTAGTTGCTGATATATCATCATTTTTTCTCAAAATTTCTGTCTTTTGCTTGGCAGGAGAGACAAAGAGTGGTATATGATGAGCAGAGGAAGCTGGCACAGCACCAGGCACAAACTAAATCCCAGATGGCTCGCTATGAGGATGAACTGGCTAGGAAGAGGATGCAGGCATGTATCATAAACATTTTAGGATGAAAGGAGTTATTTCACAGAGAGGAGTTTAATTTCTTCATATTACAGGCTGAAAATGAATATCAAAGAGCAAGGAATCAAGAGCTTGTGAAACTGCAAGAAGAATCATCAATAAGACAGGAGCAGGCTCGAAGAGCAACAGAAGAACAGATTCAAGCACAGCAGCGACAAACAGAGAGGGAAAAGGCTGAGATAGAACGTGAAACAATTAGAGTGAGAGCTATAGCAGAAGCAGAAGGGAGAGCCCATGAAGCAAAGTTAGCTGAGGATGTTAATCGGCGAATTCTGAAGGATCGTGCAAATGCTGAAATGGAGAAATGGGTTGCTACAATAAACACTACCTTTGAACACATTGGAGGTATATATTCAATCACATGCACTAGCTAAACTTTGAGAAAGCCTTGTTTGAAGAGAGCCTTGGCTATGACTTCTATAAACAGTTATGAGTCTTAGGATGGGCTGGACTACTCTTGGTTTACTGAAGGCCCTGCCTCTCTTCCCTAGCTCAGGGACCCTGTCCTTGCAGCGAATTAACTGAATGCTTGATGGTCCCTGATTTCTCTATATAAAATTCGGTGTTCTACTAATTAAATTTGACCTTAATCTTCATAAACCTGTAGTGGCATTATTTTGGTTTTCTTTGCTCATTATTTGTTTTTGAGACATTATCTTATTTGACCGTAACTGTCTTTTGTAGGTGGTTTGCGAGCAGTTTTAACTGATCAAAACAAGCTGGTCGTTGTTGTGGGAGGAGTCACGGCACTTGCAGCAGGGATTTACACAACAAGGTAAAAATTACCCTTGCTTGAAGACACATATTGGTGGGCTTGTATGGTGGTAGTCACCTTTGGAAGTTGAAATCCCTTTTCTCTGCACTTAACATGTCATTAAACTTTAAAGAATTTGAATTCATCATGCTTGTTGTTTCAAGGTGAGAATTTGTTGGGCCTTGAATTGATATGGTCTTAAATAGTTGATCAGTGATGTGCCGATGTCAGTTTACATCTCTGTGAGCGTTGGTCATGTTTGGGTATGTTGTCACACAGCTAGTGTGGAAGTATCAGTAGTTGATTTTCTATTCTGTGCAGTGTCTCTCGGGTGTGAAGTAACATTACAGCTCATGCTTCTAGTTTTTGAATTGCAGAGAAGGTGCTAGAGTGATTTGGAGCTATGTAGATAGATTACTGGGACAACCATCACTAATCAGGGAGTCCTCCAGGGGCAAATACCCTTGGTCAGGAGTTTTTACCCGTTCCTTGAGCACTTTATCAAGTGGTGCAAATAAGGGATCGACTTCTAAAAATGGAAATGGATTCGGTGATGTGATTTTACATCCTTCTCTTCAAAAACGAATTGAACAGCTGGCTAATGCAACAGCCAATACAAAATCCCATCAGGCTCCATTTCGGAACATGCTTTTCTATGGACCTCCAGGAACCGGGAAAACAATGGCTGCTAGAGAGTTAGCTAAAAAATCTGTAAGACATCTACTAACCTTAAATTATTTTTGTTATTATTATTGAAGTCTTCGGTGCATTGATGAAGTGTTTGAATCATCAATTCACTTGTTAATTTCTATAAGGAAGATGGAGTACTTGTGTCATAAATTTGCATGTTAATACCCATAACCATATCTTCTTTTCTGCTGGCTAGCTTGTAATTTTGATTTGGGTTAGAGCTTTGGCACTTTTGGTTTTCAAATCTAAGTGCAATAGGTGTATATTTACTGGTACTTCAAATTACTCCTTTAGAGTGGGGATTTCATATGTTATCATATCATAGTAAGATAGCTTCTGAAGAATGTCTTGCTTCTTCTTCTTCTTCTTCTTCTTCTTCTCCTGACTTAAGATTTACATGCAGGGCTTAGATTATGCTTTGATGACTGGTGGAGATGTTGCTCCGCTGGGATCACAGGCAGTCACAAAGATTCACCAGTTATTCGACTGGTCCAAGAAGTCTCGGAGGGGTTTGTTGCTATTCATTGATGAAGCAGATGCATTTTTGTGCGAGTAAGTGGTGATTTTCTATTGGATAAAAGAATTGCATCTCAAAGAGCTTAAAAACTGTCTTTGTTAATTGCTTTATATGACAAGGCTTGAGGTATTTTTCTTCAGTATGTGAAAATTGAACTAAAATGAAATTAAACAAATAAAACAGACTAAAATCCCTTTTATTTCTGTGTGTAGTTACTGATGTTTTGTGAAGTATCAAAATTACTCCTACTTGATGGAGAGGATATTTATTTACTAGCAAATAACTATAGGAGTTCGGAATTGGATGGAACCTGTACTGTTATTATGAGTGAGCTGGTAAAATACCCCACTATATATAATAATGTCCAATTGGGAAAACTGCAGACTGGAGTTTCTCATGCACATTGCACTACCCCTAGTTATTTAGTTCTAGTAAGTTTGTTTTCAGTTCTACAAGATGTATAGTTTCCTGCATGAGAGAATTAATTATTTGCCTAAAATTGCAGGCGGAACAAGACCTACATGAGTGAAGCTCAACGAAGTGCACTGAATGCCCTTCTTTTCCGCACTGGTGACCAGTCCAAGGATATAGTCCTTGCACTTGCCACAAACCGCCCTGGTGATCTTGATTCAGCTGTTTCAGACCGTATAGATGAAGTTCTGGAATTCCCTTTGCCTCAGACAGGAGAACGTTTCAAGCTGCTCAAGCTTTATCTGGATAAGTATATAGCTCAGGCTGGATCAAGAAAATCCGGTGGTTGGCTCCAAAATTTGTTCAAAAGACAACCACGGAAGATAGAAATAAAGGGACTGACCGATGATATCTTAAAGGAAGCAGCAGAAAAAACAGAGGGATTTTCTGGGAGAGAAATAGCCAAATTGATGGCAGGTGTCCAAGCAGCAGTTTATGGAAGTCCGAACTGTGTGCTTGACGCAACCCTGTTCAGAGAAGTGGTAGATTATAAAGTTGCAGAACATCAACAGAGGAGTAAACTGGCATCAAAATCAGAACAGAAGAGTCATTAGGGTGTCTGCCTGTTGAAGTGATATTTTTTATGGGCTGTTCTATATTCGGCTAAGGATAAGGTACACGAGTGACTTAGCTAACGAAAAAAGCCCACATATTTTTGGTTCCGGGCATCATGTTTATCATTATTTCCCCCCCTTTCATGGGGGAATCTTGAAATTGCTTATTCTAAATTTTGTTAGATTTGATGATTGTTATCTTTATCATCCTGCTCGCTTTTGGATGGGGCAGGGAAACCTCATTGGTATAGGTGCTCTTAATTGCTCCAATTCACGGACACTCTAGGGTTTTAGGTCAACAAATAACAAGCATCAAAGGCTTCATCTGTTTTGTATTCTTAGAACTTTCAACCCAAAATTATAAGTTTGGTTCAGCCATTTGCCCTATGCAGTCTGTGTCTTGTATTACTAATTTCCATGGAGGTCTGCTAACTAAGATTCATGTCAGACCTTCAACTTCTATTGTAAATTTATCCAAAACTGAACGTTGGAGGTGATCCGTGTTGGCAAACTCTGTGAAAACTTTATTGTAATAAAAAACATGTAAACATAAAGAGCAAATGGCTTGGTCCTAATATGGCACTTGCCACCATGAATCTTCAAAGAGACAATACCTCCTTATCATCTTTCTTGTATGAAAGTCATCAATGGAGACTCCACCTTCATCGCCTTCGTCTTTAAGATATCACCAATCTCCAACTCTGGCCAGCTGCCTTCTTTCCCATATTTCTAGCATGCGACGAAGTGAGGAAGCCCTTCTTTGCTAGGGTAATTCTTGAAAACAGGATGCTGAAACTCTTCTAGCCACGGCCCATCAACTTTCTGTGGTCCATTGCAACTTTTGAAGAAAGAAACTTGGGCATCTCTTCATGAAATTAACATGCCGTTCAAGGTTGCGACTCCCACATTGATGATTCCATGAGGCTTGCCAGGTGTTTCGCACGAGGAACGCCATGCAATTCTTGCCATTGATCTTCAACAAGTCTTCAAGCAAGACATGAACCACACCGATCTTCTCATCTTTCCTGAATCTCCTCACCCGGTAGATCTCCAAAACCAAGCAAGAATTAGGTCTCCTACGCTCGAATTCTTCATCTACAGAAAAAACGAACTTGTCATTCCAAGTGGCTCGTGTCCCCGGTTCTGTCAACTCTTGAGACAGCCTTTTCCTTAGGGTCGATGAAGGCCACGCCGTAAGTTTGCATTGGTTTTGAAGACGGCTTGCTCGTAGAAGACATGAGCTCTTGGGCTGATACGAGATTGATCTCCATGATGATTGCTTTACGTAGTGACGATGTTTCCATGCTGAGGTTTGAGATGAATATAATAACTGAGTAGGATGAACAACTAGGGTTTCTTTTATGGGTGTGAAGAGTATTTGTTAATGGTTATATATATATATATATATAAGGGGAGGTAAGGTGAGAATCCGATGCTTGTTTAGGAAGGCAAGACTCATGACCAGCCTTAGCATAGTCCTACTCAAATATGAAAAAATCAAAAGGCATATTTCTAATTTTTTGACAGGAACATTTAGAAATTAATATGTATATCACTTTTTTTTATTTTATTATTCCATTTGCTTAAATTATTTTAAAATTTCCACCCCTAGTGCCAAATAAAAAAAACCATTAAATTGAAAATAGATAGACATTTTTTTTTATATAAAAACACCATAACATTTATATGGCTTGTAAATTACACACTAGTTGTATGTGGAAATTCACTACTTAGGGTATATCATAAAATAGCCCAACTGGCCGCTTTACTCAGGTTAATGAAAAGGTTTTAGAAGCCTATTTCGGGGTGTTTCGGGGGTGTTTGTGATTATAGTTTAATGTATTTTTTAAATAATTTGTTATTTAAAAATATGTAAATATATTTTTTTTCAGATTTTTATTTTAATTATGATATCCACACATCAAAACCATTAAAAAATACTAAAAATTATTAATTTAATATTTTTTCAAACAAAAAACACTTTTAAAAAACATCTAAAATAAATAAATAGAAGTTGCGCCAAACATTCCAAACCTCTCCGAGCCTTATAAGTTTATGCTTGTACTATGGGTCAACAACAAGGAACAATAATTTTTATTTTCAATAAAAAAATATTTTTGGCCATTTAAATTAATCTCATGCATAATTGATTTTTTTTATTTCATTAAGTTAAACCAAGTATTACCATATAGCATTATATTGCAAGGCTTTTTAAATTTTCAACTATAAAAATATCTTCGAGTCAATTCTCATACATTAAAAATAAATTCAAGAAGCTAGCAAGCAAATTTGCTTGTTTTTCACGTGCAAATCACGTAACTCATTCTAGAGGACTAGTTTGAAATTCTCACATAAATAATACATTAGAAACTACTAAACACATATATATTAAGAATAAAAATAAAAAAATATTTTATTATATGTATATATTTTTATACACACACACACGATAGGAACTTTCATCTCCATCTGAGTGCTTTTGTTGGTGCATCAAGATTTTATGATTTTCTTGATGTAATAAAATATCCTAAGATTTCAATAAAATATCGTAAGTTATGATATTCTAATCATAATCACCAAAAATTAAGCTAGGAATTAAGCAATGATGATGGTTTTTGGTAGCTAACATTGGTGTCTGTGATTCGCTACCAATCCAGAATTTCTTTTTTTAAAAAAATTATATTTTAATGTTGAAATGAGATAAATAATTTATTAAAACAACAATAATTTATTTTCCCCCCTTAATTATTGACATGATTAGATTTGAATTGAGTTTAATCTAATTAATTAAATCATTAAAAACACAAGTATATAAAATGAATTTTATTGGATTAATATCTTTTCCAATCCAACTAAAACTCCAACTTGAATAAAACTTTGATTTCTAGATCAATCTAACAAATTAAATCAGGTTTAATAATTATAATTATAAGGAATTCAAACCTAATAATCCAAAATGGTAAAACTACTCAGACCTTCTTTGTTCTAAATCATTTGAACTTTATTCGTTTGGCTATTAGTGGAATGCTAAATTACTTCAATTTATTGTTTTATTTCAAAATAACACATTTTAGAAAAAATTTTGAAATAATAATATCGGTTGAAAAAGTATTTAGAAAATAACACAATTTAAACTTAATCATGTTTCTTAACATTGTTTTTGTACACAACTACTATTTCTAGTATTGGTTGTGTAGTCAAAACCAAAATGCATATCTTATGCAAATTAATTAGTATGATAAAAAATCTTAAAATTTTATAAATATACAATGATCAAATGATGAGATTCAAGATCTAATAGTCAAGAAAGAGATAAGATAATGTAGTAGGAGAGAAAAATAAGAGGATAAAAAAAAAAAAAAACGAGTCATCAGAAACATATCGAAACTCCGTTTTCAACACACCTGTTAGATTGTTACTGTTAAAAATATCTCAACAAGACAATTCTAAATAAATCTTGAAAGACTATCAAATGAGGTCGTAATTAATCTCGAACAAAATTCCTAACAAATTATAACCTCATTTGATAGTTTTTCAAGATATAATTGAAATTATATTATTGAGATCTTTTTAACAATATCAGATATATTGAAAACGAAGCTCCGAGATGTTACCAGTAACCTATTCTCTCTTTACCTTCAATTATATTTAAACTGTTCTATTATCCTAGTATTTTCTAACATGTGCTATTTTCCCGAAACATTTATCATTTATCGAAATTATATTGAAACTGTAAAAGATCTGAATTGTTGTTTATGTAATTTGAGCTGCTTTTTTATGCGTTGATGTGGCATTGAACTGATTACCGGATTGTAATTTTTTATTTTTTTTCAGATTTTATGAACAATTAATGATTTACTTATCTCCATTCATCATGTCACAAGTTCCTTATATACATTGATAACTTTTTTCTTTAAAGAAATTTATTTTTACCAAAAAAATTGTCAAGAACTACCAAATGAAGTTAAAGATCATATTCCAGTGAAACAGGATTAACCAAAAATATCAAATCTCTGCTTGAAACTTAACTTGTATCATGAAATTGAACGTTGTACTTGCTGAATTGTTGATTCACAAGGCTATATTTATTATAATTTTTTCACAGCCCTTTAGGGTTTTTATTTATAAGCAAGGATCAAGAATAATGAAATAAAAACAACAAAAATCACCATGGCTAAACATTTAATTCATGGTGTTTATCATACACTATATCCAACAGAGACAAATAGTTAGAACAGAAATTGGACAATTAAGAATTGTATTAATTAGTGCATTAATTATGAGAAAATATGAATTCAATGCATCCCCACTTTGAATTGAGATCTTGCTGACACAACTTGCTGCTTACATGAACATTGATCTTGCTGGATCAAACAGCATCATCAGTGCATGCATGGAGGCAGAGAGAGAGAGAGAGAGAGAGAGAGAGAGAGAGAGAGCTTCATTGATTTAGAACATGTAGAGATCAGCTAATTCTTCCAAAGAATCAAAACTAGCATTTGGATCAGCATTTTCAAGCATCCATAAAAGGTGGTCAAAAAAGACCACCTCACATTTCACCACCAAAATATTATCCTCTCCTGGTTTTTGCCTTGACTTCTCAATGAGAGCGTTCACCAGAGGATGGCTCAGATACTTGGAGCTAATGACATACCTCTTTCTTGTGCTTCCAACAAATATTGTTTCATGATTTTCATTTTCTTGCTTGTGATCACCCCATAAATCTTCCCTGGTTGACTTAGACCTTAGGCTACTATAAGATGAAGATCTCCCTAGTTGCCTTGACAAACTCTTGCATTTCCTTAGTATCAAGTTGATCTTCTTCATTATATTTTGTGAGACCAAAAGGAACAGAAGGACAAGTTTAGAAGTTAATACTGCATAAAAATATGAATGCGGCATGCATATATAGGAGACTTGCTATACACTCACAGAAGGTATAACAGCAATTGGGGTGGCTAGATGAGCCATGGTGGGTGCTATGTCATTGTTTACATCTGCTGGCAATGTGGGGCATGTTGAGCCTTGCAACCGAACATTTCAATCATCAATGACATAAAACAAGCCATCTTTTTTAATTTTATGAATGAATGTTGTATGGTGGGGCTTTTACAGGCACAAAAGGACATACAAAATCTCTATTTACAAGTCAATCGGGCATTAATGTATGTCCAAGCCCTCAGTTTTCACACCAGGCCTGGAATCTGTGGAAGTCTTCTTGTTGAGCGATTAAGCTAGCACTCTGATGATCTGAGTGATCCGCGATCAGAATGAGAAAGCAGGATTCTTTTCTTATCATGGGATTTTGTCAGATCAAGAAAAAAAATTTATTTATCATGAAAAGACAAGTAGTGATGTAGCGTCTAACAATAAAAAAGAAATTAGAGTTTCTCGAATTATAAAATTATGGTTTTAAACGGTAGAGAAAATTTTGTTTAACTTTTAATTTTTAACTTTGTTTTAGTCTCTAATTGTTTAAATAGAAGCTAAAAGTGATCTAATGAACATAAACAAATAAAATTTTGAAATCTAATTAAGAAAATAATCTGAAAATAACTAGAAAAACAAAATAAATTAAAATAATAATTTCTACATCTAATTTTAGCCTGGTGCTACCGAGTTGATCTAACCTATATATAATCTTAAACAAATAAAATTAGAAAGCTCGTACGTACTACTTCGTATAAAACTTGAATTTTTGATAAGCATTCCACGTCATATTGTAACTGAAAACATAATTCTCACAATGTCAGCCACACATATTAATTTCCTCGACAAGGAATCTATAGATTAGATCAGCTAAGCATGATGTTTGTGTAATTTAACGTAAGACATTTTTTTTTCCTGTCTGGAAGATGCCGAAATGTAACATGCAGATGAGATCAGATGTGAATAACAGCACTACAGCAAGAGAGGTCTTGCTTTGCATTGTACATTATAACAAGAAATAGCCATGAGGAGTGAGTCCCACCTGGAATGGAAGGCTCGAACGGCTGCCTAAACTTTCATGGGTAGCTGACAAAATCTGTGATCGTGGAAATTTTGTCACAGAGCCAAGACCTCGACCTTTCCACATGGCCTCTGCAAATCGAATTGGCTAAGAGAATAGACGACCAAATTTCATGAAGATTACCTGCGAAAAAGCATCTTGGTACCCTGTACATGCTACCTAGGCATGGGCTGTTCTGATTCCTTGAACCTAAATTGATTAATAATTTGATTCAATGCTAAAAAAATATATATTTGTTTGATATGGATTTAAGAGTATTTGATGAGATATATGTTCTCTGTTCTATGCTCCTGTCCAAACCTAATCTAAAGACATGCATGCACTGGTTCATCGATCACTGACCTAACCAAGAATGCCATTTGTCTCTTGACTCCTACAGCAGTCAGTGTCATGTTGGGTTCTTTCTAAATACAGAGAAACCCTAAAATCAAAATCTAGCTCAGCCACACCACATTGTTGAGCACCCATTGCCCATTGGGTTTTTATAACCCTTTCTGGTAAAACCAGGGGCAACGTAACATGGCAATGAGCCTGGCCACGAAGACTTGTAGCTTGACGTGTCATTTTCTTAACACCTGCAAGATCTGGGTTTGAGTATTCCTATATTATATATATAAAAAAAATTAAAGTGGTATTGAGGGAAGAAAATGCAGCGTAATATAAGGCCTGAGGGTTTTCTTAGAATAAATGTACCTGATAGATCATTCTCTAATAATGGCTTAATTAAAAAGAAAAAAAATTAAAATTCAGCCATGAAAGTTTTCGTAAAGCATAAACCCTCAATTCTCTAAAATTTGCGTTGACAAATTAAATTAAATATTATCATCTTCTCCTCCTTACCATCACTTTTGCAGTTGCCACCATTTCTACAATTTTATTGTGTTCATCTCAAAATCAACCACCAATCACTCACACCTCAATTTCTTGGCTTTTCTTCTTCTCCGTATCGCCACCATTTATACATATTTTTCCTTCTTCATATATAATATCATGACGGAAGAAAACTAACTCTACAAGTCATGATAACCTGTAAAGAACAAGTAGAAAACTAATTCTTAATAGTAATTAATAAGAAACAACTTGAAACAAAGATCAATGCAAAGGTCAACAAATTAAGTGCTCATGGCTGCAGCTATAACTCCCTATTTATATACTCTCATGGTGGTGTTTCCTGCAACCTACACTTGAGTTCATCCCACCAGCTTGCCCATCCTCTATAGTAAAGCAAACCCCAGTATGCATCCCTGATTTCTTTCCCTCCATGCTAGATATATGCAACTGTAGCAAGGATTATCAAAGGCCTAGAAAACAATTCCTCCAAGGCATCAGACTCTAAGTAAAGATTAGAGAGAAGTATTGGCTAAATGCTAGATCGATAACATTATTTCTCCTTGACTGACTGACACATGAAATCATCTTGAAAGAAAATACAAAGTGCGTATATAGTAACATGTCAGCGATGGATCATATCTTTATCAATCTTATCTGCTTGACAACTGAATTTCCCTTTAAAAATAGCATCCTGTCCAGTATACTCTTGTAATAAAAAACGCAGTTATGCTTGTCTGAATATCTGTGCTGTGAACAGAACGTGTATACGCACCGGCACTTAAACCCCGTCAAGCCTACTTCTCTCCTGCAAAAGTTACACCTGTTTGCCACCACCACCGGCCGTGGACTCTGTTTGACACAGCGTTGATTTCATATTGAATAAAGTTAATTGTAGATTAAAAAATAGGGTTTAGGTGAACTAAGGGTTTTTTCAGGTTGTTATCTTTAAAAACAATAATTCATTTAAAGATTATAAGTTTGATGAAAATTAGTTTTTTGTTAGAAAGAAGTTCGTGAATTCCTGAAAAGTGGGTTTTTTTTTTTTATCATGAAAAATATTAATTTGAAAAATATTTTTTAGTGTTTGGCTATATTATAAAAAATAAACCGGAAAATCACTTATTAATTTTTTTATTTTTTTAAAATGTTTATCAAAAAAATATGGCCAAATCTAACTGATGAAAAAATTGGAGGATGGAATCGAAAAAAAATAATCTAATTTTATAAATTACTCCAAATAAAACAAATAGCAACAAAAAAAACGGGGACAAAATCTGGCATGAAAAAGTTGGAGGAATAAATTGTAAAAAAATCTTATTTTATAATTTATCTCAAATAAAAAAAATAATAATCAAAAGAATAAGGATTAAATTTGAAGGAAAAACAAATTTAAGAGATGCTTTGAAAATTTGAAAGGTCTAACGTGAAAATCAAGAAAGAGAAAGAAAAGAAAGAAAAATAAAAAAAAAGATCGCAAGCACCAAACTTGAAATCGATACACTACAAGCATCGCCTAGAGAGAGAGAGGTTGTGAGAAGATTTTAACCACATCAAGGAGGGCTGTCTTTGGACACCGTACACGGTCTCACGTGCATGCCACCTAAATGTGGCTACACGTGTATGTGTTGGCACATCAATTGCATCTGTCAACCACTTTTTTATTTTTAAATTATATTTTATATTTATCAAAATACTATTGCCTCTCAATCAACTTAATTATTATTAAAAAAACTAATATGAAAATACAAAAAAATCCTTAAATCAGTTTAATAAATTTTAATTTTAAAAATAATTTTTTCATTTCACTTTTTTTTTATTAAAGATTTAGAAAGTGTTTTTTGAAGTTGAGAGAAGGAAAATACTTTTCTTTGGAAAGACTTAAGTGTTTTTTTTTTTATTATTTTAGAAATCACTTTTTATTGATCAATTTTTTAAAAGTTAAATAAATATGAAAAAAATTGAAAAGTGATTTTTGAAAAGGTATTTTGCTCGAAACAAAACACGCCCCCTGAGTATTATTATTTTTTTTAAAAAAAATCATTTTTTAGAGTTTTGTTGGATCAGGAATGACAATCATTATACAAAAAAATGGGCCTTTTTTTGAGAATTTGAAAGTGAGGTTTTATCGGGGATTTAACATTGCCAATTCAAACAAAAAAAGGCACTAGGAATTTTGACATCTCGATTTGTGAAAACTATTGTTCGGGTTTAATCTTATATGCCTAACTTATGCTGATTTCCAGATTAGAGGATAATTTCGAAAGATAAAAGAAGATACAAACCAGTACAAATATATAAATAAAAAAGAAAACGATAAATCAATTCCAGAGAGAAGATTTGTGTTTAATTTTCTAATCACAAAGAAGGAGAGAACAAGTCGTTTTGAGGAAGAAAAGAAAATTGAAACTATGCGAGAGTCTCACGTTATTGGTTCGGTTGAGTTTAATAAATTCAGTTAATTTAATAATATATAAAAAAATAACTCTAATTTAATAATATAAAAACCAAGAAATTCAGACGAATCTTTTAAACTTGAGTTAATCTTCTTATATCGAAACTCGTAAAATCTAAAACTCGAACTTAATCAAGAAACTTAATTCCTAATCAATTTAATATTGAAAGATAAAATAAATAAATAAAATCAATCTAAAAAACTTATCAAAGCAAAAAAAATAGCAATAAAAAAAACGATGATCAAACCGAATAGAAAAAAAATGGAGGATAAAATTGCACAAAAAAATCAATTTTAGAAACCATCTCAAATAAAAAAATAGCAATCAAAAGAATGAGGGCTAAATCGGAGAGATAAAAAAATTAGACGATGAAATTGAATATAATTTCCAATTTGAAGTAATTTTTTCAAATAAAAAATTACAATTAAAAGAACAAAGACTAAATATAAAGAAAAAAGAAATATAAGAGCTAATCTGTACATTTGAAGGGGGCTAACATGGATTTCTAAGAGCAAAGAAAAGAAGAAGGAGAAAAAAAGATGTTGGTGCCAAACCGGAAATCCGTTGACCACACACGTCATCTAGAGAGAAAAAAAACATCGAGACATATCGAATGACATGAAGGAACAACGGTTTCGACCACTAGAGTTAGCTAGTCGCACATGTCATTCGAAGTTGACATGGTAACTAATGCGTGAACACCTGTATCATCAACTTTTTATTTATTTTTTTATTTATCAAAATACTACATTTCTCCTATGACCAAATAATTATTATGAAAAAATCTACTGTGAAATTACATAAAAGTCCTTATAATCAAGCTTTGAAAATTTTGATTTTTAGAGCAATAAAATCATTATATTATGCTTTAAAAAGTGAAATATCAAAAAAGCTCCTTGCGCAAAAATTACAAAAAAAAACCTGAGAAGCCCCTAAAGAATTCTAGAATGACAAGGGAAGTTCATGAAAATACTATTTTACTCCTGAAGACTAATTCTCTATGGTTGTTTTTATTAAGGGCAAAACCATGAATCCATTGATACAATCCACCGTGATTCACGGCTTCACTGATGTTTTGGTCTTCTGGATAAGCATCCCAATAAAATATTTTCAAACGTTTTTCTTAATATAATTTCATTTTTGACATTAAATTGAAAAAGTTTTTGTAGTGCTAAGCTGCTAACTAATTTGGACAAGGAGGTGCTCAGTGGCATTGAAGTGTAAAGATCATTTGATGACAACCTAACAGTGATCACAAATGAACCAGCTAATAATGCTAAACGAGGGTGACGAGTTTTGAGGATTGGAAGCAATGGAACTTCTTTCCAGCTTAGCTTCCAAGTGACAGATGAAGAGATTTGTATTAGCTTAGAAGCAAAAGCATAATCCATCACAATCAATGGAGAATCTATAATAAGCCGAGGTCCCACTGTCACAACTGAGAGCATAATCAAATACAAATGATGCTATCAGTTGGAGACAATGACAATTGACCATGAGTTTGTACAGGTTTGGAGAGGCTTTCACATCTGCAAGTTAGGTCAATTGCTTGTGCAAAATTGTAAACAGATAGCATTATGTTCTTGACGAGAATTTCAAGCTTTTGACCAATCTCAGCCCCTGATGATGCAGAATGAGCTTGTCAACATGCCAAGAAGCATATATTTGAATATGGAGACCTATGGGGATAAAATATAACCACGTCCAGTTAATTCATTTTTTTCCCTCTAAGAGGCAAACGTGAGAGCAAATTCAGAACCCAAAATCAGCAAGAAAATGCATCTTCTGACTTCTGTCCAGCACCTGAGGTTACTCAAGTTGCTGTCAAACCTTGATAGCACCTTATCTAGACCTTGTTCTTGTACAATATTCAAAGAACACTTGGGGAGATAGTAATCCAAATCAGCTTACTTGATACATGCTCTGCTCTCAACTTATCTATAAACTAATGATGTCCCGATGAATGGGGTAAAAATAATTAACAACCGATCCTATGTATATTATGAGCTATTCTACTCATCACAGAGCGCTTGGATTACTCGAGCAAAATTCTGTGTTTTGAATGGATGAGCAGGTAAAAAATGAAAGAGCATATGCCCCCAGTTCAAGATGATTTCTAAATGAACTCTAAAACCGTTCTTTCACTTGAGCTGTATTCAAATTGTTCCCCAGCTTGATTGTGTTGGAAAAGAAACAAGATGTGTTTATGTTTAGTATGATGACTGTCAAACGTTGAAACGAAACAGCATTACATCTCCTTCTTGAACTGTTCTCAACTGCAACAGTCAAAGTAATGCAGGTAAATAAATCTTCTCAAGGGGAAGAGAACCTAAAATAAGACTATATGCACATGAAGTATTCACAAGTGTGCACGCACCCACCTCCCCTGTGTGTGTGTGGATGTGAGGGTGTAGGGTGTGTGATTTCTCTCATACAGTCTTCAAGCCTGGAGAAGCACAAGGGCACTGCTTCCCAGGATGTGTCGATAAGTTCTTAGTATTCATTGAATACAAATGTGCACAGTAGAGAAACAAACTCACAAAGTCCTTGGGAAAGTCAAAACTTCTAATTAAGATGCTTACTGTCTCAGCTCGAATAAAACCCTTCTCAAAGTCGGAATGTATAACTCCAGCAGCTTGAGGTGCAGTCATTCCTGAATCAAGAGGAAACAAAACTCAGGCAACAGTCATAACTGTCTGAATATACACTGAGGTATCGGTTGTGTTTTTGTAAACCATTTGAGATTTACTCCATGACACAACTTATACATGCATCCCATATAAAAGACTTAAACGAGTAAAAAACACATTTTTCTCTCCTACAACAGTCGATCAAACTGATTCTCAAACTCCAATAGAACAAAAGATTCAGAGCATGTTTTAGATTGTGGTAAAGACTGCTTTTTCAAAATATTTTTCGTTTAGAAATGCATCAAAATAATATATATTTTTTATTTTTAAAAATTTATTTTTGACATCAACACGTAAAAACGTTTTGAAAACACACAAAAAAATCAATTTCAAGCTAAAAAGAATTCAAAAATTTTCGAAAACACATTCCAACCACAAAAACAAACACTGACTAACATTTGCTTCACTGTGTCAATTTCAAATAAGAAAGTTCAGCAGACAGTAAACTAACCTGAAAGTATGGTCCAAGCTTTTGTTTCCTGCAGAGAATATGAAAATACTCCTTCAAATAATGAATACGTAAGGTGTATTCAGAAAACTTTTTTTCAAATAATTCACCTTCTCTCCAGAAGTAAAGTATGTACGCAACCCCAAAAGGCTATATGTTGCTCTGATGAGGTTCCCGAGGCAACTTTCACTAACGCCGAGTGAATTCAAAAATTCACTTCGTTCTTCAAATGGCAGTTCTGTAAGCTCTGATTCAACCTGCAATAATAGGCATCCTCAGATTACCTGCTTCATGCAACATCTGAAAATCGACAGTATAAAGGTCACAACAGGTATATTGATCTGAAAAAGACAGCACAACACATGTATTGAGGTTAAATTTTCTAAAAGGAATCACCACACCTGTGCAGAAATTGTCACTAGTCCGGATTGTAATTCAGATGCAAGATTCATCACTTCTTTGACATTAGGATTAATTGCAGAATCAGCTAGGTCAGATTCTGCAACATTTTCCACATATATGACCGGTTTCATAGTAAGCAAGCAAAGATGATTCACTGCATCCTTTTCAAAATCTGTTAATGTAACAGATCGTGCTGGTTTTCCATCCATGAGTGCATGCCGAATCCTTTCCATGGCAGACTTTTCAGCGTCTTCCTAAAATAAGAAAATTGCATTACTTTATATATTGAAGCAGCCATACTTTATCCATCTATCAAAATTGAAAGCTGATAGGCTGTTTGCATAGGCATCGAAAGCAACAGGACGTTATTTTACCTTGAGTTTAGATTGTGAATCCTTTGCCTTCCCTTTCTTAAGCTTCTCTAATCTTTTCTCGACCTGCATTTCTTGTAAAATGCATGAATTAGTTCTTTCAGCTTACTTGACAATGATTAACAGATGTAACTGTAACATACAAAGGTTATCTTCACAAGGAAATTTCAAGTAAATGCAATTGAAATACAGAAGACACTGCTGAAGAACCAGAGTACAAGATCCCATTTGAGCACCCTATTCGTTTTATTTTTGCACCAAGTAATGTGTTAGACCTTAAATACTATCACTAAAGTAAATCAAGATTTAGGCAAGGATTTAGAAATCCTCAAACTATGTAGGACAACAATAAAATGAAGTCCTTGTATAAACTTCCAAAAAACCAAACACTCATACCAAAACAAAAAAAAAAAACACTAATTGGTATAGAAATGTATGGCTATATTTGAGGAAGCTACAGGCATAAAATTTGGTCATAGGAAAATGAAGAAACATTGAGATTTTAATCTGCACAGCATCTTCCTGGTACTGCTGAACACTGCCATGATAGATGTGTATTTTGAGTTTGAGATATGGCAAATTGATAATGGTATAGTCAAGAATTGCAGAGGTAGGACTTTTCAGGATTGACTTGATGAAATTAATATGAAATTTAAATCAGTTTTCTGCAATATCAAAGAAAGTGTAGAATTTTGTAAGCATCTCAGTGAAGATCGCAAAGACAGCTAAAGGCTTTTGAATTTCTAAAAATCAATTGTCATCCTAGGTTGATTTCAGGCATAGATGCAGGGTTACTAGAATTGGACCCCTTATTGAAAACCAAGAACTTGGGCAACAAAATACAGTTTACTAGAATGCTCGTCATCTTTCTTGTCCAAGTTGAGCCATAGCCCCAAACCTAGCCCCGCGAAGGCATAATAAAAGCCGGTGATCAATCATGACTAATAAGCATGAGTTGAACCACCCAACTGCCACCAAGAACATGATCCCAGGATGCCACTAAATCTCTTTGGCACTAGCAAGCCCTTTCCAATACCACCAGCTTTTCTAGTAGTAACTAGCATATTTGACATTGCGGTAGCCGTTATTTTAAAATACTTTTTATTTAAAAATATATTAAAATAATATTTTTTTTAGCTGCAGCACCAAACACATTCTAAATACTGAAGTAATTTGGTGTATATATTTAAAGACTCGACTACAAACTAATCAAATTTAAGAAAAATAATAAAACACTTGCATTCTACAACAAAAGTTACCGAAGCGATTGTACTCAAATGTGGCGGGGAGAAACCTAAATAAAAAGAAACCAGCTACTCTTCAAGACTATGAAGTAAATAAAACCAACTTTGTTGTCTATGAAGTACCATCACTAATAAAGATTTAAAGACACAAAATAGTATTAACATGCTGAAGAAGCAAATTTTCTAGCTCTATTCAGCATATATACCTGATCCAAATCTGAGAAAACAAGCTCTAAGTTGATTACATCAAAATCCCATTTAGGATCGACTTTGCCATTTACATGAACAATGTCATTATCATCAAAACAGAGAACAACCTGGAGCAATAGTGAACAGGCCTTTAATACACAGATGAAGAACATAAAAAATAGCTGTACTTATTGTCTAGCAATAGCCTTCAGGATTTTGTGAGAAAGTAGCCTTCGATTGACATTCGAACTAATAAACATGGTTTTGTAAGCTAAACAAGTCATTCAAACTAATCTTAGCTTCGAACCTAAAATGGTTTGGGATTGGAAAGGTGGGTTTTACCTCTAGGACAAACCTCCAAAGAGCCCAGAACAAAACTAATCTTAGTCTTGACTTGCCATTGGACAACTGACGTAGCTCAGCTACTAAAAGAGGCAGCAGGACATCAAATGGTTGTAGCATAGGTCGTAGTTCAATTTCTTTTTATCTTTTTGTTGGTTGGAGTATTGTATGGAGGGCAGTCCATTTCCCGAGCTTCTTTCTGCTCCTTCCACACTAACTTTTTCGCCTAAAATTTTATGGCGGCAATGTAGAGTGGAGGTAGCAACGAAAAGCTTGCGTGGAGCATTCATTTTGCAGGCAAAGTCAGGGAGGACAATTAACTTGTTGGAAGACTGTCTTGCAGCACCTTTTTACTTTAGGTATTTTTGTGACAATTTTTTTTAAAAGAAAAAGAGATGGAAAGAAAGTAATAAAAAAAAACATAAGTTAGAAAGAAATAAAAAGGGTGTGTTCTTGAAAAATCATTTTTTAAATTAAAATAACTATTTCAAAAATACTTTTTATTTTTTAATCTGAAAGATTCTATCCGGTGGATTATCTCTCACTAGCTTTTCTTGGCTATTCGGTGAAAGAGTAAGATCGTCCGGTGTGTGAATGAAGAACTTCTCCATGATAATGTCAGTAGCTCGATACAAACCAACCAATAACCCACCAAATTTCAGCCACCACTCATCTGACCTCCACTGCACAACCATCTTCTCTACCATAAACTCAACAACACCCATAAACCAAACCTTACCCATCTCCCCCTCACACTCATGCGATCTCCCTTTTCCCTTACATAACCATACGCTAACCCATCACACAACCCACCATCGCCTAACTTACCATCACCATTGCCCTCTCCTCTCACAACATCAAACCACTAAACCAGCCTCTATCTAAAACCATATAGAATTGGTTTAAAATCCCAGCCACGCACAACACCATCAATGCACGAAAACAATAACACGACCCATTATATTCTCTCTAGCTGAAAAAGGGAATTCATACATTGATTTTTACTATAGCGGTTCAATTGGCTATGTTTTTTTGCCAAAATTCAGGGATTTTGATATCAATATCATTGTAGAATTATGTTTTCACCCTGTGAATTCATTACATTTATGAATGAGATTGATGGTATACTTGCTTGTGATCAGCGGTGGAAAGGGATTTTGGTTGAAGATGGAGGATGAACGCATCAAATGCACTCGTGCAAGAGAAGCCATTGTGAAGGCAAGCTAAGGTTTTGGTGAGGTCAACAGGGATTGGGGAGAGAAGTTTCGGTGCTGGTTATGAATTTGAAGGTGTTGGTGGCGTTGAAGGAGTGGTCCTTGAAGGAGTTTATTAGGGAGGTAAAGGAACACGTGGTAACCTCTGATATGGTAGGTGGTGTTAATGATCAATGGAATAATTTGAATGTCTTAATGTCGAAGTAAATTAAAATAATAAAATAAAGTATTTTTTTGAGTTATTTTGAAAAATAATATCGTTATTTAAAAAAAAATAATTAAATTTGACACTGACTTGAAAATCATAGTTTTTAAACTCGGTTGGTCTAAGATCAAAACCGGTCTAAGATCCAGGTTTTGATTGGGTTACCGGGTTAGTTGGGTCAATTTTTATTTTAAAAAAAATTAAAAACGGTGTCATTTTAGTAAAAAATAAAAAAAAATAAAAGTCAACGGGTTGCAACCGAGTTTTGTCGGATCACCGGGTCAACCCGTCAGATCAGTCGGGTCACACCGAATCATGGTTTTTCCTATATTTTATCAACCCAGCTCAGTTTCAATTTCTAATTAATCAAATTCTGGATCAACCTGTTAAACCGTACCGAGTTTCAAAACTATAATTACAATAGTAAGGACATCAAATAGAAATACCAACCAGTCCCGTGTTGTGGCGCCACTAGTAAGCCATTACTAGTTAACGAGTGATAACTGATAATGATATCACTCCATCAATTTATAATAATAATAATAAAAAATAAAAAATAGAAGGTTAAAACACTATGGCCATTGATATATTTTACTATTTATTATGACAATATAATTATTATTTTTTGCTCTTTCAGGAAAAAACAAAACAAAGGTCTTAGTGTCGAGAGTATCTTGATCTTTCTGAAAGATTCATCAATTATTACCATATTAATTAAGAATAAAATTGTTTTTATTTTTATTTTTTAAACATGGTAGAATGATTTAATTATTTTTAAAATCAAAATCTTTAAAACTAGCATTTAAAGGCTTTTTTAGTCCTCACTTTTTTAAACATGGTAAAATAACTCAATTACCTTTAAAGGCAAATTTTCAAAACTTGAATTGGTGGACTTTTTCATCTTTTCATTATTTTTTTTTGTTTGTTATTATGATGCTAAGCATGAGAAATTTGATCTTTTAATAAATATAAAAAACTATTTAAATAAAAAAGTAGATGGTGCGTGCAATGCAAGCGTTAGTGTGTGGAAGGCGTCTATGACCTTCTAGTAGCACCTCTAAAAGGTCAACAATTACCTTTTGTCATGCCGTTGGAATCGTCATGACGTCTTCTTCTTGGTGGCCGATGCATGACGACGATGACATGATGATTTATCGCAAACAGGGCTTTCTTTTGTCCCTTCTTTTCTCTGTCATCCCTTCAAAAATCATGTTGTCCATTCAAAAATTTAATTTATATTTCAGTTTTAATTCTTATTGTTTTGATTTCTACCTTTTGTTCTTGATCTCTTTGTAAAATTTTTATTTATTTTCAATTGCATCATTTACTCCCAATTTATAATATTATGTTTTTCAATTTGGTTCTTATTTTTTTTTGTTTTTTTCTTTTGTTAAATTGATTTTTCTTTTTAGTTTCACCCTTCAAGAAAAAATTATAATTGTCATCTAATTTATTTTTTATTTCAATTTCGATCCTCATTCTTTAAATTGTTATTTTTTGTTATGGATCCTTATATAATTGATTTTTTTTTAATTTCACCTTTTAACATTTAATTGATTAGGGATTGAGCTTTGTGGTTTTTTAGGATATGATGCTTCTGGTTTAATGATCCAGGTCACGGGTTTGAAAAGTTAACATAAGTTGATATTTTTTTTTTACTTATTTTCAAATTTGATTTCATCATTCGACATTGATTTTTTTAATGAGCTTTTGTGGTTTTCTTTATTTTCTTTTCTAGAGAGTTATTCTTATCTAATGACTTGAGTCGTAAATTTAGTAGATTAATTCGGGTTAGCTCACCTCTTATTACTCAAGTTGCAGGGTTGTCATGATAACTTGGGTTTACCCATGCCAATTTTTTTTTTTTATCTTTTTCTTTATCCAATTTCATCATTCCATATTTAATTGGTTAAGAATTGAGCCACATAAAAAAAAAAATTATAAAAAGATTGTTTTTTCAAGTTATCATGATCACTTTCTTTTTGTCTATTTACTATCATTGTTTTTTTATTGTCTAATTAAAATATAATCAGTTTATTTGACCCAATCATGTCTATAACCCAAGTTACTTATTTTTTTTTCCTTTTTAATAGGTGTTTGCAGTATCTAAATATTTTTTTTAAATAGTAATAATTTAGCTCCGTAATGTAGTGCAATCTCACATCTAATATTTAAATAAAATTGAATAAATTGAATAAGTTTACTTGAATAATGGCTAATGTGTATTGTCCTTGTAGACTGAGAGAGTGTTATTATCATGGTCTGTCATTAATACTGGTGGACAAAATTATACAACAATTAATAATTGGTTAGTAAAGGGATTTTTGTTTTTGTGGTTGAAATCATGTTTTGTGATTTTTATTTAAAATTATTTTTTTGTATGTTTTTTAATTGTTTTAATGTGATAATGCTAATAATGTTTTTTTTAAATAAAAATATATTATTTTCATGCATTTCTAACTAAAAAATACTTTAAAAAACAATTACTACAACACTTTCAAACACAAATAAATACTTAATTTTCAAGGGAAACGTTTCATTAAATTCCATAATCCTAAATCTACCAAGAAACATTAGAATTCACGACTAATAATTTAAAAATTAAATATCACTATAATTCTCACATGCCAAAACACCCTATTGAACCTTCATATCAACATATCTATTCTTGATTAAATTAAAGTCTCTAATGGAATAAAATCAGATCAAGAAAAATCTCTGCCTACCTTTCCCTAAAGCACAAGCCTTCCTAATTTTTTAATTAAAGAAAGCACTAATCCAAAATCAACAACATAAACCTATCTTCATCACAAAGCTCATGACACTCAATCTAAATAAATAAATAAATAAATAAATAAATAAATAGTCTTCAATCACATCATGTTTTGAGCTCCACCACCCTCTATAATATAACAACAAAACTCCCATTTCATAAATGGAAAACACATAAAATATAAGTAGATGCCTCTTTACCTTTCTCTTTACACCAAAAAGCAAAACCACCACACCCAAAAATACACCAAACAGAGCCTTAAACCACAAAATCAATAAAAAAATATATATTTTAACTCAAAAATTAATTTTTTTCTAAATAAATCATTAAGCTATTTTCAAATCATTCTATAAGTCTAAGATCATTCCAAAAAATATTTTATCACCCAAAACTATCCAATTTAAGAAAGAAAAAAAAACCCAAAATTTTGCGAAAAAAAGACAACAATATTATATTTTTTTTAAAAAAAAAAGAGAGAGAAAGAAATGGATTATTCTCTTTTGACAAATACTCACCGTCCTCTCTCTGTATGGTCTATTATATTTCTACTCTCTATCATCCATCAATGAAATAGTAATAATAATAACTATTAAATAAATAGTATTAATAATAAAAAAATATTTTTTAAATATTTCTAATCGATTCGTTATCTCTTTCTCTCTAGGGCTCCTCTCTTCCTTCCTTTATAACCCAAAAAGAAAAAGGGAAAAAAAGAAAGAAACTTTATAGCTTAATTAAGCAGCATGAATTATTGTTGTCGTCTAAGCTGCACCCAATTCTCACTGTACAGAAACGGATCCTTCTCTCAAGAAAAACCCTTTAAGGGTTTTTAGCATTCAGTGCCTTGTTTTGTTAGATTTAGAATTTTTTTCTTGGATTAAGAGTCTTGCAGTTTTTTTATTTTTGTGGGGTTTAAAGATTTAAATAGAAAAAAAACCCAAAAGAAAGAAAGTGTAGATGATGATGGATGGGGGTGGCGTCGAGCAAACTCCCAAGATTGGAGATAACTCTACAGGTTTGTTTTCTTGATTAATTTTTTGAATATTTTTTGGAGATCTGTTTTGTTGCTGTTTGTGTTTGTTTCTCGATAAAATGAAGGAAAACATCATGGGATGCTGTGTAAATGGTTTGTTTAAGTTGTTTGGTTTTGTGGGTCAACGTTAAAAAATTGTGGGCTAACTTTGAATTTTAGCATGATTTGTGTTTATAGGATCTGCTTTGTTTTGAGCTTAGTGGAACTTGATGGGTTTATTTGAAGTTAAACTGAACAGTTGTATATTAGCTTTAAATAGTTAAGTTAGTCCTTGGATTTTGCAAATTCTGTTGTTGCTTTTGTTGTTAATGGCTGATAAGGGAATGCTTTTTTTTCTTTTGTGATTTATTAGTTAAGATTAGCTTCAAGGCTGAGCTTAATGTAAATTATTAATTCGTTCTTGCTCAAACACTTGCCATCCATTTGTTTGATGCATTTTTGGTTTTGTAATGTGAGTTTAGCTTCTCTAAACATGGAGCGTGCGCCATTTTATTGGAATTGACCTGGTTTTGTTACTTGGATTCTTTTTGTGGGCAGAAGACACTGTATTTGATGCATCTCAATATGCATTCTTTGGTAAAGATCTTGTTGAGGAAGTTGAGTTAGGCGGATTGGAGGATGATGAGGAGTTGCCTGCAGTTGATTTAGAAGAGGAGGAGTTTTTCTTTGATAGACAAGAGGTTCCATTCTCTCTTCATTTTGATATTTTCTCTACTTTTTATTTGATTATTTGATTTACATTGAAATGGAACCATTTTGGTTCCTAGGAATGTTTACATATTGTATCAGAAGAATTAGGGAAGTGTTCCATTTTGTTGTGGGTTCTTAATATAAGAATGAGGATCTTCTGTGGTGTATGAGTGTCACTCTGTACTCTGGCAGCGTCAAATTACCAATGAAGTTTAGACAAAGGGGGTTGAAATTAGGATTATAAACTCATGTTGTGTGGAATTTTGAAATAGGTCCCTAAACTAATGAATTAACACCCAACACTTCCATTAACTTTTTGTTATGTCACCATTCAAAAAGTGAGGCCTGTCAGTTGTTGTTGTTGCACTTCATGCCAGCTGTAGTTGTTGAAATTGTGGACTAAAGAACTCCCAACTACTGATCGGATGTTATATTAGAAGTTTTTGTAGTTGAGGGATGTAATTCCAATTGGATAATTATTGAGGGGCCACAGTTACAATCTTTCCTATTTTCTTGGTGGCCTTTTCATTCTGAGGAGGTGGGGTTCAAGATTGGGTCCTAAACTCTAGAATAATGTGTGAATCCCTAATCAATTTATAAAAGCTAGCAGTTGATCTCTGTTTCAAAAGTGGTAGCTACTTTGATGGTGCCTCTAATTGTTCCTTTCTTATTTGCAGGGTGAGGTTTTAAGATCCGTATCTGATGTTGATGATCTTGCAAGTACATTTTCAATGGTCAGTCTACTACTCACTTATGCTATTGTGTATGCTATAAAGGTTGTCAAAAATAAAATCTCATTTATCATTCTTTTTCATGTTTCCAAGTGTAAGGTTGTGTTTAGTTAGAGTCCTTTGACATAAGGGATAGATACAAAAGGGACATAAATGTGTTTGGTTGAAGGGACGAAGATAGAGACATGAAAACAAATCTGTCTCTGAAATAATTTTGGAGTGAATGTCCTTTAAATCCCCTTTATCCTAATTGTCTCCATTTCGTCTCTTTTGTGTTGAGATAGTAACTAAACACTATTTAAAACATGGTTGTCAAAAACGTTTTTTTAACACGACACAAAATATATAATATAAACTCGGATCGTAAACTCGAATCGTAAAATCGTAAGTAAAATATTTTAATTAATTATATATTAATAATTTCAGTCAAGTAGTAAATAATAACTTAGTGTGGGGTTTAGCGATTGTTTAATAATATGATAAATCTTGTTTTTTAAAGTGTTTTTAACTTTGAAATGTATTAAAATAATATATTTTTTATTTTTTAAAATTTATTTTTAATATTAATACATTAAAACAATTAAAAAAATTAATTAAAACTTAAAAAATAATTAAGGATCAATTTCTATGACGTTACTCACAAAGTCAATCCATAGTGTTTTTCTCCTGTCTTTCCTTCTTAATTGATGTTTTTTATTCACAAAGCAATGTAAAATATCAACAAAAGATAACAACCTCGCACGTGCCATGGAACCACCACCACCTCAGCCACCGTCAACAACCACTACCTTATCTTTCACAGCCAACATCACCACCTCTGAATTTATCAACCAAATGGAACAACTTTAAATGTTTAGCAGCAATTAGCAAACAAGCCCAGCGTTTCTTCTCTGCAGTATTGCCCACTATTGCCACAAGAGATAGTTCAGCTACTAACCGTTTGATCAAGAAATTTGTAGCATCATCACCGAAATCAATTGCCCTTGATGCACTCTCTCATCTTCTCTCCCCCGACTCCACTCACCACCCTTTGCTGTATCTTCTCACTCTCCCTGTAAGTAATAACTCAAGACCCATTAGATCTGCTTGGTAGGGACTTGATGTTGAGGGTTTTGAACAACCTCGATGCACGCAGCGTGGCACGATGCGTCGTCGTCTCTCGTAGCTGGAACCGTGTTGCTTCCAGTGATCTTCTCTGGACCTCCAAGGTGTTTTTCTTGTGTTTGAGATGGACACAGAGATCAACATAGAGTTTAAGAGTTTGTCAGCTAACAAATACACAGAGAGTTGAAGAGTTTGTCAAACTCGGTTCGAGTTTACTGAGTTTGCTGGTTTTCGAGTTTCTAACCCGATTGTACACGGTATATACAAGTTAACTCGTCAAATCGAGTCGGACGATTTTATGAGTTAACTCGCGAGTTTGACAACCTTGATTTAAAAGTATCTAATAGGCAAGAAGACAACCATCTTATTCATGTGTTAAGTGCTTCTGACAGTTGAAGAAAACAAATAGGTTGGATATTTAGGCAGAATTTTCATTGGATTTGAGGTTGCAACTATGTAGTTAATATGTTTTTAGATCACCTTTTATTTTGGCAAGTTTCAACTTGCTCTATGCATGCGATTCCTTTTTACTCTATCCTCCTGCACAGCAATTAGCCAATTAGTCACATGTTTAAGGACCAACCTTTGGGTGAAAGTTCTTCACATGAGGGATTAGTATTTATATTAGCACCAGACAACATTGGTCTATGCTGTTACCTGCCAATAGACCTGCCCCCATCTAGAGAGGAAAAAGGGAAGCAAAGAAGGAAAAAACCCTTCTACTTATGAACAAGTTTGTTCATTGATGTCTTTTCTGAAACAAAGTTGAAACGTGCAGGTTTATGTGAAATTTGAAAGTCAGTGTATGCTTTGATACTTCGACAAGTGTGGAGAACCTTTTGTTTTCTAGAAGATGGTTTGAATTTAAATAAAGATAACGATAGTGATGTTGATTTTCAATGTTGAGCCTTTACTCTGTTTGGTAAAGGAATGGAGTGTAATTGGGGCATATTGTAAATTTAATTCTTATCAATTTGAAAAGAGAGGTGAAAGGAAGATTAACCAATATTTTGTTTACTTTGGGTCTTATTGGCAGTAGTAGGTATATTGGCTGTTTCATATCGTTGTATCAATGTGAGAAATATGTCAAAATATTAGATTATGACGGGTTTGCTTAATTTTGTATGCTTGATTACTCATTTATTTCAGTTGAACAAGGTTGTGAGTGGACCAAGCACTGGGATAATTGGTGATAGGGGCTCTAGAGAAAGTAAGTATTCGATTGCATAATTTTATTTATTAATGTAAAATATAAGATTGTAACTTAATCAATCCATAAATTATAGTTTTTTTCCCAGCTATTTTTAGTATTCTGTTAGAACATTCTTTTTCATTCCTGTGTTTTGTCACTTTATCATGCTATGGTTTTTGCTGAAGTCCAGCGATTTACTTTTTTGTGTTTAAGATTGCACGTGGATGAGGCTGTTCTACTGCACTATTGTCCTGGCATATGTTATATGATGTGTGCAGTATGGAGCTCTTTTGTTATGGTCAAAATAATAACATCAAATGTATGACAGTTTGAACACTGGAGTAGAAAGTTATTGGTAATTTCTTGTTCAAGATGTATACTTTTTGCAAAATGAAAAGCAAACATGTACCCATGTCACTTGTTATTTCATAGAAATGTAACCGATATTGCTTTAGTTTACATGAATGTTTCAAGAAGATTTTTTATATGTTCCTTCAGCCTTATCAATTGCATTTCAATGGAATGGGATAAGCTATGTAATTGCAGTGCAAAGTTATCCCAATAAGGGTGTAGATTTACTGTTGCGAGAATAAAGGGAAGTGATCTGGCTAGTTAAAATTCTGGACTTGGCTGAACTGAATCTATATGCTTGACACTTGTTCTGCATCATGATATATCGAAATTCTTTATGATGATTTCCTTGTATCCCATTTATTTAATCAGTGTAAAAAAATTTAGTAAAATGTTAATCCTTAAATTGTTTTAAAAAAGAATTTTCCAAGTTTGGATTTGTGTAACAAATATAAATGAAACCTGTGTATAAAACCTTCCAGGTTCATCTGCTGCTGAATGGGCACAGGGAGAGGAATTTCCTAACTGGTTTGATCAGCAGCTACTTGATCCAGATGGCGTTCAGGATGGCAAAAGATGGTCTTCACAGCCATATTACTCTACTGCTCGCCTTGCAGAATCAAAGCCTCTGCACAGAACCTCTTCATACCCTGAGCAGCAGCAGCAGCAGCAGCAGCAGCACCAACAACCACACCACCAACACTACTCTAGTGAACCTATTCTTGTGCCAAAATCTTCCTACACTTCATATCCTATCCAAGGTGGACAATCTCCACAGGCTTCACCAAACCACAGTCATCTAAATATTCCATATCTTTCTGGTGGCCACCAGATGGCGTTATCTTCACCGAATCTCCCTCCCTTCTCTAATTCTCAGCCTCTGCTAAGCAGCTTACATCATGGATCACCACATTATGGTGGGAATTTGCCTCAATTTAGTTCTGGTCTTTCTGCTAATAGCCGGCCACCAAGCCAATGGGTCAACCATACAGGCTTATATCCCGGAGAGCATCCCAATCGCATGAACAATATGTTGCAACAACCATTATCTCATCAAAATGGGCTAATGCCTCCACAGTTGATGCCACAACTGCAGTCACAACAGCATAGGCTGCACCCCTCAATTCAGCCATCATTGGGCCATCTATCAGGGATGCAGTCTCAAGTATTTAATCCCCATATCTCTCCATCCCCACCTATGATGAACAACTTTGACACAATGCTTGCTCTTGCTGATAGGGATCAAAGACCAAAAGCTGCTCAGAAAGTTAGAGCAATTATGCGATATCCTCAGCAAGGCTTTGATGCCAATGGTCAGAAGATTGATATTGGCTGGCCACAGTTCAGATCCAAGCATATGACCACTGATGAAATTGAAACTATTCTCAGAATGCAGCTGGCTGCAACACACAGTAATGACCCATACGTGGATGATTATTACCACCAGGCATGCCTTTCAAAAAAAACAGCTGGGGCAAAGCTCAAACATCATTTCTGTCCAACTCACTTGAGGGATCTTCCTCCCCGAGCACGTGCTAATAGTGAGCCACATGCTTTTCTCCAGGTAGATGCTCTTGGGAGAATTCCTTTCTCTTCAATTCGTAGGCCTCGCCCACTTCTAGAAGTTGAACCTCCAAATTCATCTGTTGGTGGCAATGCTGAGCAGAATTCTGTTGAGAAGCCCCTAGAACAGGAGCCAATGCTTGCAGCAAGAGTCACAATTGAAGATGGTCTCTGCCTTCTTCTTGATGTAGATGATATTGATCGTTTTTTAGAATTCAATCAATTCCATGATGGTGGAGCCCAGTTGATGAGACACAGGAGGCAGGTCTTGTTGGAAGGGCTGGCAGCATCTATGCAATTGGTCGACCCGCTTGGCAAGAATGGGAATACAGTTGGACTTGCTCCCAAGGATGATTTTGTGTTCTTGCGATTAGTATCTCTTCCCAAGGGACGGAAGCTTCTTGCAAGGTACCTTCAGCTTCTTTTTACAGGCAGCGATCTCATGCGGATTGTTTGTATGGCCATTTTTCGTCATTTAAGGTTTTTGTTTGGAGGTCTCCCTTCTGATCTCGGAGCTGCAGAAACCACAAATAACCTTTCAAGAGTTGTATCTTTATGTGTACGTCGCATGGATCTTGGTTCACTTAGTGCTTGTCTCGCTGCAGTGGTTTGCTCCTCAGAGCATCCCCCACTTCGCCCCCTTGGAAGCTCAGCTGGAAATGGGGCTTCCCTCATTTTGATGTCTGTTTTGGAGAGAGCAGCTGAACTATCAAATGATCCTCATGATGCTACCAACTATAATGTGACAGATCAGGCACTTTGGAAGGCCTCATTTGATGAGTTTTTTGGCCTCCTTATCAAGCATTGCATAAATAAATATGATAGCATCATGCAGTCTCTATCAGATTCAGATCCAGCCGAAGCTATTAAGAGGGAACTACCTATGGAGCTCTTACGTGCAAGTGTTCCCCATACTAATGACTACCAGAAGAAGCTGTTGTATGATCTTTCTCAACGTTCCTTGGTTGGTCAGGATGGTGGTAATGGTGGCCACATCAATTCTCAAGCAGTGCTGAGTTAATATGAAGCTGCATGAAAATCTAATACCAGGTCACTGAGAAACATAGTTCTGGTAATGTGAATATGGCAGGAATTCTGTTGGAGCAGCAATATCACTGGGGATTTGCTTTTAATTTGTTGTCCACATTGTGACTAATTCAGAATACACGAACTAAATGAAGCAGCAGGCTTCGGGAGCAACCTGTCATAAGAGTCGGCTTAGTTTTTTAGTTTCATTTTTTTTTGTCATTTCAAATCAATTCCGTGCTACTGCCTCGACAAAACCTGTATAAGGCCTGTCCTCTGTTGTGATAGAATTCTGTTGGGTTTTTGTCACTTTCCCCCGTCCTCATAGTTCCTTTTGTCTCGAGGGCCTATTTTGATGCTCTGTTGTGAAATTCCTGATATTGAGATGTAGTGGGGTAGTTTGTACAGGGTTTGCAAAAAGGTTTCCCACTTTCCTCTGCTATTTGTTATCAAGGAGGTGGGGTGGATATGATTTTCATGTTCTAGTATGGGCACTGTGACATCCTAGTGTTAGTAGATGGCAATAAAGCCAGGCAGGTGCTGGTGGCTGTGTTGTCGAACAGGGCAGCTATGGAGTTTGAATTCTTCTAGTAATTACCAAGTTGAGCCTGTAACATTGCCTGTCAGTTTTTCTCATAACAATCATTTATATTGCATTAATGCTATACTGCATGCGTTTCTCCTATTGCTATAGATATCGTCGTGGTTTTTTCAGAGTGCTTGCTGATGTATGTTTATGGACAATCAGTACTGACAAATGCTTGCATTCAAACATTCCTCCTGTATTGGGTGGTTTTAAAAGGGATTGTTTTTTTTTAAACTTAGATAATGTTTGTTAGTTAGAAAATAGTGTTTTATATTTTGATGCTTGGAAGTGTCATGAGAAATAAGTTAGAAAATATTTTCTAGTATTTAACTATATTATGAAAAATAAATTTAAAAAAAACTTATTAATATTTTTTTTTTCAAGTTTATTAAAAGAACGAGGATTAAATCTAACAAATAATAAAATTAAAAAAAATTTAATTTTATAAATTATTTCAAATAAAATAAATAACAATTAAAATAATAAAAATCAAATTAGATAGGTAAAAAATTATAAAATAGTTAAATTAAAAAAATATATAATTTCATAAATTATTTTAAATAATATAAATATAATTAAAAAAATAAAAAATAAATTTGATAGATAAAAAAACTCATCATTAAAAACAAACATGCATGGATTGTTGGTTTTACTATATCCAAGCATTTTTGGGCGATATGACTGCCTCCTTTCTGCAATGAGATGGTTGCATAATAGCCTCAAAGCAGACGACATATTTTTTTTGTTTAGTGATGTGACCTTCTGAACCACATAGACATAGTTCTCTTCCGGATCATGTGACAGGAACACTGCATTTATCGACAGATATCCAGGAGTCGATATCTTTGCAGACCTTGGATGGTGTTAATGAACCTGATTAAGGCTATGGATCCTTCATGGTCCACTGCTAAATCAAGCCTACATGCAATGGCTGCTTCATTTAATAACTTGTTATCTTCAGCACCCAGCTGGTTAAAGTACTTTGACACAACATATGAGCCTATCTGATTGGTCATGATAAGATAAAACGCAGCTCACAGAATGTTTGTCACTAAAGAAACCAAAGGTGATCTCCTGAGTACTCGAATGACCTTCTTTATCGAGTTTGAACCATGTGTGTGGACCGTTAATGCAACAAAATCGTATGAGTCCTTGGTCATCTCACATTTAATCAATTTCAACTGTTGATTGTTCAATGAATCAACTAGCTCAGCAAAGACAAACCATCCATGTTGATCATGCATCAGTTCGAAAACAATGGGGAGTCATCTTGATGACGAGGCCAAAAATTCTTAGACGTAATATCTGGGTTCCTCAACCTCAATAAACCATGAAGTTGTTTATTGAGGTTGAGGAACCAAGAAAAATCCTTACATTGTTGAGCTCTTCTTGATTCCGCACCATACTGAAATCAATGCCTCCTAAGTTTGAACGTACTCTACTTGTTCCCTCGTCAAGCACAGAACCACTCAGAGAACTGAGATTCAGAACAAAAATTCCTGCCCCTGGTTGCAGTATTGAACCTTGAAAATCCCCTCCATTTCCCAAACTGTTTGATCCTAGATAATTTGGGGAAACAGTGGGAATGGAACTAAAGTTGAACTCGTGAACCCGGCCTGATATTGTTGGAGCCCATTCATCCTGGTATCTTGAATGCTCGGCAAAGAACCACCAATATCAGCCAAAACATAGTTTCTTGTGCCACGTATCCCTTTTTTCATGCAAAGCATAAGGTTTTCGACAGGAGAGCCTGAAGCAGCAGCAGACATTGAGTTTGAGCTTTCAGGACCGTTTCGGAAGAACCTGAAGATTTCTCCATTGAAAACAAAATGCAGAAAAGAGAGCAGGAATACAAGAATTACAATACAAAGAAACAAAAATCTGAGTAAACAACAATTCTCGTGGTTTCATAGAGGGAATTGTAGAGGAGAGAGCATTAGTCCTCGTTGGTTTAGGATTCCTTGTTTGTAAAGAAGAGTAGGTCTTTGTGTGTGTGTGTGTGTGTTAAATTAACTTTTTTATTTCTTGTGGGACAACGTTTCCTAATCTGGAAAGGAGATGGTGTTAACTTTCAGGGTTGGGTTTCTGTTAAACTAGCTAGTAAAAGCTACAGCAGAAATCAAATCCTTGACGAACATTTATATGCATTAATGCTGTGCTTCATGTGTTTCTTTTATTGTTTCAACTTTCAATTATGATTATTCTTCCACTTGGATTATGAACTTGCAACCACTTTTACTTGGGAGTTCCTTGTTATTGTATGTTTTTAAATTAATTAGTTCCGACGAAAAACAAATTAATTAGTTCCGACGACGGCCTGTTTTGTCTACGTGAGACTGGTTCGGCAGCTTTGCATGAGTTCAATTGACGATCTGATCTCTATACAAAAAATTACTTGCTTTTGATTTTGACAGCAAGCGATTAAGATTATATCATTGCCTCCTTTTCATGGTGATATGGGCCAGTAGATATTGGTGTTTTAGAGACTCAAATTGTTTCTGCTGTTATAGAGATTGATCATACTAATTCTATAAAAGCATAATCTTGAACAGAAATTCTTGTTAGAAAGAATCCATTTCTTCTTCTGCAACATCTATGGCTTGTCAAAGTAGTGAAGTTCTCAGAAGGGAAATTCTATTATTGTGCAATGAAAAACTCTGTATAATCCTGAAGGAGAAATGATATCTATGCAAGGTTAACAACCTGAAGGAACATGATCCATCATGTTTGTTTCATGCAAAATTTCTAGGATATGTTCTTCTTATCAAGATTATCAAAAAAGAAAAAATGTTTCTCATCAGATCGATTTGTTACTTCCTGTAAGCAGTGATGCTTCGTTTTTCTCTTGTAATTATTGGACTTTTGGAACTATATAGCTTGATCTTATGCAATGGTAAAGTCTCCTAAATCATCCTTAATGATCATTAACTTCCAATTTCATAGTTGAAGATCATCATCCAACAGCCGGGGAGTGAGTGCGCGTAGATAAGAACGAGCATATAGCAATGGCAGACTTTCCCACTTGATGCAATTACATTGAAACCTATTGTATCTCTTATGATATTCATATATTGCAAGGCTTACTCCAGCCATTAAGAACAAAAAGACAACAACTACTTGTGTTAACTAAACAACATTGTATTACGAATCCAACGTAAGTATGACAAGGTCTAACAAGATTACTTACATAACTGGACAGAGGAGGGGGGTGGGGGGGAATTACAGCCTAAATTCTCTGAAGACAAAATTACTTCGTCAAACACTAAAAGACACTAACTCTTACATACGAAGTAGCATAGTTAAGACACAATGAGAACAAGACAGAATCAACACCAACTTACACTTTCTTAACTGACCTTCCTCCAGTGATCAAATTGAAGACATTCCTTCCGTATCCTGACTGCAGAATGCTAAGATGTGGTTGCAGGCGCAACAAAAGTTTCTGGTAGAGTGGACTGCCTGATTTCTTGGTGACTTTCAATGCTTTTTGGATCACATAGTTACCAAATTCGTCTTTAGCAACTTGCAATAGTGTGTTGGTGTTGCTCAGAAAATCCTCAATTACCCAACTCTTCCATTCTGTATCCAAGCATTTCTCGGCGATATGACTGCCTCCTTTCTGAAGTGAGATGGTTCCATAATACCCTCTGAGATGATGGCATATTTTTTGGGTGAATAAAGGGTTATTGAGTGATATGACCTTCTGAACCACATAGTTCCCTTTCGGGTCCTGCGAGAGGAAGGCTACATATGTGGACAAGATATCTAGGAGCCGATATCTTTGCAGACCTTGGATGGTGTTGATGACCCTGATTAAGGCTAGGGATCCTTCATGGTCTATTGCTAAATCAAGACAACATTCAATGGCTGCTTCATATAATAACCTATTATCTTCAGCACTCAGTTGGTTAAAGCACTCTGATACAGCATATGAACCTATCCGATTGGTCATGATTGTAAAAAACGCAGCACGCAGATTGTTCATCACTAAGGTAACCAAAGGCGATCTCCGGAGTAGTCTAATGACCTTCCTTATCGAGTTCGAACCATGTGTGTCGAGAGTTAATGAAACAAAGTTGTCCAAGTTCTTGGTTATCTCATATGTAATCAATTTCAACTGTTGATAGTTCAATGCATCAATTAGTTCACCAAAGACATGCCATCCATGTTGATCAAGCATCAGCTCCAAAACAACAGCGATTCCTCTTGATGACAAGGCCAAAACTTTATTATATATCTCACGTGTAATCTCCGGGTTCCTCAACCTCAATAGACCTTGAATTGTTCTTGAACCATGTTGGTCTGAACAATAGTTGACAATGCTATCTCCTTGAAGCAAACCAAGAAAAATCCTTACTTTCTTGAGCTCTTCTTGATTCTGCACCATACTATTATCAACGCCTCCCAGGCCCGAACCAGCCCTGCCTGTCCCCAAGTCAAGGGCAGAACCACTCAGAAAATTGAAATTCGGAACAAGACTTCTTGCCCGAGGTTGCAATATTGAACCCTGAAAACTCCCTCCATTGCTCAAACTGTTAGATCCCCAGACAGATTCTGAAAACAGCAGTGGTGGGAGCAGCATTGAATTCTCAAACCCGGTATGATACTGTGAGAACCCATTATTCCTGGTTTCTCGAATTCTTGGTAAAGAACCACCGTTATCATGCAAAAGATAGTTTCTTGTAGACAAACCGTGATGGTTATTTGTATCAGCGCTCCCTTCTTTCAACGAAAGATTCTCAACAGAAAGCAACAGGTTTTCAACAGGACAACTTGCCGCAGCAGAAGAAGACATTGCGTCTGAACTTTCAGGAGCAATGTTATCAGAAAAACCAGAAGATTTCTCCATGGAAAACAAAACAAGAAAAATACAGAAAAGAGAGCAATATTCAAGAAAGGGAAGAGTGAATAAAGAACAAGTCTCTCCTGGTTTGTTTTTTTTTTTTTTTATAGAGGGAATTGTAGAGAAGAGCGCACTAGCCTTGTTGGTTTTGGATTACTTGTTTGTAAAGAAGAGTATTTCTTCCTTTCTTTGTGTTCTGAGGGAAAGGTCTTGCTTCTTGTGGAACAATTTTTAGAGTTATAAGAGAAATTAAATTCTACTGTATTACGGACAGAATAATAAATAAATAAATAAAAATAGAGAAGAAATTATTTTTTTATTTTTTTTCAATTAATAAAAGGAGAAAAGGATTAACAAAAAAAAGTGGGTCAAAAAGGTTAATTATGAATACAAAATATGTAAGATGGGGTTTAAGAGGTTTTTAATGCTTAAGATATCCTTGTGTTTTGATTGAATTCAAACTTGAGATCATAATATTGAAAGAAAATCCTTTATTTATTAGAGTAAATGCATCAAAAAAATAATTGCGGTGATTTTGAATTGATTTAAGGATTGAAAAGGAAAAGAAAAGGAGAAAAGAAAAAATAATAATCTATCAGCATCTCTAGGGTGAGCAAATAAATCAAAAAACCGATTAAACCGAGAAAACAAAAATAAATAAATGAAAAAACCGAACTGTGAAAAAAAAAACCGATTAAAATTTTGAAAAAACCAACCGGTTCGGTTCAGTTTAGGTTTTATAAGCCTGAAACCAAAAAAACCAAACCGAACCCAAACCGAAAAAAATCGGGAAAAAACAAGCCAAACCAGAAAAAAACCGAGCCAAACTAGAAAAAATTGAGCCAAAACCGAGCCAAACCAGTTTGAACCGGTTTTTTTCCGGTTTCGGTTTTTTTTTTTTAAAAAAATTCGGTTTGGTTATTTTTTTTTAACAAAAACTGAATCGAACCGAAAATAATCACCCTTAAACATAAGCATAATTCCACCCAAAAAATGTTACATGACTCATATTCAATGTACATTCTTCTTAAGGAAATTTTGGATCTTTACATATAGAAAAAGATTTTAATGCACAATAAATGCAGAGATAATAACCTCCAACAATTGTATTTTAATTTTAATTAGTTCACGAAAGAGTAGGTAAGTTTGGACTATTATTAGAGATTTTTCGATGTAAAATTACTTTTGGTTATTGTTTAATGATAAAAAAAAATAGAAATAGTGGAAGACAAAAAGGACTCTAAAATTGCCCAAAAAAAAATTATTTTATGTTGGTTTTTATTTTTTTTAACTAAATATATTTTTGTCTATTAGGGAAATTAACCAATTTTGAATTTTTTTTTCTTCAATCATAAGAACACACTTGAATAAATTTTAATTATGGACTCAAGATTAAGAAAAACTAAAACTGGTGGGTGTTTCCTGTTGCAATTTTTGTAGCCTATCTCTTATTTAAATTGTGGTTTTGCATAATGTCATTGTTTTTTTTTTTCATGTGACTTTTTTTTCAATTTAATTTAATCTTTTTATGTTGATATGTTTTGCAATTGGAATTGGTATTGTAAAGGAAGAAACAAATCACATTGTGGAATCCAAGGGAGTAGAGATAAAAAAAAATAGAGAGAGGAAAGAAAAAAAGTTGTTTGCTTCATGTCATGAAGAATTATATTACAAGCATTACCAGGAAGGATAAGGATGTCGAGACAATTCTAGGGACACTAAAGAAGACCGTTTTTGGAGGCAACAATAGCCTACACGCGCCGCTTAAATACGACAATGCTTCTTACATGTTGGTGCCTGCTTAGCACGCATCAATCTTTCTTGATTTTTTTCTTTCACTTTGATTTCTAATTCGATAATAACTCTTCAACTAAACCTTAAATCTCATTTAACCCGTTCAATTTAATCCTTAATTCGCTATTAACTCTTCAATTAGATCCCAACTTTCATTTGGTTTAATCCCTAATTTGATAATACCTCTTCAATTGGAGCTCGGACCTCATCCCACCTCATCCTTGTATTTTATATTAAATATCCGATTTAATATCGATTTCATCCTATCCAAGTTCAAATAATGCCCAAGCAACAATAGAATATGGAAAGTGAAAGGAAAGAGATAGTTGCCTGATTGATTAAGCGCATTATAGTCATGTTTATGATCTGAATCATACATTTGATGTTTACTTTGGTGGACCATGTATGATTCAATATGTTGTCGTTCCAATATTAAAACAATAGAAAAATATCATTTTTTTTAGACCAACCCACATTTTCCCATGCCGTCCAAGATGGTTTTGGACCTGCCAAATCATTTAGCTCATATGATAGTAAATTCCATATGGTTTAATTTAAATCTCAACCTAGACAAGCAATCAAATCAAGTGTTTTCAAGGTTAGGTTGTTAGTCCATTTTTTTAGATTTTTTTCATAATAAATGGAGTTTGACCATTGTTGACCTATGGTTTTCTTAATCATACTAGGTTTCAACTGGGTCAACCTTCTATCTTATGAATTTACATCATTTGTTTATATATAAAAAAAACACATCTTTGTTACACCTCAAGTTTATACTGGCTAACGAAACTAGTTTAAACTAAAGTAAAAACTGATTTTTTTACTATTATTAGGCCTTCTATTTGAATCCTTTTGAAGCCTCATGCAAGTGGAGGCTTTTCATAATGCTTTCAAGCAACGTTTGGATACAAGAAATAGAGAAATAATGGACATATTTCACTATACTTTTTATTTTAAAAGAAAAAAAAATCACTTTAAAACTGTCACGGAAAAAAAATTATTTTATGTCTTTGTTACCATCACTATTCAAAGGCAACCTAGCGATCAAAAGCTATCATTGAAGTTTTGGATTGGTCCAATTGTGCATGTTCATGTTTGCAGAGTTTTGATTCAAGATTTTCTGCAAAAAGAGGGACAGAAATTTTATTCGGAAAATGAATGGACAGTAAGCATTTCCCTCGTTTTTGGTGTAACTTTCTGTATATGTTCACTGCCACAAATGCTGTTCGATCACCTTCCATGTAGACTAAAAATAGGAATCCTTGATAAAATTTATTTCCCATTTATAGCATTCTTGCTTCATCAAAAAAAGCATTTTTCCTTTTACATCCATCACTTTTAATTTTTTGATTCTCAATGCTAAGAACTTCTACTCAGCCTTTGATGCTCTCTTTTCTCCATTTTTTTCCTTCTCCGACATGAATCGTTTCTTTTATACAGTAGGGTTAATATTCCTCTTCAGCTTCTTCATACTCTATTCTCCGAAGACATCCGACTTGTCAAATAACGTGGACCTTCATCAACAGCTATTGATTTCTCTACAGAAGGGTAAATCTCTGAATTCTGATGTCAGGAAAGGAAAAAAAAATCCCATTTCTGTTTATTGATTTTTTTTCCTGTCAATCCTTTTCTTTTTTTTCAATTCTTTAGAAGAAGAACGATGTGACTTGTTTAGTGGATACTGGGTTCAAGACCTGAGAGGTTCTCAATATACAAATGTAAGCTGTTCATCTATCCCTGAATCGAAGAATTGTTTCATGCAAGGAAGGCCAGACGCAGGATTTTCGCAGTGGAGGTGGAAACCTGACGGGTGTGAGCTTCCAAGATTTGATCCCGGAACATTTTTTGAGATTGTCAGGGGAAAGACGATGGCGTTTATCGGAGACTCGGTCGCTCGAAACCATGTAGAATCACTTCTCTGCCTCTTGTCATCGGTTAGTTCATGTAACTCTTTTCCTGTAGTTGACTTGGTAAAATCAATGGATTGTATATCCCATTGAATTTGGAACGGAATCCCCCATTTTTATGACCTCTGTGTCTAACAGATTTTGAACTTTTTCAGGAAGAAATGCCACTGGGCATCTACAAGGATACTGAAGATCGTACGAGAACATGGTATTTTCCTCACAGTAATTTTACCCTAATGGTCATCTGGACAAGATTCCTAGTACTTGATGAGGAGAGGGTGATTAATGGTAGTGTTACAGGTGTTTTTGACCTGCATCTAGATAAGATGGACAAGAACTGGGCAAACAAACTCCCAGAAATAGACTACGCAATCCTATCGGATGCTCATTGGTTCTTCAGGAAGAACTACTTGTACGAGAAAGGCAAGAACATAGGATGCATATTCTGCGGTGAACCAGGCATCAAAAGCTTGGACATTGATTCCGCCCTCCAGATGGTAATCAAGGTTGTGCTCAATTATATCAACAACTGCAAAAAGTGCAGGAATATTTTGACTGTGTTAAGGACATTCTCACCTGCACATTTTGCGGATGGAGCATGGGACACAGGAGGGAGCTGCAATAGAACACATCCACTCGGTGAGAAAGAGATCGACTTGGCAAGTTTAGACTGGAAAATCAGAAGCATTCAAGTAGAAGAAATTAAAAGAGTAAGACCAGTAGCAAGGAGAAGGAAAAAATTTGAAGTTTTGGATGTCACCAAGGCTATGCTGATGAGACCTGACGGGCACCCTAATTCCTACTGGGGTAACAAATGGATGAAAGGTTACAACGACTGTGTCCATTGGTGCATGCCAGGACCCATCGATGCATGGAATGATTTCTTGATAGCATTGCTTAGAAGACATGCATTTACCGATTTCACCTGGTCATGACCTGAAGCTAAAATGTGGTACTCTCCCTACAGGTTTGCATGGAGAATAATTGATAGTTCTGTCATTTCTTTCCCAGATATAAAAATGATAGTTAAATTTCTTTCTACCATTCAACTATACTGAACACCATGGCAGAAAATGCATCCATCCTCTCAAAAGCTCCTGGAAGCATGAAATCCTAGGTGCTAGTATGATCCAACTTTAAAAAAAAAAAAAAGAAATGGAAAAACTCATGCAAACTCAGCAGTGTCCTTCAAAAAAAAATTTTAGATTCGAGATTTGCAAATAAGGACCCTCCATCTATGTAGGGTCAGTAATTCATGAAGCAGTAGCGCCTAAATTCAAGAAACACTATCGTCTACTGCTCTTTCCAGAAATGCAAGAAACTACGATCCCAAAATAATCTGATGCAGCAGAAGTACATGCAAAAGTCTAAGCTGATCATGGATATCCATTTATGGAATTCGATTAATCATTGGTTAAGTGAAATGATTTGCAGAAGACCAAGTATCAAAATCGTATTGCATTAAAATATGACTAATCCAACTATACATGAATTCACCAGCAGCTAAACACATTTGTGCACCTCTGTTCCATTGCATTTGAGATTCTAAGTTTCAACTTCTGTTATCCTTGAAAATCTAAACCATCCAAGGAAAATTAAATCAACTTGAGAAGTATTACTACCCCCCTTGAGAAAGCTGGACAGAAGCATCACGAATCATATCAACTAGCTATTCATTTAGCGCTTCAAGATCACCAGAGTGGCATAGTTGACGGTGGAAAGGGGTAAGGTAATTTGCAGCAACTTCAGCCAATTTTGCAAGGAGAGAATTCTGAAGCAATATTGATTATTTTAGTAGACAGGTGTCTGGCTGAATCCATAAAAGATACAATCACTTTGTAGCTGAACGTTAAATTCCTTTTTTTTGGTTAAAAATGTTTGAAATCCAACAACAAGACTCACACAAAATCTAGATTACAAATTAAGAGAATTAATTTAAATTGGTAATAAAACAATATCATTTTTTTTTCAAGTTTTAACCAGATAAACTCACTCCCAAGTTGATCCGCCAGTGAAGTCTATAACAATAGGATTTGGAAAGCATGGAACAAAAGGCAACCTTAATTTAGTCAAATTAAAACCATTAATTAACATCAACTTGATCTTATCACTTCTTTTCTCGACTTTCTTGAAGCAAACTAGAAAAAGAATACAAGAAAACGGTCCATTAACATTCCTCAACCTTTGGTGGACGCAAGAGGAGTGATAAAACTCGTATATTTTTATGTTTTAAAAGTGTTTTTTTTTTAATATTTATTTAAATTAATATTTTTAGTATTTTCAAATCATTTCAATATATAAACATTAAAAACAAAATTTTAAAAAAAATACATTGCGCTCTTAATCTTCTTTGCAGCACCATCAGGGTTGTCATGGTGAGGCTGAGACTGGTCAGGGTTGGACATTTTGCATGTAGCAGTAAGGGTAGGCTTATTATTATGAGCACTAGAGAAGAGATCAACTGGTTCGGAATCAGCAATCTTCCCTCTTTGCCATTAACATTTCATCTTCTGATAGCTTTGCCTGTGCTGTTCCATGCTTTACATCATCCTTACTCTTTGCCATCTTTCTCTCTATGATCTGTCTGATATCTGTAATTTAGGAAATGTTTCTCCTATGTGTTGGCTTAGAAGATGCATATGCCCTTCCATTTTACATGCAGTCATTGAAGCTCTAAGCTGGGTTTGACAGGTGTGGCTGAAAATGCTAGGTGGCTCGTGTTCTTGTTTGCACGTCGATATTCACGCTTGTTAATTAGACCCCGCCCAGCTATTACACAGAAAATCTAAGTTAATTTACAGATCAACAGCTCGATCCCATACTACTTTTTTAAATTTATTTTCATGTGGATTTGATTGAATTTAAAATATATTTATTCAATCAATTAAATTATAAATCAATTAAGTTATGTCAAGTTAATATCTTTTTTTAATTTAAATTAAAACTAGTTATTAATTTTAGATTGTTTTTTATTTATTAACATTAATATCCGGGTTTGTTTGCGTGTATATCAATTAATCCAATGAAATCAGTTTTAAATTATTAATTTCTAGTCGGATGGAGTTTAATAATTAATTTAATTTTATCCTCCTATATAAAAATGTTTTCCTTAGATTTTTTTTATTTTAAGAAAAAATTTCAAGTCCCAAGCATCAAATCCTAAATCACCATTTTCTAGTTGAGTTTTAGATAAATTATCTAAATCATGATCATGAGAAATTCTCCTCTTTTTTTTTTATCAATTTCTGCTTAATTTTAAATGATAATATAAAAAGCAATTGATAATTAAATTTCAAAGGAGATAATTAAATAGAAAACAACTAATTTATAAATGATTCACTACTTGACATTGATTAATAGGTGCATCAATTAGCTAAACCTACCATGTGTGTTAGAAATGGAACAAATTTTACTAAGTAAATGTAAATTGTGTATTTAATATTTTGATGTAGATTATTTATAAAAAAAAAATTTATTTGAAAAATATATTAAAATAATTTTTAAATGAGCACATCAAAACTATCAAGAAATACTAAAAAAATCAATATGTTGTCTTCTTAAATGAAATGTATTTTAAAAATAAAAATTACAGCATTTTCAAACACTCATTAGCAATAAATTCTGTAAATTGTTGGATCTATATCATTTTCAAGAATAATTTAATTTTCTTTTTATTAACTAAGTTCATGCCGAAGCCTAGTTCAAAAGATAGATAGGATCATGAGATTATAGTTGTTTGACTTGATTTTTCTTGATAAGTTGATATAAAAGTTTTATTATAAATTGAATAAAAAATATTAATCTAATAAAATTTAGTTTACTTGATTATATATTTTTAATCATATGACAAAACATATATTAAGCTTGGTATGTATTAGTTGTTATTTTTCAAAGTATTTTTTTGTCTGAAAATATATTAAAATAATATATATTTTAAATTTTTTTAAATTTATTTTTAACATTAATACAATATAAAAATAAAAAATTAATTTAAAATAAAAATAAAATAATTTTTTAAATTCGTATTTAAACGCAATACAATGGAATTAACACTAAAAGAAAAATGAAATGATTGACTCACTCACCCATAAGTTAATCTTAAGACTTTTTTTTCTAGAAGTTTCTTACCAGGTCTTACAGCTATGCAAAGGACTAGTAATTAGGTAAACGACAACGCGTGCCCTACACCGCGAGCATAGTTTGAAAAATAAGAGAGTGGAAACGTCTCTCTCTTCGGTGTTTTTGATGGTATCCTCTACAGCATACACTTGGAGGATAATGAAACGAGAGGGCTGCAAAGTTACGGATAGAATGAGACTGGACTGAACCTCAAGAGCAGCACAAGAAGACCCTCCTTCAAACACAGCTTTTCTCCTCCCTCAACCCCAGTCCTGCATTTTCGGCTTCAACTTTTTACATGGTATAAGTGATACAGTGTATGTTAACACTTTTTTCTTCAATTTTTTTCCTTTTTTTAAGTTGTTCTTTTAGTTCGTTATTGCTTAAAGTCTTAATTTTTAAGTCTTCAATCACTTAGGGAAACCACAAAGTTTTGATCTTTTTGGTCTGTGCTAAAGAGCCAAAGCTGAAATTTTGAATTTTGCTTTTCATTATCTGTTGGCAATGGCAACTTTGGTGAATTCGGTGTCTCCTTTAACAAGCCCTTCTCCAGAGACTGCGCGAACAGCTTGTGGGTTCTTTTCTAATGTCCCAAATTTCTATTCTTTTTCACTAAACAAAGGTTTCACTAGAGTTTTGGCATCAACCCAGATTACAATTTCACCTAAAGACTCTGTTTTGACACTGCCCAATTGGAAGGTTGGTAGGAATGGCACAAGAAATAGGGAGATTAGGCTTAATGATGCGTTTTTCCATTTGGAGTTTATTGTTGGGAAGGGTCATAAACCTGATGTTGCTCAAGCAACACAGCTATTGTACGATTTGTGCAAGTCGAATAAGATGAAGAAAGCGACGAGGGTGATGGAAATGATGATTGAGTCTGGTATTATTCCTGATGCAGCTTCTTATACTTTTTTGGTGAACAATTTGTGTAAGAGAGGAAATATTGGGCATGCAATGCAATTAGTTGAGAAAATGGAGGAAAATGGCTATCCAACCAACACGGTTACCTATAATTCGCTTGTTAGAGGGCTTTGCATGCATGGAAACTTGAATCAAAGCTTGCAGTTACTAGATAAGCTGATGTGGAAAGGGTTGGTCCCGAATGAATTTACTTATTCTTTCTTGCTTGAAGCAGCTTACAAGGAGAGAGGTGTGAACGAAGCGATGAAGCTTTTGGATGAGATAATTGCGAAGGGTTGGCAGCCTAACTTGGTTAGTTACAATGTTTTATTAACTGGATTGTGCAAGGAAGGCAGGACGGAAGAGGCAATTCGGTTCTTCAGGGATTTGCCATCAAAGGGATTTAATCCGAATGTTGTGAGTTATAATATTATACTCAGGAGTTTGTGCCATGAAGGAAGATGGGAGGAGGCAAACCAGCTCCTGGCTGAGATGGATTCTGAGGAGCGCTCACCTTCTCTGGTTACATACAATATACTAATTGGTTCGCTTGCCTTCCATGGCAGGATTGAACATGCATTTGAAGTTTTGGATGAAATGGTTAGGGCATCATTTAAGCCCTCTGCCACAACCTATAACCCTATAATTGCTCATCTTTGCAAAGAGGGGAAGTTGGACCTTGTGATTAAGTGTCTAGACCAAATGATTCATCACCGCTGTAATCCCAATGAGGGAACGTTTAATGCCATTGCTGTGCTTTGCAAGCAGGGAAGGGTGCCAGAGGCATTCTCCATAATTCAAAACTTGGGTAATAAGCAAAGGTCATCCACCCATGACTTTTACAAAGGTGTGATTACGAGCTTGTGTAGAAAAGGGAACACGCATCCAGCATTTCAGCTTTTATACGAGATGACAAAGTTTGGATTTGTTCCTGATCCTTATACCTATTCATCTTTGATTAGAGGGTTGTGCATTGAGGGAATGCTGGATGAGGCCTTGGAGATTTTCAGGCTATTGGAAGAAAATGACTATAGGCCTATTCTTGACAATTTCAATGCCCTTATACTTGGATTTTGTAAATCTGGTAGAACAGATTTGTCCCTGGATATTTTTGAGATGATGGTTGAGAAAGGATACACACCGAATGAAACAACTTATACCATTATAGTAGAAGGGATTGCCCATGAAGAAGAAAAAGAGCTGGCAGCAGAAGTTTTAAAAGAGTTGCTCCTCAGACAAGTCATGAGAAGAAATACAGCGGAAAGACTTGTTTTGCAATACAACCTTGAGGCTTTACCAATATGAAATTGTATGCATCATCCAAGATTAAGAACACGAAAGGGGAACATGGAATGAAGATACTTTGAGCAAGCGTGTTCATCAATACCAATGTCCATGCTTCGTCAGAAATTTGTATTGTGACATTCCGATCAAGACTGGGAAATCAAGGATTCTGCATATTGAAATTGAAAGAGATTGTCACAACACTGGAATGTGTTGAATATTTTGAAAATGAGGAAGGAGCACAGGTTCAAACAATAGGATTCTTGGCTATGTACTTTTATTCCTGTATTCGCTTCACCCTGGGTTCTGTGAGCTGAACATTGTACAGAGAACTTGCATCTTTATTTTATGCTGTGCAAGTCAAATTTCACGATTCATCTGACATATGATCGTACAAATTATTCATTATGACTTGGGTTCTTCACTCGTGATCGAAAATGCTTGTGGCTCCGCTCCCCTTATGTATGCAGTATGATCCTGGCTGACCCCTAAATTCTTGCAAGGTTCTGCATCTGATTTGGTGCCATTTGTGTTGATGTAAATTGCTTTGCCCTGCAATATGAGAACATATATCATAGAAACCATCTTGCCTGCGTGCCTCGCGCATTTACTTGTTCGTGTTAATGTTCATCTTATGCCAGAGAGGCAAAATCCGTTGATTTCAAAGAGAGCGAACAAGATCCTGTTTCACCGCGGCTTGCCCATCAAGTTGACAAGGCAGGATCACCCTTGCCATATTATTGCTAGACTCGTTCCTTTTGTTCAGTATTCACAATTCCGTAACTGAGATGAAAAGCCTGGAAAAGCATTCTCCAAAATCAATCCAGCATTTGTTTACGCCACCCTGGGCAGTAGTTCATGAGCCTTTGCCAACATAATTCGAACATCTATCACAATTCCAGATTTGTTTATGTTTTTGTCTTTCCATGGACAGCAGTTCATGAACTTTCAGAATCTTTTTGCGTTTTTCTTTGGGGGAAGACTAACATAAACTATACACCCAAACATAGCAACTCATGAATCGAAAAAGGCTTACATAAGCCATACAACACAAACAATCCTTACACCACTCTAGATTCCAGCCACTTTGCGTAATGGGGTCGAAGGGAGTTTGAACTGTTAAGGAATTACCGGAGCGCACAGAGAAGGGGGAGAGAATACAGAAATACGCCCTTGACTATACGGAGGATAAGAAATTAGGCAGGACTGATTTCCCTTCTTATCTTATTGTTGAGACAGGAAAGCAGTCAAGCCAGTCGACGCATCTATCAGCAGTAGGAGTAGGACGTAGCGCATAAGAGGGTCTTAGGAATCGTAACAACTAACAATTAAACTCATATTCAAAGCAGGCGAAATTCAGTACAAGGCAGATGTAAATCAAGAAGGTTTGTGATTCCATGGCATATCTAACGGTTAAAACCACCTTCGGATGCCACATCTTGCATTCCTTGTGAATTAGAAACCTATCGCCTATCAGATAGGTCTGTTTCAAAAATAGCCACTGAGCGATAAACTTGTACAAGGCAGAAGTAAATCAAGAAGGTGTGTGATTCCGTGGCATATCCAATGGTTAAAACCACCTTCAGATGCCACTTCTTGCATTCCTAGTGAATTAGAAACCTATCGCCTATCAGAAAGGTCTTTAAAAAATCAGCCACGAAGACTCTAAACCATGCTCAAACTCTAGTAAAAATCTCGATCACCATTGTGGAAAACAATTCATAGAAGTTCATTGCTGTTTTAATCATTTTATAACAAAGTTTCATTCATCCATCCATAAGCAATATATTAAAGTAAAGTCGTCAAATACAACACAAAATTAAAGCCAACAGAATACTAAAAGCAGAAGCAGTCTTAAAACCATACAAGATGAAACATTCCCTAATACACATCCCTCATCCCCACAGCTTCACGCAGCACAAAGCCATAAGCATCATAGGCATGTACCAGTAGAAAAAAGATCCATCTTGTCCAAGCCCGCAGCCTACTTGGATCTCTGCCTCATCTTTCTGCGCTTCCTCTTCAACCTCCTCATACGCTTCTTCTTCCACTGAAAAGAACAAAAAATAACAAAACAATTAGCCTCCTCACAATTTAGTCACCAAAACACAAGGCACCAGCAACAACACAAACACAACCACAAACACCTTCCGAAACAGATCCCAAGAATTCCACAGCGGTCACAAACTCAAAAACGCTTTACATGTTTAAATAGGCACCAAGTCTTGAAAGAATCAATGGATCTCAAATCAAACAAACCAAGTTACACGAAACAAAGGCACTAAGACCAGCAAAAGAAAAAACTGTAAGGCAAACTCAACATCGCATAAAAATAGTGTCTAAACAGCATTAATAACATGTAAATTCCAAGATTAACGAAATTATTTGGCAAAATCTCTTGTTTCGCAAAAAAAAGAAGCAAAAACAAGCATTCTTCCAACCTAACAAATCACAAGTTTTAGACAAGAAAAGCACACAGATTTGATTAGCTAGCTAAAAACTAAAACCCCAGATTACAAACATAGAGAAAGATTCCACAGGAATAAAAAAGAAACGAACTTGAAGCAGAGATTTAAGAAACCATGATCACTATATATACCAGATTAGATAATCTAAACAACACCCGTTGCACAGAATCATTCTGAGTTAACACCCATTAAGGGTAATAAAGAGAGGAGGACATACCTTAGCTCTCATCCTGGATCAGAGGTATCTGTTTCCTTGTAGATCTCTTTCTCAATTAGCCGATGTAGAGTGGATGAGATTCCTGGAGAGTGAATTCTTGAGAGAAAGATGGGGTTCTATGCATTTTATAGGCACAGGGTTTTTAGGGTTTGAGAGTCACGGTTGAGGGGTATTCTTGTCCAATATGTTTGCTCTTTTTTCTTTCTTTTCCTTTTCTCTTTTTTGTGATATTATTTAGCAATTTTTGAAGGAATTGAACCTTGTCAATTCTATTATGGTTTTATGCTGTATTTTTTAATATTATGACGTCACCATTATCTAATCTCTGGCAAAATCAACAAATTAAGAACTTCTAACAGTGGGAGTGGAAAAAAATTAGGCTAGTTGCAACTTCCAGCATTGTATTATTTTTAAAATTCTTTTTTTACAGTGCTAGTTATTTTTTTACTGTACTATTTTGAAAAAAAAAAAACTCTTAATAATTAGTTAATCTGTTTATTTAGCATGGCCTGTAAAAGAGAAGAAGCCCATAATGGGCCAGACCAAATACTCAAGAAGAAGCCCATAATGGGCCAGACCAAATACTCAAGAAGAAGCCCATAATGGGCCAGACCAAATACTCAAGAAGAAGCCCATTCGGAAATCCAATTCCCTCATAAATGCCATTTCCTTCCCCTGGGAAAGGAATTCCACTCCACTGAAACAGAGCGAAGGGAAAGGGCTCTCTTGCTGACTGGCATCATAGATGGACCCATCAGTTTCTACGGGTGAAAATCCGGATTCCAACGAAAATAATCCTCAAGAATCTGAATCTGAATCCAATAACAGCCGCAGTGATGCATTAGGCAAGGCTTTATCAACGATGCTGGCCAATGTTATTAAGGATCTCGACTCTAAAGCTCAAGACACTCTCAATAGCCAAGATAAACTTAATTCTGCTATTGATCGTCTTACTAGAGGTAAATTCTTCTTCCTTTTTAATCTCATTATGGTCTTGTAATTCTATGCTTTTAGAAAAGGTGCTTGAGATTGTAATTCTATGCTTTTAGAAAAGGTGCTTGAGATAAGATAAGTAGCTTCTTCTCCTCGGCTTTTTTCTACTTGTAATGTTTGCAAGTCACCTGGTTTTGCTATAAAATTTTATTTTTAGGCCTTCTTGGGTTGCTAAAATGAGACCCTTTTGATGGGTTTTTGTTTCCAAAGTGATTTCTTTTCTTTTGGAGAAATGCTTTTGATCAATTTAGAAATGGACTCAGTATCATAAATGGTCAGTTTAATCTGTCTCTGTAATGTGATTAGTAAAGATTTTGCTACACATCAGCTGTTTTTTTTATGCTACTGAATACACAACTGTGATTTGATGCTAGCAACAAGTGGAATAGTTATTAGACTTTCTCATTTTCTTTATTAATTATTTGATGGATTTAACATGAGTTTTTTCATGCCCACATACCTGGTTATCTTTTGGAGTATGTAATATTTAATAAACAAATATACGACGACAACATCTATAATTATATTGAAAGAATGGAGCAGCTCATTGAGCTCCAGTATCAAGCAGTTCAAATCAAGACGGACAAAGCTTCCCATAGTGCATGCAATTTGAATTGGTCTTTATTCTTTTTCTGCATTGATCCTTAAGGTGATTGATTATTCTATATTATGGAGCATTTGAGTCTGGATCATCGATAAAAAAAATTGTGTTTTCAGAGCTTGATCAGTTGTTGGAAGATGCACCCTTGCCGTTTATCATGCAGCATGCAGCAAAGATTTCAGGTGTTCGAAAGAGAGTTTCATCATTGAATTCTGTTCTAAAATCAATACAGAAACGTGTTGACAATATAGACCGACTGCTATCTGTGGGCATGCTTCAGGGTACCTATATCTCTTCTTATGTTGCATGATCTATTTTTATATCATTCCTTTAAGTTTCTTCATCTACAAATTCTATTGTTATATGTCAGTGCTTATATCAAAATACTTTGCAAATTTGTTTATGTAGTTTTGTTGCTGTTGCGTCATGTGTTTTGAAGTCATAAAGTTGGATATAATTTGCAGGGAAGACAACTATGGACAGTTCATCGCAACACTAGTACTAGTCTTGAAGGCTCAGGTACCTTATTTAGTTATGGTTTCCTATTGTGTGGTTTGTGCATCATTTTCTGCCGTAAGGGGCAGTGACTATAGGATTATGAACCGATATATCTCCCAGAAGTTTTGCTGCTAAACTAAGGTTTACCAAATGCAAATGCATGTGTTTTATATGTTTAGATGGCATCCAGTTCCACAAGTTAAGATCAAGGGGGAATGCTTATCAATCAATATCAACAAAACTCAGCCTTGACTCAAGAACATGCTATTAAATTCCATAGAATGTTTTGATTTTTGTTGATTTAATTGAAATTACTCTGTTGATTTATAAAATCCAATTAATGCTCCTCTCTAATTCTACCTATATCATCAGGTTAGCTTGTAAAGGGCATCATCACATAAAGCATTTTTCACAGAAGCTATGAAAAGCCTCTCAATTTTCACCATTCTTCTGCTTGTCATCTTCATTCTTCCAGATAAATATTTCCCATTTGGTTTTAAAACTATGTGCACACCTCTTTTCAAAAAAATAATTAGAAGTGGAGACCTATATAGAGGCTATTTATTTTTACATTTGAAACTGTGTTAATGTGTTTTTAAAGTGAATTTGGTATGAAAAAACATTAAATTTGTATTTTTTTTTAGTGTTTTCTGATGATTTTGATGTACTTGATGTTAAAAATAAAAACAAATCTGATTTTTTTTTTATTTTAATGTATTTTTAAGGGAAAAATACTTTTGAAAAACAAATGTTATAAAGCCATTGCAGGCTTTGTAGCCATCCTGCATAGCAATCATGTTTTTTTTTCTAATGACAAGCAGGGAATAGAAACTCTCATCTAACAATATTTCGATGATTTTGTAAACACAGAACTCCATGTAACTCACACAAGCTTATGGTAATATTTGTGGATATTGTTGAATCCATGCAGGCGAGGAGGAGAACGTTGAAGGTGGTTCTAGCCTTGTTATGTGTGACGAGAAGCTATGGGGAGGTGGCTGCAATGACTCACAATGCCATGCTGCTTGTGTACAAAAAAGACCGGCAGAAGGTGCTCGTGGGTTTTGCTTGACAATTGAAAACCCTAACGACTCTTGTATTTGTCGTTACCCTTGCTAAAAAAGTTACCAACATGTTTATGCTTCATTGAATTTTATCCGTCGAAGGAGCTGATGTTAAACTGAATGCAATAAATCTTCATAAGAAAATTGCTTTGTAATGGTAAATATAATTTAAAATCAATTCAAGAATATTTTTACTGTTTAAATAATAATAATAATTATTATTACTATTATTATTATTATTATTATTATGTAATGACAGCAACATTTATTGTTCTAATTATTAAAAAATTATATAAATCAATTTTTCTCTACATGATATCAAGATCTTGTTGACCAAGTGATCACGAATTTGAATTTTATTATTTTATTTTATTTGATAAAAATTAAATACAAGATACTTTAATTTTAAAAAAATATCAAGCTTATTTTGTTCTATTTTAATAAAAAGAAATCTATACAGGTTTGAAAAGTTTTCATTTAAAAATATGAAGAATAGTTATATGAAAGACTATTATATGTTTTGGGTAATACCATTTACTATTTTTTTTTTTTTTGAGTTAATAAGATTTTACTTGTTAGTTTTGGGTAATACCATTTACTATTTTTTTTTTTTTTTGAGTTAATAAGATTTTACTTGTTACTTATTTTTTAAAAATATTATTTTCCTAGCATTTTATTTTTTATTTTTTTATTTATTGAGAAATAACATATTTTTTATAGCATGAAGAGTAAAAAAAAAATTAGCCATAGGCAGGCCTAGAACCCATTCCCCCAAGAGATTTTTCTGAAGTTGGGCTTAACAAACCCACGAAACCTCCAAACCCTAAAAACCCTAATATCCCTCTTTAAATACACCCCCCGTTTCTTGTTCAGCCACACAAACCTGCCCACAGGTCATCTCTCTGTTCTTGCTAGATCAACCGTGTCTTTCTCTCCCATCAACTTTTTCTTTGCAATGTTGTGATGCGTTTTGATAAAGAAGAAAATGATGATAGTAATTGTCGCCCCAGTCTTACAAGCATCAACTCTTTGATGCTTGATGGTGTTTGACTACTAATATATCTGATTCTCTTCTTCACATAATATTTTTTTCCTTTGCCTTTTGATTTATTGTTCAAGTACTGCTTGTTGAGCATGCAAGAAAGAAAATATGATGATGCTTATCATAGAAAATTCTGTCATCAAACCATGATGATCTCAAAAACATGCACTACCATCTGATTTCTCTTGCACCCTTTTGCTCTGTTCTTGTTTCTTTTTTACTATATAAATCTCTTCTTGAAGATAAAAAATTTTGTTTTTTCAAACGTTTTTATGCAATCTGTGATGTAATTACTTACCCAGTAACTGATTTTACAGTGATTAACATATTTTACAATCACCATCTTTCGACTGAGATTGCACAATTTGCAAGACAAAACTCTCTGATTTGATTTATGTATGCCTGAGGTATCTAATGCCTAGATTTCATTTTCATGGCTAGGTGTTTCGTAAAGAAGGCAGAAAGAAAACTATAAGAACAGGTCTTGCGACACAGTTTGCTTCTTATAATAAGCTTGCTGTTACTTTAACCCTGTTCACATTCTCTTTCTCTGGATAGGAAATCTATCCCAAAAATTGACAGTTCTTCCTTGGATTGGAAGGGTGAGATTAGGTATTGAAAAGAAGAAATTGACCATCCCATTATTATTATTATTCACAAAAGCATGTGAAATTTCCTTGCTCAAATAACAAAGTTAAGGTACAAATCCTGTTAGAATGCAATCTTACCTCATTCAAAAGGAAATAAACGGGACAGGTTTTTTGCTCTTCATTTACAAAGAACAATTGTAAATTTCCAGAGCACTTGAAAAGGAGAGTGATGATTCGGAATTTGTTCCTTAACATGTACTAAAAATTGATACTGCAACGAAAAAAGGAACTGGATGGGGCAGGGTTTTTTCTCCCCAGTCCTTGTCTCGGCAAAGAACAATTGTAAATCCTATAATACTTAAAAATGAGTGATGATTCGGAAGTTGTAACTCAACATGTACTGCAATGAAAATCAGTTTTAAAACTTAACAGGAGTAGAACACAAGGAACTAGAGTCTAGGAACAGGATATTGTTCTTCTTTACAAAAGATGGTATAGTTTGAGCTGGTTAAAACCAGTGAACTAGTTACAATTGGACGGTGGGAATACCATGATATATGTGGAGAATTGTTGACCTATTCTGGTATTTTAGTTCTATGCAAATGCACAACGCAGATTTCAAAACAAAATGGACGTAACTAATAGTTGCTGTATCAACATTTGATAAAACCAGAGTTACCACCAGTTATCAAGGTCCCTTCTTACAAGCCCTCGGCAGTCCCTTCCTTAACCTCTTTAAATCTCGCTTGCCATCCCTCTCGGTTTGATTAGAATCTTCATCGCTAATACCTATTACAAACCAAGTATCAGAAACAGATTCGATATGGTCACTGGTCACCAGTAAACCTGGAACAATTTAACAGCGTTTGACATGAGCATAACCAAAAGTGGTTAAAATGGGGATTGTTCATTGAATCAAGCATCATATTTTAACTGCATGGTGAACATCATAAAAATAGCATATCATTCCATAACATATCAGAAGTGATAGAGTGGAAGTACACCAAGAATTGGATACTAACATGCTGCAATCCAACCATGCTTTCATGAATTGATGCACTAAAAGAAAAGGGATAAAAAAAGAGATACGACGACGAGCAATGTGATTGCAAAAAACAAAATTTCCATAAGTGTAGGCCATCCCAGAAGATATTTTAATTATCTGGCGCAGCACAAAATTTATTAATAAAAGACTTTGATGGCTTACCATCTGAACTGATCATAGCATCATCGTCAACATCTTTTATATCCTGTCTATTTTGTTTTGCAGACACTGTGATCACCCCACGATCAACCTTTTGCTCTGGGATTTCACATGATCCATTGAAAGGACCCATATAACAAAACCTGTTACAATAGAAGCTTACAGTTAAAAAAAGAAGCATTATCACCTGTTCAACAAAAACAAGTATACAATCCATGGACACCAAAATGCATAAAAATGCAGACCAATCCTTCTCATAATGAATGTAAGTACATGCATGTCTGCTAATATTGTTCGATAAAATCTCTAGGTAGCCAATGCATAATACAATCAGAATATAATATACAGCAGGAAAAGAAAAAATTGTTGCCAACAGATGACAACAGGTAAGGACACAGGAGGAGCAGAAGGCATGTTAAGACAATGTCCCATCCAATTGAGAAGGACAACATTGTCACATTAAGCAAAGATCTATTATGGTGAGATGAATATTGGGGACTCAGAAAAGACTTTTCCCTTTACAGCGGAGGATACTCCTGGAGTACGATAGCAAGCCTCTCCCTGGTTGACAGCATCCAGGACAAGGGGGTATCAGTCAACCATCCACCCTCAAAATTCAAATTTGATGAATTGATCTCCTTGTCCTGCCAGGTCGCAAACTATATTCTACCAAGGAGCAATGAAAATTCAAAACATTCCCAACAAAAGAAATGGATCCAGCTTCTACCAAGGAGCAATGAAAATTCAAAACATTCCCAACAAAAGAAATGGATCCAGCTCTCCTATACAACCACAAAGTTACTACAAAATTGATCTGGCTGATAGCAGGAATCGCAGCCCACATAGAATAGCCAAAAAAAAGGCAAAAGACATCCTCCTGTCTTTTGACACAAGTATTTCTCCAAAAGAGTGTTGGATAATAATGAATCATGCTATACAAGACAAGCACAAGAAAGAGTATTCAAGGATATGAATGAATGATCTACTGTGAACAAATGAACAGTAAAACATATGATGAAATGCAATTACCATTCTTCAGGTAATGTTTTAACATCAAACCCCGAACTCAACATCCTCCACTTCCTGCACTTATCACACTGCACCCATTCGTGGTCAGGTTTGTACAGGGAACCACCTTTTTTCTGGAGAAGTAAAGAGTGCATAAATGAAACATGTCTAGGGAAACTGGAAAAAAAAGAAGGAAATCCATAAAGATTCATTAAGAACACACTATGAGTGAATGTAAAAAAATGGGGAAACTGACAAGAAAAAGAACTTCTTGCCGCACCATTGAATATTTGAATCAATCCCCTAATCTAAGATTGTTTCATTTTAAAAATACATGGCAACCAGTCATTGCCAATCAAAAGATAGTTCATCTTCCCAATACATAACCTCTATGCTTGCTAGTTACTACTGAAATTTGGAAGACTAAAGTGTCTAGAAGAAATAAACAACATTTTTCTCAAATAGATTATAGAAGAAAGTAGAACAAGGCAACAAGCTGCATGTCTAAAATAGAACGTCCCCACTACATATCACCAAGCCACTTGAGTTAATTTCTTAGTTGGATAGCAACACAGTAAGCCTGTTATGTCGCATCATCAACCCACCATTCAGACATTTTTCAAAGAGATTTGAAAACTATTTTCCCAGCAATCGGCAAATCCATCTTTGTCATACTATGTTTGTTTCATTCATTGTGTTATATTTGGCAAAATAAAGTGTTCTACATATGCCATATATCTTCTAAAATCTTTTAAGAGCATCCATCAGTATGATGAAGGTTGCATTTTGATGAAAGAAAATTCTAAAAGAACATATACACAGAAAATCAGTGGCGGAAAACTGATCTCATAATTGTTTTTTTTTTTTTTAAATCCCACAATCAATAAAAGGTCCTTACCAACTTCAGCGTTTCAAAATTATTGGTCCAATACTCATCTGCCTTCGCTCCCAGCCACGCCTCTAGTCGAGCATACGGTTCACAATCAAGGAAAGATTGCTTGGCATTATGCACGCCCACCCGGCCATTTCCTTCATTCTGTTCCAGGTTGCCGAAATAGGTTTATCAGTTGAAATGAACAGATTCATGACATACACACATCCTTGGTTTTATCAGCCAGCTTTTGGTTAATTAATAGAGTTAGATTTCAATTTCCACAAAATCAGAAAACTAGAAACATAAGCCCACCATCATAGCTACAGAAAGCTGAAAACTGCAGTTGGTGCTATAATAATACCAGCATCACTATCTTCTCATGCATCCTATAAAATGAATGCAAGTTGGAGGCAAGGGCATTCAAGATGTTGTATGAACAGAAATACCAAATTTTCTTGTAAGCATCATATCCATATTATTACTTTGTATGTATAAAACAGGACCATGAACTCCAAATTTCTGCTCTGTTTGTATCCATGAAACATAGCACTCCATGCACAATTAAATTTTATTTGTAAACTTCAAGTATTTATCTCAGACTTTCAACGACTAGAAAAGAGTAAAGGTATCCAGGCTCATCTTAGATTACCAAACATAATAGTGTTGCAAGAAATATATGTCTACATGTTCTTCAAACCAATCGAGACCAAAAGCAGTCTAAGAAAGCAAGTCTTCTTGCAAGCATCTCTATCTTGTACCAAACGTGCAATGGGAAATAGAACATACAAATAAGCTAAACAACTAAAAATATCTAAAAAGAAACATTGCCTACCATTAAATCAGTAACATCAATGACACCAATCACGCCTCGACCCCAATCGCCATTGTGAATCATGCCACCAACTCTCTTATAAGCCTACAATGGGAAGACAAATGTCAGATTGAAACAATGAAACCTGATGGCACATTAATAAAAGGAATGCGTTGGAATTGATTTGAGATTATAAGGGAAAAGGAATCCTGCCCCAATAAGAAATGGAAAGGCAACTATAATCATATATAAAAATCTGTTTACAAACCAAAATCAAGAGCATTCACGATTAGCATCTCCCTTCCGGTTAGAAAGAGAGAGATCCCTATTTAACATAACTTCTTGGACAGTTAATACAATGTAAACTTGAAACTCAGCTATAGAAATATTGGAAGCCCTAGCAAACTGATTAACCATGAAAAATGATTCCAAGGAACAGAAAGGTAATATACATTTCAATGAGCATCATAAAATGCAATCCAAAGCTCAATTGGCTCCAATGTCATTAAAGAAGATAGGTGAAAGGATGAGAAAAGTGAAAACACACAAGAAAGCAAATGTCACAAGCTGTAAAGAATGGATAAAGTAACATCATAAAACAGAAATTCACCTCAATTAATCGACCATGCCAATACAAAAATATTCCACAATTTGCCTGCTCAAATTCCAACTGAGAGCGACCAAGAGTTAAATGAACACGTTTCCCCATGATGTTACCAGTTGCTTCCGAAGTCTGATTCAAATATTTCGCCAGTGGTCGACTTTTAACCTTCTCAAAAGATAATAACCAATATGAAATGAGAAAGGCATATAGTTAATAACAGACACTACCTAAGAACCAAGAGATCTTATTAACAAGCACGTACCAATGAACCTTGCAGATAAATCCTTATTCGTGGAACTAAGAAGATGACTTCAAGATATGACCTAAGTGAGTAATCTAAAAAAACCTAGAATTAAAGAAAACACAAGATAAGTGAGATTGAATATAGAGCATAGACATTGAGGCACATGGTGTGCATTTGCATACATATTTCCCAACACAAAGTGACATGCATGGGAACTACAGTGTAAATGAAGAGAGAAAAACAATTGTAAGAAAAAAAAGAGTGAAATTTCTGCGGTAACAGATTTTCAGAATTTTAAGAGTGATGGAAAACAGAAAGTGAGAAATTTCAAAACCATGCCATTTCAAATTAGCAGTAGTTTTATACAATGTTCTTGTTAATTATCTATTGACTGCGAAGCAAAGCTCATCACAAACCAAAGCTACTTGTTTTATACTTGTTTCTACTTCACTATCGAACTAAATCAAGAGAAGAATACACTACCGTTTTGCTAATCTGGCCAGGACGAGATCTGAGCCTTCTAGAACGGATCAGAATGTCACCTTTATGAAAGGAGCTCCCACCAGTCAATCCACGATCCCATTCCAAACAATATTGTGATCCCCATTCATCTAAGTTCCATATGAAAATTTGTGTCCCTGTACGGTTTTCACGGAATAAACCTGCTTTTGCACCGATCAAATATTTATCAAAAGGCGAAAATTCCTTAATAACTTTCAGGTTGTACTTTGCTAAAGCTTCCAACTGGACACTAGTGTCGACTTCCATAAACTGTCCTTTTCTGCGGTAGCTTACAATGGGTATCTCAAGATTCTGCAGAATAAAAAATTAAGGTGACAAAACAAATATTAAAGCTAATTAACACAAAAACAGAAATAGGTCACTGCATACATCTTTTCCTTCATTTAAAGATTGTGAAAGAAAGGCTATGGATCTGGAATCATTAGTCTGAGTTATAACCAGAGCATCCCTGCCTAATCTCATTGCTCCAGTCTGAGAAACCCACATCCAGATGATTGCATAGGTGTTAGTAGTTGATCAATACAATTTACAGGCACTTACAACAATTTAGTACTAGAACCGCAAACATAAAAGCAAGAAAGGCTACCTTAAATCCAACACCAAATCTTCCAATGCGATCCGGATCATCGGCCTCAGGTTTCTTGTGCCCAAAACGAACCATTTTCTCTACCTCTCGATGGATCATGCCATGACCATCATCTATAACTGACAGCATAGGAATTTCTTTGCCAGCTCTTTTTGAATATATTTCCTCAATAGAAATGTCCAGTCTGTCAAAAATAAGCCAAGAGATTAGAAGCACATCTAGCAAAATCAATAACGCAATGAAACCAAGACAAGTTAAATGCAAATGTACAAATTAAAATTTATGTATATGAAAGAAGAGGAAAAGAAATAATTAACCAACTGGCTCAATTTAAATTACCTAGTTGCTTCAGCATCCCTGGAATTATCAACAAGCTCAGCTATTGCACCAAAAATCCATGCATAATGCACTTGACCAAGAGTTTCCAGGTAGCTTGGATGTGCCTGAGCATAATTTTTCTCTGATGGTGGAACCTGTTTCGCAGCAAGAGGCTGGTGTCTCCGACAAGTTTCAGTTGCAGTATTGCCACCATGGTGATCTTCAATAGGGCCTTGAAACCTGTCACTAGGAGAGCCATTATCTTCACAGTGTTCTTGACCATCATTCCCACTGCATGTTTTCTCCACCCGATATACAACTTGGACATGGCTAAAATTTGAGTCTTTATCAGGAGGAAGTATGTAGAATTGACAGGACTTAACTTTTGCAATTCCAACCTACAAAAGTTATGATGTCAGTTCTATAAGTTATGCTTCAGGGAACAAAATATAACAGACCAATAGTGATAACTTTAACTCAATCAACATAAAAGGTAAGCCTCATTTTTCCAAACTGGTAGAAGTTAACCCCATGGACTTTGCTTTCTCCATTTCGCATGCACAGATAAAGACTACTTTCTAAATTTTGCTACAGAAAGATCAATGGTTGTAGTGCTCCTTTACTCAGAGAAAAGTATAGATTTGGAGAAAAATACCCATTGGGAGGGGGGAAAGAAAAACAGTTAAAGGAAGCTAAAATATCAAGACTGAATACATTTCATCCAGAAAATAATGATCAATGTTGGCATCTGCAACAGTGTATTTTACATAGTAAATTGCAAGTATGTATTTCTACTACTGGAGGAAATTTGTGCCATGAGGTCAGTCGAGGTAAAATCATTTGGATAACTGTCAACTCAAACGCAACGGATCAAATATTCACATCAAAACCTGACACAAGCATGACTTATTTATCAAACAGGTACCATGAGAATCCAAGAAATCCATTTGATAAACCAGTATGTGTCAGGTTGGCACACCTATTTAACACAAAATAATGGTCTCCGTTTATTTTTCAGTTTATATATTAGTTACACAAGGAAAATGCGCCACTAGCATTCCAACTGTAGTTATTTGAGTGACCCCATGCTATCGATTTATAGCTCAAATTTAGATAATTAGCAAAAAATTCAATTTACATTTTTTTTTTTTTTGGCTAGTACAGGGTAAGTATGTTCATATGGATAGGTAATTAAAATTATTAACAGGCCAAGACAAATGTTTCCAGTCTTGAAATAATAGGCAGCCCTTACCGAGTCTTTCTTTTGAAGATAAGTCAAAAATCTGCCCCATTCAAATTTGTCACGAGAAGACTCGGGAGCAGGACTCAAAAAGCAACTAGGCAGATCACCAAGGATATGTACCCTAGCTCTTGGAACTATATCACTTAAACTCCAGCATTTTGGCCTGACAATTATCTATTAGTCAGAAAATTCAAATTTCTATTCATCAACACTATTGTATAAGTTCAGATGTTGAATCGAACAAGTATATCTATTCAGTGATTTGCACTTACAATAAAAAAAGGTAATGGCACAATAACAAAAAATGTAAAACAAATACCCCTGTTAACAGCAGAATTCCTGCAGAGAACTAAGCAATTACCTGACTATAACAACCTGGAATATGAGCATTCGAAAAGAAAAGTCAGTTTCTCGTATTAGTATTATCACCCAGATGGTCGCTCTTGTTAATTCATGATCAATACATGGTTGAACACTAGCAAAATGACCTGTCTTTTTCTTGTATTTTCTCTGCCTGATTGTATAGGACAAGCCCTTTGCTTTAGTCTTGTTTTTCCTTTTTACAGATAAATATCTTTTTACACAAAGAGATGCAGAAATGACTCAAAGTACAGTAGACCATAACCAACCATTAAGGTATACAGTGAGCCCCGGATTCTACCTGCTAATGATGTGGTGATGAATTGCTGTTAATTACACTCCAGAACAATTTTAGAAAATAGTATCACAAAAAAAAAAAAGAATGATCAGAGAATGAGCGCATACAGTTCTGCAGGAGGATTTAGGCACTGTGTCCGGCATATAGGTTTGTGGTCTTTCATAAGCAAAACGTACGGGTCTGGAAAATCAAAATTACCATGTCATTGTCAACACAGACTTCATGCAAAGGAACCTTCCATATGCACAAATAAGAATTTCTGAATCCAAAACACAGCTTCTATATGGTATTTAAATACATTGTTCACATTGACTTGGCACTTACAGGGCACTTGCCACTTTCATCACTCATTTGTATTTTAAATATCAACACAACAAACACCAACACGGGACACTCTATCACGTAACAAAATTGGCTTTTATTACAGAAATGGATAAAAACTAACCTGGAGCCAAATTTGCTTCTCCCATTTATAAACCTGCCAAATCAAACCAAGTGCCAAGCATAAGATAATGGACTGTTAAACCAAAAACAACAGCACAAGCGAACAACATTGTTAAGAACTACAAACAAACGACAGCATCAACTATTCTCTGAAATGGTGCACAGTCAACTGGCATCCCTTCAAGCCATATTCTTCAGAAATTCTTGAAAATAAACTGAAACTTCCCAACTTCGAACAAATAAACTTTCTTTACTTTTCTTAACCATAAAGGAATCAACATTGAATTTCCATAAGATGATTAACCTGTTTTCAAACGTTGCCAAATACACAGAGAACCAAACTAGAATTCGAGCACAATCACAACTTCCAAAAAGGTTTGTCATTGAACTTTAACAACAAATTAATAGCATCACTGCATGAAATATCAATTTAATGCATATCATATGCATATGAATAAAACTAAAGGCATAGAATAAATGAATCCATCTATACAATCACATTATATTAATTTCAATAAATCCTCACCCAAACACAAGAAACCTAATTACTCATAATCCAGATAAAAATCATATTTTAAGTAATAACAGCATCTAAAACACAAAATGTAATAATCAAAACTCGCAATTTTCCAAATTTGGTATACAGTCACTTAGAAACCCTAAATGTAAAGGCAAGTATACATGCAAAAAAATCAAAATGTAGCACCATGCAATCCCATTCTGAAAAAATAAAAAATATTACGACTGATTTTAAAAAAAAATCAAAAACCCTAGACTAAGCCAGTTGCGATACAGAAAAAAACTTACCAGGAAAATCAAAATCCTCCTCCTCTCTCTTTCTGAAGAAAAACCTTCTCGCTTACTATTTTCGGATACGTAGAGAGTGTGATCGTCGAGAAACACTAAAATTAGTTTTAAAAAATTGATACTTTGAGAACTAAGAAGTTAGAAAGAAACAAAAACAAGAAGCTAAAGAGGTTTTTACTAACAAATAATGCTGCTAACAGAGAAAAGAAGACAACTTGAAATAACCAACGGGAAAAGGAAGATACGTGAGGAAGAGAGTGAGTGAGGAAGAGGGAGAGTAGAAACAGGGGAGAGTGTAGGCACCGTTCAATGCGGCGGTTTTCCTGAGTAATGGCTGTGGTGGTGGTGGTGGTGGTGGTGGTGTGAGGGAAAGTACACGTCCTGCAGACTGTTTTTTCTTTGTTTCGAAAAGGACCGGAAGGCAAAGAGATTTTGAGTGCGCTGTTTTTTTTTGGATTGAATAATCGATACTGGTGGGCCGTGGCAGGTGGCAGGGAGTAATTTTAAACATTTTTTTAAGTCTTAAGGTATATTTTTTCATCCCGGTGATAAAATATAACCTTAAATAATTTTTTCTATTTTATATAAAAAGATACAGGCGAAAAAAAAATGAGATAATTTTATTATTTTTAATGTGTTATAAATTTTATTATATCATTATTATTATTTTTTATCATAAAATTTTCTAATGATAGCAATATTTTATTTTATTTTTTATTATTTTCCACTTTAAAGATAAGAAAAGGTAGTTTTTTTTTTCAGTTATTTAAAAGTTATTAAATTAAGTGTTTTTCTTGTAAGACTAAAACAGACATGATTACTAAATTGGTTGTTTGATGAAAGTAATTTTAATGGAAAATAATTTTAATGTAAAGTGGATTATTGAAAAATAAATTATTATTTCATATTTAATAATTTATAGAAATTGAGATGAAAAACACTTAAATCATACTGTGATTAAGAGTGTGTTTGATAGTGTGTTTCAAATAACTTTTCGTGCTAAAATACATGTTAATGATGTTTTTTTTATTTTTTAAAAATTATTTTTGACATCAGCACATCAAAACGATCCAAAATATACAAACTATATTAAATTTTAGAAAAAAAAAAATTCAATTTTTTTTAGTGGCTGCGTTCCTCAACGAGCCTAACTATTGTTAATATCATAAAATTAGTGGTGCCAAATTTATTAAACGACACTGCACGCATCCCAATATTAAACCTGTTCGGAAACGTGTACATATTTTTTAAAAAAAATTAATTTTTTTTTTTTAAAAATGAATGATGTGAAGGTCAAATGCAAGTTGCCTCTTGCCTGACTAATGTGCTGGATGATCAAAACCTCAGAGGGCTTTCTTTCCTTGCAGAGATTCTATCTCCATCACTGAGCTGTATTAACGATGTAGCAAATAATTATGCCAGGGGAATATATTCCATCATGGACAGCTTGATAGGTGGAAGACAGATGTAGAAAGTAGAAACTAAAAATGGAAGAGGCGCCTACATAATTGACCAGAAATGATTTTTCCATTCATGATACGAATATGGTCTCGATTCTCTTCTATGGGCTATAAATGGAAACTGAAAGCATTTGTTTTGGAGTATAGCCAGAGGAGTGCAAGACTTTAAAATCTCAACAATTATTGTTTATTTATTGAATGTTTTTCGACGATTTCCTTATAATTAATACCATACAATATCGGACGCTGCCAAAGGCAGCAATGAGCGTGAAAAAAGTGGGAGTTCAACTTGAGAGATGTAACTCAAACTCAAGATTACTGGAGATTTATTTTCTAGAAATCTTAGAATTATTAGAGACTTACATGATTATTAACATCAGAGCCCGTAGAATTAATCAAGGTGCGCGCAAGCTGACTCGAATACCACGTTAATCTAAAAAAAAAAAAAGTGAGAGTCAAGATCATGTTCCTCCCATAGTTATTAAACCCGGCCCGACGGGTCGACCCGTGACCCGGTGGCTGAACCGGTTCGGGTTTGTTAAAAGACAAGCAGGTGCAACAACCCGGCAAAACCCAAGCGACCCAGGAGAACCCGGACAAAACCCGGTTCTTCTTCAAATGTGATTTCTGTCATTCGGCTTCTCTTCTTATTTCTTCATCTTCTCTATAATGAGCTGTTGTTTGCAAATGCTCCAGTTGTTCATGGAAGTTGGCCCGACAGAGACAAGCTGGCTGAGAAGTTTGTTGCCATGCGCGAGGCCAGTCTTCGAAAAGAAACACATAAATAAATGGTTTATGCTGTTTGATTTTCAAACCTTTAATGCTACTAAAAAATAAAAATAATGCAGAAAACAAGCAAATCGCCATTGATAGTGATTCCTGCTATTGTTAGTTAATTTTTTGTGGTGAGTTGTTGCTTCATCCTAAAGAGTTAGGTCTCTTGGTTTGGCCAATAGATGGCTAGGGAAAAAAAGGAGGGGCTCTCTAGTTTTAGCTAAAAGGACAGGAGGATGATTGAGAGAGAGAGAGATGAGAAAAGTTGTGGCCGGGTCTATGTGGCAGCTGTTTTGGCCAAGTGAAAAGAAAAGCTTTACTGGTTCTGGAAGAGAAAATCCAAAACAAGGGGGGCGGCGACTTGTTTTTATTTCTGGTAGAGATAGGGAAAATTTAGGGTTGTCTGTGCCCTTCTTTTAATTTTTTTTAATTAAAAAAAATAACATTATTTTGAAATAAAAAAATTTCAAAATATTTTTTAAAATTTTATTATTTATAACATATATAGCCTATATTCACATAGATGTTTTCTTAATTTTTTCAAATGAAATATTAAAAATTTAATATTTTTTTTAAAATTTTTCGGATTGACCCATAAAACCCAGGACCCGGCTCCTTAATCGGGTCAATTCCCGTACCGGGTTTAATAACTATGGATCCTCCTACTTCTTTGATATGAAATTGTATCCTCTCTATCTCGAATAACAATGGCCGCTCCCGCGGACCTTGCAGGTGATGGGATTGTTCCTCATCACGCGCTACTGGGTAATATACTGGGGTTTTTAGAGACTCCCACAGAGGAAAAATATCATGCTTATTTTTATATAAAAAAAAAAACTCCTTGGATGCGTTCAAATTCTTTACTGCTCAACCAGAGTTATATAACAAGGATCCGTTTTCAGCTTAGTTTCACTCAAAGATATGGCAGGGGGGGAGCTTGCTTTCAAATGGAAATAGGTTATCATCATTCTAACATAATTAGCACAACCACCCATGGCATCACTGGCTCCTATCATTAGCGGACCGTTTGAAGCTAGAGAGATGGCTGTTGCAACAGAGAAGAAAATCACCCCTAATTTACCAAGTGCATCAATGTATTTCCTTTCACATTTTTATTCTGAGAACATTCAAAAAAAAAAAAATATTACAAATCTAACAGCATGATTAACTTTATCTATCATCTGATGCAAACTTCGACTCCCATGTTGGCACTGCAAAATCTATGAATTGACACCTAGCAAACAGGACTGTGTTGTCAAACATTTTAACACCTACTTGAGGTTGCACATTGCATAATATTTCCTTTGGAATATAAGAATTTCCTATTAGGAAATCAATCTTCCCAAACATGCAAATCATTATCTGTACTAACCATAACAAATTAACAATGACGATATGACATACCAGGATGGATGAGTGTGCATTTGTTGGAAAAAAAGTACCAGGATCCCAAACTCAAGCTCTCTGAAGAGATTTCATCCAATTGGAAGACTCCAACTGGATTATCCTTTTCAAGTCTCCAGAAAGACAAGGTCCAATTAACAACAACGCATCCTCCCATAGGGCAGAGCAATGATACACTGATTAGTAAGTGCATCCTTCAATGACTGGACCTGGTTTCTGCAAAATATTTACCAGCAAAGGGAGCATTATTTACTCGGCTCAGATGGATTCCAGTTTATTGTCTCCCATATCAGTTGTCGTGAAATGAGGTTTAGAGGGGAAGACGAAGACAGTAGATGCAGCAATTGCGGGTTGAAATGTAGCTGAATATCTTGCTGAGGTCACTGTAACTCGAGGCAATTGTTGTGAACCTGAAGCCAATGGCACAAGCTTGTAGCTAAGGGTGTGCTCAGATTTTGGAAGAACAAAAACTGTGTCACTGTGAGACCCAGATAACACAAAACTCTGTGCATCTGCCAGTGAGAACTTGACCTCTTGAAGCAACCGTGTTTGATTCCGAATTTTAATCAAGTACATAATGGGATCTCCAAGAACAGCATAAGGAGGACATTCCAGACTCAATACCAATGGGGGCGACTCTACTTTTATGTTGGGAAGTTTATGTTTGGTCAAAACCCAATCTTTTTTTGTATCAGAAGTGGACAGATCTTCCTTTTCAGAATTCCTCCTCCATCTTAGAGACACTGACCCCAAATCAAGACTAACAGATTCCACTTCAGGAATGACAGTGAAAACCTTTTTGAACTCTTCTCCAGGAACTAGATGGGCAGGACTTATAAGATCCATGCCACTATGTTGCAAGGTACACGGCCTCTCAACGCCATCATCCACTTCAATAGACATTGACTGTAATAGCAAAGGAACCTCACTGCTGTTCTTGGCACCAATGACTAGTACACTAGTTTCATTAAGAGGAAGTGCCGCCAACTGATCTGATCCAGGGACAGACTTGATTCTTGAGAGCAACAGTGGATCCTGGCGGAATGGCAGCATAAACTGATGGCTAAACACAACAGCAGTCTTTCCTTCAATTTGCAAGCTCTTGTGGACATGGATTCTTTGTGAAGTTGATTCATTGCTATCTGGAAAATAGCCTAATGATACAAAGAGCATAACCGGTTTGGGTCGATGCCACTTAATTTCTAGCTTGCAGGACCATGATTCTCCATCTTTTAAGACCGGAACAGAAACCAAACCAAAAGACTGCTGAATTTTCTTAATTTTGTCAGGACCCACTAGAGATTCATCTTCTCCTTCTGGCCCAGAAACTCCAAGAAGTTCAACATGATGGCTGTCCATAGAGAATGGTTCCTCTTCCCTGGGACTAAACAGCCCACCTCCTTTTACATCTACCAGATTGATTTTCAACTCACCAGAGAATATGGCATGATCCTTGGAGACCACAGTGACAGGAATTTTGAAGCATTCCCCAACTAATGCTGGCCCAGTAGCTCCTAAAATAAGATCCACTTGTGGTTCTGGTTCTTCAACCTGGGCAGCCTTCTGACCAGAAAATGCAAGAGCAGGATCCTTCGTTGGAAAAGTTTCAGCACAGTCTTCAAACTTCCAAAGAGGTAGATCCTCCATCGAAGCAGGACTTTCAGCACCACAACATATTGTGAAGTGGGGTCTCATTTTTGCAATGACATATATGCACTCTAGCTTCCCACTTTGTTCTGCATTAAACCAAACGTGGATATTATTAGTATATGATCTCACCAATCATACTGCAAGGAGATTGTTAGACAAGAAGATAACATGATAAGAAGCTCCAAATATTCAAATCTTCAACAGGATCCATCATCTTTGTCAATTAGGGTAAGGTAGTGCCAATTCGACCCAGTCAAATTGCTAAATGAACTGTGTAGGGATTTGAGATTCATAGGAAAAGGAGCACACAGTAGCACCAACATGTATGGACTATGGACATATTTTATAAGGTAATTTATATTCAAAATCAACAATGAATTCATGACAAGTATTAAGTAAGTCCCTCTCTATCTCTCTCACATAAAACCATACACAAAGATTAGGCTAAAATTCAAAATGGGAGGAGAGGGACACACCACCAGATTATGGAGGCATAATCAATATACAGCAATGCCCAGACCAAGAGCATGGATCACCCCTATGTACTACTCATTATAGGAAATGAAATAGGAGTTGGGGGGTAGAGAAGAGAGAGGGAAGTGGGAGAGAAGAAAAAAGCAGGGTGATAGAAAAACGAGAATATCATTAGAGAGAGAAACAAACTTTAATCTCAATCTCAATGCTTAAATTACAACCGCAAAAATCAGGGTGATAGCTGCTCTTATTTAGGGACCCTAATAGATAAAGGGAATCCTAACTAGGAAATGGAATAGACGCCTGATTGATACATACTTCAAACACTAGATAGGAAATAAAACAAATTTCAAAATCTCAAATAACAATTAAAAATCCAATGCAAATCATCAAATGGTCAACTAATAAACCCCAGAAGTCTGGATTTGTTCTCCTTCACCACCTGGTTCAAACTTCCCAAGTGAAACCATTTCTTATTTGTGTGAGATATGACTTGTGTAAACTGTGATGAGAATGTAAATTTCATAAAATAAATCAACTGACCTGGTTTGACGTCATACGTTAACCTCAGCCATTTGTTTGTAACAAGTGCCAAAGAAGGAGCACTTTCAATTCGCCAACCTTGTTGGCCACTGGATACTGCAGCTGATGGGCTTTCAGAATTTGTGATGACAAAGTTACACTCTGATTGATTAAACTGTACTTCTAATTTATCTATGTCAACAGGTAGAGGTAATTGTGATAGAAGTGACACTGTAATCGAGGTGGATGCTCCTGGCTTAATAACTGGTTCGTGAAAAGCAACTGAAGCAAGAAGTACCAATCTAAGGGGACTAACGAGATCAATTTCAAGATGCAGTGGATTTTCTCCATTCACTTTGAGATCACTATTGCCTTCAACTGATTGTAACCCGGTTTCTCCGCTAACAAGCTCAAAAACCTCCTTGTGTATAATTTCTCTCTGCGCAAGACTTGCAGGACCAGCAGGACCACATTCTTTATACCTGAGAGACTGGATCCCAGAATCCGATGATACAGGCAATGCAGCCAATTCAAGAGAATACTCAACGAACTCTTTCACTCTACCAGATTTCCTTGAGCACTCTCGCAAATAACCCAAGACTTCCCACAACAAAGTGACCCAACCCTCTTGTCTGTATAGAGATGCAACAGCATCAAGTAATTGCTTTGCGTTACTTAAATCACCTACCCCAAAGTATTCCTTTGCCATGTGGAACCCACATAAGTGGGCCATCCTCTGGGCTTTGAGATTAGAGAATGTTTCATAAGCTTTTTTAAGAAGAGCAATAATTTCAAAGGAATCTTGAAATCTTTTTCCTTCTGCAATAGCATAATGAGTGTACTCTTCATCAGTAAGGCTGCAGATTGAATAAACAGCACAAATAATTAGTAGAAGTGGAATACGCAAAGCAAACATTTTGAATACTAATCAGTCAAACTTACGATTGCATGATTAAGGCATCCCCTTGCTCAAGTAACCGAGCAAACTGACCGACATAAATAGAAGGTGCTACAGATTCAGCATTACTATCAATTTCATCAGCAGTTTCAGACATTGTAATTGAAAGTTCCAAAGTAGTTCTCTTCTCCTTCAAGTAGTGTGCAGCTAACTGTTTTGAGATCAAATGTTGTGTTCAACTCAGTAAAAAGTAGAGCCTGATTAAAAAGTACAAGTTTCTAGATGGTAAACAAACATGTAAAAAATTAAATAAATAAAGCAAGAATGAGATTAAGCTGGCTCATACATTTAATTTGCAAGTTATGCAACTAGAATCTTCAAAATGAAGATGCAATCTGAGAAGTTAAGATATAATAAAACCAACACCGCTTGCCCAGAGATTGGACTGACTAAAAATCCATTCAAGTGTAGTACCTTTTCAATGCGAGGTGCATTTGTAGATAAAAATATTGACAAGATATATAAAAAAACATCATTGTCCTCGTCCTTGGAAAATGTTAATACAATACACTGACAGTGTAGTCATGGTTATTAGATTGTTATGGTGACAACTATGGGTTAAAGTATAACTTCAGACTGAAATAAAGAAAATAGGTTAATATGCATGGCAAATCCATGAACCATCAGCTTAAATTTGAGATTTAAGATAATATCAGAACATGACATCAAGACTATCATATATGGTCACACAAGAAACTCCACTATGTTTATCTCCCAAGTGGCATCAAAGCTCATAGTTTGAATGAATGCATGCCATGATGGCACAAACACTACCCTGGTTACTAGGTTTTGCATGGTAGAATGATTAAGAATGAATGGTGATTCTCATGGTTTCTCCTCCCTTGGTCGAGTAGCCTCTTGGTGATCCTCAAAGCAACAAATCATTATCGAAGGATTTTGCTCAAGTTGGGTAGTCCCCAATGTGAATGGCACTAATTCTTGAGGGGGATCTTTATTAGCAACAGGTATGAGTAAGGATTCTACATTAATTAAATGTCAAGAAAGTTAAGACATAAATGGATCCATGACACCTTTGCCCTTTATGCTCAAGGTAGTGAACGATAAAATCATTGAGATTCTCCTACATTTCTCATAAGAAACTTTCCAGTGCTCACCTCTCCATAAAACTACATGCAGGACAAGCACAAAACATGAAAAGAAAAGTACCCCCTCTTCAAAAAAGAGAAAAAAAACAGAAAAAAGAGAGAGAACAAAAAGGAAAGGAAAACAAAATAAAAAAATATGTCTGATTAATTAACAATTCAGCATTGGTCAAATCTTGGACTGCAATAAGGACTGCAATAACCAGTCCCCTTAGGATTTCAAAATGAGTATGCCAATAAGATGCTAAAACTTTTGGTGAAAATCATTTCTCGTCTTTCCTTTTGCTGCTCCTTTTTAATTAAAAGACAGGGTGAAAACATTCATATATCAATTGTAATATGGGGAAACAGCAGTTGCTCCCAAACACAATAAGAAGTTAAAATACCAGGAAGTTATAGAAAGTCACTCACCTGATAATAATAAGCTGGTAGAAATTCCCACTCAGTCAAAGCCAGGTCTGCAGTGCCTGCAGTTGTATTTGAATTGCTATGAATAGTTTTTGAGCTTGTCTCGAGCAATTCAGCAAATACCAGAAATTGTCTGCTCATCCATTCCCAGTGAAGAAATGCAACATCTGTGGGTCCTACAAGCCTCCTGTATGAAACATTATGCTGGCGGAACCATGTAATTGCTTCTACCACCTTTCCACCATGCAATAACAGGGTTGCTATTTTGAAATGCAATTGCTCTGCAACAGTTTTTATCTGAACCAGGCGTTGAATCAATGGCAACTTCTTTGCTGTCCCAACCATCTGATGACAAACTTATTAGTCCAAGTAAAGGAATAGAATCTATGAAAACATTATGTAGCATGAACATAGATAAACAAAAAAAATACGTGTTTGGAATTGTATGGGTAAATGAATATACCTCCCGCAATATTTGATATGCATCCTCATAAAACCTCAAAGCTTCAACCCAATCTCTCCGGAACTCTGCATATACAGCAACCTAGCAATTCAAGACAACAAAGTGAGCAATTTAAACTGACTTACACATTGACTGATATTTAAAATGACAGACCTTGCATATTGTCTTTTGTGGAAGTACTAGATTATATACATTATCTATGCTTACACAAATTCATAAGAACAAGCAGCAAAACACTGCAAGCTCATTCCAAGTTAGCAGTGAATCAAAGGTTTGTGTTACATTTACTGTTAAACATAATCAAAGGATTCTTCATTACTCAAAAGAGGGTTCACTAGCATGACACAATTAAAGTCACAATATAACCATCCAGGCTTCACCAGCACAATTCAATAATCACATAACAAGTTTTAATCTCTTGATCAAACAAAAATGAAAACCCTTACTTTAAAGCAATAGCGAACATTCAACTCATGAGAATTGAAACTCTTCTTTTCAACACGAGTTTTAATCTTCCGCCCTTCATCTTTATAATACACATTCGCTAATTCCGCAAACGTGCCTCGCAGCCTGAAAAATCCGCACTCCACATTCACATTGACCATAAAAACACATAAATCACAAACAACAAGACAACAAAACATGCCTGTCAAGTGATTGTTTCAGTAGCAAATCATCACTAGCATTGAAAATAACAAGATATTTCGCATCAATTTCCGCACGCTTGCGTAACGCAATCATTCGATCCTCACTGATCTCATCTGCATCATGATCAGTAACAATCTAAAAATTACCAAAATCATCAACTTTACCATCTCAATTAATTAGAACATTACAGCATAAAGAAAATTACCATTCGAAGAAGATTGCACAACAACAACAATCAATTTAATATTCTTCGGCCGAGTCGCATTTCTGCTCACCAACAACACAACAAAAATAATTAGCAAGACGGAGCGAAATTAATAGAAAAGAAAAGAAAAACTGCATATTAAGATATTATTTACTTGATATTTTCAATGTCAGTACAAACTTGAAGCCATTGAGCAGGATCGCCAGAAACATGACCGGAGCTAAAAAGAGCAGCGACGACAGACGGAACTCGAGTTCGATGTTTAAGTAGCCAATCTCTCTTTAAAATTCCTCCATTATTAGCTGGATCAGATTTGGTCGGCTTGGAGAGGAGGAGAGTGATTTTGGAGAAATCGGGTAAGGCTAAAGTGTTTATCGGCGGTTGTTCAGCGTTGAGAAAAGAGGAGATTAGCGAGTGGTGATCCGTGCAGCCTACTAGTGAAACCAGTGCTACCGGTGGCGTGCGTAATTCTTCTGGATATTCTTCCATTGCTGTTGAAATGAATTGATTTGGATTTGGATTTGTGTCAAAATCTTCAGTCTGTTTTCTGCCGGTGACGATTTGAAGGGAAGGCATGGACATTTCTTTTTTTCTCCTTTCACATCTTTAGTGGGCTGGATCGGACTGGACCATGTGATCCACCAGAAGCGGATCTGTTGACTGTATCCAGCATTCCGGCCCACTAACTTCTGGTTTTTCCTCTCTCTCTTTTTTCCCCGATATATTTTGCCTACATTTTATTTTTTGTGTTAATTTTTATATATATATATTAACACATACTCTAAATTATGTGGGGAATCATTGTTTCCCCACACACATTTCACTGTGGATTACAACAGTAATCTACCGTGATTCTTCCTCATTTTTTTTTTTTTTTACTTTTCCCTTTTTTTTTCGTTTTTTTTTTCAACTTTCCTAATTTTTCTTTTTTTTCATTTATTTTTTCTTTTGTTTTTTCCAAAATTATTTTTGTTAAATTTACTTTTTAAATATTGACCTGGTTAAAATTTTTGCTTTATAATTTTTTTCTTGAAAATACTGTGGATTGCTGCGATGTATTTCTACATAGTTTTTCTATTTTATTTCTTTATTTTTTAAAATTATATTTTTTGATTTTTTTTAATATGAAGCTTATTGAGAATTTAGTTTTGTAATTTTTTTTTCTTTAAAACATTGTTTATTGCTACAGTGTTTCTCCGCATGGTTTTTTTTATGATTTTCTCCGAAATTATCTTTTTTTATTTTATTTTTTAATATTGAGCTGGTTAAAAATTACAGTTACAATATGTGAGGAAAACACTTTAACTTTCCTCGAAAATTACTGTTGGTTACTACAGTGTTTTTTCCCACATGGTTTTTTTTCTGTTTTTGTTATGTTTTTCCCTAAAATTATCTTCGTCAATTTTATTTTTTAAATATTAAGCTGGTTAAGAATTGTAATTACAAGTAAATACAAGTTTTTCCTCAAAAAACACTATGGATTGATACAGTTTTTTCTCACATAGTTTTTTTCCAGTTTCTTTTGTGTTTTTTTTTTTGTAATATTTTTTTCCAAAATCATTTTCGTCGATTTTATTTTTTTAAATATTGAGTTGGTTAAAATTTAACTTTGTAATAAAGCTTAATCATGTGGGGAAAGTATTGTAGCTTTGCTCATAAAACATTGTGGATTGCTACGGTGTCTCTCCGCATAGTTTTTTTTGTTATAATTTTTTTCAAATTATCTTTTTTAATTTTATTTTTTTAATATTGAGTTGTTTATGAATTACAATTACAAGTCATTACAAATAAGGCTAAATCATATGGGGAAGCACTGTAGCTTTCATCACAAAACACTGTGAATTGCTACAGTGTTTCCAACATGATTTTTTCCCCCTTTTTTAGTATTTGTTTTTTTTTTCTAAAATTATCTATGTTGATTTTTTTTTAATATTTAGCCGATTAAGAATTTAGCTTTGTTATTTTTTTTCTTGAAAACACTGTGAATTGTTGTAGTGTTTTCCCATGTGATTTTTTTATGATTTTTTCCAAAATTATCTTTGTCGATTTTTTTTTTAATATTGAGTTGGTTAAGAATTATAATTACAATAAAGCTAAATCATATGAGGAAAGCGTTGTAGTTTTTCTCACAAAACACTGTGGATTGCTACAATATTTCTCTAAATAGTTTTTTAGTTTATTTTATTGGGAAAAACGCTATAATTTTCCTCACAAAATATTGTCAATTACTGCAACATTTTTTCTCATGGGTTTTTTTCCTTCCAAAATTATCTTTGTTGGTTTTTTTTAATATTAAGTTGGTAGAGAATTTAGCTTTGTATTTTTTTTTTGCTTTTTATTAACTGAAAAGCTAAATCATATGGCGAAAGCACTGTATCTTTCCTCACAAAACACTGTAGATTGCTACAAATCATTTTGTTCAGTCTCTAAGTTTTTGATCACCAACACAACTTTTTTTTTCCGTCATGAAATATTTGCTCCATCATACCTTTAATTTCTATTACTTATTTAGCGCTGGTTCACAATTATAACACTATCAAGTGCATTTGTTTTATAAGCCCGCGGCAGCGCGCGGGCAAGTCATCTCGTGTGTATATATATATATATATATATATATATATATATATATATATATAGAAGAGAGCGTTAGGAGAATCCTATTGACTGTAGCTTTCTCCCTGCCTCATGGAAAAGCATGACCTCTGTCGCCCAGCAATCTCACAGTTACTGGTCTGTGAAGATACATTGTCAGTTGCTCCATTTTATTTGACAAAGCTAAACATAAATTTATGCTTGAGAGGTGATTGTCCATGTACTAACAAGAGGGAGATTCTAAAAAAAAAGGAGTGATGATAGCCTTCTAAACTGCTTGATTCTCACAAGTGAACAGAAAATCTCACCTGAGTGAGACCCCATATATCCTCCTTATGAGAAGTTTGGTTTCGAACTCCGATTCAACTAGGAAAAGCATACCATGCCATTGTGCCTTGAAATATCCACATCTCAAGTTGACATTGATTGATAGAATTTTTTGATACGTGTGAACACTACTAGTGAGGAACATGGACTAGAAGCAGAGCTAATATTTGCCCGCTCTAGACCAGTCTCAGGTTCTTCAGTTAAAACAGATAGCACGCCTCCTGCATACTTCACGTAGCCAGAAATGAAATGTTTAATCCGCATCAAAAGCACCATGCGTGAACAGTTGGGTTTCACACTTGAAACAGATACAAAGACCGAGAGTACTTGGATTTTGGCAATCAAGCGTGGACGAGCAGGTTTGAGAGAGTTAGTTCAGTTCAGGATAGGGGCAATGGGAGGGAGCATAGCTGCTGGGACTTGGGAGTTACCTTAAAAATAATTCAAAGCAATTCACTTTCTGAAACAACTTTAAACACGGACAGCACATAATTAACAACCTTTCATTGTATCAGAATGTCACAAGCACAAACTTTTAATCTTCATCCATTAACAAGTTGCAAGGTCTAACAGAAACACTTCACAGTATATACGGTTCATATGATTCCAATACTAAATCAGCTATACTGCTGGTGGTCTCATGAAACTAAAAGGCAGACATAACACATCCAATACGCCAACCATGCCTCGATGCTGATTCAGGCACAAAATGCACATCCCCATCCATCCCTCAGCGTGCCTCATATTGCACAACTGCAAGAAGAGAATTTACATGTCAGACACATACCTAAGCACCAATTCCTTAAAATCATCATGTGCAGGGGTTGTGGATTGCAGTTCCAGATACAAATAGTCAGAATTATTGATGGCAAAACCACACAGGATAAAAAGAAGCATATGATAGATAGGTAGTTAACAGCCACACGTCAAAATCATCAAGAAACAACACAAGTCCTAGGTAGACCAAAGTGATATATCCTAGCTACTAAGTGCATAGACTGGCATTGCATCACATGAATTTAGGAAAAAATTCTGAAGTAGGGTTTCCAATGCTTTTTCGACCAATGCAGCATACATTGATGAATCATTTACATATAGAGACAAAAATGCTTAGCCAGTCAACCAAATTATTGTGCCTTGCACACAATTTTTGAAGTCACCACCTTTGCTCTTCATTTGCGTCAATTAGACATATTGATTTTGAACTCCTACCATTAATTCTAAATACAACACACAAGCATAATCTTTAAAGTTCTACCATGACGAACTATCTAAAACAATATAACTTGATGTGTACATCATGCACAACAACCACTGAAAAAGAAAACAAAAACTGAGCTGCTTCACATGAATTGTGTGAAACACTACCGACCACCACCATGATTGAAGTTAGCAACTATTTAGGAAGCAGAAACAACCAAACAGCAATGTGACCACATCAACGAACCAAAGCTCCTTAATTTCTACGCTAAAATGTACATTCATGACACCACCAAAATGCAATATCTACAAACCACCACCCTCACCAAAACCCGCAAATTAAACACAACTAACTATTTCATCGGAAAAAAACATTGCAAATTCTTAACCAACAGGAACCCCTCAAAAAACCAAACAAAACAGTGAGTGTTCAATCCCCCACCCAAAACAAAGAAATATTACAATAACCACCTCAAAAACTTAATCTAACTAACACAAGCCCACATAAAAAACATGAGGGAAACAAAAAAATCAATCAAAAAAATAAAATAAAAACGTACTTCTACGAGTACGCTTCTTGTAAAGAATACGGTAACCGCACTCTCTGCACTGAATAACATCTCCTGGCTTTAAAGTATTCTCCATTCCACAATCTACAAAAATTAAGAAATATATAGATAAAACATGATCAAAAGCAAAATTTAAAAGAAACCCACGATTCTATTTCATTTTCTGTGACAGAACGTGAAATTCTTGCCTCCACAGATGTAGCTGACAGGTTCTGGTTGAGGATCCATAGCTCAGCAGAGAGGGTTTTAGGGTTTCTCTTTTTTTTGGTTTGACAATTTAACGACCTGGCGTGCGCGTTTGAGTTTTATTTCATATTGCCCATAAGTTAGTGTATTTGTGGGGAAGGTTCTAGACTTGGGCCTGTACTGGATCACAGTTACTAGACTTTGTCTAAATAGTTAATTTGGAATTTGGCTGATCCGGCCTGATCCCGAGCTAGATTTCAAAAAATTAGTCAACTCAAAGTTTAAAGTTGACTTAATCAGCTGGACGGATCAAAACATATAACCGGTCAAAACTTAATTTAGCTTTTTTTATTTAATTTTTTTTTAAATAACATCATTTTTATTGATCTATATTAACCCAATCAACGTATATTTTATATCAAATCATGAACAAAATCTGATGCAATAACTTCAAGATTTATTACTTTGTATTGTTTAGAATTTAAAAATTATTAAAAAAAAAATTAATTTGTTCTTTGAAAAGCAAGTCATGAAGTTTCACCATGTTCCAAAGTAATTATAATTACAAGAAACTCTAAAATGTATCATGTTTTTAATATAGCAATTCATGATGAATTTTTTTTACAATTTATTCCTCAAACTTTATTTCTCCAAATCTTTTCTAAAAACCAAAAAGGATGCAAATTATATTTTAGCCTTCCAAGATGAGCTAAATCAGTTTTAAAAAAATGATGTGCGAGGACTGGTTCTCAGACCTAGCAATTAATCTATTATATGAAGAAAATGAGTTTTTAGAAACAATGTTGATAAGCATGGGACCATAGTTAGAAACAAAACTACACTAGTTGCAAAGAGTTATAACCAAGAAGAAGGCATTGACTATGAAAAAACCCATGACAAATTTAAGTTAAGGAGGGACGAAATTGAAATTGAGGGGACCATAGTATAAAAAAAGGATAAAAAAATGGCAGTTTAAAAAGTAGGGCAAAAATTTATTTTGGTCCTCCTTTATTTTAAATTATAACTTTTTTGGTTCCTTAATATTTTAAAATTTTAATTGTGCTACAAAACTTTATTTTTCTTACTTTTCAATCAATTATTTGAAAAATAAAAGAGAAAGTCACCGGATGTTAGTGGTAGAGAGAGAAAATATTGGTTGACATTGATATAACCCACAAAAAAAATTAATTTTGATGTCAATGAGTTTCATTCAATGAAAGGAGTCAAATAGGTGTTCTTTGGCCCTCCTATTGCCCGGGATTGTAGATCTTAGCTTGAGAAGGTTTTTTTTGTTTTAGTTTGATTTTAGATCGATTTTTAGGTTATTTTGAGTCATATACGAGTTTATCAAGTATATCAAGTGTTTGAGTCAATTTTTGAAAAAAAATGGTTGAGAAATAGATGTTTAGGTGAAAAAGTCACTACCTTTGATTTTCAAGTCATCACAGTGACTAGAATCCAAGGAGAAGCAAATAACGCGTTGTCTATTTTACCAGGCGAAATGTCATCAACTTTTTTTTTTCTCTAAAGAATTTAAGGGTATAATACAGGTCAACTACCCCTTAAAAACCTAAAAAAAAAGGAAGTCAAGCCAAGCGTGCTAAGCCACCCAAACAAGGTTTGCATGCATGGATATTTTTTTGTCACTTGGTTTTTTTTCTTCTATTAATTTCATCATTCAATGTTGAGTTCTTATTGATTTTGTTGAGGTTTTTTTTTTTTATTTTAACACATTTTAAATAATTTTTTATAATGTTTTTTAATGCAATACGATTTAATTTTTACTTAGTTCACATATAAGATTTTATTTTTTTTTAATGATATTAGGAGGTATTCTTTTCATGTACCCTACTTAAATTTGTTCTTTAATTTTATCCAATTATTTTATGAAACGTGTCTTTTTTATTTTATTTTATTAAACAAAATATTATTTTCAAGAAATAAAGTTATTAAATATAATTAGGTACAAGTTCCATATTTAATTTCTTAATTTATATTTTATTTATTTAATTAATTAAATATACATGGATAAACTTTGGAGTTTATTATTATAATGTTTTTTTATATAAAAGAAATAGTTAAAAGAGTGCATATTTATTTTTCTTTATGTTGAAAAAAAAAAAAAAAAACCGACGCTAGCAAGTTGATGGCCTACACACGTCGAAATATCTTGTTTTGCAAAGGAAGTCGTAGATGGCCAACTCCTCATCTGTCTTGTTCCCAGCAGAGTTTCGTGAAGTTTTTGTTTTCTCAGCCACAAAACAAGAGAAGTTCACATTAGTTGTCCAGGAAAAAATCAAACAAACAAAATCCATCGTTTCAATGACACTTGACATACATACAGTGATATAGATCGAGCACTGAATATTACTCGCACGTATGTATGTCCAGGTCTCTCTTTTCTCTCCTTAATTTATTCTCCTGTAACAGCTGCACATCCTTTCGTTTCCCTGGCAACATGGGTTTTTCTCAGAACTTGTTTCTGATCATCACAGCTTCAGTGGTCCTTGTTGATGTTGCTACAGCTTGCTCTAATGGACAATGCAAGGTTTTGTGTCTTCTCTTTTACTTGCACGTCATCAAGAATCATTTTAAGCTCTGATTGTTTTTTTTTTTTTTTGCTAATCCATCTTTGTAAATTTCAATATTTAGATACTCGATGAATGTTCATCGAACCAAGATTGTGGAGCTGGACTCTATTGTTTCTCTTGTCCAGCAGGATTTTCAGGCTCTAGATGTGTAAGATCAACCATCACAAACCAATTCAAGCTTCTGGTACTTCCCTATTTCTCTTTTTGCTCAATAATTATGAGGGTCATGAGTTTGCTAGGGCAACATTTATTTCGCACACGCTTGATTGATTCATCTTGACTGGTTTGTTTTGCATTTTGTCTTTACACGATGAACACAACTACACAAGACAGACTTTTGGTTTAGGTCTGTTGCATGATGATACCATGAAGATGGGGAGGGTGAGTGTTACAAATCAAAAGAGGAAAAGTAATAGATATAGGCCATACATTTTCTTCATCAAGTGAGAATTGGAATGAATATTGATGGGAATGTTCTATATCAACCAAGGATTTCTTTCCGGACAATTTCCAGGAAGGTCATCAGCCACAACCACCAGGAATTCACTCTGCACCACGCAAATTGGACGAATATTAGGGTGGCTAGTGTACTGTTGTTTTTGAAATGGAGGGCCTGCCTTGGCCACGGCCCATTTAATAATAGACTGAGACCTGCCTTAATAAAAAGGGGCCCTCCTTAAGATGGAGGAGTACCGACTGAATTTCAGTGACTGTTGATACCGAGTTGCAGAGTAGTGGAACTCTTGTTGTGGCTCAGGAAACTGGTAGATTCAGAATTATAAAGAAGCTGGGAATTCCGAGTGGAAAGCTGGGAATTCCGAGTGGAAAGCTGCAGAATTGGATATTGCATCATAAATTGAATCTTCTGTTCGTAATATCATTTTCAACTTGAATCATTGTTATGCTTATAGGGTGCACCTCGTAAATAAATTTAGTCTGAGGAAGTGTGTAAGCTTTTATGGTTACAGTTTGAAAATGAAAATCACGATCTCAAGAAAGAATTTGGAGTAAAACTGAGCTGACGTAAACGATTTCCTATCTCACAACCATTACACAAATTAAGTAACTTTTCTTCTCTCTCTTCTTAATAGAACAATTCCCTGCCGTTCAACAAATATGCATTTCTGACGACCCACAATGCATTTGCTATTGATGGATACCCATCCCACACCGGAATCCCTCGAATCACAGTCACCAATCAAGAAGACAGCATCACAGAGCAACTAAATGTAAATGTTCTTTCCTTCTTACACATTTCCCTTTTTTCTTCACCATGTTAGAACTTTTTTTTGTCAATTAACAAGTTCCATTAATAATTTGACTGCAGAATGGAGCTCGAGCCTTGATGCTTGATACCTACGATTTTCGTGGAGATGTATGGTTATGCCATTCATTTAAAGGACAATGCTATGACTTTACTGCATTTGTATGTACATTGATTCCCTACTGAGTCATATGATTTTATTTTTCCTTCTATTTTTTATGATGTGTGAAATGTAAATGTTTGCCCCAGTAGGGTCCAGCTATTGACACTCTGAAGGAAATTGAAGCTTTCTTATCAGCAAATCCAACAGAGATTGTTACATTAATCTTAGAAGATTATGTTCAAGCCCCAAATGGACTGACCAAGGTCTTCGCTGATGCTGGTCTAAAGAAATATTGGTTTCCTGTGTCAAAAATGCCCAAAAATGGTCAAGATTGGCCACTAGTTAGTGACATGGTTCAGAACAACCAAAGACTACTTGTTTTCACTTCAATTCAATCCAAGGAAGCAAGTGAAGGCATTGCTTACCAATGGAATTACATGGTTGAAAATCAATGTAAGAAATTTTCTTTCAATTTTTTACTTGTAGAATTTGTGATACCATATGCATATGATATTGGTTTAAACACTTTTTTTTGTGGCAGATGGGGATGATGGCATGAAAGCAGGAAGCTGCCCTAATAGAAAAGAATCACCACCTCTTGACGACAAGAGTAGATCATTGGTGTTGGTAAATTACTTTAGGTCTATTTCCATGAAGAAACTCTCTTGTGAAGATAACTCAGAAAATCTCATGAACATGCTTCGTACTTGTGATGGTGCTGCTGCCAGCAGATGGGCAAATTTTGTTGCTGTAAATTATTACAAGGTATACTTATCACATGCAAATTATCTAATAATTTCAAGTTCAATTAACATTCGAAACAGAATACAAGAGCTCAGAAGAAACATTATATTTTTTTTCTGGGTGCATGGGGCTGCAGAGGAGTGAAGGAGGAGGATCATTTCAAGCTGTGGACTTGCTAAATGGGAAGCTATTGTGCGGGTGTGATGATATCCATGCATGTGTGGTAAGTTCTAACGAGGATTGAGGTTACTAATTGCCATATCAAATTGATTTTAATGCTTGCATTACTACTCCAAACCACATTTTTGTGTTTATTTTACAGTCTTGTGATTGCATGAACTTATTCTTCTGGTTTGGACTCATGTGGACACTAGGGCATGGTCAAATTAGTTCATCAAATCTCCTTCCCAAATCAAGTTTTCCATGATAATGTGATCCCAATTCTGGAAAATTTTATCTAACCATATAATGTATCTTCTTCTGCTTGCAGCCTGGATCCACTTCAGGAGCCTGCTCTCTCTAAATATTACGAGTAGACTAGGAATTCGGGAGGTTTGTATTTTGTAATAAAATTGATCCAATATTACTTGAGAAAATGTTATACATTGTGTAGCTACAGTGCTGGAGCCAAAGAATATTACGTCAACCAAAGTGAAGAAACTTCCTCCAGGTCCAAGAAATTTACCCCCCCGGCCCCAAACTCAAGTGATTTGAGACGGGCTCACGAAGATGACAATTTAATCTAAAAGTCAATGATACTAATCCAACTTTATCTAAATGGATAGATTTTTTTAAGATAGTACTCGAGCGATGATGGTTGTGATATAACTATTATCAAACTGGATATAAAACTTGATTTAAATTTAATTCAAAATATATATTTTATTATACAAATATATAAATAGAATATTTATATATTTTTTTAATATATATGTGTTACTATTTTATTTCTTGTTGTTTAATAAATAATAGTTGAATATTCAATATCTACCTGTAAAACGAATAAGAAATGAATATATATAAACACGGATAGTATTAACATTACTACTCGCAAAAGATCCATCCAGCTTCATAAGAAATGAATATATATATATATATATATATATATATATATATATATATATATATATAAAACACGAATAACATTAACATTATTACTCACAAAGAATCCATCCAACTTCATATCATATGAACCTCGATTCACAAATCTAGCAAGGATTTAAAGTACTTATTTAAATGTTAGTTGCGTGATGGAAATCAATTAACTAACTATAACTAAAAGGACTTCGTATTTTACTGTAGATTGAATTACTGTGGATTATGAGTGATTTTACTGTGAATTGCACTCTTTGAGTTTATTCTATGCTGGGCTCTTTCAAAGTGTGTGGGAGTGGACACAAACACATTGTACTGTGGGCGACACTGTAAACATAGACTGTTTTCACTGTGGACAGCACTGTAACACCTTGAGAATCGTTCCTCCGTTGTGTTTTTGGTCAAGAATTGCATCTGGGGGCGTTGCTTTCTCCCCCAAAAGTTATTGGGTCTAACTACCAAGTCAGGCCTAAAATACTTACAAAAAGTGTCAATAGTGTTGTCAGACCCAAAATACTTCAAAAAAGGATTGAGTCTGATTGATCAAGTTGAGGCTGGAAATGGACATCAGACCCAAGTTGCTTGGGAGTGGCAGGGGATCAAACCCAAGTCCATTAGGTCTTATAGCCTTGCTTGGCCCAAAAAATTTGGGTCAGGCGTCCTCGCCCAACTTTAATAAATTTGAAGAAAAATATTATTACTATCAAAGAAAAATAATAAGTTTTATTAATTTGAAGGGATTAAAAACTATAAAAACTTAGGTCAAACAAGTTTAATATTATTATTAATATCATAAATATTATTAAATTTGAAATAAATTTTATTACTATAAAAAAAACATAGATTTGATTTAAATGTTAAAATCTATTATTATTATTATTAATTTAGGTCTGGCATACCCTTTTAGACCTAAAAAACTTGGGGCTGGAAAGGTGCGCCTAAACCAAATTGCTTGGGAGTGGCAAGGGCGTAGATCCAAGTTCTTCAGGTCTTATAGCCCCGTTTGACCTAAGACACTTATAAAAAAATACATCAAAATTTTATATGATTATTGGAAAATTTAAAAAATACACATGCCGATTTTATGAAAAAAATAACTTATGGTTAAACTGGTGAGCGAATATCATAAGCAGTTCACTTTTTAGTTTGATTTTTATAACTTTTTTCATTCCCATTATCTTTTTTTAATTTTTTTTTATCATTTTTAATGCTAATATGGCATTGGATAAGTCAGACCCACGCAAATACACATGTAGGTCCTATAATAGTTATATAATTGAATTTATCATTCTATAAAATGATTATTTAAATATATTCTTTAAATTTAGAGTGTTTGAAAGGGTAATTTCTAAAATTCTTGAGGTGAGGGATGATCGTAGAATCCTGCCAAATTTTATGAAGGATAGTATAAAATCCTCAACATTAACCTAAGAAAAAAGAGAAAAATTATAGTATTTCCCATTATAACTAAATAGGTGATATATCCTTCCACAATTTATCATCTTATTAGCAATCTCCCTTACATGTATTAATATATCCATGGATCTTGAATTATATATTTTTAAAAATTATATTTTATTAAATACACCGAGTCAATATAAGGTTAGATTTTTTATCATAATTTTTAAATCTCTTCTCGAGTTTAATTTAGAACAAAAATTTAGATTTTTTATTGAATCATAGAAGATCAATTCTCCTTTATTTGTTTTTAGTTGAAACTCAACTTGGTCAATACTCAAGGAGCATGTTTGGAAACGCGGGTCAACCTGTTTTTCTAAAAAATTCAAATTTTTTTTGTATGTTTTGGATTATTTTGATGGGCTGATCTTAAAAATAATTTTTTTAAAATAAAAAAATATATTTTAATATAAAAAATACTTTAAAAAATAATCGTAACCATACTTTCAAAACACCGCTTTTCATGTCATGGATAATCCTATACAGTCGGTTTTTAAATCAATGCTTTCAATATTATTAGAAAACAATTAATTTAATCGTGAAAATTAACTCGAAAACACAATTGACCTAGAACAAGGAAAAAACAAATTATGGGCTACAACTACAAGACGTGATAGTTACCAAGTTGATATTCTAATTTTTAAAAACAGCATGATACAAAAACATGCCGTGCATGTGAGCTGCGATACAGCGCGCGCCCACCTCCAAAACCGTCCTATCTCTCCGCTCCGCCTCTCCTCCTCTCTGTCTCTCTCTCTCTCTAACATTTCTAATATATGTTTTTTTATCACTATCTTCGCCCTTTGAATCGGACTTTCAACGCACGAGGTTCGCCGGCTTCAACCCAAATCCGACGTCCACATGGACAAAGCTGCCGGCGAAACCCTGAAACAATACCATCGTCAGCGTCACCATCACAATGATCATCATAATTTACCAACTCCGACGTCTTTAAAGGCGTCGGATGCTCTGCCATTACCACTTTACCTTACGAACGGTTTGTTCTTCGGGCTGTTTTTCTCCGTAGCCTACTTCCTCCTTCACCGTTGGCGTGAAAAGATCCGCAACTCCACTCCCCTTCATATCCTTACTTTCCCTGAAATCGCTGGGATAGTTTGTTTGTCTGCTTCGGTTGTTTATCTTCTTGGTTTCTTTGGGATTGGCATCGCTCAATCTCTTATCTCTCGAGGGTCACAGGATTCTTGGGACGTAGAGGAAGATCATATGATGGAGAAAAAAGGTGGGCTTTGTGCTGCAGAAATATGTTCAGGTCCTGCAAAAAGTCCTGCTGCATCACTTGCTTGCACTCTTGCTCCGGTTCCGAGTGCGAGAGCCGTTAGCACAATGTTTCAAACACCATTGTTAGGCAGTGATGACGAGGAGGTTATCAAAGGAGTAGTATCTGGGGACATTCCTTCGTATTCTCTCGAATCAAAGCTTGCAGATTGCAAAAGGGCAGCTGTTATTCGTCGTGAAGCGCTTCAGAGAATGACAGGGAGGTCTTTGGAAGGACTGCCACTGGAGGGGTTTGATTATGAGTCAATATTGGGGCAGTGTTGTGAGATGCCTGTTGGGTATGTGCAGATTCCTGTGGGGGTTGCAGGGCCTTTGTTGCTTGACGGGAAGGAGTATACGGTCCCAATGGCTACTACTGAGGGGTGCTTGGTGGCCTCTACAAATAGAGGGTGCAAGGCTATTTATGCATCAGGTGGGGCTAGTTCTGTTTTGCTTAGAGATGGCATGACTAGAGCTCCTGTTGTCAGGTTTGGGACTGCTAAAAGGGCTGCTGAGTTGAAGTTCTTTACCGAGGATCCTGCAAATTTCGACACCCTTGGTGTTGTTTTCAACAGGTTCTTGTTTTTCTCCTAATTCTTGATTTTTTCCCCAATTTTTTGAAGAAAATAAATATTTTTTTGGTTAGATATATATTTAATCTTCCTTTTACAAATTTAATCCTTGTCTTTTTAGTCTTCTTTGCCTTGAAATGATTGATTTCTTGATTTCTTGAAATTGAAAATTGTCCATCCCCTAGGTTAAAAAGATTAATTTCATCCAATGAGCTAGAAAGTTGGTACCATATGATTTTGGATACTTCCTTAATTTTTCTATTTTATTTGGTTTGGTTTGGTTTTGTTTTTTTTTTTTTAAAGTATGTCTCTGTATTTTTCCTCCTGGTAGAAATTTTCTTGTTCTTTTGGAAATATTTTGTTGTTGGTGGATGAAATCTTATTGGTGTTGATGGGTTCTAATTTTCTCCATTATTATTTTGCATTAGTTAATCATGATCTGCCTATTCTATATTTATCTACTACAAGAAGTTCTGTTGTCTAAAACTCTTGTTACTATTAGGAATACGTTTATATTCCAAAATGAAAATTAGTGTTGGATTATTTACTTCACACGAGCATAGTTGTTTAATGTGGTAGATGATATGCAGGTCAAGCAGATTTGGAAGGCTACAAAACATTAAATGTACAATAGCAGGAAAGAATTTGTACATGAGGTTTAGTTGCAGCACAGGTGATGCTATGGGAATGAACATGGTCTCCAAAGGAGTCCAAAATGTCCTTGATTATCTCCAAACTGATTTTCCTGACATGGAGATCATTGGCATCTCTGGTAAAATTCCCTGCTGCTTAGTTGCCATTTTTGGATTCACTCTCAGGTGATAGTCAATGATTCATTATTTTCAATCTGTGTTTTGAATTTTTCAGGCAACTTCTGTTCTGATAAGAAACCAGCAGCTGTAAATTGGATTGAAGGGCGTGGAAAGTCAGTTGTATGTGAGGCAATCATGAAGGAAGAGGTGGTTCGGAAGGTATTGAAGACCAACGTAGCCACCCTGGTGGAGCTTAACATGCTCAAAAACCTTACCGGTTCAGCTATGGCTGGTGCTCTTGGTGGGTTTAATGCCCATGCCAGCAATATTGTTACTGCAGTCTACATAGCCACAGGGCAGGATCCTGCTCAGAATGTTGAGAGCTCTCACTGCATTACCATGATGGAAGCTGTTAATGGTGGCAAGGACCTTCACATATCAGTCACCATGCCTTCAATTGAGGTAAAGATTTGTACTATAGAAGCCTAAAATATTTATTTCCAATTTATTGGTTTAGCACTTTGTTTAACAGGTCTGTTGAAAAGTACTAAAATGGTTATGCATTAAAAAAATCTATTTAATTTGAGCTCTGGCATCAAGAACAAAGTTCCAACTCCTTTTTTCTAATAAGGTATCGACTATTTGGTTCAGGTGGGCACAGTTGGAGGTGGCACCCAACTAGCATCTCAGTCAGCTTGCTTGAACCTACTTGGAGTGAAGGGTGCTAGCAAGGACTCCCCAGGATCAAACTCAAGACTCTTGTCCACCATCATTGCTGGTTCTGTTTTGGCAGGGGAGCTGTCCCTGATGTCTGCTATTGCAGCCGGGCAGCTTATCAAGAGCCACATGAAATACAATAGATCTAGCAAAGACGTGTCAGAGATAGCACCCTCAAATTGAATACTATCATCCCATATTTGATTAATTGATATGACAAGACTTTATCTTATAATGAAAATCAGAAGTAAATCTCCAGCAAAAGACATGTGGGAAGTACAAAAATCAAGGGTAGTTGTTGACTTGTTGGCTAGTGTTAAGGACTTGAGGGGACAAACAAGGGGAAGTCCATGTGGACGAACTAGTACCTAGAAAATAAACAAAGCCTGTTCATGTTGCCGGATCCATGTGACTCTGGTGGGTATCTCTTTCAATTGTGAATTTTTTTTTATTTTTTGGAGGGGGTGGTGGATAGTGGATGGGACACCAAGACTTGTTTAAATCTCTGTCTGTTGCATGGTATGCCAATTGCTTGCATCACACCAAGACTTGGTTTCTCTGTTCCAGCCTGTGATCTTCACCAGCATTGTTCAAATAATTTAATCCATGTTGTTAACTGTATTTCAGAAAAAGAGCATATCTTAATCAGATTTAGATCCGTTTTAAGTGTCTGTTGTTTGTATTGTAACTTCACTCATTGACTGCTATCAGGCTAATCACATGGTGTTACTCAGGAGATTAGTCAAGGCTTTGTCCAAATACTCTGTACTTGTGTATCAATGCTTCTATGGGTGTTTGGTTAGATTTGTTAGCACTGTGGTCACTAATTATGGAAAGCTGGTCCATGGATCACCTTGCAAAGAGGTCAGTTACACTAAAATACACAGAATCACTTAGCTAGGTCACAAGGAGAATAGCAGAAAAGCTAGACCATACCTGGTCTTTCGCACAAAGGAAAATGAAGGCTGTGCTAGTTAATTGGTCAATATTTACTGCCCCAGTTGCTTGATTGAAAAAAAGTCGGATACAAGAGTATTCGATAAAAATATGTTTGGACAAAACATAAAATAATGTTTTTTTCCCATATTTGGGAGATGTGTTTGGTTTGCTTCTGCTTTTACATTTACTGTAGACATATTTAATTATTTTATACAAAGAAAGGACTGAGAAAAATTTCCTTGCAGGCTCCCCCCTTGAAAAAATCAAGTGGGGCCAAATTAAAAGATAGTGGGTTCCTCTTAAAAAAAATCAATATTGGCTTTGGATGACGCAGGGAGGGGTTGGGAAAAAGAAAAGAGAAGCCCCCCCCCCCCCCCCCCCCCCCCCCGGGACTGTTGAGGGCAACCTCTCGAACGTACACTAAGAGCATCTGAATACATTTAAAAAGAAAAAAAAAAACAGAATGGGGTAATTCTGCAGAGGCGTATAATCGAAAGAATTGCCTCGCCGTCTGTGGGAATCGAACCCACGACCACATGGTTAAAAGCCATGCGCTCTACCAGCTGAGCTAAGACGGCTTGTCTGAAACCATCTTTCAGACAGAAATATATAACGCTAGATACAAATGAAGTAAATTCGTTAATTGATTCATGTTTTAGCCCTGTAAAATAATATCCTTTGGTTTAAATGGTTAATCATGTATTTTTCAAAGATTTTTCAATAATACTCCTATCCGCTAGCAACAAACCAACCATATATTATAATAATTTTTTGAGTTTTAATTTTTAGTGTGATGTTGATTATACAGGTACAACTGTACAAGAACTTGGAATGAGAAAGGTCAGACAAAAAAGGCTATCTCAATTAAGTAGGTTTTGAATATTATCTTGGTATATAAAAGATAAAAATAACATGATAAAAAGGACGTGTACTTGTATTTACTAGTTAAAAATATAAATTTAAAAAAAAAATAGCTCAAAAATATATTTATTTTATAGCATTTATATTTTGTCTGTATTTGTTTTTTTTATCTTGAAAAACTAACCAAATATAACATTGGATTCTGTGCATATATGTTAGCTAGGATTAAAATGATGTTTGAAAGTGTGATAAGAATTATTTTTTTAAAATAAATATTTATTATATCAGCATATCAAAATAATTTAAAAATATTAAAAAAATTAATTTAAAATAAAAATAATTAAATTTTAATAAAAAACAGGATGAAACAAACACTCAATCGGTGCCTAAATTAGAACTTTCAAATCTAAAAAGTTAGCAACACTAGGAAGTTTAAACTACAGGGGTTGAAATGGAGCACTGTTGAATCTACAGGGACTAAACATAGCTTTGGCCCCATCTCATAGCAAATAAATACTCAATCCAATCCAAGATTTTTGAAGACCTAAATGTGTAAATAATATAGCGAATCTAAACAAGAATATGCTCATCCATTGTTTGGTATGCCGACTTGCGTGCTTTCCAAAATAAATAAATAAAAGTAACAATTTAATGATTTTTTAATGATGATTGCTGACGACATGGCAAAAGGACATCAATACATTACCAGACAAGAACTTTCTTGATACTTCACGCATTTACCGCATCTTTTGCCACCTGCTTAACTCCCATCGGCATGGAGTGGAGTATGATTTCTTAGCTCGTCCTTCCTTCGATTCATAATGGGAAAACAAAAGGCCTCAAACCAGAGCGTCTATTTAGAAGCTTTGATCAGCTTCGTTTCAATTATCCAAACTAATTAGCAGTAAAGTTTCTGATTTACTCTTCCAATTAAGAAGAATTAATCACAGAAGATGGAAGAAAAGATGGGAACATAGAATATGTCCAGCAAATCTTATTTTGAAACGCAGTGATGATGGGAGTGATATATAGAGAGTGTTTGTCTACGTTGTTGCGTCTGCGTTTTGTTTAAAACGCAGATGCAACAATATTTGATAACAAAAAAAAATATAAATTACTATTCATGGATCCCATCAAATTATACATTTGAAACGCTGGAAAACAAAAGCAGGTGTTACCTGCTTCTTGCGGCTACACCATGCTGCACTGTTCAGTGAACAGTGCAGCATGGTGCAGCCTTCGCACTGTTCACTAAAGTGAACAGTGCGAATTTTGTTTTCTTCAAAAAAGCAGCGAACAGTGCGATTTCACTCGCACTGTACATGAACAATTTATTTATTTATTTATTTTTCAAAAAGCCAGTTAACTTTTTTTTTGAAAAACCAGTGCAGTTAATTAATTTCACTTGCACTGTTCACGTGAATGTGAACAGTAATTTTTTAAAAAAAAAAATTAGTTTAAGGTGAATTAAATTTATTTGTACTGTAATTTCAATTTATTTGTACTGTAATTTCAATTTTATTCCTGATAATATTTTACCTAATTTTATTGCACGCTCAAAGAATCATGAAAACTGTAGTTCTTGTCGGATGAATTTTGTATGTAATGAAATTGTAGATAGTTTAATGAAACAATAAATTGTTTTTATATAAAGTATAATTTATTTCATGATGTAATAGCAATAGTTAAATCTATAATATTTAAATTAAAAACCATAAATATTAATATATATTTTTTAAAATTATTTTATAACCTCAATTTCAAAAGCATTCTTAACCAAACACATTAAACTACTTTTTGTTCAACCTCAATTTTAACCACAGTTTTAACCAAACATATATTTTTTTCAAAACAACCTCAACTAAAAGTACTTTTTATAAAATAATTTTTTTAAAATCATAACCACAACAGTTACCGCAATACCAAACACACTCATAGTATACTCATTATACTTGATAGTACTAATGCCGTGTGTTGACTATATGATGCAACCAAAGTCTGCACCACATCAGTGCAGAATGTTATTTCGAGAACCCTTTTCATATCTTAGATAGTCAATCAGTTTTGCCATCTTCAGCTCCAATCTCTTGCAGGTAATGCTCTGCATCCAGCGCCGCCATGCAGCCTGCATCATCATCAAGTGATCGCTCAGTCTCGGCCTCGATGTTAGCTCAAAAATAATTTATCGATGAACCAGGTAAGCAGGTAGGAGTAAATTTTTTTCTTCAACTTGGTTCAGGTCAAGAGGGGATTATAAGAGAAGTTTTGGCACCCAACATCAAAAAAAGACCAATCCATCAGCATCAATCATATCACAATCATCCTTTATACACCTCTGTCATGGGTTCAGGTTTGGAGTTATTACAGAGAAACCATGAGATACGACTCTTAAAAACCAAACAATAAAATTGATCATAGGACATAAAAAGTCAAGTAAATGAAACAAACCAGTGCCAGCAGCAGTAATGGCTTGTCTATACTTCTTATCCTGAACATCACCAGCAGCAAAAACCCCACGAACACTGGTCTTTGTGGTCCCCGGCATAGTCACAACATACCCGTCAGAATCCAACTCCAACTGCCCGTCCATAAACCTAGTCGCAGGCTCGTGTCCAATAGCAAAAAACAACCCATTAACCTTCAAATCCGAAACCTCCCCAGTAACCACATTCTTCACTTTAAGCCCACCTAAAACCCTCTCTCCATAAGCCTCCTCCACTGCAGAATTCCAAATAACCTCAATCTTCGGATTCGACAATGCCCTGCTTTGCATTATCTTAGAAGCCCTAAATGTATCCCGCCTGTGAATAATATAAACCTTGGTCCCATACTTCGTCAAGAAATTTGCTTCCTCCATTGCTGAGTCTCCCCCTCCAATCACAGCCAATGCCTTCTCCCTAAAAATAGGAGCAGCCCCATCACACACCGCGCAAGCCGAAATCCCTTTATTCCAAAACTTTTCCGACCCTGCAAAATTCAGCTTCTTCGCCGCCGCCCCAGTGGCAACAATAACCGAATCCGCAACAACGCGTTTAGAATCAGTGAAAACCTCAAACGGGGTTCTCGAAAAATCAACTTTTGTAACCGTTTCAGTAAGAATTTGGGTCCCAAAACGAGCGGATTGAGCTCGAAACTTCTCAGTCAGCTCAACCCCCATTATTCCTTCTGGAAAACCAGGAAAGTTTTCCACGTCGGTTGTGGTCGTCAGCTGGCCTCCGGGGGCGATATCATTTGCCATCCATCCTTCAAACAGGATTGGTTTTAACTCTGCTCGTGAGGCATAGATTGCTGCCGTGTGTCCAGCGGGTCCGCTTCCGATAATGCAGACACGGGTCTTGAGTTCTTCCATGGCGGTTGAGGTTGCGGTGGTGGAGGATGTTGCGGTGGCGGAGGAGGATGCGGCCGCGGCGGCGGATGTGGTGGCTAGGCCAAGGAAATGGCGGGCTTTAAAGAGGAAGGATTTTAGTCTGCTTGGGGTACGATTCATTCCTCTAATTGTATTATATTGTTTATATGGTTTTTCCTTTCATCTCCTTGCGGTTATTTAAGGCGCGGGAAATGACCACTGGGTCAGTTTCCCTCCAAAAAAGAGGAGGGCTTTATACTTTCTTGTTAATGTTGCTAAGGTATCGTATCTTTTATCACCATTTATGAAGGGATGAATCGATGCCTTTCCTGGATGATTTAATTATTTTAATCTCGTGAATTGTTTTTTTATAAAAAAAAACCTTCTTAAAATTAGATTGAAATTTAAAATGATAATGTACATGAATAAACTCATATATGTTTTTTTTAAAAAAAAAATTATTTCTTGGAACCAATAAATTGAAAAATATAAATGGACGTGAGGGGCCTTTGTTTTTTTTTTTATTTTATTAACGTGAGTATCCGGACCAGTTTGGGCGCACCTTGATTAATCTGACGGGCTCTAAAATTAACGACTATGTAAGCCTCCAGTGACCATCATATTAGCAATCACAAGGTTCGAACTTAAGATCATAGTGAGAGCAAATATTTTAATCCCAAATTTTTATCACTAAACCATCTATTAGATGATTCTCAGTTTTTCTTTTTGACTAATGATGTGTTGGGCTTATTCTACACAACGGTCCAAGAATAACCTTTACTTGGATTGTTTTTTATAGTATTTTTTATTTAAAAATATATTAAAATATTTTTTTAATTTTTTAAAATTTGTTTTTGGCAGGATAATTTAAAAATATATAAAAAATAATTTTAATTAAAATAAATAAATTTTAAACAAATAATATTTTACCGCAATAATTTTATGCAAGAGTTTAATGAAAGTTACAAGGGGATCCACACTTGAACTGACAACATGATTCTATTCCATTTGATTCATTGCCTCGTTTTCATCTTCCTCTCCAAGCTTTTGTTATCAACCGGTGTGCGCTTGCGCTGCGGGTCATTCAATCTTTTAAAAAGTAAAAAAAGAATATATTCAAAGTTTGCTGATATGTTTTTTTTTTTAAATAATCATGAATATGAAATATAATGTATATTAAATATGTGTTTTAAATATTGATACGATAACATATTAGATAATTTTTTTTCAGATATTAAGATGATAATTTATTGAATTGACCGGATTTAACTTGTTAAATTTATGACCTGAGTCATGAGACTAGGATAGCTCTAATAAAAACAAATCAAAATAAATTATGAAAGTTAATTATTAATCAACCCATAATTGAAGAATAGAATAAAAAAATATAAATTAAAAAAACCTACATGAATAAACTCGGGTTAACCTGCAAAACACGTAACACAAGTCATGAGATCGGGATAACCCCTTGAAAAACAAATCAAAACAAATTACAAAACTCAATTTTCAATCATTCTAATATTAAAGGATGAAATAACAAAAATCAATTAAAAAATAACAAAAAAAATTATAGTCAACCTGGACTAACTTGTTAAACCCACAATATAAATCATGAGACCGAGATAACTTCATAAAAAAAACAAATAAAGAGATTACAAATCTCAATTTCTAGAAGATCAAATGTTGAAATTAAAAAAAAAAACTAAATTCATGAGATCATAAAAGCTCTAAAAAAAATTAATTTTTTTTTTACAAAGTTTAATTTCCAAACAACCTATTATTGAAATATAAAAATGAAAATAAGAAGAAGATATTGAGTTGTTAGGGGGTGAATTTTTTTTTTTAAAAAAAAGAAGAAATTATTCAATTGAAAAGGACCAAAAAAAAATTAATCGAGTTAACTTGGGTTAACCTGCTAACTTGCGACCTTGGTCAAAAGATTAGAATAACAACATATAAAGCAAATAAAAAAGATAAAGATATGAAGTCCAATTTTTTTTAAAAAATATTCCATAAAAAAAGAACAAAAAAAAAACATAGTTAATCTAGGTCAACCTGCCAAACCCTGCAAATTGAGTCATGAGATTAAAATAACCTCATAGAAATTAAATAGAAAAAAAAATATAAAGTTCAATTTCCAACCAGCCCCATATTAAAGGATTAGATTAAAAAAAATTTACAAAAGATGAAAAGAAAAAAAAATCAAAGTCAACCTATTAAACCCACGACTTGGATAATAAAATCGATATAAATTCATAAAAAGCAATTTGAAAAAAAATATATAATCTAGTGCTGAAGATTGAAATCGAGGAAAAGAAAAACCTAAATCTATCATACTAGTACATAACTTAACAAAAATAAATTATATAGTATAATTCATTAAAAAACATAATATTAAAAAATAAAATTGAAAAACAAAATAAATTTTTTTTTGAGTTTTTTAAGGATAAAATTAAAAAAATATATAAAACATTATTCCAAAAAAATAATAGTTTTGTTAGATATCATGTAAAGTCTAGTTTTGGCGGTGTGACCTATATTTTTCTTGAATGCAAATATGAATATACCATGTTCGCACGACAAGAACTCATGACTTGTGATCAAAGCTCGAATATAAAGTGCATCTCTGTGAGAGGGAGCACAGTAGCTGTCTGTTAATTTGATGCCGGGGCAATAATGGTGGGCTTGATTTTCTAGCAAGATAGTCTGTGCCGGTGCTACAATCTGGATTTAACGTTGTACCGACAACATGTATTATGTCTTCATTGTCTTTTTGTGGGCTCACTTCCATTTGATGTGTTAATATATATATATTTTTTTAGAGCTTGATTGGGATAATAATAATAATAATAATAATAATAATAATAATAATAATAATAATGGTGGTGGTGGTGGTGGTAGTTTAAAGTGTTTTTCACTTAGACATATATTAAAATAAAAAAAAATTATTTTTGACATCAGCATATTAAAACAATTGAAAAATATAATATTTTTTTTTAATTTTAAACAAAAAACAAATTCAACATTTTTAAGAACGCCGTTTGCACTGCATTCCCAAATACACCTTTAATATGAAATAAAATATCACATGTCATTTTTATTAGATTAAGATTTTGTTTGTTTTGGTGGTTATACTGTTTTTTTAGTTTGTTTTTTTTTTAATTTTTAAAATTATTTTAATGTGTTCATGTCAAAAATAAATTTTAAAAATTAAAAAATATATTATTTTAATATATTTATAAATAAAAAATAATATAAAAAATAACCGCAACATCAATTCTACCCGCCACCTAAATAGCTTGCCTTGAAATTGATATTCAATGTGAGCTTAGTTTAGATATGATTCGATGTCACATAGAACTGTGTTGCAGTCATTGTTTTACGGTGTAGATAATTTTAATCTCTTAACCATTGTTGTTGTTAAATTTAAAGTTGGCTTAATCAAGGAATCAATGGTAACTCGAGAAAATATATAAAAAATTATTTTTAATATTTTAATATTTAATATAATTTATTTTAAAATAATATATGTAGATATAAACTCGGAACGGCTGCTTAAAATTGGTCTAGAAGTGGCTGTGTGGCAACAGTGCAAAGGATACTAATGCTGTTCTTTTGCATCACACTTGACAAAGGCAGGATTTCCCACGTGTACAGTGAAGCTAACTCACGTGCAGATTCATCGGCTAATTTTTGGCACAGATTTGGTACGTCATGCAAGCTTTTTTAATGAGCCGTCAACTTTTATAAATGATGGGCTCTCGAAAGACCATAATTTTTTAGCCCAAGCCTGCCTAACGAATCAAACCAAGAAACTTGGACTTCAAATCCTAACTTGATTTAAATTTTTAATTAAAACAAATAAGATATTAATTCATGTAATATAGTTGACTTGATTGGGGTTTTCAATGACTTGATTAATTCGGAAAAACATAGTTCAAATCTAATCAAATAAATACAAAAAAAAACAATGAAATTACATTATTTCAACTCTCACAACAATGGATAAGACTTTTGCGGAACAAGCGAGGTTAGAAGTAAATAGGGTAGCGTTTCGTTATTGTTTCGGGACAGAATAGATGGAAATAATAAAAACAGAGAAGACAAGATAAAAAAAAAATAGACAAAATAAAATATAAAAAAGTCTATTTTACTATTAATATATTACTATCAAACTTATATATATTAAAAAATAATTAGATATTTTTTTACTTTATTTTATATTGAGTGTTGAATTAATAATATTATAATAACCCTAGTTATAAAGCCCAGACTAACTCGGGGGTCGACCCAGGACTTGATCAACCTGGGGCCTCAACCGGTCCGAGTTTTAAAAAAATAGAGGAAAGGTTGACCCGGAGTGACCTGATCAAAAATTCATGTCAACTTGGAACCCAATCAACCCAGGATAAAACATGGGTAAAAAACCATTTATTTTTATTTGTTTTTTGTTGTTGAAATGAGGCTACTTTGATTCTTCTTCTTTTTTAAAAAAAAAACAAATTGGGTCAACATGGGTAGACTCTTGAGTTGAGTTTAAAAATTATGATAATAACTATTTTTTTTCTACATTGACCCGGGACAACCCGATTTGACCCACTCGACTTGTGACTCGAGCTTTACCTTGAGTTGACCTCCAAGTCGGGTTTTAAAACTATATTAATAAATATTTTTATTTTTATGTTGACTCGAATCAGGTTTTAAAACTATAAAGATATATTCCCTTTATATCTCTCATTTTGAAGATATATTTATTTTTATAAACAAATATATTTTTATCTTCGTCATCATATTTTTTCTTTCTTCTTCTGTTTTGTCTAGATATAAGGCCCCGTTTTTCTCAAAAAAAAAAACAGCCCACGAGGCCATGACTTCAAAAAAAATCATCCACAACCATATTCAATGGAAGGAATGTTCAGCCATTCTAGAATTACTGAAGCTCAGCCTATTCCAATTTCAATTCAAATGACAACTAAGCCCAGCCTAAACAAGAAGTGACCAGTAGCTAGCCCATAGTCAACATGACATAAATGCAAAGTGCTCCAGATTACAAGAAAAAGGTCGAGGAGCACCATCATTGGTCATCATCGAGATACCCTTCTCTTTAAGTAAAATTAATTAAAAGGATTAATAACATCATCATTGAGACTTTAGCTTGCTAGCTTTATAGAAAGTCCAAAAAACAACGGCACCAAGCCCTAAATTTCAACAAAAGCTTTGCCTTTTGTCTGAAACCTGACTTTGTTTAGTCAAATAATGGCAATGTGTTAGGTGGTAATTATAGTAACTTTGATTAAAATCTTCCTTTCATACCAACCATGATCCTTCCCAGGATTGTCTGGTCATATCACCTGCTAATACTCCAACAACTGCTTTGGACGGCCGCAGCTGTGATCAATTCCTGCAAATTACATCCTTAACTTCGACGACTGTTCATGGTGTTGCTCTAATATTTCTTCTGGACAATATGCTAATTGCTAAGAGAGAAATTCATAACATTCTAGCACTTCACTTGTACTTTTCTCATCAATCTTCTCCAAACTTGTCTTGCTTCTTTTACAGAAAAACTCATGGCATCCCAAAATTCTCGATTACATATATACACAAGGTGAGGAGGGGAGGGGAGCAGGCACAACTTTCAAGCACTCTTGAAGAGGCAAAAAAAAAAGGGGAGGGGGGGGGGGATCAGGATCTAACACATTAAAAAGCACAAATGAAGGAGACAGAAATACTATGATGTTTTATACAAAATCATACGATGGATAAAATTATCTCGGGCTGACTTGTTTTTGTTCCACAGAAATGGAGGACCTCTTGATGAACTCTAAGCAATCCGCAATGGCTTCAGAGTAGAAAGAATTTGATCTCCCAAATGATCTGAACCTGTACTGATCATCAACCTTTCCCATGTAGTGGCAGCTGGTTGCATCCATCATGAATCCCCTCTCGTTGCTGCCACATCTTTCGATGATGCTACTATTTCTATTCACGCCTCTCTTCAAATATTGCACTGCTCGTCCATAAGAAGATCTCCATCTGCTAAAAAACCTGAATAAGTAGAAAAACCTTGCTCTTAGTCTTTGAACTGAGAATCTTCTGGGATACTTTAGCCTGAAACCTCTGGTGCAGCTGGCTCCATGACGATGATGACTTCTCTTCCCAACCCTGGTGTAGCGCATATGACTCATTCTTTGATGCTTATGCAACCAAATAGAAACTGACGCCCTAAGTTTCCTATATAAGTAGGGTTGAAGGACGACTTTTTGGAGGGTGAGTTGTAATGATGAAATTTAACAAGCGACCTAGAAAATGGTGGGTTTTTTTTTGGCCTTTGAATGGTCTAGCAAGGAGAGATTTATGCGTTTACAACGTGGATATCATCAGATTACGTGCCTTAAAATAGTAGCGATCAATTTAAGCTGTAATTGATACAAGTATGAAGAAAGAGTAAGTATGATATGATTGGTATGGTAGGGCCAAAGGGGACAATGAAAAGAAAAGAAAATGGAAGTGTCCCTTTTCATATATATTAGGTGACAAAAGTATAGCCTTACAGGACAAGATCATAAGAACAAACTGTATCAAAGAGAGAAATCAGGGAAGAGCAACTTGCAGTTGTGTGGGAGACATGGCATTTCCAGATAACCATATTGAATTTCTTACGTTAAATATATACGTCAGTCTAACAAAGTTTGACCTATAAAATGTCTTCTTCTCATAGGGATCACAGCGTCTTCTTCTTGATTTGTTATCTGTCCTCGGGGCTCTGTCAATCTACAGTGGGTGTTCTCCATACTACACACCAAGGAAGACAGCGGTGCGATTTGCTTCCTTTTTCTGTGATAAAAAAATGCTTCCTTTTCTTGTGTATTGCTAAGCTAGAGAGTAATTTCCACGAAAGAAATTCAATTCAAAGTCGTTTGGAATGACCGATTAGAAAAAAGGGTTAAAACTTAATTAAATATACTCTTCAAACTATAATCCCAATCTTAATCAAAACGTCAGAGATTTCTTTGTCTTAACTGGGTTTTAATTTTTCAAATCTTTAAGGTTTTATATGAGCTTCAAATCCTCCAGTCCAACGGGCTCTTGGTTAGAATATTTGAGATCTTAAAACATAAAATTTCTTAGACGAAGTTTGTAAATGGACATGAATGAAAGGATTCAAATGGGAATTTCTGCATCTTTGTGAATCTTTTTTTTTATATAAAAAATATAGGGTTGGTGAGATACTCAACCAAGAATCTCCTTTTCTTTTCTTTTTGTAAGATTTTGCTTATAATACTATTTCTCTCATTGGGATAAATATGATCCCCTTTCTTTTTCTCGCCTACTGCACTTGTGGGATATTTTATAAAAAGAATATTTTTTTATAATCAGTTTGAATCAGATGCGTAAAGGCAACTACAACTACTTGAGCGAATTCCCTCCACAAAAAATGTTGGCAGCCATGGAATTTGAGCTTTAAAACCAGTTTGACCAGGAGGCTTAAATAATTTGAAGTCCAAGTAAAATATGAAGACTTGTTGCAATTTGTATCCAGTTAGAGTGTTTCAATTAAGAACATTTTGAAAGTAAACGAAATGTATGGCTATTATTAGTGTTTGATTCAATTTCTGTTGTCTTGCGGAGGCAGGCAGCCCAGAAAATCTGCACCCTATATTTGTCCACGAGGCATCACCTGGAAAGTTCACTCTCGTGTACACAAGAGATACGCCTCCCAGCCCCCTTACCTGTGCTTCTGGAAAATGGCTATAGCCTCTCCCCTTTTCATTTTCACACTACGGGGTGTTCGGCGCTGTCCCTAGGCTGTGTTTTTTTTTATAAAGATTTTGATATATATTTTTTAAATTAGTTTTATATATATATTTTTAGATAGTTTTGATAAATTTTTAAAAATAAAAATATATATTATTTTAATGTATTTCTAAACAAAAAAATACTTTGAAAAGCAATATCTAATCATCTATGAATATCCCAAACACCCCCGCATTTGCCTTTTTTTTTTGAATATATAATAAGTATTTTACTAACTCAGGTGATAATAGTCAAGTAGTAAGGAGTTAATTAGGAGCAGAGGGCATTCCTAGTATGAATATTACCATTTACATTTCTCAATTCTTTCATATGTTTTGGTTCTTGAGATGGTTATTCATCTATAATTCATGTTTAAAAGCGTGTCTATGATGTATATAAAATAAATAAGACGATTAAATATTCAATATAACATGCTATGGTATGTGTATATTTGAAAAAACTTCTACACAAAAACTTAAGATAATTTTATGAATGAGATTAATAGAACTCACCTTATTTCAAATTTAAAAACTAAATTCAAATTAAAATTTTAATATTTTCTTTATAGAATCAGTCAATGCTGTTTTAGGATCTCCATTTCACGAAGAAAAGATTAAATTTTTTCTGTACATAATTCTCAATATTTAAATATTATATCAAGAAGTAAAGTTTTAATTAATTTTTTTTAAATGATATATAAATGTTATGCTTTTGATGAGAATAAAAGGGTAATTTTTAAATAATTTTCATGATTTTATTTTAAAAAAACTTCTATATTCATTGGTGTGGCTATAGCTAGTTTAAATGGATGAATCATTCTTATAATTTAATTTATATCTAAACATTGGGACTCAGAAATTCTACATAAATTTGATAGAAAAGCATTCCTCAAGACCACATGGATTGCAGATAGCCACCACACTTAGTTTTTTTCTATTTTAAGCTATTTGACGTCTTTATCTTTTGTGTGGGGGCAAAACGATTTTTGGACCATTAAAGCATTAAAGGATGAAACCGCGTTATATTGGAAATGAAAATTAGTTTTTTGCTTGTAATTTCGACACAAGTTTTGGATTATTTTAATTTTTATATTTTCAAGCATGAAAAATATATAATTAAATTAAATTAAATTGATTCTATAAGGACAAGCTGTGGTTTGTAGGCAACATATGCTTGTTTATATGCCTTTTCCTTCTTTAAATTCAACCACAAGGTGGGTGTTGGGCCATGATATAAAACCATAGCCAAACAATGCCCGAGACTGACCCATGTCACGATGTATGGGCTTAAGAGGCGCCATGAATTAGGCTTAGACGCGATGGCTGAGCCTAAAGGGCATGATGTCGTGAGTCGTGATTGGTATTGGGGTGACGGGTGAGGTGCAATGCCTAGACCTAAATAGGGAGCCAGCCCTGCGCGCGGAGCCTAGGTTCAGTCAGAAATCTCAGGGGTAAGGTGTTGAGCAATGCCACAGGCCCGAGCTCGAGCAATGCCACAGGCTAACTCGGCTTGTTTATCCTGCCATGTCACTAACCAAAAAACATACTTACCTGCATAAGTGAAAATTGGTTTGAAAAGATCACAACCACCCCGTATAAGGATAATAGATTAACATAAACTAAGCCACGTGGAAAAATCACTGTAGCCCAAAAGATAAACCATTATTAATTGGAAATAGTGAATTTTGCTCTTATAACCAAAAAGTACAAAGCTTTTTATATGGGTAATTTAATCTTTTCATGGGCTTTATAGATCATTATTGATTGAATTAGTAATAGCTTGGTTCCCTATTTTTTTGGCATTACTTAAATGTCTTTAAAGGCAAAAAGGTTTGTTAAATTGGGTCTAAGGGTTCATTGGATTTTTCAATTTTCTAAGCATACTGTAATGGCTATATAGCCCTTATATATTTTTTTTTAAATCAACCTTCTATTCAGGGGCTTATTAGTATTTTCATCTTTTTTCTCTTAATTTTAATGTAGTATTAGGGGCAAATTGGTATTTTAATTAATATAAAAAATACAAAAAGTGCCTGGCGCGTGTAAGTTGCCCTGACAAATTCAAGTGACTCGTGTGGTAGTTTACGATGGCCAAAAATGGTTTTCTAGGGTGTTTTCTAGTTCATCTTGACGGTGGCAACTTATATGGGCGGTGTGTGTATTGCAGTTCCAACTAATTCAGTGTTGATTGTAATTTCTTTCCCCTCCCACCTCATTTAGCGTGCTGCCCCTAAACAAATCAAAAAATCCCTTCAATTTATTTTTTCTTTGGATTTAGTCCCTTTTATTTTAATTAATTATTTCAAATTGAAAATTATTTTCAATTTCATCCTTTAATTTTTTAATCTCCCATATTTGATTTTCATTGTTTTGATTGTTATTTTTTTTTGTTGGGAGTTGAACTTCTTTATTAAACTCAAGTCTAAGATTTCACGGGTATTGAATTTAAGAGATTAACTTATGCTTATAAGATTCACCCAAGTTTGCTTGGTTTTTCATATTATTAAATTAGGGTTTCTTTTTTTTCCAATTATTTTTAAATTAAATGATCTTATAAAACCCAAATGACTCAGTGACACGAGTCTCGTATTTTTCTTACTTATTTAGAAACACTTACGTTGCCCTAACCTCTTCTTTTTTTTTGTCTGGTTAAGATTTTCTCAGCATATGGTATAGCGCTGACCATTAATCTAGGTTTACTGAGTCGTTTTTTTTTTGTGGTCCTTTATTTAGATTTAGTTTTTATTTTTTGACCTTCAATATTTGATTCATCATGATTGACCTTCCTAAGTTGTTTTAGTATATATTTCATAGGGTTATCAAATTTTCCTACCCCGAATCATGAGTTTCGCAGGTTAATAATGGTTGATCTAGGTAGATTTTAATGTGCCGCCATCTTAGTTTTTTTTTTTAAAAAAAAACAATATGCCATCTAATATATTAATATTATAATATTTTAGAAATTTATCTTTTTAACTAGCATGCATCAAAGTTTTAACTTCCTAATATCTTTATATTACTTTTAAGATTAACGGCGTCATGCAAGTACAAAAAACTAGTTAAGAAATACTCTAAAAGACATAGAAAAAATATTGTTCCCCAAACCACTATTCACCAATGAATAAATTACCGTGGATTGTTATAGTGACATGTCTATTTTTTTTGTCCCTGTTCTTTTTTTTTTCCTTTTTTTTATTACACCTTTATAGGCTCAAATTATTGGCCAATTAAAGCTCATTTATTAATGAAGGCCAAGATTAAAAAATAAGGGACTAAAATGAAAAACACGATAAAAATAGATGGTTTTTATAAACTTGGAAATAAACGTAAACTTTAGTCCTCCATCTTTTCAAATTATAAACTTTTAGTTTTTAACAATTTATGAAATTTAATTTTAGTCCCAAACTTTATTTTTCTTATTTTTTGATCCCTGATTTAAAAGAGAAGAGAGAAAGTGGTCAAATTCTGATGCTAGAGAAAGAAAGTCTTGGATAAGACCGTTTTCGACCATGAAAACAATGTTTTTGGTGTCAATGAGTTTCTTTTGATGAGAAAGTTTATATAAGGTTTTTTTTCCTCCTTAAACTTGCCTGAAATGGTAGATCTGAACAAAAAAAGAATTTTAATTTCGAATTGATTATGAGTTTTAGAGTTAGTTTTTGGGTTGCTAAAAGTTATGAATATGTTTTACAAGGTATTTAAGGTGTTTTTTTTTTTCAAATTAAAATATGGTTGGAAATGAGCATTTTTCGATGACAAGAGATTGCTGAAATGTGGGCAGTGCAAGTGACATATCGCCTACTTTTGTTTTTCAAAGCATGTCATCTACCCATTAAGGAATTAAAAAAAACACCCAGGTGTGTGGGTTGCTTTAAGCCCGCATGCCTAATGCTTTTTTTAGAGGCCCAAGATCTTTGGGCCTTCCCTAGCTAGAGAAACTAGGCCTATTTTGCTTTTTTTATTATTTTTTTTATCCATTACAATTGCATTTTCTTTCTTGATTTTTTTTTAATTTAATCATTTAATATTTGATTAATTATTAATTGAGAAATATAATTTTTTTTGTTTTGATTTTTTTCCCAATCATTTTGATATTTTGTTGGTTTTTAATTTTATAGGCGTTTATTTTGGATAAAAAATTTATAAAAATAAATTATTAAACTCAACTGAGTTCATGACCCGGATTACAAGTTTAACTAATTAACATTAGCCAGGTAGAAATCAAGCTTGATAATTTTTTTGTTACATAAATAGTTTCTAATTTGTTTAATTAGAAATATGGATGAATTTTTTAAATTTTACTTTAGATTTTTTATGTACAAAAACACATGAGAAAAATCCATATAAAATAAAAATACTCTAGTAGTAGTGATAAGATACATTAACATCTATGCATGAAAACCAGGTAAAATAAAACATCATAAATCCGGTAAAAAGTAAAACTGAAAAGTAAAAAACATTAAATTCAACAGTAATTTTTAGCTTTGACCGGAGACACGCAATTTTTATACACCGACCGTAGTCTCGGAAACACCCCTCCAAAGAAGGACCATGTCAGATTCATTGCCATCTGGCCCTCCGTCAGATCCCGCCACCGCCACCGCCACCGCCACCAATTCACCAGACGAAGCTACGACCACCACCTCCTCCACGACAACAACAACCTCCACCCCAGAAGGTCCAACCCCACCACCAGTTCAGATCCCTCTCTCATGGCCTGCCGATTCTTCCCTCACCCTCGACTGGATCCAAAACCTCATTTCCGCCTTTGATTGGTCTTCCAAAAACCTCTCTCCATCTGAACTTCCTTTAGTCCTCCCTGTTCCCGTCTTTGACACTCTAGTCCTCACCGCCTCGAAAATTCTTCACAAAGAGCCTAATTGTGTCAGAATCGATGAATGTAATGATAATTCAAGAGTTGTAGTTGTAGGAGATGTTCATGGGCAACTTCATGATGTCAATTTTTTGTTGCAAGATGCTGGGTTTCCTTGTGAAGATCGTTTTTTTGTGTTTAATGGAGATTATGTTGATCGAGGAGCTTGGGGTCTTGAGACTTTCTTGCTCTTGTTAGCTTGGAAGGTAATTTTCTCTTAAACAATACTGTCATCAAGAATTCTGATTCTCTTTCTTGAAAGATTTTCTCTTTTTTATTTATGAAGAAAATGTGAGATACTTGGATGGTATTTAATGAGAGTGGAAGTGGTCGAAAATATACAAAAATGGAGACTTGGGGTGAGTTGGGTCGGGGTTGTCTCCGGTGGAAACTCGCTCAGATGCTTAAGTCAGTTATGTGTGGCTAGATCAGTGTAACGATAATTGATAATGGGAAGCTAAAGAGTGCTTGAAGGTACTCGAATTCGGAGAAATGTAGCAATTTATTATAAACTCTTTCAAGCAGTGTGGTGCGATTCAATTTATATCCGTTGTTTACTATGAACACGATGAGTTAGTGCCGAGTGATTATAGCGTGGTAGGCAGTCTAGGTGTATTAGGAGAGTATCTTCTTAGAATCACATAAAGCACTTAAATGTTGTGAAGTATGATTGTTGGTTGATGATGATAATAGTGTTACCGTTATGTAATCATCATGGATTAGTAAGTTAGTACCTTTGATTGGATCATGAATGGTAGACGAAGGACAATAAAAGTGTGATTGTTTTTGCGTTAAAAAAAGTGTTTTTGAAAATTTTTGATTTTTACTTGATTTTTTTTTATGATTTTGGATCGTTTTGATGGGCTAGTTTTGACGTGTTGGTATCAAAAATAAATTTTAAAAAATAAATAAAAACTTCATGTTGATGCATTTCCAAACAAAAAAATATTTTTGAAAATCAATCGCTATCACAATCCCAAACATTACCTAAGTGGTCTTGAATGGAATTTTGGATACACCTTATATACCGCAAAATAAGATCATGAAATGGTTTTTTTTATGGGAACTGGTCCAAGCTTCAAACCAGATACACCTTGGAGGAAGATGGTGGAGGGAGGGATCAATCAACAGGTTCAATGAGTGAAGAGGAAAGATCCAGGGAGAGAGAAAATGCCAGTGGTGTCTGTGAGAGAGTGCACGGGTGTGAAAATCCCTCCTTAAAGATACTCTTTTTTGCTTTTATTTTAGGCTTATTTTAACCAAGTATTTTAGATTCAAACTAAATGGCCTCTTTTCTTTCTTGTTAGTGATGTTACATGCCCACTTCTTATTAAGCTATAAGCCAATATATCATCCAACCTTAGTTATAATACCAAGTTTCTAATCTTTCTGGGCTATTTGTGTAATCTTAAGACAATTTAAGGTTGATATGGGGTGATAAATGCTCTTTTGATAAAAAAAAAGAACTGTTAGACAGGGAGGATTTTGCTATATGGAATTGTGGATTTGTTTGTTATTGCTGTCATTTTCTTTGTCGTACTTGCACAAAGTGAAAAAAAAAAAACTTTAGGCCCCAAATTTGACATTTGGTTGTAAAAATTCAATTGACTTCATATTGCTAAGGTACTAGAGATGTGGCGGGCAGGTGGTGCTTGCTTCAGTTAAATAACTACTTCATTGTTTGCTAAATGTCCAAGTTCCATGCTTTCCTTGTTCAACCTAGGCTTACTTTACCTTTTAAAATTAGTACTCTTCATTAATATTCTTTTGAGTATGCTAGATGTCCAAGCTCCATGTTTTCCACTCTTTATTAATATTCTGTTTACATGCACAGATGTTTATCTGTTATTTATTTTTCCCCTCTTTTCTAAATCATGTATTCTTACTTAAAAAAACTCAAATCTTTTTTTTTTTGGTCAATTGAGTAATGTTTATGAATTGGTATCTTGCTTAGGTATTTTTGCCTCAGAGGGTATATCTCCTCCGTGGCAATCATGAATCCAAGTATTGCACATCTGTTTATGGTTTTGAGAAAGAAGTTTTGGCGAAGTATGGCGATAAAGGTAAGCATGTTTATCGGAAGTGTTTGGGCTGCTTTGAAGGCCTTCCCTTGGCCTCTATTATAGCTGGACATGTATATACTGCTCACGGAGGACTTTTCCGCAGTGTGTCCATCACTCCATTGAAGAGATCAAAGGGAAAGAAGAATCGAAGAATAACTTTAAATTCTGAAACCAAACCATTATGTCTTGGTTCTTTGGAGGAGTTATCCAAAGCGCGAAGATCAGTTCTTGACCCTCCATGGGAAGGTCTGAACTTAATTCCTGGAGATGTTTTATGGTCGGATCCAACAATGAAATCTGGACTGTCACCAAATACAGAGAGAGGCATTGGTTTATTATGGGGACCTGATTGTACTGAAGATTTTTTAAAGAAGTTCCAACTAAAGGTTGTGCAAGCTCAAATTTGCGTTTAAGTTGACGTGATTGCATTGGTTTATTCTCATTATTGAAATGTTGGGAAATCTTACTACTTCTTCAAATGCTCAATTTTAATTTTTTCAAGCATAGAGTTTAAAATAAACGACCTATCCCCAATCAGAACTATAAGAAACTTTCTATTCGTGTGATGTTGATATGATGATTCCTTTTCTTTTACTCACGTGTTTCAATCGTGATACTGGTCCAATTTGACATTATATTGAAGAGGAAATTTATCAATTGTTACTTTGGACTTTGAGCACTTTTGGCAATTTATGTTCACAAATTTAAGAAGAATTGGTCTGTTTTCTGCATTTATGAACAATAGAAGATTATGTGTTCTTGCATTTTTATCTATGTCATGCATTTCACTATTTCAGCAATTCATGGTACTATCAAGATGATGTTTTACTATTCAAGAATTGACACTGTAGTTAATGGTTCATGTTGTGTTGCCTTAGCTAATCATCAGATCACATGAAGGCCCTGATGCAAGGGAAAAAAGGCCGGGTCTTGGAGGAATGGATGTAGGGTACACCATAGATCATGTTGTACCATCAGGAAAGCTGATTACTCTCTTTAGTGCTCCAGACTATCCACAATTTCAGGTTTTTTTACAATTCTTCTCTCCTATACCTTTTGAATTTCATACAAGATCTCCAATCTCATCTAGGAAAGACAGTTTTGCATCCTTTGGCTTCAAATATCTGATACATTTAGGGTCGAGCATGGGTTCCATGATGGTATCTTAACCTTGCGCTGAATTACACGTTTGGAGATGTTAAGCTTTTGTATATGTTCTTGTTTGGCTTCCATAGAGAAACTGTGAGCTATGTTTTCTTGGGAGATATGATTTCCAAATTGACATCTTAATTTCCTGGTTTTGATATATTTAACATCCTGTCATAGGGAAACATTATGCATATTGGACATTATTTTAAACCCTGTTTCCATGTTAATCATATTAGGGATCTACATTAGATAATCAATCTGGCTTGAGCTTCTGAAGAGGCAGATTCTTCTCTAAATAGAACACATTCCCTCCATCGCTTTTAACTTTGTTTGATGTTGATGATGTGAAAAAAGACTTGAATTAGTTATTAAATATCATTACACAGGTTGATTTACTTGGCCAGATGAAACTAATGGATATCATTTGATTGACCAAGCAAAATTTAACATTACTTTTGCCGCATTTTATTATTTTTGTAACAAATTATTTTGTTTTTTAGGCAACTGAGGATAGATTCAACAATAAAGGAGCATATATTGTCCTAAAACCCCCTTATTTTGATGTTCCGGAGTTCCACACTTTCGAAGCAATTACTCCGAGACCAGTGGTATGAATTTTCACCAATGTCCCAGAAACTAGCAGACTGATTGATTCTCTTTAATGGGCTGCCCATTGCTTAAGCAAGGTCCTAAATTCGCTCTCCATTGCAGGTGAATGCTTATTATAATTATGAAGATGTGATTGACTCTGATGAAGAATTGGACTTGGCGTCAATGGTGACTGCTACTTAGAGGTCGTCACCCACCCTTTTCTAATGGAGGAATTCTGAATATTTTGAAGTTTAACATGTTTTTTCTCCATGATTTTGCTGTGTGTCTTATCATTTATTGCTTCATTGTGCCAAAAAAAAAATATATATATTGGTTCGTGGGGATGGTGGTGCCCTTGACGCATGTATAAAATTGTATGTAACCTCACACAGATTGGTTATAGTGCAATTTTTTGTTGTTGCGTAACTTCAGTTCGTTTCTTGTTTTTACCCATGTCTCCGTGATGCATACACTACCATGGCCAAATGGCATATTTTGTGCTGCCTGACTCTCGGAAATCCATCTTCAACCCCTTCTGTTCTTTCCCGAGCTGTTTTTCCTTTAGACTTTCTCAAAAATTGCACCAGCAACAATTGTTTCACGCAACAATGGATCCTTGAATGGTAAGCTGCTCCGCTGTGTAGTATCACACAGTGATGGGAAATAAGTTCATATTGGTGCTTCTTCTCCCGTTGGCATCGCGTTCATATTTTGGTTTCATGGTGATTGGCTGGCTAGAAACCTCAGAGCTAGGTTGTTGTCAGGGATGAGTCTTAGGGCTTAATTTATACCCCCCCAATTTTTCAGGGAAAATCGTGACGCATGAAATTTCTGAGCTGGGATTTTGAAAGAGTAACTAATAATTAATCCTAATCCTGTTAATCAAGAATCAGCACAGGGGAGAAATAATTCAAGATTCCAATTTGGAAGATCATAGTAAAGGAGATCAGAGAGCAACAAGGTAGAACCATTGTGAAAATATGTAGGTTTAATTTGGATAAAACCGAGGCTAGACATGTAACAAGTGCCGTTGAGAACTCGAGTTGAATTAAAAGACAAGCCTCCTACCTTGATAGCATTAACACAGTTAGGTTCTGCTAATCTAATAAAAGACAATCACAACCATGACTGAAATCCATTCAGTTCCAACAATTCACTTCCCTAACTGGGAGTCATTAACAGCCATGGACGACATTTTTCAACTGCTTAGTCTGGCTGCCCAAATGGGACACGGACGTACAATTGTCCATGCAGGGTGACCACTGCTGTTGTCTGATGCGGATCAATCCTCGAGGGTAAGCTGACAACCTGAAATCAATGCCGATCTTAGTCACTCCACAAGGAAATATATAGCAAAATCTAGCAAGTCTTAAATGAGTTCGGCAATCAAATTACCTAAAAAACTAAATGGCGTGGGTGGGTGTTTTGCTGTGGCCCAAATCACGGTAAAATGTGTCTTGGCTATAATAAAATTACCTTTGTTAACTATTGACCGCAAAATATAGAACTAAAATGTGTTTTGGGTGAGGGTGTTGATGTCTTTTTATTTGCATAGTAAAAATTCTCTTTGGCATTTAAAATCAACAAAATATAGAACTATTGACCAAGAGTTTGCATAAGCTTCTTAACAGTAAAAATATAAACTTGCCTCGTAGTTAAAAATTATTGCGCTAATGGATAAGGGTGTTTTAAAGTTTTCAATTTTTAATGTACAATACAATTACTTCTTTAACCTTAGAAGAGACAAAACATAAGCTTAGCATTTGGGGTAATTTTATACTTATCATATGAGTATTTTGTGTAATTGTCGGGGTCATGAAAAGCATTTTGGTATTCACGATTTTTTTTTTGAATTTTTTAATGCTTAAAGCTGCTAGAACATGCTCGACAAGCCCCAACGTGTGGGTGGCGTCCGCGCATGTGACTCCACCCAGTAGAAGTAACTAGCCTTCCGCCGTGTCCTCTTCTATTTGGAGTGGCGTATGACAACTTACGATGGTCGAATTGTCGCCGGTGATCGTTTGATTTTTTTCCCCTTCTCTCTCTTGACAGGTAATGTACACCACCTGTCTTCTTTGTTTCTTACTTTTCAATTTAAGTCCTCATTCTATTAATTTTTTAGTTAGTTCCCTTTTCATTTATACAAGTTTTTATTCTTTTCAATTTAGTCCTTCAATTGCAATTTTTCATGTGTTTGGTTTTTCATTTCGGTCCTCATTTTTTTTAATTTCTTATTTTATCCCTTGTAGTTTTGTAGAAGCTTTTTTGTTTCAATTTTATCCTTCAATCAAATTTTCTATTGTTTTATTTTTTTCAATTTGATCCTCATTCTTTTGGTTTTTTTCCCTTTTATTAAAGCTATTTTTCAATTCAACCCTCCCAATTGAAAATTTGTATCCTTCTAATTAATGTTTTTCTCACCCTTATTTTTTCAATCATTTTGAGTAATTAATTTTTTTCCTTGGTTTCATCTTTCGACATTTAATTTGTTGAGAATTCAACTTCGTACAATCTTGTTGTTCTGCATTAATTTTTTTTTTTAATATTTGTTTTGTGATTATCTTCAAGTTTTTTCAATAGGTTTATCTCGGTCTCATGACCTAGATCACGATTTTTGCATGTCTTTTTTGAATTTAAGTTTTTTCTAGTTGTTTTGTTTCTATTTCATTTTTCGATGTATTATTCTAATTCATCTATAATTTTTTTTATACAAATAAAGTTTATTTTTTAAAATAAATCAATAAACACAATCAGATATATGTCTCATTTTATGTTATGGAATATCTTGATTTTTCTTGCATAGGTTTTTCAATTTACACTTTGAATTTTTTACGTAAAATAACACGTCGAAGCAACCTGCATACCAGGTATTTTTATAAAAAAAATTATAACCCGCGTTAAATAGCTAGTATTTGCTATTCATCAACAGGTAAAACCATGAAACATGCTTACAAGGATTGTATCATCTACTCTATCTACCCTAGCATGGAAAATAACAGGCATTGCAAAACAGAAAAGGAACAAGTACCTTTTTGAATGGTGCGACACCCCAAGGATTATCCTCGTGCTCTGGTTCACCACTGATTACCACGCGCCCCGCTGGATCTGATTGAACCCGTACCTGATTTTGCAAAATTACAAGGTCATAACACATTTAGTGATGTCTCGCATGATATCATCCACATAAATGTTGGTGTTTCTAGTTTCAACAAAAAAGTGATATATATCGACTAGAAAGCAATGGATTGACATCTAAAACACTACCAGAAAGTCATAACAAAAATATTTTTTTCATGTCCAATCTTGCAGACGCATTCTTATATCTCTGAAATAAGTATAACATGAGGCTGGACTCTTTATCGATTCAGAGGCAATCTTGTGGCAGCATGCTCATCAAGGTGGCGGTATACAAAAACTAGGCACCCACTATCTATAGATAATGTAAAGCAGTTCACCATGAGTGTAGAAATGGCCTTGGCAACTTTGCGTTCTACTTAATTATAATCAAGCTACCAGGCAAGGTAAAGAGGTGCTTTCTAATTGGGCAAGAATCTCTAAATCAGCTGATAAACAACATCAGATTACTTTCCATGATAAGATGAGAACTATATGTAAACTGATGTAAAAATGAAGACAGAAACAAGAATTTGGTACTCACCTCTTCACGGAGGAGACCTGGAACTAAAGCATACACCTCGAAACTATCTTCCTGTAGACATAATTATCGTTCCAAATTAGAAATAGTACAGATCTCAGTGTCGCCCTCTAATGGGGAAAAGATTCATGCAATAACTTACTGTTTTCTGTACATTGATCTTCACCCAATCAGCTGGGGTTCCAACATCAGTCACCTCCACATCCAATCTATTAAAACAAATCCAAGCCAATCGAATCAATGCCAGTATGTATTTCTCATGAACACAAATATTTGATAACATTGGGTAAATCTAACGAACTGGGTAACTGGAATCTTAACCGTGCACTTTTGGAGCGTGGAGATTTGACAGCATGTTCCACATACGATGGTTTCTTACGTTTCAGTAAACCTGAGCCAAAAGGTCCAGATTTTAAAATTGTTGTAAGCTACCAACATATTAGGAAGTAACAAATTGTGAAATTGATAAACCTGTTACTCACCAAGGTTTTTTAGCTCCTTTTCACGCTTTTGCAATGGTATAGTATTCTTGTCCTACAAAATACAGATACATCACTGTAAACAATGGTTGCACGAATATACTACGTAAATGAAACAGAAAAATGTTCGACATGATTTCAACAGACCTTAACGATAGGGCTACTGACTTCTCCGTTACCAAGAAAACGGAGTGAGTGCCAACCCTGCATTGCACGTGCTGCAGCATCCCTACGAGTTCTACCCGATCCCGATGCCTGAATATCACCAGCAAGTAAAGATAATGTAGGCACAAGGAAAACAATGAAAAGAAGAGGATACTCAATGCCTAAGGTGAAAAAAGAAGAAAGAAAATATCATGCTAAATGAGCCAAAGATCCTTAGGTACATATTGAGTCAATCTCCAAGCCAGGCATTTTCACAACAAGAATGACATCTTAAGTAAACATGGGGCACAGGATTAGCAGGCATTTGCGTTTGTGGTAGAATGATAAAAACAATAAAACAAAACAAAAAAGTCAGAAGCAACCCAATCTCTCTTGATGGCATTACCTTTAAATGAATTTTCAATGGTAAATGGTCAAGGTTAATCCTTTTTGAGAAATGGATGAGTTTTTGTCTAGCTTATACTCAGCTGAATTGTGTATCAATAACATACTTAGTTATTGGTGGTATTATCAATAAAATGAAGTTTCAATGGTGAATGGTCCGGGCTAATCTGTTTTGAGAAAGGATGGCTTTTCTCTGGCCTAAACTCAGCTGAACTGTATATAAATAATAATTCTTACCATTCTTACATTTTAGTAACATAAAAAAAAAAGGTATGGCCTATATGGTACCATGATGTCAGCCCTGAAAAGAATTCATGTTCACAAAAAGTTATGAATTATCATGCCAGATGTAGATTATGTACACCATCTGATTCCACAAATACCTGGAATTTGTGTTTAATGGTCCACTGAAAAAAAATCGAAACCACCAAATTCTCAGAATGATCAGCCTCCAGTAAAATTTAGTCCACGTCACTTCAACATAAATAATTTCAGAAGGTTGGTTCAGTTTTCAGTTAGTCTGAACACTGACCAAAGGAAAACCAATTCAAGCTAGAAAAATTGGAAATTATACAACCACAACCACAAACACTTTATGCTGTTTCTGAAAAGCTTTGGGAAGAGCAAAAAACTACAACATGCTCTGGAATTATGCTATGTGGCATGTGTTATAAGGAGTAGAATGCTAAAATATTTAGTAACCACAACCTATCAAAGAAGCTTTTGTGCGATAAAATGTTTTTTAGCTCCAATATGATCTTCAGCTCATGAGGTCTTTAAGGAACTTCTCTAGCTAATATACAAAGAAACTGGAAAACCATAATGTGCTGAGTTTTGTTAGCTCTTTGATCCTTTTTTTCATGTGGATAATGCATCATCTTTCTTCTGTACTCACCCTTATTCTTTTCTTTCATGAGAATTTCTTACTTTATCAAAAAAAAAACACCACAAACATTTCTGTGCACACCTTGATACATTATAAACACTTGTCTTCAATACACCAACCAGTTTTACATGGTATATTAAAAATATTACCACCAAACAGTAAACAAGAGGTATCATAAAGTTATGATCTATATTGAAAAATACAGTCCCACAAGTTAGTTTGAAATTTACCTTATTGTCAACATGCTTAGGCTCTGACTTGGGCAGCTTTGGTGGTTTCAGCAGCTTGGGCTCAGACTTGGAAGCAATGGGGACGCTAAGCTCACCGGCATCAGCATTTGTTATGTGTCTTTCATAATCAAGGAGTACCTGATGAAACACATACATGTATAAGTCATAATTTTAAACAGAACTTTCACTAGATAAGCAAACAAAACACAAAATAATAGCAAAATTTGTTGCCAGAGAAGGATAACCAGAGGACGGAGAAAACAGAAATGCCATATTTCAGTATTTTGAAACAAGTTCAAGTTATATAGCAGGTAAGTCAATCCACTTGAGAAAACTATCAATCTGGCGTGACTTGATTTCAGTAATACATCTGTATTTCATGTACTTAGGAACCCAAAATAATGACATTGCTTATTCTTATACTATTAAAAAAAGAAAATAATAAGTAGTCTCCTGTTACATATTGCCTCTACTATGTTCGCATGTTGTTACAAAAATTTCAATTATCTAGACAGGCTTAAATTAATCATCAAGCTAAATGGTAATCAATTTGCTAAGTTATCCAGACAAATCAATTTCCCTAATGCTTTTCAAGTTAACTTTTTAATCATTCCTTCTCCGCCTGATTTTGTGTAAATACCAACTTTTTACTTTATTTATCTATGTTTTCCCATTTCTTGTTGTAAACCAAGATGTTTTCATCTCTTCTCCGTTTCCTCTCCCCGACTGCTCTCCCCTCTTTTGGCAATATTTTCCCTTCTATCCGAACACATATTCCACCTCTACTCTCATTTCCTCATTAATAGTACTTATAATAAAAATAATCCCTTACAGTATTTTACATTCATATTTTAAAGGACAGTATTTTGAACCCAGTTTAAACATCTATATATCCCATTGCATTAGAAATATCACAGTAAAAAAAAAAGAGAAAACAACAACTCAGTGAACAGAAACTTAAGTGATATTATAAACTACAAACATTATACAACAACAACAACAACCATGCCTCAATCCAAAACTAGTTGGGGCCAGTTATATGGATCCTTCTGCGCCATTCCCCACGATCAATATACCAAGACCATAAACATGTACATATAGTTATGTTTATAATTTATATGCACATCTATGGAAAGTTCAAACTATCCACTAATTAGCAATTAAGGAAAAAGAATGCAAAGGGTAATGCGGTACATGCACATGTTATCAGCATATAGTCACCTTCTCATAAAACCCTCGAAATGTCCATGAAACTGTAGTGCATGTCCTGCAAAGGCAGTGAAAAGGGGGAAACGACATTAAAATCTAGGCAAATAATGTAAGGGCCATTTGTTCTGGAAACAAAGGTACCATGGTAAACATGTGGATGTGCCATTTGATGGTTAATTGCAAGTCTTAAAGAACCAATATACATCATATAAATCAATATTATGAAAACCAATCTCAGTTTCCAGATTTCTGGAGTTTCCATGATGAGTCAAAAACTTGTGCAATTTGAAGTGAAGTGTTTTGCATCTAAGAGATGAGCCAATGTGTTTGGTTATACAGATACTTCATCTGGCTCTTTTCTGTTTTTGTGTCCCACCATCATTAATCTGTTCCCCAAAAGGCTCACTTCATATGTCTTAGATTCTCCCCTTTCATTGATAATCTTGCTGGGCAATGATCTTCCTTAGACATAGTTTCTGTCTTGACAGTTATATCCAATTATCATCGTTTACTAATTAAAATGAACTTAAATTGGCTTTCCTTAACAAAAGAAATGGGTATTACAATGTCGTTGATCTTCTAATAATCTTCTATCCAAATATATTTCTTTCTTAAACCTTGACAATAATGGTAAATGTTGGTCAGGAAGCAGCAAGTAATCTGTAATGGTGTCTAATAGTTCCATAAATGTTAATTTTCAAACCCCAAGTAACTGTTTCATGGATTTGGATAGTTTCCTTACTATCACCTACGGTTGTGCATAATGCAATGCTTTTCAAATCTTTTTTTTTTTTTTTTACTTTTCTCCACATGCTAGTTTAAGAAACCTGCTAGAAAATATATGTAAGATGCTCTGGAGTTTAAAAACATGAAAAATGGTTGATCTTGGAACAATCAGTATTCAGTAACACAATTGAACTATTATATATATATTGCTCCTTACTTTGGGGGGTTAAAGGACTCTCCTACTTGCCTCCACAGCTTACATGAGGTCACCTGTCAATCAGAAAGAAGCCAAATATATGATCATTAGAAACAGACTCCAAGAAAATAAAAGGTGTCTGGGAAACAATCTCCAGCAATTATAGCAACAGAAATCAGCTCAAATTGCATGACCAACCCCAGCAAAATCTACATTCAAGATAATTTGATAAAACATGAGAATGAAAAACACCATTCACCTTTAAGATTCACAAGTATTTAACGACAGCTTTTAAAATTTCCTGTCTATGTGACATTAAATAGAAGGTTAAACAGAAGGCCTCCACTTCCATGTAAATAACTTCCAAATTGTGTGTATTCAAAATCACTTAAATGCATTTGCATGCTTGTGTGGGTTATTATGCTTTGCCCTAGCTCTAATATAATCGAGTTTATTAAATTTACAAATAAACACCAAGCACGAATAATAACTAACAAAGAAATTAATTTAAGATGCACGCTTAAAAGGGAATGGTTTTGAATCATGGGTAAGAGGATATGTACCTTGTCATAGCCACCCAATCTCATCACAGATCTCCATAGCCTTTTCACCATATGAGGGTGCATATTAGAAAATGTATCTCCAAAAAAGACAATAATCTCAGAAGAACAACATTAAATTCGCTAGTCATTAGAAACTTACTTAAGACAGTTTAAGAGATCTCCGTAGAACTTGGGAGGTTTGAACTCCATGCCATTCTCACTAAAGAAACTATGAAGCTCGCTCAGAAAATCCTTTTGTTCCTCTTCTGTCCCTGTTACACTACCACCAATGTTTTCATCCAGAAGAAACGAACGCCTTGGTGTTAATTTTCCATTAGTTTTTGGTGATGTATCTATATCATCTGATTCTCTCTTGTCATCAACTTTATCTTCAACGTCTGAAGATCCTGCCTGAGGTGCAGCAGGTTCGTTACTCTCTTTAGGAACTGCCCCAGGATCACCACCAGATGTATCCTGTGATATGTCTGAGGGTTTGTTTTCAGTATCTACAGTGGGTTTAGCAGTTTCAATATGACTACTTGAAATAGCAATTCCATTGCCAGCACATGTTTCAGGTTTCAAATCACTATTTCCATTGGCTTTGACATCTTCCACGGATTCAATTTCAGGTGTGACTAAACTTTTTTCATCATCTGATGGAGATGGGGGAGCAGAATCTTGATGGGGTTGCTGTGGGATGGAATTCAACTCCCCAGTGCTCCTATCAGCAGCTGCCTCAGCCTGAGGTGAAGGATTCCCATTATCCACAGGGTCTGGCACATCAACTTCCACAGTGTCAGGGTTAGGAGGAGGAGAAGAATTATCAGCTTTTTCAACAGGAACCTGTGCGTTAATCAGCTGCTCTGTCTCTAAAGTACTGGGCGCCTGATGAGCTGATCCGTCCTCATTTTCCTTGGTATTACTCATCTCTAATTCTACACACAACACATAAGAAAAGAAAAAAAAAACATAAAGCCCATTTTCCCAATAAAAAATCCTAACATAAAGACCCCCCCTTTGCAAAGAGCAAAACAAGTTCAAAACCACAATTAAAGGAGCAAGAGTGGTGCTTATCACTCATAATCACAAATTTTACACGCCCTAACCTCCATTTTCCTCATTCATTCAAAGTTCAAACCCTAATTTTCTCCTTTTCCATTTGTTCTCCTCTTAACAACCACATGCACAAACACACATGCATAACAAAAGCAAAAAAAATTAAAAAAAAATTAAAATTGTTATATTACAGCTAAGGGTTGCTAAACCTAATTTTCTTTTTAGTGCCATTACACTACAACTATAAGAAAAAAAAAATTTAACCACAAAAAGGCAAAAACATTAAAAAAAAAAAAAGAGGGAGAGAGAAACTTACCTGCAATGCAAAGGAAAGGAATGGTTGAGAAACAAGACCAGGAGGAGGTGAAATTTGCTGTCTAGTGATTCTTATAGGCTTAAATAGCAAAGAAACAAACATAACAAAAAGAGAAAACCCTAAATCTTGAATGCTCTATTTAGCCTTAGCTGCTGACACTGCAATATCTGTGTGTTTTTTGGCAAGCTATTTAATGTTATGAGCACTCTCCCCCCCTCTCTTTAAGGAAAAAAAATATCTCCCTTTGCTTTGTCTCTCTCGGGTTTTTTTTTCTTCGACAGAACAGAACAGAGCAGAATGGGACATCCCGAGTTACCTTAAACAGATAATACCACACGTGTACGTTTGTTAATGTTTTTCGAGATTCCTTCTAAAATATGATGTTGGATTTTTGTTTGATTCCAGTCATTTGGATCTCAAAATTGGCCCAAAACAGTAGTGGACGTGCCTCTCAATCACAATTATTAAACCAGATTTAGGGATGATTCGAGTGAGTTTAGAGTAATGATTGAATTTATTTATTTTTAAAAAAAATAAGTTAACATAATATTTATTGAAAGATAGTCATAAAAAAAGTTAATAGGTTTTTTTAACTAAGTTTTATCTGGTGAACTTAGAAAATTATGTCAACTAGAGTTTTTAATCGAATTAATTTTTTTTTTGTGAAATCCAAAAAATTATAACCCTAAATCAACCAGATTTTGAGTTGACCCATCATGCTATCATGCTGGTTCAATTTTTTATATTAGTAATCTTAATTTTGTTTCTTAATAGTTTATCCAAAAGAAATAATGAACTTCACCATTATTGAATGTGTATTGAAATGGTCATGAATCGGCTATATGTTGTGATGGTATTTGCATATAAAAAATGATGTTAAGATGTTGTAAATATGTTTTAAAGCAAGAAGAAAAATTAGTGAATTAGGTCATACCCTGATTGAGTCAAATAAGTTGATTTAAAAATAAGTAACCACATCATATGGATCAATTATTTTTCTTTTTTAAAAAAAACCAAAAACCATTGAAAAAAGAAAGATGAAATTGGGTAAAAAAATGACCTCATTCAACCCGAATTAGCATGACAAACATATAACCCGGGTAATATGGATCGAGCCAACCCACTAAACATGTGGCCCAGATCATGCGATCGAGATAACCCGATAGAAAAGAAAACAAAGAAGACCATGAAGCTCTTTATTAAAAAAAAAACTATATTGTTGAATGATAAAAGCTAAAAAGAAAACAAAAAAAAAGGATGTCAACTAGTTTTAACTTTTCAAGCCCTTGAAGGATTTAAAACAAAAAATAACAATAAAAAATATGAGGATAAAAATAAAATAAAAAATAATTTTGATTTTTGATGGAATAGTAAAATTGAAAAGAAAAATCAAAAGAATAAAAGAACCCAAAGGGAAAAAAATGAGGATCAAAATTGAAATAAAAATAAAAACAAATTTTAGACTAAAGGATGAAATTGAAAAGAAAAATCTATTTAACAAAAAAATCTAAGAATAAAAAAACAATAAGAAAATGAGGACCACATTGGAAAAAATAAATATATCACAAATTGGATCGAATTATGTAATTAAAAAAAAATCAAAATTTTACAAAAAGACTAAGAAAAAAATTAAAAATAAAAAAAACAAGGACTGAAGTTGAAATCTCAAAACATTAGGGGACAACTTTAAATTTTTGCATGGGCATTGTGATTTTTTAAGGGAATGAGAGAAAAAATGAAGGAAAAAAAAAAACTGCCAACAACGAACCGCATCACCATCCTATAAAAAAGGAAACGTGACAACGCTTCCAACAATAACAATACAGTGAAAATTGGTTTTTGTCCATTGGGAGGCGTGGATACGCCGCCTAAAAGGCACGGGCACCTCTCATGCGCTTATGCATGCCCTACACGTGCCAACCACTTTTTGTTTTTTATTTATATGTTATATTTATTAAAATACCAAATTATCTTTTAACTAATTTGATTATAATAAAAAAAATCAAAGTAAAAAGACAAAAACATCTCTAAATATTAGTTTTAAGAATTTTTTTTTAGTGATATTTTAATTATTTCATCGTGTTTTTAAAATGTTAAAAAAATTTCTTATCTCCGAACAATCTAATAATGACTAACATGCTTTGTGTAAAGACCGAACTATAAAAATTGCTAAACTCCTATAGAACCAGATTTGTAGAATGTGATGTCTAAATTTCAGCTCTTTTCATAGATATACAAGAATGACTTTTCTTCGACATAAAAGCCACTTTGACTCTTCATTTAGATAATCTTTTGCAGCAGCAAAATCAAGAAAAAAAAGCTAAAAAATTAGTTTTTTTTCCATTGGTTCTTCTTTGAAGTCTCCCATTGGAGATGCTGTAACATTGATTGCAGGCAGTGCGGAATTTTCTTACCATTTATAGTCACTGCAATGTCTTTTCTTCTTGATCTGCTGTTCTCCTGAAGCCTGCTATTTTTTCAACTCACACACCTTGTACAGTTGCCCACTTTTCCATTGTAACTCTGGTAAATTTGCTACTTGTATTGTCAAATAAGTTCTTGCTGATATTTTACAACAAAGTCCAGGGGTATAGGGCCACTACAGGTGCTGCTAAAGGAAGCTAAAATGCTTCCTCAGGGCTAGCAAATCTCTGCTGCAGTTTTCCGGAGGCTGTAAAGTTTGCAGCAGGCACAGAAGTTTGCGAAAAAGAGAAATGTTGGGCTAGAGCCTGCCTCACGTGGAAGGCATTACGTGGCGTGAAACGTATAGGTCCAGTGAAGAAGAGTCTAGTCTGGGCTGTCTAGGCCCCGATAAAAGCTTAAATTGAATCGCTTCTGATAAATCATTTTGTGAAATATGTGCTCTTTTCATCGACTTGGCAGGGGCCGATGCACAGCTTTCCAGGGCTGGTAAGACGGAATGTTCTGTCATAATGCTGTGGTGTTATGTTGTGTCCTTTTACATGAGGCTTTGGGCGTAATTTGTGGCGTTGTCTATCGTCAAAAAGAGAATCGAGGCCACCTTTGCAAACAGCTAATATTTTTTTTTAATTAATATGGGTATCCGTGTTATCTTATGTATATCTTAACTAATTTTATAAATTCTAAAATTAATAAACATGTAAACCTCCTTTCAACAAGTAATATTCATGTGTCAGGCTATTGACTCTTTTATTTTAAAGGCAATTGTTAAAAGTTATTTAATCTTTATATATATATATATATATATATCCTGCAGCGCTATCGTTTCGAGTGTAACTATATATAAAAAATATATTTAGGTCACAGTAGATTTTTTTGATATTATTATTAAACTACATATAACTATTTAAATTTAAAAATTCTTAACCCCTTATTTTGTTTAAGTTTTAAATTAAATACTACAAGAGTGTTGTGATCTTGTTAACTTATCAAGTTCAAAGAAATAAATCAAAGGAAAAAAAGAAACAAGTCAGGTTAATCCTGACCAACCTGCTAAACCCGTGATCCAAGTTATGTGCTTAACTAGGTTAAATTAATTATTTTATTTTATTATATAATAAAAATGAAAAATAATTTGCCACAATCTAATATTTAATGATAAATTTAAATAAATACCACACATTGAATTATAAAATTAAAAAAAACTAAAGAAAAGAAATATTAAAAAGTAAAATTAAATAAAAACCTTATATTAAAAGATAAAATTATAAAAAAATCAAAAGAACGGTTAAAAAAAAGCTATTACAACAAACTCAGACGCGTGGGCATATATCTGTCCCTTTTAAAAGAATAAAAAACACAAAAATAACATATGGATGTGTTTGGCAGTGTGGTTGTAGGTGCATTTCAAATAACTTTTCGTGTCAAAATACATGCAAATGATGTTTTTTCATTTTTTAAAAATTATTTTTAACATCAGCACATCAAAACGATCTGAAACGTACAAACTATATTAAATTTTAACAAAAAAAAATTCAAATTTTTTAAAAATACAGCTTGAATCGCGTCCCCAAACACTATCGAAATCTGTAACATGGAATGCAACATTACTTTCAGAAACAGTCGGATCCATGATCTTTGATTATCAACACACGATTTAATCAACTGAGCTACGACACAAAGTTATTATATAATAATTAAAAAAATATATTAAACCGGCCCTCAGTTCTTTTAGTAGCAGAGTAGTAGTAATTAAAAATGTAAATACTTAAAACATAATCATATAAAATAAAACATGTTTTTTCCAAAGCAATTCAACAATATATGAAATCAAATAAATTTATTTAGATATTGTTTAACCGATACTTTAGAGCACTCGAGGGCCACCAACTCCATGATTAATTAGTTTACTATTTTTTTCTTTGAGACTAATCAAAGAGGAAAGCGATGTGAAATAGGTGTAATTATTTTTTGTTCGATTTAATTTTTATTAACAAAAATAATTAAATTAAAATTAAAAAAAAAGAAACGGGTTCAAACCGACCAGTTTAGGTTCGGTTTTTTAGGACAAAAACTGGTTTGGCTCGGGTTTTTTTTTCCGGTTTGGTTTTTTCGGTTTTTTGCTTATAAAACCGAAACGAATCGGCTGATTTTTAAAAAAATTTAATTGGTTTAATCGGTTTTTTTTACGGTTTGGTTTTTTTGGTTTTCTCAGTTTGATCAATTTTTCGGTTTTTTTCTCATCCTTAATGCCAAATCTCATCAACTCCATACTTTAACTAAGACATGCAGCCAGTGATGAGCTTTTAATAGTTCTTGAAGAAAACGATCCAACCTCAACAATGGAGAATATAAGGATTATTTGATCCTGAAATCAGCGATAAGATCCCACCAAATGGATTTTCTTTTTATTTTTTTATTTTTTTCAGAGAACACTTGAAACACAGGAAGGCCAGGGGAAGTTCATCTCTAATTATAACCAAATCAAATAAATAAATAAATAAATAAGCAATCAATGTGTAGGGGGTGGCCCGTCAAGCACACATGGCATCAAAAAAAAAACTGCCAGGGGAAGTTAATCACTAATTAATATAAAAATTATTTTTATATGATTCGGTCAACATAGTAAATTTAAATATAAAATTAAAAAACAAAAAAAACAAAATTTTTTTGATAAAAAAGCCAAATATACGAGTTTAAAAGCAACATAAATTATCAGTAAAAAGTAATTTGAATTTTAAAAAATATTCAGTTAATTGTTTTTAAAAAATACATTAAGATAATGATATATTAAAACAGTTATAATTAATTTAGATTGACTCACCAAACTCGTGACCGGGTTGTGGAGTCCAACGAATTAAATAATATTAAATAATAAAATTAAAAAATAAACCATCAAAAACACATGTTTGGAGCGAATCCAATTTCTCCTTTTAAAGTTTCGACTGTGTCAACATTTTTCTTGAAGTTTCAATCTCATGTCAATATTGTTACTCCTTTGATTACCCGTGCTAACAAGATTCTTTTTTCAGTCCCTAAACTATTAAAATATGATCAAATAGAGTCCTTTTAAAACGATGAGACTGAATCTTTGAATCTAATTAAAAACTCCAACCGGTACTAAATACATAATTTATATTAAAAAATATAATATACAAATTTAAAATTCAACTTTTTTTAAATATGGTTTACATTAAAAACAAATAATTAAAAAAATTAAAATCAATAAAAAAATAAACTAGAAAGAGTAAAAAAATTAAAACTTTAAAATTAAGAAGCTTAATGTCCTAAGAAAAACAATTCTTGAGCTTTTGTATTATATATTGCAAGGGTATAATAATAAACTACCAAGTAACTATATATTTAATAAAATAAAATAAATTATTTATTTCTAGCGAGCTCCATGATTTGAACTTTGCAAATGATTCTTAATTTGATATATATTCTACTATTTTTTTATGACTTTTTATTTATATTTAAAATATAAATGTGACATCATTTAGATCTTTAATTGAAGGTAGAAGATTTTATCTTATCAAAATATCTATAAAAGGTTCTATATGATAAAATCTTAAGAGTTTAGGGATGGAAAAATAAAGTTTTTCTGTAGTTGATTTTATATTGAAACTTCACGGGGACATTTAAATCTCAAAGGAAGCAGCCGAATTCATCATAAACTTTAGAGGGATAAATTAAAATTAACCATTTTTTTTGCTTAAAGAAAAATGATTTAAATAGGGATGAATTTAGGGGTTGCCAGGTGTGGCCTGCCGGCCCTGCCCCCAAAGTTTGAAATAAAATTTCTAAAATTCGGTATAAACTAATAGAATCTTTGAAGACATTTTGATGAAATTGCCCCCTCAAAATATAACTATACATTTTGGTCCCCTCCACTCCATTTTACCAAGTTTGGATTATCCTTGTTGTTTTTTTTTTTTAATGTAGTGAATCATGCGCTTTAGTAGATAACGAGATAGCATGCCCGCGCGCTGCTGTGAGCTTATAAAACAAATATACTTGATAGTGTTATAATTATGAACCAGCGGTAGACAAGTAATAAAAACTAAAGGTATGGTAGAGCTAATATTTCATGACAAAAAAAAATAGTGTTGGTGATTAAAAACTTAGAAACTGAACAAAATAATTTGTATCAATCCACAATGTTTTGTGAGGAAAGATATAGTGTTTTCGCCACATGATTTAACTTTTTTATTAATAAAAAAATAAAATTACAAAGCTAAATTTTCTACCAACTTAATATTAAAAAAAAAAAACCAACAAAGATAATTTTGGAAGGAAAAAGGCCCATGAGAAAAAACGTTGTAGCAATTAATAATGTTTTGTGAGGAAAATTACAATGTTTTCTCCAATAAAATCGACAAAGATAATTTTAGAGAAAATCATAAAAAAAACCATTTAGAGAAATACTATAGTAATTCATAGTTTTTTGTGAGAAAAGGTACAACACTTTTCTCATATGATTTAGCTTTATTGTAATAATAGTTCTTAACCAACTCAATATTAAAAAAATAAAATTCGACAAAGATAATTTTGGAAAAAATCATATGGAAAAACACTGCAACAATTTACAGTATTTTAAAGAAAAAAATTACAAAGCTAAATTCTCAATAAGGTCAATATTAAAAAAAAAATCGATAGAGACAATTTTAGGGAAAAAAATAACAAAAAAAAACAGGGAAAAAAACTATGTTAGTAACACTGTAACAATTCACATGTTTTGTGATAAAAGCTACAGTGCCTCCTCACATGATTTAGCCTTATTTGTAATGACTTGTAATTATAATTCTCAATCAGTTCAATATTAAAAAAATAAAATTGACAAGGATAATTTTGAAGAAATCATAAAAAAAACTGTGTTGAGAGACACTGTAGCAATCCATAGTGTTTTGTGAGGAAAGTTACAATGCTTTCCCCACATAATTAAGTTTTATTACGAAGTTAAATTCTAACCAGCTCAATATTAAAAAAATTAAAATCGACAAGGATAATTTTGGAAAAAAAATATTACAAAAAAAAAACACAAAAGAAATTGAAAAAAAAAACCATGTGGGAAAAAACACTATAGCAATTCACAGTAATTTGCGAGGAAAGTTATAGTGTTTTTCTCACATATTGTAACTGTAATCTTTAACCAGCTAAATATTAAAAAATAAAATCGAAAAATATAATTTCAGAGAAAATCATCAAAAATAAAAAATAAAAAAACAATGCGAAGAAATACTGTAGCAATTAACAATGTTTTAAAGTAAAAAAATTATAAAACTAAATTCTCAATCAGTTCAATATTAAAAAAATAAAATCAATAAATATAATTTTGAAAAATCAACAATATTAATCTATTTTTTCTTGAATTATTTATGGTTGGCCGAGAGTTTTTTTTTCTCTTCGTTCTCTTTTATTTATCAGCAACCAAGAATTGAAATATAGATTTTTAAAAAGGAACCAAAGTGTTGAAAACCATTTCTCTTGAACAATGAAAATGCATGAAACTAACTTTTTTTTTTTTATGATGTTAATTTTAGTCTATCTTCTTTAAATTTATTTGAACCAAACTCTATAATTTTATTCGGTAATAACAATCTTTATTCAACATAAAAACAATCTTTTTCATAAGGTACACGTGTTACAAGGTAAAGTAAAAAGAATCTTAATATATGATAATTAAAGATTTACAAAATTATTAATTTTAGTATTTATAAAATTAATTGAGATATACACGGTTCGAATATCCATATTAATCAATAATAATAAAAAAATCCCACTATATAAAGAATTGAATGATTATAAAAGAACAAAAAATCATCAAGAATAATGAGAACAATCACGTGACAATAAATCACTTATCTTTATTAGTTATTTTTATAATATAGTTTATAATTATAATATAATATAAAAACTGCGTGAAAGAAGTGAGCAAATTATTAAAGCAAAGACCACCACAAGCAAGATCAATCTAGAAAGTCTTTTTTTTTTTTGATGCACGTGGGGTGTTCGGGCCAGCTTACGCGCACCACGACTATTCCCCACGGCCCACTGGACATCCTGCAAGCCCAGGAGCAGGTAAGGCACCGCGGGGGTGACAGGCGTGCACATAAAGGATCGAATCCGGGAAGGGGGACGAAACAAGTCCACGATGAACCACAGCAGTTAAACCCTCAAGTGCTGGGTACACACGAGGGCTCGAACCAGGGCACTCAGGCAGTGCAAAGCCTGCTAAGGCCACTGAGCTACAAGCCCCGTGTGTAGATGTCACCATTTCGTAATCAACAAGAAGTCATGCATGACGATAAAAATAATCATGCTAGATGGGCCGCGGGTTCTAGAGGTTGACTATTCAACATCAATATTATATTAATTAGAGAATGAATTGTTTCATCTTGTACAGGTCCCGGTCCCACCAACCGATCTGTTTTCAGAGAAACACATGAAAAACGAGGAAGGCAATGAAACTCTCTAATTATTAGCATCAAATTAAATAAATTAAATGAATCATGGGAGTGGGAGTGTTGTGGCGGTTTTTTTAATTTAAAAATATATTAAAATAATATTTTTTTATTTTTTAAATTTATCTTAATATTAATGTATTAAAATAATAAAAAATATAATTTTTTTTAAATTTAAAGCGAACCGTGGTGACTGCGAGGTGGGCTGGTCAAGCGTGGTGTCTCGTGAAACACAAATGTCTCAACTTCTTAATTAATCACATGAAAGTTGACTTAATTATAATCATTGCATAAACTTTCTGTAATTTAATTCTTAATTCCTAAATCGACAACGCCACCACATTTTTTTTTTTTTGCACACAAAAAACTTTTGATCCAGACAGTCAGCTAACCCAATTTATTAAGAGTTTATTTATGATCGAGTTGCAGGTGTTTCATTCACATTTTGATCTGGAACATTGCAAGAAATTTATTTCTCCGATCTCCTGTTAGAAGGCAAACTCATTTAACTCCCAAGTTAATATGTACAAGTTCTTAAAAAATAAATATTTATACCATATAGTAGGGTGTATAGTAGATAATTCAGTGGTAAGAGTTTAGAACTAAAAAGTTTTTTTTTCTTGTGGTTTCAGGTTCGAGGTGCATCCAAGCTGTTCTGAACATTCATATTAATAAAAAAAATATTTAAATATGAATTAATATAATTTCATTGTAAATTGAAATAATAAAATTAAAAAGTCAGTAAACTTTTTTATTAGGAGTAGATCTAATGTTTCAAAAATCATTTTTTATTTCGGGAGTCAAGTAAGATGCACAGGTTCTTGAAAAATAAATGGTTAGAACTTAAAAGGATGATTGATAATATGATAGTGATTGCTTTTCAAATAATTTTTTGTGTTGAAATACATGTCAATGATTTTTTTTATTTTTTAAAAATTATTTTTGATATCAATACATGAAAACGATTTAAAATATATTTAAATCATATTAAATTTTAATAAAAAAATTTAAAATTTTTAAAAATAAAATTTTCATTGCGTTCCAAACGTGTTCTAAGAGGGTGTTTGGTATTGCGGTAGCTGTTGTGGTTGTGGTTTGAAAAAAGTTGTTTTATAAAAAGTACTTTTAATTGTGGTTGGTTTGAAAAAATAGGTGTTTGGTTAAAACTGTGGTTGAAATTGAGGTTGAATAAAAAGTAGTTTAATGTGTTTGGTTAAGAATGCTTTTAAAATTAAAGTTATAAAATAATTTTAAAATATATATTAAAATTGATGGTTTTTTAATTTAAATGTTGTAGATTTAACTATTGTTATTACTTTATGAAATAAATAATACTTTATATAAAATATTTTTTTATTATGCCATTAAACCATCTACAATTCCATTACGTACAAAATTCATTCGATAAGAATTACAGTTTCTATTATTTTTTGAGCGTGCAATAAAATTAGATAAAATATTATTAGAAATAAAATTAATTTGATATTACAGTGCGAGTGAATTTAATTCACTCTACACTAATTTTTCAGGAAAAAAATATTGTTTACATGATAATACGAGTAAATTTAATTCACTCTAAACTAGTTTTTTTTTAAAAAAATACAAAAACTAAACATACTGAAAAAAAAAGAAAGAAGAAGAAGTCACCCGAACAGTGCAATTCACTTGCACTGTTCACGCAAACAGTGCAAGTGAATTGCACTGTGCACGTCAAGAAAGAATTTCAAAAAACAGCTATGAGCTACTTTGTAAAATTCACGTTCAAAACGTGAAATTGCATGGGACTCATTGTGTGTGTTTGGTATTGCGGTAGTGGTTGTGGTTGTGGTTTGAAAAAAGTAGTTTTATAAAAAGTACTTTTAATTGAGGTTGGTTTGAAAAAATAGGTGTTTGGTTAAAACTGTGGTTGAAATTGAGGTTGAAAAAAAGTAGTTTAATGTGTTTGGGTAAGAATGCTTTTGAAATTGAGGTTATAAAATAATTTTAAAAAATATATATTAATATTGATAGTTTTAAATTTAAATATTATAGAATTAATTACTCATATTACATTATGAAATAAATAATACTTTATATAAAATATTTTTTATTATTCCATTAAACTATTTAATAATACAATTAAATAAAATATTATCATGTATAAAATTGATATTACAGTGCGAGTAAATTTAATTTACTTTATACTAGTTTTTCGGTAAAAATATATTGTTCATATCACAGTGCAAATAAATTTAATTTACTATAAACTATTTTTTTTAAAAAAATATTAATAAAATTAATACATAAAAAAAAAAGTGTACCGTGTACACTGTGCATGTTAATTGCACTGTTCAGTGAACAGTGCAATTAGCATGCACAGTGAATGGAAAGCATGATAAAAAAATATTAATAAAATTAATACATACTAAAAAAAAATACATACTATAAAAAAAAAAAAAAAGTGTACCGTGTACACTGTGCATGTTAATTGCACTGTTCAGTGAACAGTGCAATTAGCATGCACAGTGAATGGAAAGCATGATTTTCCTGCTTTTTATTTTTAACGTTTCAGCCGCAAAAAACACGTGGGACCCAGACATAGTAAATCAAGTTTTTTCATTACCAAACGGCTGCCAACTGCGTTTTAATTAAAACGCAGCCGCAGCCGCGTAAACAAACGGACCCAGCATTTTTTATATAATTAAATATTATGTTTGCTGTGGTTGCTTCAAACGCAGAAGCAACCACGCAAACAAACGGACTCTTAACATGTAAGTCATGATACGAGGACATAATTGTGTGAGGTTGCAAACCGGCAAATTTATAAGGTTTGTTGGCAACTTCAATCAAATGTCTTTTCTAAATTATACTCCTTTCTTTTTTTCAATAAAAAAATAGTGTTCATCTTACTTTTATATTTTTTAATACTGTGAACTCGCTTTCAGCTTTATTCATGAACAAACAGTAACTTTCAAGAGTCAAATTATAATTTAAAATTTTATTATTAAATATTTTTTTTCAAGTAGTTTGTCTCACTTAGAAAAAAAACTATTTATTTAGTATAGATATTTTACAGTTGGAACACACTTAGAAAAAAAAAAAAAAACCTACCAGCTAGCTTCTTCTACAAAAAGATTCCGACATTTTCACGTGTGAAGATATAATGTTTTCCACTAAAGAAGACAGAGGAAGAGCTCTTGATTAAGGTAGTATTTCCTATTTGAATGATCAGAACTCTATTAGCTAATGTCTGTAAGAAACAAGCAGTTTCTGTAATTCTTGCCTGCAAAGTATCAACAGAAGCTTGAGTTTGCTTAGGACTATCCAAACTTGTCAAAAGAGGTACCTTCGTACCTTTTTCTTTCCATTAGATTCGATTCCATAGTTTTCACTCCTACGTTCTTAGGAAACGCTCTTATATCTGTTGAAAGAACTTCCTTTTCTTTTCCATAGGAGTGTCAAGAGATCAACTTGCAAGTTTTGCAGAGAAGTTGTGTGTAATGGGATTTCTTGATCTCTTTGTTGCGGCATTAATGCCAGTTCTGAAAGTACTCTTGATTACTGGACTTGGCTTGTTCTTAGCGCTCGATCGCATAGATCTCCTGGGAGCGAATGCAAGACACTACATGAATAATGTGAGTCCAATATATGTGTACTTACATGATTCTGTTCTTTACATTTACTTCTTCTTGCCTTCCATCTCATCAAAAAGGAAATTTGCTTTGTGTATTTGCAGCTTGTATTCTATCTGTTTGGTCCAGCGCTCGTGGTTAGCCAGCTTGGAGAGACCATTACTTTCCAAAGTTTGAATACCTTGTGAGTGATACAGTTCGCACCAATTTTCACTCTTAAGGCAATCTTGAAACTAACTCTTGGCACAAAAAAATTGTTGTGGTGATGGTGTAGATGGTTTATGCCAGTAAATATCCTTCTGACATTCATGATCGGCTCTATACTGGCTTGGATTCTCATTAAAATCACAAAAACTCCGCCGCACCTCCAAGGCCTTGTCATTGGTTGCTGTTCTGCTGGAAATCTGGGGAATTTGCTTCTGATTATTGTTCCTGCAGTCTGCATGGAGTCAAATAGCCCATTTGGAGATTCAACTATCTGCTCCACTAATGGAACAACTTATGCTTCTCTTTCCATGGCGGTATGATCTGCCATTCTATTATTCTTTTCAGTTTTGTTATAGAAGGAATTACATTCATTTTTTCATGCTACTATTTATTCTGATTATGCAGGTTGGAGCTATTTATATATGGACCTATGTGTATATTATCATGAGGATATATTCAGATAAGAGTGCTGAAGATACTGATACAAATCAACCCATATCAGATTCTGAAAGTTATAAAGCGTTACTTCTTTCAAGAAAAAACTCTGGCTCCAGTGGCTGTTCTAAGGAAGATGAACTTCCTCTAACTATTTCTGGGGAAAAAGTAAGATTTCTTTGGCCTTAGTTTATTATTACAAATGCTAGCATCTGTTTTTTTTTTAATGCAAAATGTAGCTCTTCCTCTGCAGATATTGGATGGCGTAACCTTGCTAATTAAATTCTTTTGATGATAGTTGACAGTTATGGAGAAGATTTTTCAGTCTGTTAAGAAATTTACAGCAAAGATCAACCTGAAGATGGTGTTTGCACCGGCAACAATTGCAGCGGTAGGCTAAAAATTTAATGATAATTTTTTCTCTCTCTAATCTTCAATATTATTCTTTGATAGAGATAATCACAAACCATACAAGTCTTAATGATAAATACAGAAAAAAGGAAAACCAGAAGAGTAATTTTGTCGAGTTCGTCAGTGCTTAATCTACCAATGTACATGTCACTAATTTGCTTCGTTTTCCTTAATTTCCTTCAGATTTGTGGGTTTATAATTGGCACAGTCTCTCCAATCCGAATACTGATGATCGGGGATAGTGCTCCTCTTCGCGTGATTGATAGATCTGCATCTTTGCTGGGGTAATAAATCAATTATGGACTCTGTTTGGCTTTTGATGATGGCAAATCTATCTTTACAGCTGACCATTATAGAACTAGCCTGCTGGCCAAATCTTAGTCTAATCCAACGGCCGGATAAAATTATACGTGTTTTCATCAAAATACTCGTTTAACTCGTCCACACTTCTTCTTGCACTTGGATTTGTCGTCCTGTGTCATATAACCCAGAATGTAACTTTCTTCGTTATTTAGGAACTCACAGCAACATTGTTATTGATCTTGTTTATACAATTTTCTGACCTGCAGAGAGGCAACAATTCCATGCATGACACTGATAGTAGGATCTAACCTTCTCAGAGGTAATTTCCTGAATCTACCTGGATCATCTCATGCTTAATTTCCTTTACATACATCCTGCCTCTAGTTGCTGAAAAATCAAATTTACATCCTCAAGATTTCTAATCACTAACTCCATACTCTTTCAGGTTTAAGAAAATCAGGAGTGAGTGTATCAGTCATTGTAGGGATTGTAGCTGTGCGAAATATTTTCTTGCCACTTATTGGCATCGGTATTGTCAAAGCGGCACATCATCTCGGCATGGTTGAATCAGACTCCTTGTATCAGTTTATCCTTCTGCTTCAATATGCACTTCCACCTGCAATGACAGTAGGTATGGCAACTTGATACTAAAAGTTGGAACTAATATTTTATTTTTCCGATTTGACGGCAAGAAGTATCCTCGAGCCAGCTACAAAACCAGTGAAAAAATTACCTGATGAATACTAAACCTGCTAATCTGTTTGTTATTTGTTGTTAAATTGACAGGGGTTATTGCACAGCTTTTCAAGGCCGGTGAAGGTGAATGTTCAGTCATTATGCTGTGGAGTTATGCTTTATCAGCACTGTCTCTTACCCTCTGGTCAACCTTTTACATGTGGCTGCTGCAGTAAGCACAATTAGGGTTCCTTCTATTCCCTGGAACTACCCTGCCATGACAAAATGAGGCCGCCGCAAGCTTATCTTCATCCTTCAGGCACATCGATCACATGGGGCATCAGTAATTTACTAGTAAATTAAGCTCATGAAGCTTTGTTCCATGATATTTATTTAATTATAGCCACCATATTATTTGATTAAAATTTGTAGAATATATAGTGTCAATCATTTTGGGATATGGACATCTGTGTGCTTATGAATTGTGATTCCACTATAATGGATTTGGGCATTGGTCCGCTGTCTGCAGGCTCTGCTGCTGGCAACCGGGGGATTTGAAACATCGGTTTCCTCCCTGCTCAGCCTGTTTTTCAATCTGACAGCCCGTTGTCAGCTCTGAATCTGGAACGACAATCGTCACGACAGATTTTTTCATGTAATTGCATTCTAATAATAGCTATTAAACCTAATATGATTTAATAGGTTGATTTAAAAAATTCATGAATCAGATTTCATTGAGAATGAATTTTAAATTGAAAAAAAAAATTTGACCTGATAAGTAACCGCAACTTTTTAAATCAAATTTAAATATTAATAATATATGTAATTTGAAAATATAAAATTATATAATCGAAAATCATTGATTATACATATTAAAGATATCTTTTATGCTCACAATTTATATATAATGTTAAATTATGTGTTTATTATTTATTTGATTGACTTGTATTTTGAATCTTTTTTTTAAATACTTTTATTATCTATTACAAGGTATTTAATGTTGGAGATTTTTTTATAATACACAATTTTATATTATTGGATATAATTTTTAATTCAACTGTCGGATTTAATTAAGAATTTGCTAGGATATTCTAAAGATTATATTTTTTATAGAATTAAAATTTTAAAGTAATTGAAGATTGGAAAGATCTTTTGATAATGATTAGAAATTACTATTTGAGTTTTACTATATTTTTCTAATTGGTTTAAGATTATATTTTGTATTTGAATTAGATGTTTTTAATTATCTTTTTGGCTTTATTTAGAACAATTTTCCCTAATTTTTAGGACTTTCATTACTTTTCTTTTATTTTCGAGTTTTCTTATTATTTAGGTAAATTTTTAAGTTTATTTAAGGAATTGTAAGTATTTTGTAGATGCATACTACTTAATAAGAAAATATCAAGTAATAAAATTTCAAATTAGAGTTTCTATGTGATCCCTATTTTATATAATTTTATATTCTTAATTATATTTGCTATCTTTATTGTGTTGCTTCATTAACATCAGTCATTGACCAACTATCATAAATTATGGTTTATTGTATGCTTTCTTCTGTCTTTTCATAACTTTCAAAATATTTGATTTTATTAATGGATTGAGACAAACACCCTAAATACTTAATTTGTATATAAAAAATTGATATCCACTATTATTATAAACATATTCAATAAATACATAATAAGCGATTTTAGATCATATTTTAACATTCTTAACTTTTTTTGTGTAACTCTGTTAAGTATATAATTGATAGTTAATATTATCTTCCTTACAAGTTATGAGATACTCTCAACTTTATATAATTGATATTCATCATTGTTTTTAGAATTTATGTTTCACAAATCATGATTAATAATATTTTTTTATTGAGATAAATAAAGTTTAATAGATAATATTAGTTTAGAAACAAAATTTACTAAAATATTCCTCATTCTCCACCAATATGTCTTCTCATTACCTTTATTTTTTTTTGAACTTTATTCATACAATGCTTATACATTTCAAGTATCTTAACTTTACTTCTAAGAAAATACATATAACAATATTTTTTATAATTTAATAATTTTTTTCCATAATTTTTTCCCATAAATTAAATCTAGAATTTCGCCTCCGCTGAAATTCTATTTTATAATGTAATATTTTTTTTCCATTGTAATATTACATTGGAAATATCTATGCCAAGGCCTAAGATATAATGCATTGCCTAGATTGTGTATGTTGGAAGCGATCCAAGAGGCAAGTGATAGTTATTTGACGAGCCACATGAAGAATGCTGACCAAAGCATCACCGAAACTGAGGCCAAGGCATAGGTCCGTAGCATGATGACCGAGTATTCGGCTTCGCCAGCTCCAAACAACTGGGTCATTGTGCCTGCCAAATCAGGACAAAGAACATGCGAAAAACCGATTTCTAGTTAGGAACCGATTCAATCTGTCTCCAGATAAGGACATGGTTGAACTTTGCATGAATGTTAAAACCTATGTTGATTGCTGGAGGCAGTGCAAATTGAAGCAGCAGAACAAACTTGTACAGAGGATCTGAGTTCACCGCGCCAAAATGGACTGCACATTTAATGAAACCAACTCCCAATATCGGCAAGATTATATAACGGACTGCCGTGATACCAATAATCACTGAGATCGGCACCTTTGACCCCCTGAAGCCTGAGAACACATTCTGGTCATCATTGTATCTATGCTTCGGGAAGTTCAACTAGTGAAGAAGGGCAGGATAGTGAAAATAAGCATGATAAAAATCAAAATGATCGCGATTACCCTTCAGAAGATTTGCTCCTAAAATCAAAGTGGTGATTGTAATGGCTGACTCCCTGCAAACACACAACAGAAAGGAATTCTAGGGGAGCATGTTAGGTAGCTGAATGTTTTTTTGGTTTCTCGGGAATGTTCATATATATCATCAAAGAGGGATGCTGACCCGACAAAGTATGCAGAGTCTTCAACCACACGAAGAGGAGCACTGTCACCGATCAACACTTTTCGGAAGGGAGGGATAGTACCGGCTATAAATCCAACAATCTATAAAAATAAAGCAGTAAGGGGGGTCAATTCTCGCATCGATACTGAAACATAAAGTGGCCTGTTTAGTCTATTCAGCATTAGATGCTTTAAATGTGATCAAGAACTGAAGAGGGAAAACAATCCAGCTTAAACCAGCAAGCTGCTTGCTAATGGCTGCTTCATGGCAATATCTCCATAAGTGGTCTTTAAATTTCGATAGGGTTCAAAGATCAATGAGGCATGTATGAAGAGCAGGCTTATTGTAAATAATGCTTTATAAAAGAACGGCTTGTTCTAGAAAATTCATGGAAGGAATGGAATAGTACTACAGAAGAAATGGACTTGATCCTATATGAAGCATGTATTTATATCCTTTAAGAAAGCATGGGATGCATCTGACGTATTTTTTCATCCACTGAAGCTCATCGGCTACCCAGCAGGAATATTCTTGCTCATGAGCTATCATTTTGATGCTTAAGCCTTTCTGCAATGTGCAGTCTCTAATATGCATGATCATTTCAGTATGCTATAACGTGAGCAAATTTGAAATGTGAGCCTTCTCTTGCTATATATGATCTCCAAACTAGAAAGAAGATTAGTAGATGCTTTATACACTTCCTTAAAGAATCAATGTGCCCTTTGGCCAACACAGAAAAAATAAGAACTTGCCATTACCGTACCGCTCCATTAATTGAAGGTGAAAGCAATCTCTTCAGGTTGAGTTTCTTCAGAACCTTTTGAAATCCTTGCTTAATGTTTTCTGGAAATGGCACCTGTCAAGAAATCTTGATTGGTAGGTTGATGATTGCTCTCAAAAACATTTTATTCAAGGGAACAAGAGGAACCAATAGTATCGTGAAAACTTCAACATGTGCTCATAGTGAGCACCAAACAATATATGGAAAAGGATAAGAGAGTTAAGAAAGAAATGAATGTATAATGTTTTCAGGCAACCTTCGCCTTCCCCTTTGACACTGCACGATCAAGTTCAAAGTTCTCCATACCCTCATCGATTGAGGGCTCTTTTAAGAAAAGCATGGGCCCTGGTGTTATTTCTCGGGCAGACTCTATACCCTCTGGCAAGGCATCCGGTTTGGTTTCATCAGAATCTGTACTTGAATATATTCGCACAATATTGTACACATATGACCACAATAAGATGGATCCAATCTGAAATATCAAGAAAAAATGGAAAGAATTTTAAACAATTCAAGACCTATTATACTGCCTTTCTTAGAGCACATAAAAAATTAAATTCAAGTAAGAAACATTGTCATACTGCCAAAGAGAGCGTAGCATATGCCAATCCATGCATTTTACAGATACTGGCGTCGCCAAATGGATTGCCTTTTTCTTCACAGGCAGCTGGAATGATTATGAGAGGCATGTTGCCCAGATTCCCTGCTCACATTCAACCGCCCATGTAAACTAGAAATCAGGTACAAAAGGTCGAATGTAATGAAGCTTGTGCCACAGCTTCAATATATTAACAATACATGATATTACTGTCAAGAGGGGCCTAAATAGCTGGGAAAAAAAAAAAAAACAAATATTGATGTGTGACAGGAGTATATAATTAGATTAGAGTGTCTAAAGTGTTTCATCACAGCGTACAGTAACTAGACCAAGGATAGCAAAATTAATAGACTTTCATTTCTGCTTAATTCACTTGCAGGAAATGGCACATCAGCCTCTTTTCTAAGGCGGTTGGTCTGCACGGGTTGGATGGCAGGAAAGAAAGAAGGAGAGGAATCAACAGCAGAAATCTTAAAAACTTGTTTCTTTTAGTTGGAAGGATGATGATCAGTTAACAAAGCAGAGGCCTCCTTGACATGGAATTAATATCTGACAAGAAATCTTAAAGAGCAACTAAAAGATGTAAAAACCTATACTTCAAATCACAATCATCAGTAAAAGGGCACATCATCAGAAACTGATTTACTATTGATACCGATGCCAGTGAATTAAATTGCTCAGACCTTCTCTCTTATTTCATGAAGACTTCGGTTAATCAACAAATATTTTGTGAAAATTTATAAATCAGAAAGGAACACTCAAAAGCTGTGCATGTATCTTCCTTCAGCCAGAAATAATGAAACCCACCAGCAGCACAACAGCCCAAGATGAGGCCCCGCAGGTGAATAGGAGCTTTTGTAATTTTTATAAGTAGCCATCCAAGCGCTGAGCCAGCGATAAAGGTGATAAGAATATTGAGTGGCATGAACCACCTACATAACAATTCAACCAAAGCTGATTGTAATAAACTAGCAGAAAAAAAACCACATTGAAAGAAAACAGCTGCTGAAAAGTCGATTAGAGAAATTAACTCACAGCATAACTATGCTTTTCAATGTTATGAATTTCGCCAAGTTGCTACCAACAAGTGCTGGATTCAAGACATAAAACACAAGCTGCACAAGAATTGAAATAGAAAATCCACATATATTCTTAGGGAACTCGGCGCAGGACAACTAGAGCAGCATTGAAAGGAGAAAAGCAATTGATAAATAATTTATCTGCAATTTTTCCCACTTTGTATCGAACACACACACACACACACACACAGATTTTCATTCTTCAAAAGGGTGATGTTATAATAGAAGTTCAAAAAAGAATGGACCATTATACTAAATAATCAGCTGTATATTTAAAACTAAAAGAAAATCTGTCACCCCCCAAAGAAATTGTCTAGTATACATTGGCAGACATCTAAGTGATCCTTCAGACTAAGTTCTTTTGTTAAATTTATCATCTATTCTAAAATCCATTTGGAAAAATATTGGTGCTTACACTATTCAGATGCTTCCGCGCATCCGTCCCCAAAATATCCATGCGCTCAGTTGCAAGAAATACGCCTACTGCAGTAATCAGGAGCACCTTCACAACTGGCATCAGTGCAACAACGAACAGTTGCCAAAGCCCCATAGAAACTTAAGCAGGTCTCAGATTCAATCCTACACCTTACTGAATAAAAGGTAACAGCACATTAAGCAGGTCTCAGACTATTACAAGTCACTGAAGATGATTCTCGTAATTAACAATTCTGAATTTCTGAAATATAACTAATGACTGCAAGTGGAGTCAAGCGTGTGAGGGTGTCAACTGCTTTAGAACTCACTGACCAGTTTGGAATAGTCTGAGGCCACAAACATCTGCAACCTGTCAGCCAGTTCTTGATTCAGAAACAGGAAATTCGATTGGAAGTTCAGAACACAAGGTATTTATAAAGAAAATATCTTCAAAAACAGGGAATTTAGGCTTATAAAACTAATAAAATATAGCCAAAAGAGCCAAGTTTTTTATGGGAGTGATAAAAAAGGGGTGGCTATCATCATCAGAATAAAACTAAAATAGAGCAGAAAATCACACATATAAAGAACCATACCCTTGCACTCGAAAACGATAAATAAGAGGAGAAGAAAGATTAAAACGCAACAAAGTTTGTACCCCAACAATATAGAAACTGCACAAATATCATTTATGCAAGGCAGGCACGCAAGCAATGAGAGATCAAGCATGCATGCTATGTTCTCCACTAAATTTTGGCAAGCAAGAAACTACTATGTGACAGAAATGCTTTTGAAAATCAATCAGATAGAAAGATGGTAACAGAAAGAATTGATAGAGGAAATGAAAATGACCCGAAAGAGAGAAAAAGAAAGCAAAACAAGACTGATAAAGAAAGAAGTTAGGAGTCTTGAAAAGTTACCAGAAAGTAGAAGAGAGCCTTTCTTTTCTTTCGACTATCAAAACGAGTGAAGGCAGTTTTACACTTTAGCCAAACAAGAGATGCAGAGAAGAAATGCACACTCTGAAGTGCTTGACAAAACCAACAGAAACCCCCAGCTGTTTCGCTTCCGCTTGGACTAGCTACTGGTGATTGCTTTTGCTGGCAGAGGGCACGAATTTCATGTCTGAAAAGGTCTGAAACTATGGCATGTCTGAAAAGGTCTGAAACTATGGCACACTATTTTTAGGGTGGTGTATGTTAATGGGAATTCAGGAAGATTTTATGGGAGAAAAAACGACTGTTTTCTTTGCCTTTTTTTCGTTTATTGTAAGTGCCAAATGGACTTTTGGAACACAGACGAGTGTAATCTCTTTCTTTTCCATCCTAATATGAGCTCGATTCAATGATACAACATGTCATTTTCCACCTCTCATTAAGCTTTTTGGATGAAAGCAAATCAAGATTCAATTTTAATGTCTTTGTTGGAGCACCCATGCATGTTCCTTGAGTCAATAAGATGGTTCAAGCTCTACACAAGCTAACTAATGGTAGAAAAAAATAAATAAAAAAATACAATTAAGTGTATTTAGTGCTCCATTAATGCTATTAAAGGAAGTTCCATCAATTAGTGCTCCATTAATACTTAATGGAAGCTACGTCAATTGATTCTTATGTGCACAGTGCTTATAAATAAACAGCATGTAGAGCAAGGAAGGACAAAAAATATATATACATATTAGAACACTTGTTTTCTTCATTCACTATTACCATTGCCTGTTTCTAACGTCCTTGCAATATTTTCTACAAATCTTTCCACAAATACACAAATATAACCTGTTGCAATTTTATCTCATTACACACACATTAATAGATGATAACTCTTTATTCACTCTTGCTTTTGCTTTTTCTAGCACTCTGTGACAATTTTACAAACAAATAAACTTGGATATGATATATTTCTCCCCGTGTTTTATTAACTTAGCCCTATACATGGGGGAACTGTTTTCCAGGAAAGCACAGATCAAGTACAAGATCTAAATTATATTTCCAAACCCTTTTGTCCGTTAAGGAAAGCACAAATCCAACAAAGGTTTTTTCTCAACCTAGTCAGTGGTGTTGTCTGTCAAAAACTAAATAAAAAGCTGGCTAATTCTCATTTTTGTTTTATCAAAAGTAATTGATTTCCCCCTATATAAGCTCTTGCCCTTCCAAATCTCTAGCAACTTACTCATCAAATACAAATGCTCAACAATGTTAATTTAACTATACAAAAATAGCTTCACACTCTTTCATTTTCTCAAAGAGAAATATAGAACCCAACTCCATTATGTGTACTAGATGCATAGAGACAACCTCAATTCCATGAAGGAATTAGACAAAACAAAAAACAAAATGGGCATGATTCTCTAACTTTACGGAGGAGTCACTCTTTCTACGAGAAGCACTCCTCAACATGTCCTTACCATCAACGTTACTATCTCTATCAATCATCTCCTGAGTCTTGATCACATTCTCCCCATCATAAAAGACTTAGACGTGATACTACACTAACTCCTAAGAACAAGAATGAACACCATTCTCACAAGGTGACATTCCTCGAACTCTTAATCACACCTCTCATCACCATACATAATGAGGTATTGGTTGTTATCATGAAAAAAAACTACATGTAATATCCACCTCTCATGAAAAGTGGTTCAATCACAAAGAACCCTAAAAAGTTATATCTCTTTCACCATGATTATATAAATGACAATGACAAATGGCATGACCTAAAAAAAAAATTGAAAGATTGATTGCCAAAAACTACCTTCAACAATTTATGAAGAAAGAGTTGTAACCTGAATAAACAAGGAACAATCCTTATGATGCACTACTTGAGATTAGATAATCTCTATGGATTGTGTCTCAATCTCTTGAACTTTTCAATAAAGCAGTGTTTTTCCAGGTCTTCATGATCGTTTATCTTTAAAAAGATCACAAATCCTTTGACATATTTCCATGACCACACATCTCCTATAGTATCTGGAACTTCTCCCTCAAAATGTGTTCTTAAATGCATATACAAATCAGATTACTTTCCTTTACATTTATCTCATTTTACTATTTTTTGACTAAATTTTCTTGTGAAATAAAGAACAAAAGAATTATGTCAAACAAGTCAAGGAGGACATCAAGAACATTTTTAATATCCATCTCAAGCCTGTCAAGAGAAGGTAGCCATGAAGTTTAAACAATCATGATGGTTTTCTTCTTCAATCATGGTTGACCAAGTGAGCTACTTTGGAGAGAGCATCGTAACAAAACTGGATGTAAACATGGGAAAAGAGTAGTTAATCCTTGTAAAGGGAATGCATATCTACCATGGGGATCAAATATCATATGATTTGAAGATCTAAAACTTCACATTCATTGATTGAAATATGAGCTCTCGATCAATTTAAAACTATCAAATATAAAGGAAGTTGATTAAAGAAAAGATGTTGTTGAGTTCATTGAGCCAAAGCAGCTATAAATATATGATGAGGATAGCTAATTCTTATAGAGAAGGCGTTTATAAGTCCATTAGTGATGGTTTGAGTCTTTGAAGTGGTCGGAGATGTCACATTCATTTGCCTGAAAGTGATAACCTGATCAACCTTATTGGCTGAAAAACATGACAAACAAAGATTAAACGACATGTCACTCGTTCTCTTTATTAAAGATGAGTGATACGTCGTTTAGAGTAAACCCTAGAAATTAGGGTTTTCTAATTAGGATTTTGCAAACTTCAATTTGGCCCATGTTCTTTCAATTCTGGCATATGCTCCTTTAATTGACTCTGAAACTTCTAGTTTGTTCAATTTAACTCCTATCAACCATCAAACTTTCAATTTCTTTCAAATTGACCCATGTTTTGATTGATTTCAGTCCTCAAACTTATGTGTTTTTTGGACTTTGGTTCTTGGTTTTGAGGTTCTTCAATTCGGCCCTTAATTCTGAACTTAGATTTTTCTTGCAATTTCACCCATGATTTCATAAAGCATAGATCAGTCCATGGATGTCAACGAAGTTTGGTTCAAAATACTGGTTTATATTTGTTTAATAACTTTCTTTCATCGTATCCTCGAATCAACTCTAGCATGGTTTTAACAAGCAACAATGCCACACTTCACATTCAGACATCTTAAATGTGAAGATATAGTGACAGGAGCAATCAACTCTAGTCCATCGAGGAATGAAAGAGTTGGTGTTGTGATCGCTTTGTTAAAGACTTAGTACATGTACTGTGCATCTGTTCTTCGCCTGTCATGAATCGCTAGAATTTTGAACTGCATTCATTATATATCTACTCCCTGATAACATTTCAAGACTCCTAACTTCCTCCTTTATCAGCCTGTTCTTCGGATGCAGAGGAGTTAAAAATACCACACAGCATGAAGCATTCAGAGTTCCCTAGCAAAGAATGTAATTTGCGTTTTCAATTTCGATTGATGTGCAGCTTGTGTTTTTTGTCTTGAATCCAGCACTTGTTGGCAAACACCTTGGCAAAATACATAACATTAAGAAGCATAGCTATGCAGTGAGTTTCTCCGACCAAATTTTCTTGGGCAATTTCGTGCTAGTTTATAAAGCACAGTTATGCTGTGAATTTCTCTGCTCAATGCTTGGATGGTTTTTTTTATTTTTTTAGATTAACATGAATATCCGAGTCAGTTTGTGCACATCTCAACTAATCCTACGAGCCTTGAAATTAATAACTATATAAGCTTCTAATTGTCCTAAGGTTTGTGGAACTCGATTTGATGACCTCTAAGAAGTAAATCTAAAATCTGATCAGTTAAGCTACACCATTTAAAATTTACTTAAATGATTACTTAATAATATTGTCACATGCCCCTTGGATCACTTTTGACGTGACAATATGGGCAATGAACTTAGCTTAGATTTGATTCAGTATCTGGCAATTACAATTGCTTGCTATCGAAGAAATTATGAGATATGGACACAAAAGCTTACTAGCTAGGCTAAATGCATCTCAGGGACCTTTACAAGCCCCAAAACATTCTGCAACCAACAATCTGCAGTTATATTGTTTGAAGATGTAATATGTGTTTGAAATTAAAGTAGTTCTTATTTTGTTATAATTTGAAAAAAATGTTTAAAAAATACTATAATTTTTTTTTGTAACCAAGATTTTAAAAGAGGAATTTCAGTAGAATTCATGCAAAATTATAATATATATTATTTAATTAATTTTAAAATTATGGTCAAGACAACCATTCAATCATTTCTAAAATCATCATATAATAAACACCAGGAGATAAATCATTAACAAAAACAATAGAATGGATTATTGTGTGTTCTAAATTTTCTTTTCCGGAAGATTTTGTCACTTTTTTTTTTTATTTTATCATCATTTTTTTTTCTAAGAAAAAAAACAAATTTCCCTTTTTTTCCAATATAAATTTACAACCTTTTTATTTCTACAGAGAAATTTCTATATATAATTCGATATAAAATTGACTCAAAGTAAATATCATAGGTTATCTGAGTTGATTCAAATTAATTTAATTTTTTTTATTTTTTTTATTAGTTTTCATCGTATAGTTTTTGAATTAACCGAATCATGGATCAATTTAAATTTTTAACAAGTTGATACCAAGTTAATTTTTCTAAAATAATTAAATGAAGTATTAAAACAGCATCTATAAATAGTTTAACAGCATAATTCCAATCTCATTAATTTGCACTCCCTCCTAATCAGCATTCATAACTTTCTCATAAAAAAGGAAAACCTTTTTCATATAAAAGGAGGAGCAAATAAAAAAGAAGAGTAAATTGTATATTAACCCTTGTATTTGTGAGAAGCTAATAATGTAGTCCCTCTACTTCCCAAGAACAAATAACGGACTAAGTTATAGTAAATAGGTACATGAAATATGTTCACCTAAGAAAGATTCCAAGGTTGGTCCAGCATTATAACCAGTTCATCCATCTAGTTAAAGAGCTTGGATTTGAGTTGTGACATCATAGCTTTTTTGTCGATTAAATTCTATAAATATTTTAAATTTCAATATAAATATAAATATAAATGAGATAAAATTCTTCTAAATATATCCTATTAATGATTTAGAACAATAAAAAAAAGATATGAAAAATAAGAATAGAGAGAGAGAGAAAAATGTCACTTGGTTTGTCAAATAACAAAACAAAAGTTTGAATTTATCTTTTTTATTTAAGATTAGATCATATATTTGGTAGTATTATTTATAGAATTAAGTTTAATAAATTCAATTGTAGCCCATTTCCTCTAGCTTTGTGATGATGGGAATTGACCAAGGAATGAAACTTGTGGAGAAGTTAGAAAGATCGTGAAGTTTAGGTCCTGATATGTTATTGACTTTATATTATGTATACTGATTTGTAGTTATTCCAAACCCGAATAGGAAATAAAGGCAGCTCTGCTCTGTCTGATTACTTCCAAAATTTAGTCCTCGTCCTCAAAACTTCGATTCTGCAAATGGGTTTCTATCATCCATTGCTGTTTGATTTTCAAGAAGTAATGTTCTTTGAAGTGACTGAGTGAACTCATATCAATATCATGTGTGTATGCTGAGAAAGTGAAAGCTTTCACCTCCTTATTTCATACAAGCCAAGCCCAAGTGGGTCAGTCTACTTCATTTTTACTCTCCTTCAAGTTTTCATCAATGGGTTTCTTTATTACAGGATATATTTTCTGTTTGTGGTAGTGATGTGTCTTTTCTTTGTTTTCTGTTTAAAGATTGAAACTTTTTTCACCTTGGGCTTGAAAGTTTTCGTCTTTAGTTGGAAGCGAAGTAGCAGTGTTTGATTTCTTGATATTTGTAGCTGTGCTTAGATTAATTTTTTTTATATAGTGGTTGATATGATAATGGAGCTGGAACCACTGACTATGGGGAATGAAGTTATTGAATTTGACATGATGGGTTTGGGAGACGATACTGTGGATGATATTCAGCATCAGTCTGTTGATGTTGGTGTTGATGAAGTGGAAGAAGAGGAAGGAGGAGATGGAGAAGTTGAAGGAAACCATTTCCTGCTGAATTTTTATGACCCCCAAAGTTCCGACAATTCCATTTCTGGTCAAGTCTATATCCCTCAAGGGGACACTAATCTTGAGCCTTATGAGGGTATGGAATTTGAGTCTGAGGAGGCTGCGAAGGCTTTTTACAATTCGTATGCTCGTCGTGTAGGATTTAGTACTCGTGTCAGTATGTCTCGCAGGTCTAGACGTGATGGTGCTATCATTCAGAGGTCTTTTGTTTGTGCAAAAGAGGGTTTCCGCATTGACAAGGATAAGCCTGCACGTTCTGATGTGCGTGTCAAACGCCCTCGTGCTGAAACCCGTGTTGGTTGTAAGGCCATGTTGGTTGTTAAAATCCAGGATTCTGGTAGATGGGTTGTTTCGGCATTTGTAAGGGAACATAACCACGAGCTTGTTCCACCTGACAAGGTGCATTGTCTCCGCTCTCATCGCCATGTATCCGGCTCTGCCAAATCATTGATTGATACCTTGCAGGGTGCTGGGATTGGTCCCAGTGGTATTATGTCTGCCCTCATCAAAGAATATGGTGGAATCAGTAATGTTGGTTTTACTGAGCGTGACTGTAGGAATTACATGAGGAGCAGTCGACAAAGAACTCTTGGTGGTGACACTCAGCACCTTTTGGACTACCTGCGAAACAAGCAGGCTGAGAATTCTGCGTTTTTCTATGCTGTGCAGGGTGATGAAGATCAGTGTATGAGCAATATCTTCTGGGCTGATGCAAAGGCAAGGGCTAACTACACATACTTTGGTGACACTGTTACCTTTGATACAACTTACCGGTCAAATCGCTATCGATTGCCCTTTGCACCGTTCACTGGAGTTAACCATCACGGGCAGCCTGTTTTGTTCGGTTGTGCTCTCTTGGTCAATGAATCCGAGGCTTCTTTTCTTTGGCTTTTCAAAACATGGCTTATGGCAATGTCTGAACGGCCTCCTGTTTCAATCACTACTGATCATGATAGGGTAATTTGTCTAGCCGTGAACCAGGTTTTTCCGGAAACCCGTCATCGTATCTGCAAGTGGCACATCTTTAAAGAATTCCAGGAGAAGCTGTCCCATGTGCTTTCTGAGCATCCTAATTTTGAAGCAGAGCTCCATAAATGTGTTAACCTCACAGACTCAGTTGAGGAATTTGAGTCTTGTTGGTTGTCTCTACTTAATAGATATAATCTCAGGGAGCACGAGTGGCTACAAGCAGTTTATACTGATCGACGCCAATGGGTCCCAGCTTACTTGAGAGATACATTCTTTGCAGAAATGTCTATAACACAGCGCAGTGACAGCATCAACTCTTACTTTGATGGATACATCAATGCCTCAACTACCCTACAGTTGTTTGTTAAGCAGTATGAGAAGGCTTTGGAAAGCCGCTATGAGAAAGAAGTCAAAGCTGACTATGATTCGATAAATACTGCCCCAGTTCTGAAGACACCTTCACCTATGGAGAAGCAAGTGGCTGAGCTCTATTCCAGGAAATTGTTTTTAAAATTTCAAGAAGAGTTGGTTGAGACTTTAACTTTCCTGGCAACCAAAGTTGTGGATGATGGGGCAATCACCACTTATAGAGTTGCTAAGTTTGGTGAGAATCATAAAGCTTATACTGTTAGCTTTAATGTTCGTGAGATGAAAGCCTCTTGTAGTTGTCTGATGTTTGAGTTCTCCGGCCTTCTTTGCAGACACATATTGACAGTTTTTAGGGTGACAAATGTTCTTACACTGCCTTCCCATTATGTTTTGAAACGATGGACAAGGAATGCCAAGAGTGGTGTCATATTGGAGGAACACGCCAGTGATTTTCTTGGTAGTTCACGAGAATCTCTTACCTTTCGATACAGCAACCTTCGCCATGAGGCCCTTAAGTACGTTGATAATGGAATCCAAAGTTTAGAAATTTACAATGTTTCAATGGATGCTTTGCAAGAGGCAGCAAATAAAGTGGCTCTTGCAAGAAAGAATGGTGGGAAAGTTGCAATAGCAAATAGAGCTGGCAGAGAAGAGTATCCTCCTCAGGGAAGTCAAGCAAATAATAACAATCAAAATCAGCAACAGGGCTTAGAACAGCCTGCTTCTGGGGTCAGTTTTTCATTCCTTTTCTCTCACACTTCAGTTATTTATTCATTTAATTTTTCCTTTGTCAGTAATATTTGATACTTATTTTTGCCCTTTTCTATAGATTTTTCTGTTAACGCTGCAATATAGGTTCTATTAATGGCAGAAATTGCTCTTTTAATTCCGATTAACTATTGACTTTGTCAGTTGAGATTAATTTGTTGACTTCAATGGGTCTCTTTGTAGTTTGTAGCAGAAACAAGCTGTTTAGATTCATGGTAATCATCATCGTTGTCATACCAACGTCTGATTTTGTTTCCATGAACAGCCTAAGCTCTCACTGCATCTGCTGTATTGGAACATTTGTCTTCTTTTTTTTGTGTGAATAGAATTCTTATTTTTAAGCAGAATGTTTCTTAATTTTTCTTTTTCTTTTTCCTACTCCTAATAGTTGATGATGTAGAGGCTTGGTCCTGATAGTTGCATTCTACTTTGTGGGATAGTAGAATAAAATACAGCTGGCTTGTGTTTGTTTTGTTACTTCCGCAGCTGAATGTAATTGAATATTAAATGTATCAATTTGCAGGATGACCAGGACAAGAAAATCCAGAAACTGCATCGCAAACTGGATCGTGCACGACGAAAATGTGAAGTATATAGAGCAAACTTGCTTTCAGTGCTGAAAGATATTGAGGAGCAGAAATTACAATTGTCTATTAAAGTTCAAAATATTAAGTTGGGAATGAAAGATTAACCCAAATGGCTTTGTTGGTATCAGCTTCTCCTCTCCCCCTCCCCCCTCTCCTTCCCTTCCTTTGGCTTTCTCTAGCTAGATGAGACGCACAAATGAGAAGTGTAATTTGTTTCTTATGATAGAAGATGAAATTACCCCTTTTTGGCTTTGAGTTATATCATCCTTCATATTTTTATAGTGTTCTAATCTCAGTTGGTGATGGTTTTCATCCTGCTTCCTGTCGTAATACCACTCAACGGAACAAGTTAGCAAGGGCAATTGCTTTCCCGTCAATTGCGTCTGATGGCTTTAGTCTATGAAACTTTTTATACTGCACTTAGCCTTGGTGAAAATGCTATCGTCTTAAGGTAGTGCCATGGCATCTGTATGGAAACGGGAACTCTTGTGTGAAAGATGCTACCTTTTTAAATTTACTTGAACATAAATTGGCTAAGCAATTTTCGAAAAATGGCCATGGTTCTAGGAACCCCACTTTAACAGTGATAAGTAATATCTTTATATGATCAACCTTGGTTTACCAGTTTTGGTTTTAAAAATACCAAAATCACCTACAGCATCCTCCGTTGCAGTAACTGCTAGAGGTGACAAATGAAAGAAGCTGATTAGTTCAAACTGGGCTCGGATGAAAAAATATTCAAGCCTCAACTTACATTTCTAGTAAGGTCTGGACCGACATGATACAGTTGCTTTACAGAAATGTACAAGAACCAGATGTTTTGATTTCAAAGAGTTATACAAGGTTGATTGTCCGAGAGACCTCCTGAACTTTTGATCAAATCTATATAGACTTTTGACCTTCTAATTTTATTTTTGTCCCTCAAATTTTCAGTTTAAGGCAAAATAATCTCACTTGGGCTTTCATCATCTAGGAGGGAATAGTCACACATATGCACATCATGTGCTACCTAACTGAGTTTATAGGACGGAGGTGGAGACGATGTGATGTATTGTATTGACCTGATAGTTCGATAAATAAAAAACAACGGGAAAATTAAACGAATTAGCCCATATATAATGGCATTGAACCTCACATGACATTCAAATTTCTATATAATAATTTTAGCTGTTTTTGTTTTTGGCTCACTTGCAACTCCATCACACAAGACCTCATCCCATTATCGTTTCTGCATGACAGGGACTCATGGCCGAAAACAGCACTCAATTCATTATCATTTCTGCAGAAAACTGTTTGCATGTGCTTCTGGAACGCAAAACCCTGCTGATACTTGAATAAGTCAAACAGCTGGAACCAAAATTACTTGCAACTGTCGCTTTACAAGTCATCTTTGTGCTGTCTCCCTAAACTAAAAGAAATGTAACCAAGAACATTGGATTCCTTGAATGAATATTTATTGGCTTTTGAAAGTTTATTTAAAAATATTTTTCTCGAATAATATTTTTCAGATTTTTTTTATTATCTTCGATATTAACACATTAAAATCATTCAAAAACATTTTTAAAAAATCAATTTAATGCTTTTTTTGACGAAAAACAATTTGAAAAACAATTTAAAAAACAATTTAAAATGCAAAAACAAACACTCATTATATACAACATATAAACAAGAAAACATAGAAGAAGATAAATAAATGTAAAAAAGATACATTCTGAAACAGGTCTAAGTTGTGTAGTCAAATTATAGAACTTTCAATTCAAGATCAGCAAACCCAACCCGTGCTCTGTGCCTTTTAAAGAGATCTTCCAGTGCGGCAACAAACTGACTGTGCACTTCAGCGAGCTGCAAAATGAATCTATGTATAAGCAACAGTTGGAGATTAATATCACTCAGTCGTTAGTCTATAGATTTAGTGAAAAGAGGAATGCAGGCAGCTTTAAGTCCCACCCTAACTGGATTTCTTTTTGTACCAGTACTAGGGCCTTAAGGTTCTGAGCTTGTTAAATTATAACAGCTTTACAATCTGCTACATTTTGTACAGCGTGTAACTAGTTTGGGACTGGGAAATGCCGGCATCTTAAATTGCAAGCTATGGATTTTTACATTACAGAGCTTTGAGCTGAGTGTCAACACTTCACATTACATTATATTCTCCAGTAATCAAGCGGCATTATGGGACTATGACCATCCTTGGAACCAACTTTCACTTGATGGTATGTAAGTTTTTCTTGGCCCCTCAAATGAAATTGGGAATTTGGGGTGGCTTTGCCACTGGCCAGAGCAGGAAGTATTACTAACTAATACTGGAAGAAAAAGGAATCCACAAATGAACAATAGGCTATGGAGCTCAATGGTGCTCTTGCAAAAGCAAGAGGGGCGAGGTCTCTCCCTTATTAATCCTTCATTAATCTAAAACATAAAAGGAATTTATTGTACTCCACACTCAAACAAAATGGATATGTTCACCATTTCCAGTCACAACTGATTCATCAGATTGCAGATTTAAGTGGCACCATACCTCTTCCACAGTGGGCTGAAGATTTTGCTTAAGCTCAATAGGTCTACCAACCACGATATGCATCGGGCGTTGGAAGGGCAAGGGAGTCCTGAAAAGCAGCAAAAAATTATAAATTGCAAATATGTTTTTGTTTAAATATACAGAGGAAATAATACAACAAACCCACTTCCCCAACAAAAAAAGGAGTCATTTTGTCTTTCCCATTAAACATTAGCAGATTTTTCAGAGAAAGCTGCACCAAGTGGCAGTGGGTATAATCACGGGCCTAAACACTTAACACAAACGGAGTTTCTCTGAACATAGTTGGTATTTCCTCAAATTTTTACTTACCCAAAAATTCCCCCAAAGACAACTGGAGTGAATTTAATTGCCCTAGAAATTTTCAAGAATAACTTTCCGCTGGGTTTCCACCATTTATACACTTTTGACTGCAGCAAGAATAAGAAAATTAACCATGTTATCAATGGAAAATGTGTAATTGTAAAAGGGAGAATTAATCTATAAGATGAAAACAATGAAAACTCAGTTCTTGAAACATTAACCTCAAGCAGTACGCAAGAGGACCAATGTCTTTACAATGGACCAATCCACATAATTCCAGCATTCACTGGCAAAGTGGAATACATAACAAGAAAATACTATACTTTGCATTTAACCAACAGGTGACAAAATGAAAAAGAAAAGAATCAATACTTGACCAAAGCAGAAAACTGGAACCAAGGGTGCACCGTTCTCCATGGCTATCTTGATAAACCCTCTTCTTGACTTGAGGAAAGCGATCTGAAAGCAAGCAGCACCCAAGATTAACAACCAAGCTATTCTTCAGGGTGAAAAAAAAAAGAGTCTCTTTCAGTTTGGTTTGCATATGATGTCTGTCAATTTCAGGTCCCAAACCTCAAGGATTCTACGTAAAAGGGATGTAAAAGTAATAGCTTTCTATCACCATCTAAATAGGAGAAAAGGGTGGGTTAAAGAATAAGGAACAATGATAAACACACACAAACATGTAAGAACTAGATTGTAAAATATATCAACGTCCAACATATGAACCAGCAAGGATCAGGCAGGGTAGGTTGCATAAGTCCTAGATCCAAAACTTTCAAAGCCAGACAGGGGAAAAATCTACTTAGGCGCAAAAGGGAGAGAGAGAGAGAGAGCATAAAGAGAAGACCTCATTATCATGCTCCATGTAAAATGTCTCTTGTACTCCACCTGGATTTACAATGCAACTATAACCAGCTGACAGAAGGGAAGTAAAATTTTTCTTTGTAGCAGATGTAAGACCACACCATGTCCATATATGTCTCAAAAATGGCATGAGGAAAACCTGAATTTTAATTCCCATGTGTTGAGAAAGAGAAGGAAAAGCTCTAAATATTTAAAAATACAGAGAGGGGAAAATGCCTTACAGCGCTACTAGCAAGGACCTTTACTTTTGGGAGAGGCATGAAACCTGTATGATCTGCTAATGCAACGACCCCAATGGGCCAAACTGAATGTGGCTCATAACCAAAGACTGCATGAAGCACGAAAGAAGTCTCCTGTTACTTGCTCAAAAAAGCTAAAAGAAGCTATTAGAAATTTAGCACAGCTAAAAAGTTAAGATCCACAGGAAACTGTAAAATCAACTGCCTCCTGAACAACATCCTCGCAGAAAAACCCAATACCCCAGCCACTTGAATTTCAAAATCAAAAAAGTAATTTAATCTAATAAAAATCCACTCTTCTGATATCACATCTTGAATCCTATTGCCAATTTCTCAAAGATAACACAAGTCCTATTCTGACATCATTTGTTAGAGTTACAACATCCTAGTGCTATTGTCACACGTAATTCTGAAATTGGACCAAGCTGATATCAATAGGAATGAACAAGTGGGGCATCAAACCATTCAATTCTCACTTCTATTAAAAATTGGTTAATCATTAAGCTTTAGACCAGTAACCCCTGTGGATTTATTGTCTCAACGAAGTCCTTTTTCAGATTCACTTTCATTTCAAAAATAGCAACACAAAAGTCAATTGCAAACCACCATTTTCATGTTCTGCAAACGAACACTGATGGAAAAAAATCCCACAAATAAAGTATATACCATAAGCACGATCAGGATGGAAGGCATTTATATCCTCAACATGTAAAGTCACCGGAAAATAGCAGCAAGCATATCTACATATATACCTGCATTTGTTATCAAAAGCAATTAAGATGCAATCTTTATCATACAACAAAAGAAAAAAAATTCAAAGATTCAATCTTTCTTGAACAACAAAAGCAAAAATTCATTCCTTTTCCCTTTCAAGATAGTAAAAGTACTAACGAAAGAATAAACAAAAGGAGTAAGATAGTTTCATTACCCACAAAGGCGACGGCCCAACTTGTTATCATCATCAATTGGAACGAAAACTAGCAACAAAAGCAATCCGAAAACACTAAAAGCCAGAACAAAAAAGAACCCATGTGTTGGTTTCCATGTTTGAAGAGAATCAAACGAAGAAAAGATCAAAAATTGAGGAAAGAAAAGGGCTGTTGATACTTACAGGAGACATTTGGAGAAAGAGAGAAAAAGGAGAGAAAAAATAACTAAAAGAACAACAAAATGGATTGAACCAAGCCATATTGCTACTGCTATCAAGCTGAGAATTATGTTTGATGAAAATAATTCTCTTGCTTTGAATGTTGTTAGCTCTCCCTGCTCTTGTTCTTCTTGCTTATGATTCTCCATGGTTTTACTGGTGATGATGGCTTAATGCGGGGCGGGTGCCTTCTGCTTCTCGAGCTTTCTATGCTTGATTTCTCCACCAGTTCTTTACCTGGCTTTAAATGTCATTTTCTTTTAAAAAAAAAATTAAAATTGTTTTGGTGCACAGGTGAAGAATTAATGACTCATAGCAGGTTATAAATATTCCTCCTCAGTTCTTTTCCAGCTTCTCTACTGCTATTTCTTCCATTATTATTATTATTATTATTCCTTGGTGAAAACTTATGACTCGATAATTTTAATTTATTTTATAATTTTTATTTGTTATTTCGTTAATGAAAAAAATCACATAGAATTTCAAGATTGTCAACATTTTTATTTCTTTAATGAAAAAAAATTGTCAGGATTTTCTTTTAATTTTGTTCTTTTCTTTCATAATTAACGATAATCTCAAGGCGACTTTCACGTAGTGAGATCAAGTCCATATTTTTATATCTGATTAGAGACAAATTATGTGCACCATACCTCGAATTTAATATCTATTTTTAAAATCTAAATTATTTTAAATTTGTTATGTAATTACCTTAAAAAACGCTTTCTTTTTATTCATATCTATATATCATAATCAATTTTTATAATTAAAAAAACAGTTAATAACATTACTTTTAATTATTAAAATTAAAAAAAATTAATTAACACGCAAGTTAATTTAAAAATACTATTTATTGTCAAAGAAAAATAAAAATTGAAGACAATTATGAAGTTTTTGTATTCAATCTTGATTTACTTTGACTAAAGAAAGGCAACTATTAAACGCGGTGCAAACTGCATTTTATAAAAAATTTAATTTTTTTTTGTTAAAATTATTTTTTTTTGTATATTTTAGATCTTTTTGATGCGTTAATCTAAAAATAATTTTTAAAAAATAAAAAAAACATTATTTTGATACATTTTATTATGAAAAATATTTTAAAAAACAACCACAATCACACTTCCAAACAAACCTAAGCTTACACAAGTAACAAATTAACTTGAGCAGAGCTTGATATTGATTTATCACACGTATCAATAAAACTTAAAGAATAAAAAAATAAAAAAAAATATATTAATAAAATGGGAGATGTAGATACCGATAGGTAGGAAGATCTAGAGAGTTTGATGGAATCTAGAACTTGGTTGCTTAGCTAAATTTAAGAATTTTATTATTTTTTATTATTATTTTTTTAATTTAAGAATTTATTCCTAAGGGTGGTTGTCTTTTTCGCTGAGAGTTTGGAATTAAAGCCTCAGTTTCTCCACCACAAAGCACATGCATGCTCCACGTACATTTCTGAGGTGACACTTCTGGACGGGTGGTGGATCTAGAGCCTCGTTAATTCAGACCGATTTAATTAAACCCCGGTGGAGCATGTTTAAACGGATTGTTTTTTAAATAATTTTTATGCTAAAATATATATAAATAATATTTTTTTTTATTTTTTAAAAATTATTTTTGACATCAACATATTAAAACGATTCAAAACATACAAGCTATATTAAATTTTAATAAAAAAATTAAATTTTTTGAAAACACGGTTTGGACTGCGTTGCAAACCGTTTCTCTTTTAACTTTTATTTTTATTATTTTTATTAAAATAATATTATTTTAATTATTTAAAAAGAATTCTAATTCACGAGCCTTGCTCGATGACAATTCCGTATCAAATTTTAAAACTATGGTCTGTTTTTTCGACATTGCGTCTCCGCTTACCCAACCAAGATGATACACGTGCCAGAATATGGTACATCACCAAAAGTCTAAAAAAGACATCAGTCTGTTTTATGTCTTGTTATAAGTTAGAAGTACAAGTAGGATTGTTTAGCCGCCGTTTATTTATTTTTTTAAATTATTTTAATATATTAATATTAAAAATAAATTTTAAAAAATATATTCTCAAATAAAAAATATTTTAAAAACACAATTACTATCCCAGCATCAATTAGATTCTCAATAGCAATAATTACAGTGACATTTGATTATTTTTACCTTTCGTTTTAATTAAAAAAAAATGCTAAAATATTCATTTTTTAATTATAAAATAAATATTTATAGTGATGTAATTGTAAAATCTAATTTGATTCATGATAAATCAACTTAAATTAACCTAAATAAATTCAAAAACACTTCGGAAAAAACATCAAACTTAGCCATAGATAAATTTTTCATGTCGATGAGGTTTGATTACATGAGCTCTTATCTAATTTTCTTTTTTATAATTAACTTGACTGAAAAATTTATGTTTTTGGTTTTCACTGAAACCTTGACTAAATATTTATAGCCGTTTTGTTTTAAAGTTTATGTGCGAAGGAAAATTTCAAAAAAAATAAAAACTACAAAATTTTATGATATTCAATAATTACTAGCTATACTTATAGCATAGAAGAGAAATAAACATAAAAAAACTTATATCGGGTTCTATTAAAAAAATATAATAATTCAACTTTAAGGGGTGTAACTCAACTAGTCAAGTTCTATGTTTGCTTTCTATAGATCACCAGTTCGAGTTCTATAAATCTCGAGGCCACTGGAGACTTACATGGTCATTAATTTCAGGGTCTGTGGTATTAGTTGAGGTACACGCAAGCTGGTCTGAACACTCGTATTAATATAATTCTCTCTATTATTGAAGAATTGCTAGCGAAGTCTTGTGAACGTGGGTATTTTAGCATGTACGTACCATTTATTTAATTATCCATTAATGCTAAATAAAGATTGTTTTTGGTTTTGAAAAGGCACCAAATAAGGTTACGAAAAGGAAAGGATAATCCATGAGTGATGGAACAACTTTAAAAGGAAAATTGGCAAATCTTCTTAACGTATCGCTTTAGTCTTCAATTTTTTATTTAATCATTAAGTTTTTAGTTTGATTATGATGTTTTTGGGCGTTTCTCTTTATATTTCACTTATCAAAAACATACTTGCACCACATATTTATTAATTTTCTGGTTTTTAATTATATTTATTAGCTTCATCAATAATAAATTGAACAATAATAACAACGACCATTGTCGTTGTCATAATAATAATAATAATAAACAATAATTATTATTACAAAGACTTGTACTATTTAAGGGCAGTTTGGAATTATTTTTCATATTGTATTTTATGAAAATTTAAAATTTTTTATTTAAATTTTTTTATATTTTCAGATTGTTTTGAAATATTAATGTTAAAAATAAAATAAAATATTATTCTAATTTATTTCTAGAATTTGTTATTTTTAAAAAACAACCTTCCAATTATCTATGATTAGTTAAGGTTGGCAAGACAACAAGAGATGTTGGGCGTTGCAGCTGTCTCCGAATCCCTGATTTCAAGGAACAAAGACAGCTTGCTGAATTTGTTAATTATGAAAGTAGCATTGACCCCAGAGTTTTGGGCGATCCACGTTCCGTTTTTGAAGTTTGAAGCTCCTGGCATGGCTTCCATTTATGGCCCATCATCACCATGACATTGGATTCAGACAGGTGTAACATAAAATAAACAAGACAAGCAATCCATGCATGTATGGGGTCCTAAGCTATGTTGTAGATGTCACAGATAATTGTGTTTGCTTTATAATGCTGTGCAAATGATTTGTAATATGAGGTGTGGATTGGAAAATCATTAAACGTTAATTTTTTAAGATTTTGATATGAATATCGTATTTACTAATTAAACGTAATCTAGTTATGCTAATTAACTTAGTGACTTGGAGTTTGATCCAAACCGAGTTTTATTTTAAATTATTTTTTATTGAATTTATTCAAGTCTGAGTAATCTAGTAAGTTGATTCTTGATTTGATTAGTTCGGTTAAGATAAATTAAATCAAAACAAAAAAGAATCCATTAAAAAAAATTAAATCAATGATATTTTAGATAAAAATAATAAATTTAAGTTGATTCAATGACTTATGGATTGAATCGACAACTTAGTAACTTAGGTTCCAAATCATGTTAGGCTCCGAGTTGGATTTAATAATTATGATTAATATATTAAAACCACGTAAAATCATTCAAAAAAAATATTAATTTAATATTTTTTTTTTAGTTCATATATATTTTAAATATATTTTCAAACACAATATTACTCATGTTAGATGTCCCTCGCTCAAAGTCTTTTGAGTCTTGTGTAATATTACAAGAGATATGTTAATATGGATAGATTATTAACATACATACATAATTTGATTAGATTTATTTATTATTATAATATATGATCAACCAATCTAGAATGTGATTTAATATTTAAGAAATTTGATCAAGTAATGAGTCTGAACAGATTTTGGTGGAACAAAAGGTTTGGATTGGATATTGAAACGTGAAAGATGGTGTAGAATGACCCCATTGAGATTCAACAATTGCCTTGCAATTTTCATCAATTTCTTCTTATTCTCCATAGTTGGACTGGTTGAATATCAATATAACAAGAACACCTTTCACTTCAATCATGCTTGGGTCATTTTCAAGAACTTCTGTCATACAGAAACTTTTTTCTGTATGTATTCTATTCTTCCTGCATAATAAGTTTGGTAGATAAGACAAAGCTATTGCAGGATTGGTTACTTAGAATTGATTTGCGCTTTCTTCTTAGCCACATAAAGACAGGATTGCTTTGTTCAGAAGCACACAATCTTAAGTAAATTGGGAAATTTATTAACATTTTGAGACTAACAGGATCAATGATTAGACATAGAAAGGTTATGGAAAATTAGACAAGAAGAGCAAGAGCTTCGTGAAAGCTGCAGGATGTGGAACTTGCAAGTGAAAACTAGTTTGCCCAAGTTGCTGGGGATAGCGAACATTAGCATCCCATTGCAAGCCATCCAAGCCATGCCCTGCGCTTCTTTTTGTGCCTTTTATCTTTTTGGGATGACTTTGAAATTCTTACACATGCTTCTGCAGTGCAAGTGATCTCCTGCAGAATTTCCAAAGTATGTTCATGCTACTAGAAAATACGTCAAGAATATTAGATAGGACATCTAGCATACTATTCCAAGAAAGGGACTCTTAACATACTTGATCTGTAAGAGAATCTTGCTTCTCTTTGTGGGTGGTGATCATTTGCTCATCCTCCTTAGTGGTTATGGTTGAAGCCTCATCACGGCCCATTTTTTCAGGTCCTTGAAAGGTGGAAGAGCTTGACCTCGATGTGTTCTCTATATCCATCTCTAGGCTTAACTGATGAATTGAAGATAAGAGAAGATTAAGCTGGTAATAAGAGTTCAATCACCACAAAGATTTTACAGCGACATTTTGGGGACTTCAAATTTGAAGGGTTAGCGAATCTTCAAAGAAAGGGCTCTTGGAAATTCCCACATAAAATCCAAATATCAGCATTGCAGATCAATACAGATATCTGGAAGAAAAAAATTCAGGATATATAATGATGTTTAGAAACCTGTAATACTCGGTTTTCGAGCATTTCTAGTCTATCCATCAGGTTGCCTTTGTGTTGAACTTCCTCAAGTGCAGATGATAAATTCTTGAACTGATCTTCTGCTTCCACTGTCCTGACTACAGACTTGGCTGTGTGCCTTCCTGACAAGGAATGCTTCTCTTCCAGAAACTGCAGCTGCATATATTCATCAAGAGAAGTAAAACGTCCAAATCCAAACATTAATCAAAATGAAGCAATGAATTAGAGGTCCTAAGCATATATTAGTACAATTGAAATGCATTACCAAACGATCAAGGCGATCCAATCTTGGTAGAACAGGCAAAGGAGAAGAGAATACCTGCTTTTCTTCCTGCCCCATGATTGTCAAACTATGATCAGATCCTTTTCAAGTTTGCAGTCCAGACTGTTCCTTTAGCAACCTTTCAAACTATCATATAGATATGGTGCATCTATGGTGGCTGGAAGGAAATGCTACCTTTCAGACTTTAGCATTTATACAAGTAGTTTGTTTATTTTGGAAGGGCTTTAAATGATGACCACCTTGTCATACCCTATTGTCCTTATTCAGGCAATCATCTACACCAGATATTTTATTTTTATCCCATCATGCATGCCTTGTCTAGTCTATCTTCACTTCTTTTATTTCCCAAAATCTTTATCATCTTGGAAATGGAGGCTTCTGTTAACAAACTTGTCAAAGGTATGGCTCTTTGACTTGAGATGAGGCCCAGAAGCCCCAATCAAGAACGGTGCCATTAATTATATTGATTTGCCTCAACCACTCCTGATAAAAGTGATGAACTCCTGCAAATTTGCAATCATACAAGTCGTGCAAGTCTCAATCTATGAACTGATTAGCTTGATCATGCTCCACACTCATAGCACAAGTATATTGGTACTTCTAGGCCATTTTGCTCTTTATCGAGACATCGATTACTCCACGTACGAGTGGCTTGTAATCTACTTCATTAAGCTCTGCAAATCAATCAGACGGTCCATTTAGCTATAAGTGTCGATGGCAGAACAACTGTCAAACTTTGTCCCATTTTTTGTACAGTGGAACCCAACTAGGAATGCTTTTTTGGAATCATCCAAGAGAAAACAATGGCAAAAGACAAGCAATTCGAGCATAAAAAAGCTGTCTGGAATGTAAAATGTCAAACAAGTTGACTGCTTTTGCACATTTCCCATGCACATGTCACATTCTAGTTAACTACTAGATGTTCATTTACATATTGGATGATGCCTAAACATTGGTTAGAACAAATTTGACATATTTTGATGGGTTGATGAAGTTCCCTTGCTTCTTGTTCTTAACATCGGTTAGAATAAGTTTTGTTGTTTTTCTCTTTGTTTTTGAATTTTCTTGTTTGTTTAATATTTTTATTGCCTTTAATTTCCTACCTAGGTTATTTATTTATTTATTTAAGGAATTGTAAACCTCTTATAAAAAAAACTACTAAAAAAAATATTCAATAATAAAATTTCAAATTAGAACTTTTGTGTTGTAATCTATTCAATAAAATTATGAATTGCTTGTAGTTGTTTTTTATTTTTTTTTATGAGTCAAATATTCATCTCCTGACATTTATGCATTAGTATACCAGTATCTTCAAACAATATTAGCATCTAGTATTAAGCAAACAAGATTCAGCAAGAAACAACAGCTTTGGCTTTATATGAAAAACCAAACCCCCCCTTTTGCAGCTTCTCTTTCAGTAATGATGGAAATAATCTAAGTCATCAACTATGATCCTTATCGAAAGGCTTGAGCAACCCAAAAGTAATTGCCATGGCAATCCAACCTCCAAGTAGAATTCTTACCGCCGATATCCTAATTGGTGAACCACCAAGATAAGCTCCGAAGCCTCCAAAAAAAGCCAGAGCTATTGATGCAACCACAGCAATCACCACAATCCTAACAACATTTTGGGCCACAAGCACGGCAGACAGCGAAGGCACACATGATCCTATCAAAAATGATACACCCGATGCAACGGCAGCCTTGTAGGGGTTTGTTAGCACCTCCTCTCCGTCATCCTCCCGCAATATTTCAGGACTTCTCTTTCCATCTTCTTGGATTACCTTCATTACAGGAGACCTTCCGGGAGACATACCTGGGGGCAACTTTGGCTCGAGGATCATACTTCGTGACATTCTCTGTGTTGGCTCAGAGATGACCTTGGAGTCATCCAGCTTTGCTTCTCCTTTCATCCTTGCTGTAGTTGGGGTGCCATCGAGTCCGATTCCAGGAGCATCTTTCCCGTAATTTTACGAACTGAAGTGGCTAACAGTTTCCTTTTCGATATCCTTTTGGGTTGAGACAGAAACAAACTCCCCAACAGCCATGCTACAAGCACCTGCAACAGCTCCAGCCAGTCCAGATAAGACCATGTACCGTCTATCTTCCTTTGCTGCACCTACGCCAAGCATTAGTGATGTGGTAGAAAGCAGACCATCATTAGCTCCTAGAATAGCTGCTCGGGGCCATTGAGCTCGTCGCAATCTCTGGACCTTTCGAGCATCTTCATCAGCTACTGAAATCGTATGTTCAGCACAAGTTCCTGATATTTGATGTGAAGCCATGTGGAAGAGAGAAGGGCTTTTAGCTTAATTAGGGACGGAAGTTTGGAAGGAGTGTGGCTACCTAGGTTGAGACATACAACAGGCACGTGGAGTAGATAAATACATGCAGGTATGAAAGTGGAGGAACTGAGAATTTCACACCGGCAAAATTGGATTTCTTTATAAAAAAGACAAGACAATACTTAGGTGGTACCGTGAAAGATTACTTATGGGGTCAACACAAACGTTGAAGTCTATGACATTTTCATCTTTTATGCATTGGATCAGAAGGGCATCATTTTATATTTAAGCACTTTTCAGCAAAGTGAAAGGTGACTGGCAAGGCAACTCTTTTATATTGAAGAACTTGATACTCAGCAATTTAGCTCCATCCCAAGCATGCATGTCATGTTCAAGCATCAGATGCCATTTCACAAGGAGTTGCTCAAAAGCACCGGTCAGGGTAATTGGCTTCCCATAAAAATCATATAAAGCCTTCCTTGTATGGCTGAAGCAACACAAGAAACATCTCTGTCATGCTCCAGACAATTCAACAGTTTCCAAAATAATCTGCAAGGGCAGCTTTCATCTGATATTTACTTAAAGGGAAAATTATGGAAGATTCAATCATTCAATATATGAAGGTAGTGTGATAGGTCATGACCTCAAACCTTCCACTTATGCATCAGTATATCCTGTCAGGATATTTCTATACCAAACAAAAATCATAAAATGTTTTGCGTACAAGGTCTATGGTATACTTGTTACCTCAGCTAGCTTGGATATTCACAAGTCTGTACATAACTATAAACTAAAAATTTCACAGATGGAGTATCACAATGTAAAATTAGGATATTTATCTTATAGAAGCAAAATTGAATTGAAAGGCCAAGAGTTAAGATAAATGAAAGAGGTACTCGTGTTTCATAGAAGATTAACACTATATTTAACTCATTGCTGCAAGTGTGACTTTAGAGATAGCCATCCCTCTTGTCTTGCTCATCAGCTTCCTTGTTAGCAGCTTGAACAGACTTGAACCACAAAAATGCCTGTAGACAAAGGTCATGTTAAGCTAAACAATGGGACTAGACAACTTCATCACCCACATGAGATATTAGTAATTCATAATAAATTTCAAAAAGTTCAGGATCCACAGAATTTGAAGGATCAAATTCTTGAATCTTGATTGACATGCACTCCAGCTTAACACTGAGAAAGAGATGACCACTTACAGAAGTAGGAATGCCCGTAAATGCAAAGAATCCTAGCAATGGAGCGTACAGAATGCTGTCTGTGTTCACAATCCCGAAAACCGGCCTCTGATTCACATACTCAAAAATGGAACCAATCTGGACACATTGGATTTTAATCAATAAAACTATCTACTTTATTAGTATATAAAGCTATAGAGGAGAAAAAAAAAAAGTACAGGAAGTCAAGAACTCACAGCAGCAATTGCAGTAATTGCCGAGGCAAGTAAATAAACAAAAAAGGGAACTTCAAAGTTCTGCTTTGATGAGTTCTCTTTGCCTTCACCCTTAGCCCATGGTGGGGGTTCATCAGAATCTGGTTTAGCCCAAGTCGGGAGTTTCTTCAGATTTACTAGACTTTGCAGACCCTTCAGTTGCAGCACACACAAAAAACTTCTTTTGCTTTTGATAATCATTATAACACCCTCTACTTCTCACTATTGATTGATTCAAATCCAGTACCTTCTGTCTTACAAAAAAATTGGAATATGAACCATGCCTTATCAAGTCTGAACTGCACCAACACAACAAGGTCGCAGAAGCCATAGTCTCCTTCTCTTCCCCCTATCAAATTCCTCACTCTTCTTTCAATTCTTTACTATATAGACCTAAAAGTATTGACAACATTGTAAAATCTTTATGCTAAGTTGCTAACTACAGTATCCAACTAGAACAATCTTGGTTTTCAGTACCAAAGACCCTGGTTCTTTCACTTTCTTGGCACCATCACTTCATGAATGATAAGTTAAGAGCCGAAAGGAAAGTTCCATGAAAAAAAAAGAGAGCAGAAGCTCAGCTAAACTTTGACATGCAATTGATTCATGTCAAACTGCTTTAAAGCCAATTTTCTAGAATATTTGAGCATTTCTTCATTAGTAGCCATAGTAGATACAGCTAAGGATGATGATAACTGATGCAGACAACTCTAAATAGATTGAGAAAACGAGAAGGAATACCTGTTGAGTTATGGATTAGAACACAAGGTTGAAGAGAGTGAAGCGAAGCCGAGGATAAGCAGGGGTGCCGGTGCTTTTTAGCTTAGCCACACGCAACTCAAATGGTTTCTTCATTTCTTCAGCTCTTGTTTTTTTCCTTCTTGGGTTCTTAGGAAGGTTTATTGAGCCTGGACATGTTGATGGGCTGGGCTTTGATATTCAGTTTTGTAACATATTTTTCAAACTGAAATCCGAAATTTCAGGTCTCGTTCTTGGCGACACCGATACATGCACGATGTATCCGCTAGGGGTTTCACATAGGGTGGTCCTGGTACCGGAGAGCGGAGACCCCACACTAGCACCGCGTTCTGTATCCGAAAACACGAGCGATCAGGAAAGAACCAATCCAGCGAGAGTTTACTTGACTTTGGGTGTTTTTATTTCTGTTTTATTTTTTGTATTTATCATGAATTACATAAAAAAACACAAAAATTAAAATAAAAAATTTAACTATTGTGTTTTTTGTTTTTAGTGGTGGACTTCACCACTAAAAACAAACATAACAACAAAAATAATCATACAATACGATCCACGATAATGTTTGGATGGACTAATTAAGTAATTTTTTAATTCTAAAATAAAAATGGATATGAAATATTTTCACGACAAATCAATATTTTCACAAGAAATTTCTTTAAAATAAAAATTATAAACTAAAAGTAGGAGTGATTATTTTCGATTCGATTCGGTTTTTATAAAAAAAAAGTAACCAAACCGAAATATCTTTTTGAAAAAAAAATCAAAACCGGTTCAAAAGCAAAACTCTAACCTCCATTATTATTTTAGATTCGGGTGAGAAAAATAAAAAATAAAAATCTTTTTTCATAACCACATGAGTATTAAGTATAGATTATTTATATAAAACTCGGAGAGAGGAAAAAACTAGAGATTGAAAACATGTTGACAATCAAGTCAAAGAAAGGTGTCAGCATTGAATAATCCTAGCGTTCAAGTTAATTAGCAAGTCATTTTCTACGATGCTTGTTGGAGTGATGCCTTGTCTCGTCTTTTATAAGCAATCCAACACCTTCTTTTTATCTTCAAATTTGTGGTGGAATGACAAGAAGAAATTGCCGATCTATAGAGAAAATACATTTTATTGCTTTAAACGGTGCTCTTATGTTTTAAAAATTATTTTTAATATTAGCACATCAAAAAATCAAAAAATAATATGAAAACGCTAAAAAAAATTAATTTATTTTTTTTAAAATACTTTTATGCCTTTCATTTTCATTTGATTGATTGTCCACTTATGTTTCTTGCAAACACTTGCGCGTAGTCGGTGAGATCAGTAATGGTATAGAAGCCTCCCATGCCTTGATATCCACTGATAGTTGAGAGATTGGTTGCCTTCTAAAACATCATTAACTTGGGATATAAGGTAGGCAATAATTCATTACAAGTTTTGTTTCATCAAATTGAGAAAATCTTTTGTAAGTTATCACCATTACATCATCATTGTCATGAATAAAATTCCCAAGGGATCAACCTTAACATATTTGGAGATAGAAGGGTTAACATTTAAGTTATTAAACTCAGTTTACTGGTTAAGTGTATTAATTCAAGTCGGCCAAAGCAGCTTTACTATATTTTTTAAAGGGAAATAATCAGGTTTTGACCATGTTTAGGTTATAGATTGACTCGTTAGGTCAATTTCAAATTAATTTTATTAAAACTTGTTTTGATCTTGGATTAGAGTGTTTATATACCTTACAAAAAGCATGTAATACATGTTTTTTTTTAATGAGTGATGCACCTCTAAAACAAATACTTTGGTCTCAAATCGATGGTTTTATAACCATGATGAACACCATACAACAACTATGAATCTAAGAAGATATAAATTGATTTGCATGTATTTCTTCAGGTAAAACATAAAAAGAAAAAAAAAACAATAATGAGAACAATCCTTGCCTCACCATGACAAGACAACAAAACACCATCGATCCCACACTTTACAGAGATTCTGCAAATAGTTTGAAAACCCCATTACTGCTTTGCACCGAACAGAATGATGAACGATTCTGCTGCAGTCAACTAAGACACTTGATGCGCTGCCAATTAACAACACTATAAATCCATTCCTCGTTTCGATTCAACCTTTTCTATCGGCAAACATGGTATTGAGAGTAGAGAGAAGCAATAAGTAAAACTTTGATCATCATTTCTACAAAGATTCTGCAACATAATTATATGGGTCTTGCTATATATTAATGAGTGATTTGTACTAAAGGTATGTACTAGAGCGTGCCATGAAAGTGCTAGCCGTTATTTACTGCATCTGTGAGTCTTGTAATTGTTTATTGACGATGCAGGTTGGAACCTGTGATCAATTGATGCTCCCGGCCTACTTTTTCCTTTTAAAATCCTAAGAAAAAATAATTCTTTAATTTGATCTCCTATTTATCAGATAGGTTTCTGTTCTTCAACTAAACATGTTTTTGTGATTTCTTTATATATCGTTATGTATCGACTTTAAGCATTACTCAAATAATCTTTGTCTAATAATTTTGTTTATATAAAAAATATTACAACTTTTTTGTTTGAAAAAGATGTTGTTTTTGTCATAAATGTTAACGGATATATATGTGCTCGACATCCACATGTAGCCATCAGAAACAGTTGCCTCCCTCTCACAAATTTCACAAGCTAGGCTCTTTCTCAGAGGGAAAACAATCAATTCCAGTTTTTTCTACCATGTAGTTCTTGAGGAATATTCTAAACCCAAGTAAACGCATACTCTTCTCTTGGAAATTCTTGCAAGTTGCTAGTTAATTTGTCATATACCATGTTTGCACATGGTGATGATCTTGAAGGTTGGGTTGGCACTTTGTCTTTCTCAGGGCAGAAAATGACGCTTCTTTTCCAAGAGGGAAACTAAAATACAAAAACCAAACACATAATTTATTAACCCACCAAGAACTAACCTGCAAGTCACCAAGAACAAGATTGTTCCAACCCCTTTTTGAATCCACATGTAGAGTTCTTCTACCTTTGACTATTAGTTTTGTCTGGGGAAAAAAAAAAACTGTGCAGGGAATTTGGAGCTTTGTCTTGCTCAGCCTTTCATGGGGTAAATAATATTCTCTGTGTAATCATATCTTGAGCTTCCATGAGCAGATATTGATGGTTTTCCCGTGATAAATCTCTTAGAATATTGCCATGTTCTTAACCACCAAATTAATTAATTTCGTTCCTTGTGTTTGCCATTAGTGCCGTTTGTTTGCTGGTGAGCTGCAAATATAGAATGAGAGTTCGTACAATGTGTGAATCATTAATACCATTTTACCTCTCAGGTTAATTTAATTACTTTAAATCTACCTGATTAATTTAGTCAAAACTCAATTTAAATTTAAAATAAATCAAAACAATATAATTTAAAAATAATAATAATAAAATATTAAAATAATATCAACTGAAATTTAAACTAAATCATTGATGAGATCAAATTGAATAGCATTATTGTCAAATTAATGACAGGAGTGAGACAAAAGGAATGTAAGCGGGGGTAATGGGAGATATTAAAAAATATAACAGTCACAGTCAAATAAAATAACCTTTAGCAAGTAAAAAGGGCAGTGGCATATGATCGGCTGCATTAAGCGTGGATAATTATTTAAAGTGTTTTTTAAATTATTTTTTTATTTAAAAATATATTAAAATAAAATAAAAATTCTTTCCAAAGAACCCTAAGGCTGCTGGAGCCTAAATGGCAGCTAACCTTTTCTTCTCAGAAATAACAAAAGTGAAAACAAAGGACATTTATTTGTCACCTTAACTCAACGGTCTGAATTAAAAGCTAAGCTAAGCTACGCTTTTTGGTTGGCGGGGAGAGAGTGTCGCTGTTTTGTTTGCCCCTAAAGCTAAGCTAAGCTCTCTCTCTCTCTCTCTCTCTCACACACGTGTATATGTATGGGTATGCAAAATTTCTCAGATTTGATATTCAAGCCCAAAAAAATAATCTTATGAATTCTTTAACTATAGATAAGAAAAAACAATTGATGCAGATATTTTTAAATATTTTTTTATTTTAGTTTATAAAGTTAAATAATATACTTAATAAATTTGTTTTTCCTAGTTTGTTTATGGTTTTTATTACTTTTTATTTTCATGTTCCAAAAAATAATTTCATGAATGTTTAATTATAGATAAAAAAATATTTATGTAGGAGGTTTTTAAGGAAAATTATTTTTTTCTTAATTATTTTTATTTTTTCCTTTTAGTTTAGAAAATTAAATAATATACTTAATAATTTTATTTTTCTTAGTTTGTTTATGACTTTCCCTTAATTTTTAGGTTTTCTAGTTTATAATATCAATGTATAAAATCGGTCTGAAAATAATATGATCATTACAATGAAAAAAAAATGAAAACAATACCCTTAAAATTGGTTGGTTCCAATGAATGGATCCAAATAAAATATTTTTAGAGAAATAAAATTTATAAATCAAAGTAGTTGGTACAAAATATATCTTGGAGTTACAAATGGTTTAGACAACTAATCTAAGATAATTAATTGAATGGTCTGATTATTTAACCAAAACTTTTAATTGGGGCAAATATTTTTTTTTCTTGGCACAATTTTGTTTTTTCGATAAAATGTGAATATGAAATGTTTATATTTTGAGCATCCATTTAATTTTAATAACTATATAGACTATAGAGAAACATAAATACTATAGTTATAAAACTCAACTCGGGTTATAAATTAGATAAGTTGACATAAATCAATTTAAATCAATATTATTTTAATTTAAAAAAAATAAAATGACATGGTTTAAAATTTTTTAATGAAAAAAATCAAATAATATCTTAGATTAAATTTACCACAAGTCGATATAAATTGTATTTTCAAAAAAAAATTGAAAATAAATTGAAATAACATAGTTTTGATTTTTTTTATTCAAGTTAACTTGTCTAACTTATATTTATAGTATTGATAAAATTATTATAATTTCTCAAGTCATGGATCACTAGTGATATCTTCGAGACCTTCCCCTTGTGTTAAAAGTAAATTCATCTTTTCGATTTGGTTGAATTTAGAAGATTCATATGCGAAATAGAGAATTGATGAGAAGTTCATATATATATATATATATGCTAAGTATTTTTATCATGCATTTATGGACAAATTTGTTTTCTTCTTTCCTCTCACATCCTCAATGTCCCCATTCACAAAATGGGTCACCAATGTTGGTCTACACTCTACACTGTACTCGATATTTTCACGTTATATCGGTGTTTGTGTCTTCAAAGCTTTTTTTTTTTTTTTGTCTCACGCATATATAAAGATGGTGGACTACATTGCATTCTTGTGAAGTGTGAACATTCTCTCCCTTGCCCACTTTCTGTTTTTTCTTTTTCGTTAATTATTATTCGTCTTTCTCCCTCCTTGTTTGCTGGCTCTTATATATACACCCCACCAACTATTCCTTGTTTCAAGAACTAGTAGTGGTGGCATATACTTGTTGTGTTGATGGCTTCTATGAGATGGTGTTGCATTTTCTGTCTGTTTCTTGCTGTTTTTGGAGCACAAGTTGGTATTTGTTTTTCTTCTAAGGTTTGTGCTGATTCTTGATATGATATGTGTTTTCTCTCGCTGGTTTCTAAGTGGGTTTTATTTGATGTTTTGTTTTGTTTCTTGAATTTGTAGGTTTATGTGGTTTATATGGGAAGCAAAAGTGGGGATGACCCAGATGATGTTTTGAGCCAAAATCATCTTATGCTTGCTTCTGTTCATGGAGGAAGGTAAAACCTTTGTGCCATTTTTATTACTTTCATGTCATTTGTTGCTTTGCCTCTCTCTCTCTCTCTCTCTCTCTCTCTTTTTAATCTACTGGTTTAATGTGGTTTTCTGTTGACAGTATCGAGCAAGCACAGGCCTCTCACCTTTATAGTTATAGACATGGCTTCAGAGGTTTTGCTGCTAAGTTGACTGATGAGCAAGCTTCTCAGATTGCTCGTAAGTTCGTAACTTTTCTGCAATTTATTGCTTTGTTTTGGAATGAAAATGAGATTTACAACAACATTTTGGTTTTTCTGGACAGAGATGCCTGGAGTAGTCTCTGTGTTTCCCAATTTGAAAAGGAAGTTGCACACCACTCGTTCATGGGATTTCATGGGGCTACTGGGTGAAGAGACCATGGAGATACCAGGGCATTCAACCAAGAACCAAGTCAATGTTATCATTGGTTTTATCGATACTGGTGAATGAACTGTTTGCCTTTAAAAATTAAAACTAGTTTCCCTGTGTACTAATTCTTGATTGAATACCCATGAGCCCGTGTGTTTTGATTAAATGCTGCTGCATGTACAGACACATTTTCTTGACATACCTTCTTTTTGCTGAATGATGTCCTTGATATTCGAGATTCATTCTGAAATTCCATCTTTGCTTGTTTATGGCTCAAGTAATTCTTGAACTTCTTATCAAAAAATAATATAAATCATATCCTGAGATCTCACATAAAAGCTTAAGTTATTAGATTGAGATGGTTCTTTGACATGATATCAGAACCTTGATGACCAAGTGGTCTCGAGTTCGAATCTCACCATCCCTATTTATTTGATAAAAAATTAAGCACAAGGTAATGTGGACCTGTGAAAATTTCAAGCTCAAAGTGCTTTTACTTGAGGGGGTGTGTTAGAGAATAATATAAATCATATATTGGGACCTCACCTAACAGCTTAAGCTATTGAGTTGAGAGATTTTCTCTTCTTAATCAAAACTGATTAAGTAACCGAAGATCAGTTTTGATTCTTAGTAATTATAGTTTTTAATGCTAATTATAATTCTTGTAACAGTCAAACAAATTTTCCTATATATACAGTTGTATATTGTAAACAGAAGTAATAAAAAAAAAATCATCTCAACCCAATAGCTTAAACTGTTAGGTGAAATTATAGGATATGGTTTATATTATTCTCTAACACTCCTCCATTTCAATGTTGTGTTTGACTCTAGATTTAGATAACATTTATAAATTAGTGCACCGTCTGTAACTGTTCATGCTTTGATCATTTGTGTGGCATTGAGTTGGTTGCATATAATTTTTTTAAAAAAAATTGGATTGATTCTTATGATCAGGAATTTGGCCTGAATCTCCAAGTTTTAGCGATGCTAATATGCCTCCGGTGCCAGCCATATGGAGGGGGGAGTGCGAACCGGGAGAAGCATTCAATGCTTCATCTTGCAACAGGTTCATTCATGCTAAATAATTTATTCAATGATTAATTCCGTGGACATTAATTTATTAGTGAGGGATCTAAATTTATTGATAGGAAAGTGATTGGAGCAAGATACTATATGAGTGGCTATGAAGCTGAAGAAGATTCTGCCAGGATAGTGTCATTCCGATCTCCAAGGGACAGCTCTGGTCATGGCAGTCACACAGCCTCGACAGCTGCTGGTCGTTATGTTACAAATGTGAATTATAAGGGGTTGGCAGCTGGAGGGGCCAGAGGTGGTGCACCAATGGCTAGAATTGCAGTATACAAGACTTGTTGGGACTCAGGTTGCTATGATGTTGACTTGCTGGCTGCCTTTGATGATGCAATCAGAGATGGGGTTCATCTCTTGTCCGTGTCCTTGGGTCCTGATGCTCCCCAGGGAGATTATTTTAAGGATGCTATCTCCATTGGGTCATTCCATGCTGCTAGTCATGGAGTATTAGTAGTTGCTTCAGTTGGAAATGCAGGGGACCGTGGTTCTGCAACCAACCTAGCCCCATGGATGATTACGGTTGGTGCTAGTTCAATGGATAGGGATTTTGCATCTGATATTGTTTTAGGAAATGACACAAAATTCACGGTAAAAATATTTCTTCATTTATTGAAAAATGTTTGCAGTAAATGGCAGAGCCTTATTAGTTCTCAATCCTGAAAATTAGGGGGAAAGTCTGAGTCTCTTTGGAATGAATGCCTCTGCAAGGATCATCTCTGCCTCTGAAGCCAGTGCAGGATATTTCACACCTTATCAATCCAGGTGATGCAACAGGTACTTGAAAGTGAGTTAAATTTATATTTCAATGCATGGGAGAAATCTAACTTATTTTTCCTTCTCCTGCTTGTTCCTGTAGTTATTGTTTGGAGAGTTCTTTAAACAGTACCATAGCCAGAGGCAAAGTTCTTGTCTGTCGAATTGCTGAGGGTTCAAGTGAGTCTAAGCTCGCAAAGAGCAAGGTGGTGAAAGAAGCTGGAGGAGTTGGAATGGTTCTTATTGATGAGGCAGATAAAGATGTTGCCATCCCTTTTGTCATTCCTTCAGCTATTGTGGGAAAAGAGATAGGAAGGGAGATCCTATCCTATATAAATAACACACGGTTTGTTTTTTTTCCTCATCAATATGGAGACTGGGTGTTTAGCTTTCAAGTTTCTCCAATTTTCTGATTCATGGTACTCTGATTGTGAACAGAAAACCAATGTCAAAAATTTCCCGTGCAAAGACAGTTTTGGGTTCTCAACCAGCACCCCGTATTGCCTCATTTTCTTCCAAAGGACCCAATTCCCTGACCCCTGAAATTTTGAAGGTAACATTTCAACTTGAGTTCAAGTGATTTTTGAGAATACCTACTGGCATTTTTAAATTATTTCTTTCAACTTGTTTCGTGATTCATATATGATTAATCTAAGTTTTTTCGTCTTTCCTTGTGATCCTACCACTTTGTAGCCTGATATTGCAGCTCCTGGACTGAACATCCTTGCAGCCTGGTCTCCAGTAGCTGGGAGAATGCAATTTAACATCCTTTCTGGTACTTCCATGTCATGCCCACACATAACAGGAATTGCTACCTTGGTCAAAGCAGTCCATCCATCTTGGTCTCCATCTGCTATCAAGTCTGCAATCATGACGACTGGTGAGTTTATCATACCAACATTCTGATAATCAACTTGATGTTTCCCGTTCAAGGTCTCTAGGTGAGATTGATGAAGCAGAAAAAATAGTCTTTTGTCGAGAACTTTCTAAACAAGAATCTGATTTCAAATGGAAAATGCAGCTACCATCCTGGATAAGAACGACGAACCCATCAGAGTGGATCCTGAAGGAAGAAGGGCCAATTCATTTGATTATGGATCAGGATTTGTCGACCCTTCAAGAGTCCTTGATCCTGGCCTCATCTATGATGCCCATCCAATAGATTATAAGGCATTTCTCTGTTCAATTGGTTATGATGAGAAATCACTACGTCTGGTCACAAGAGATAACAGCACATGTGATCAGACATTTACAACAGCTTCCAGCCTGAATTATCCTTCCATCACTGTTCCAAATCTTAAAGACAGCTTCTCAGTTACTCGAACTGTGACAAATGTTGGGAAACCAAGAAGTGTTTATAAAGCTGTAGTGTCTAATCCTGTGGGAATCAATGTTACTGTTGTGCCAAAGCAACTAATCTTCAACAGATATGGCCAGAAGATCAAATTCACGGTGAATTTCAAGGTGGCTGCTCCATCAAAGGGCTATGCATTTGGTTTTTTGACATGGACGAGTGGAGATGCACGGGTCACCAGCCCCCTAGTTGTCCAGGCTGCACCATTCCCCAAGGGCTTGATGAGATAACCTGGCTTAGTATGTACATATCAGCTTAGGAATCTGGAGATCCTGACAACCCTCCACAAATACAGTTGCAGAAATATATTTGAGTTCATAAGTCCACAGGACCTTACTGTAACATGGATCATGCAGCAATTGAATGATTGATAAGATTGTTAAGCAGGCCACATAAAATGGAATATACAAGTACAAAGTCAAATTTTGGCTCTTTTTATATATTTATTTACTCTCTTTTTTTGTCTCTCTAGTGTATTTTCTTTGGCCTATCAATGTAACCTTCAACATAGCATTGAACCCTGATCAGATTGGCATGTGATAGTTATCTTGTAATTCCTGATGACTGATAACAGTTGAGAATTTCTGGTTTGAGCAGTGCTGGCTTGGCTTCCAGGGGCAATGGAGTTGAACCTTTTTTGTGTGAAAATTAATAGGAAAAGTAACGAAGTAAAACAGAGTGATAGACGAATCTGTTCAATCCCCATTGCAATGGCGGCTGGCATTCATTCCAGGTCTTTGATTTTCCAGAAAGATAAGGCTATTCACTGCTTTTCCGTTCCCTTCTTTTTACAATGCCAATCTGACCATCTGAGCACTGATTTTGCTGGGAATCACCTCAATCCTGACCACTTTGAAGGAAACCAGCTATTTATCTTCACCGCAAGTTGATTTTTTTTTCAATATGATAACATTTTTTACCTGTTTTTTAACATAAAAAAAATTCTCAAATGCAAATCAAAAAGTTATATATGGATTTAATTAAATAAATCAAAATCTATTTAAGCAACCAAAATAAATTATAAAACTTAATTTCTAACCAACAAAAATTAACCAGCTAAACTCGTGATCCAAGTTATGGACTAAACTAGGCTAAACAATTTTTTTCAATCGTGTCACCTATTTGCCTAAATTAGATTGTGATATTCCAAAAAAAATAATTATTTTCAACTATATTTTGACCCCAAAAAAACACCTCAAACACCTTATAAAACATATTCATGTCCTCAAATAACCCAAAAAATGACCCGAAAATCCACAATCAACTAGAAATCAAAATTGTTTGCGAGCTCAGACCCACATGGAAAAAAAAAAAATCTAGGATAAACTCTCTTCATTGAAAGGAATCTATTGAGACCAAAATCATCATTTTTTATGTCCTTAATTGGTGTAAACGATGATTTTCTTTCTCTACCGCTAAAATCTGGCCACTTCCTCTCTTCTCTTTCAAATCGTGTATAAAAAAATAAAATTTAGAATCAAAATTTACTTTGTTCTAAAAATTGAAAAGACCGAATAATTATAATTGAAAATGTATGGGACTAAAATGAACATTTCACCCAAACTTATCTAAAGCCACACATTCTCTTGGTATTTTTCATTTTGATCCTATGTTTTTTAATCTCATATTTTTTAAACAAATTGACCTCTAGATTGGCAATTTAAATGTGAAATTAAAAAAAAAATTCTAAAACGAGAATAATTCACTATAAAAATCCATAGTTAATTGTAAGAGAGTTTACCAGATATAGGACTCTTTATAAGTGTAATAAATGTTTTTTAATATATCTAAATAATTTTTTTTTTTTACATTAATATATTAATATATCAAAACGATAAAAATACATATAAAAAAAACTAATTAAAAGCTAAAAAAATTCAAAAACATGATCAACCGCAATAACAAAATAGCCTTAATATGTTTTGTAAGGAGGTGAATTCAGGGCAACCTTCTTGCTCCTGTTCTGTAATTCAATCATGGTCCTTAATATCATGCTGCATTGCTCTGGTGGTCGACCACAGACAAACATCTCTTATCTCATTAGAACTAGCCAGCAGTAACATAATCTTCTTTCCCAAACTACGTGGTCTTAAAGAGAAATCACCATAAATAATGAAGGCTTAATAAATTAAATCAGGAAAATAGGAACATCCACATCACAGACATAATGCCTTAAAAACAGATCAAATCCAAGTATTGACTTGATTACTCATAAAAGACTTCAGAAATCACAGCAGTATAGAATATCATCTATTTCATTCTTGTTTCTACTTTCAGTTCTAATTATATGGTAGTCTTTCAGCATCAGCCATTGGCAAATTAACCACCCATGTGGCCAGTCAGATAGAATAACATACTCTGGCAATTAACTCTGAAACCATGCACTGACGATAATGTACAAGGGCGCCTATCAGTGATATCATTAAAACGGAGGTAACTAGAACCCGTTGGGCTGCACTTTTGAAGGATCAATCAAACCTTCTAAAACAACAAGCTGGTCTAGTAACGCAAATTTCTCATCTTCAAGGGTCTTGACCTCGTCCTCAACCTTGCTCAAAGCTCCTCCCACAGAAAAGCTATCTTCCTCCAACAACAAATACCTGTGTCTTAGATGCCGGTATTCATCTACTGGGGCAGAGGAATCTGGCAGTGAATCAGAGTTCGACCTCTCTGGTTGTTGGAACAATGGAGAGCCTTCTTTCTTCGAGCTCTTTTTGAAGGCTTTCTGCCCTGGTCTTAAAGACAGAGGTACCCGCACTTGTTTGACTTCTCTGACATCATTCCCTTGCAACTGAATCGTGGAAGCTCTTGAGGCTCCAGCTTTCTTTTTACGAGGCTTGGCATTTTGAATTTCAGATGAAGGCGCCATCCTTGGATTTTGCATTTCTTTATCAGCAAATTCTGCAAGATCTCAGAGATAAATTATCGTACTTATTAAAAAGGCACATAGCATGCTGCTGAAGCAAGCTTCAAGACTGCATGGCCATACGTGGAGAATCAAACAAGTATCAAAATAGTAGATTATGCCACTAAAAGAACCATCCATAAACATTTAAAGGGGCTTTCATAAAATCAACAGTATTGAATTCATTTGCTTATGAAGGTTGATAATTATGCTGGGAAAAACATAGAGGAAAGCATTACTTAAAAACTAATCTCATGAATCCAGATGACCTTGTCTCTTTCATGAACTAGTCCCTTGCTCAATTCATGAAAACTAGCTCGATTTACCCAAATAAGAACTCACTCACTCATTAACCTATCTTAGCTTTCTAATTGCTTTCCTTCCAGAGTTCACATTAAATATCACCTGTTTCGAGCTGAAAATCGACAAGATTAATTTACTAAACTCCCATATTAGTACCCACATGAAAACATAAACCTCTTGTTCCGTCTTCAAACCGAACTCCCATACTCTTGGAAGAAAAACTCATTCAGATTTGCAATTTTTTATAGTACTATTGTGTCAACACACACATCAAAGCCTAAATCTTTCTAAGGGGCTACTCCTGTCTAACTTCCATTATCACTGCCCTTCACAGCAATTACCAAAACCTAAAATTCACAAGCTTCAAGAACCATTGCCTTTCCAGTGTAAATCGCAAAACCCACAGTTTAAATTATCAAAATATACAACATGAAATCAAAACAAACACCCATAAAAAAAAAAAAAACACAAGAACATCCAGAACCCACAATAAAAAGATCCCTCCTTTTCAGTCAAAATTGCTCCTTTCAATTGAAATCAAACCCACAAAGGAATTTCACAGAAAGGGTTTCCTCATCAATAACATATACACAAATAAGAAAAAAAAGGGTTGCAAATAGAGAGGAAGAAAAAAATATTTTACCTTTCAAGCCGAGAGAAGATGTTTCAGTTGGTGTTTGGTGTGTTTGATATTTTTATGACAAGACGGACAACGCAAAAGCAAAAGGAAGAAGGTAAAGGTTTATTTAAAGGGGCTAGTACTAGTACAACCTATACAATGGCCTGCTTCTTATATGGTTTGTCCGTATTGAAGAACAAATGGGAGAGACAGGCTCCGACTTTTCTTTACTTTTCCATCTACTACTTGTATTAGCAATCAAATCACGGTGAAAAACCTTATCCCTCCAGCACTCGGTTGACCAAAAAGGGCCCAAGTGGTGGACGGACGGATGGATCCAGCCAGGCAGGCTGGTTCGTTCGTGAAGAAAGAAATCATGGGGGATTTGTTCTTCTTTATTTGTCTCTGCTGACTGTTAATTACCATCCATCCTGTTTTTTGCCATTGAATAACTCATCCACGGACGGATAGTTGGTGATGTAAGGAAAAAAAATTCTTCATTTTTTAGTCTGTTTTGTATTATTTTATTATGAATTGAATCTAAAATATTTTGATTTTATTGAAAGATCATTGAAGTTAAACAATATCACCCCCTTCATTTATCTATTATTAGTGGTTGTATACATAAACTTTGGGTATTAAAAATATATTAAAATGATGAGTAAAATTATGATAATAATTTTAGATATAAGACTACATTTTTGGCCCGCCAGAAGGGTTGGATAATTCTTTTAAAACCTTAAAAAAATATAGAAACATTGTAAAATAAAAGATTTAATGTATATTGCACGAAATATTTTTAAGATATTAAGAAGGTAATATATTAAATTATATATATTTATTAAAAAAAATATCGAGACATTGATACACTAAATTGGTCCAAACCCATCATATTTAACTTCTGAAACTCGTGATTTGACCCATGAAATCATAATATCCTCATGAAATTTATATCAAAACAAATTAAAAAGTTAAATTCTATTAAATAAAATATTAAAAAATATATATATATATATATATATATATATATATAAAAAAAAAAACTAAAAAAAGTGATTGAAGTAAATCTAGATTAATAGCCATTGCACTACTGTGAGCCAAGCCAAATTATTTCTAACATAAAAAAATGCTTAGATGATGACAATGTTTTCAAACAAGAATGAAAAAAATGATATTCAAGTCATTGAACTTATTGATCCAATAAATCTGTTTAATTTAATTAAAAATCTTATAAAAGGAATAATAATAATAATAATAATAATAATAATAATAATAATAATAATAATAATAGAGCTTATTCTCTAGATGAAGGATGAAAGTTTAAAAAAAACAAAAGAATTTGTGATGACATATTAAACGATATATTTTTTTAGATAAATATTGAGTGATTCATTTAATTTAATTCAAAAACATTTTTTTTGAAAAAAAAAGCTAACAAAAAACAATAAATAAAAAGACATAAGAAAATCAAGGCTATTTTCAAAATAAGTGAAAATTCCAGTAAAAAAATAACAGATCTCAGTCTCCAATTAAATCAAATGTTAAATGATGAAACTGAAAAACATTAGTTTTTTTTTTAAAGTAAACTCGAACAAATTTTCTAAATTTGGGTTAATCTCTCAAATTTGCAACCTGTTAAATCCTTAACCCGAGCTCAATTTAATGTTGAAGGATAAAATTGTAAAATAATATCAATTTAAAAAACTTGTCAGAGTAAAAAAAAATAATAATAAAAAAATAAGGATAAAATCTAATAAATAAATATAATGAAAGAGGATGAAATCATAAAAAAAAATCTAACATATAAAAAACTTGAGGGAGGATGAAATTAAAAAAAAAAAAACAATTCAATTTTATAAATTAATTTAAATAAAAAAAATAGCAATTAAAAATATAAGGAATAAATTTTAAGGAAAACAAATTCAATGACTGTTGTGAAATTTTGCAAAGCCTTACGCAAAACTTCGAGGAAAAAAAAAAATCAACCGCAATCAAATTAGAGAGAATTCTGCCACACTCCCGCTTAGGGAGGTAGGTCCTAAAATGATGATTAAGAGAACATCAATGATATTTTTTTTAGCATCATAAATTGCCGCACATGCCGTCCAAATATGATAGGGCGGCTTTCTAGCTGGCGCATACAATGCACGGAGGAATAACTTCTTTTTTTTTTAATTATTATTGGTATTAATTAATAAATGAAATAACTCCTACTATTAAATGAGTATTAAAGAAAAACCTTTATGAAATTACAAATAAACCCCTAAAGTCAATTTATCCCAAATATCCAAGAAGGGGAGAGTAAAAAAGAAAAAACCCAATTTATCCCCAATAATCATTTTTGTTTTCTAAATTTAGAATTGAGGGATTAAATTTACCTTGCAAGAAGTTTGAAACGTGAAGGCTGAAGTACACTGGTCGTAAAGAATGGTGAAAGATCATTTATTTGCTTGCCAAAACCAGCTTTACTTTACCCTGAAACTGAAGCACTGTAGCATAGAATCTTGTAATTTGAATTTGTTAATGTAGATCGTGTTGAACATTTTCGCATGTTTCTGTTTTTTTTTTTTTTTAATCGTGACCTGGATATTCCACACTTTTTATTGTAAAGGGTTAGATTATTTCTGTTTGAAGTTCGGGAATGTTTGAGAATGCGGTTTAACCCGTGTTTCTAAAAATTTGAATTTTTTTTTTTGTTAAAATTTAATATGCTTTGTATGTTTTGGATCGTTTTGATGATCGTTTCTAAAAATTTGGATCGTTTTTCAAAAATTATTTTTAAAAAATAAAAAAACATCATTAACATGCATTTTAGCACGAAAAGTTATTTGAAAAGCACCTGCAACCACACTGCCAAACAAGCTCTAAATTTGTGTTCTTATTTTTATAGGGATATATCGTTGTCTTAACCGCTAGACTAACACTTTATTAATTAACTAGAGTGTTTGAAGGTGCAGTAATAATTATTTTTTAAAATATTTTTTGTTTAAAAATATTTTAAAATAATATTTTTTTTTATTTTTAAAAAAATTATTTTAACATTAACATATTAAAATAATTTAAAAATATAAAAAAATATTAATTTAAAATAAAATAAATAAATTTGCAAGCCGGAATTCCTTTACCATGCTTAATTTAATACGAGACCACTAATAATCAGACGGAAGTTGCCCTGCTACACTACCTTCAATTGCTATCACAGGGCCCACAAACACACAAATTTTACAAAGCCAGCATTTACTTCGAGGAGAAGAGAGGAAAAAAAGAGGTCAACTGTTGCCAATTAAAGAGAAATCCACCGCACGCGCCGCTTATGAAGGTAGGCTATGAAGATTTGGAAATCACCAATAAAAAAATATTTTTTACTTGTAAACTGTCATGCACGCTGCAAAATAATTTTTTTAATTATTATTAATATTAATTAAAATACCAAATAGCAAATCAGTATTAAAAAAATATATATAGTGAATTTATTAATAAACCCCTAAAGTGAGGGTTATTTTTTATATTAAGGAGAATTGGGTCATTATATTTTCTATGATTTGTAAAAAAATTGGACTTGATCATGAATTTTGCTTTGAATTGTGAGATTTTTATACGAGTACAAAAGTTTTGACTTGATTTAATAATAATAATAATAATAATAATAAGAATCTGTTTAAAAATACGGGTGAATCCGTGTTTTTAAAAAATTCAAAAAATATTTTTTATTAATAATTAATAATAATAATAATAAAGATTTTAATTATATATGTCCTTCTTTGACGGACTTGAACTTACGCATGAAAGAATTTTCAACACCTTTAATATTTTGTTTTTCTCTCATTAATTCTGCAGAGCTTTTTAAATTTGATCCCTTTTTTCTAACTATTTATAATCATATAAATTACAATTTATCTCTTTTTTTTTTTTACTTAAAAACGCATTTAAAAAAAAAACATGATGAAAATTACTTGAAATATTACCCTTAAGAGGGCCACAAATTAATTAGAAAAGGAGTTCTTACTGTTATTCATGCAAGTGGCCTAGTTTTCCTTGCCTTCCATGCAAAGATTCATCGTGAAATATTCATAATGGCACGACCAGCGGCTAGTATTCTTTAGGTTACCGGAAAAACTGCACAGAGCATCAGAAATCGAAGCCAGAACTGCAACGCTATAGCGTCCGGCTGCCTGGGTTTAATTTTTAATTATATCTTTTTTCTTTTATTTTTTTTTAAATCACATGTTCTTTTTATCAATTCCCAGGAAATAAAACACGAAAAGTTCATGTGTCCATCATGGTCTGTGTATATATATATATATATATATATATATATATATATATATATAAAATGAGCTGGCCAGCAGTTATATTTTTTATACTTGTGCTACTAGATATTTTAGTTTTTTTTAGTTTAACGTGGGTGTCCGGACCAGCTTACGTGCATCTCGACTAATCCCACAGGCCCTGAAGTTAACGACCATGTAAGCCTCCAGTGACCATCATATGAGCAACCACAGGGCTTGAACCTGAGACCACAGAGGGAGCAAACCTCTTGGTCTCAAGCTCTTACCACTGGACCACAGAAGGGCTATTAGAGACTTTACTTGTATGAAAGTGTGGTTGCAATTGCTTTTCAAAATGTTTTTTGTGCCGAAATTTATTAAAATGATTTTATTTTTATTTTTTAAAAATTATTTTTGAGATCAGCGCATCAAAACAATCCAAAACATACCCAAAAATTAATTTTTAACAAAAACAATTTTTAATTTCACTTCATCTCTTCCTGATAGGTCAACCAAATATGGAAGCTCCAAAAATACTGGGTCTACATCTCCAAAAATTAGTTATTAAAAATGTTAGGGTTTATAATAATTTATGGGTTTGTTGAATTAAGATGTGTATGGGTAAATATTATATGTTAATGGATATGAATTGAAATGAGTTTTGATGAATTGATAAGTTTTGTTATGAATTTCATATGAAAAATGATAATAATGAATTTACTAATGATTAAAAATGAAATACAAGACAACTAAAAAATTTAGGGATATAATAGATAAATTAAAAAAAACATTTAATATTTATATTTAATCTACTTGTACAAAACAACAAGTCAGCAAGAACAACATCAATTTATGATAATTCTTTTAAGCTATGATTTTAAATGTTATGTACCATATGTCAGCATAGAATTGTTGTCAACAACTTTCCTAGTCCTTGAAAGATTTAGAAATAGATAAATGAAAGTTTGTAGTATATATTGAGAAATATATTTTTAATGAAATTAAAAATAAAATTATTATGAAGCAGTTTTAAAATATAAAATGTCGAAGAAAACAATTATAACATAAGTTTTTTTCATTTTAAAAGTATTCTTAAATTAATTTTGCTTGACTTGAGTTGGTACATGTATTTCAAATTAATTTCTATATATAACATATATATGTATAGCATATAATATCAAATATTTGTTAGTAATTTGCCCCCTCGTTTAAAAATTTCTGGCTCCGCCACTGCCTGTCAGCTTCCAAACACAAAATAAGTTGGATATCTAGAAATCGTATTTATTGGGAGGAGCAGTTACGATCCTCGAACGAGACTAATCTCACTCTTTAAAACGATGTGAGGATATCCGGGTAAGAATAATAATAAAAAAGAAGCCTTGGAGTGGTCCTGTACAGATTCAACTCAAGATCAATCAACTCCATGATTATCGTTTTGATCTAAAATGTAATCTCCTGTACTATTACATCTTCTTCAAGGTTGAATTTGACTAAAAAAAAGCTTGACATCAACCTTATAGCTTAACATGCACTTCTAGCAAAAAAAAATATTCCATTTTAAATAACATAATTCTTTATCTTCGTTAATTAATTTAAATCAGAAGCGACAATGCTTTAAGAATCGAATCAGGAAGAAATTCAGTGTAGGACTGAAATACATTAAAATAAAATACATTTGTGTATTGAGTTTGATTTGTCGTGTGGTCAAAAAGCCTCGTGCCATGCCTTGGCTTTGTTCCCTTGACAAATGGGTTCATCATCTGTGAAGAGAAAGGTCATTAATAGAATCAAAAATGCTTTGGCACCAAATGAAAATGTCATTTTTGAGATCAGGGTAATCAGGCGAGGAGGATTCTACGTGTCTTGGTCAAAATCATCTCTAAGTGGGAATTGGTGAGGTGGTAGTTTTTGTCGCTAATTAAGAAATGAAAAATAGATTTGAAAAAATCCATAAATTGTAGCTTTTGATAACCACGGAGAGGAAGACTCTGGGGTATACCAATTGGGTTTTAGTCATGGTCACTAGATAAAGCAAGAGGGAATAAAAAAATGGATAAATTATTGAACCTCATAGGAAATGTCCTGTTTTCAAGATTAAAAATCATTACAGTTGGCCTCCAAAATTTTGTTCTTGGCTTGGTTGGTCTGCAAAGCTAGCAAAGCCGCCAAACCATTTTCATGGATCTTCAAGCAAGTTTTGTTACCATCGTTTCTTTCCTAATTCTAGCCCTATCTCAAGCTCAAAACCTGCAACCATTCCACCGAGAATACGGCCCGTTTAACCAAACCTACTATGATATATTCCAAGTAGAAAGACCTGCCATGATCAGCAACGACGCCCTTCAGATCACTCCTGATTCTAGCAATAGAAACTTCAGTCTAGCAAACCGGTCTGGTCGTGTATTGCTCAACAAGTCCTTCATCCTATGGGAAGATGATGGGGCTGGCGGCGTACGGGTGGCTTCTTTCAACAGTTCGTTTGTTATTAACATCTTTCGCGTTGACAACTCCACACCTGGAGAAGGGTTAGCATTTCTCATAGCCCCGGACCTTGCACTCCCGGAGAACAGCGACGGGCAGTATCTCGGTCTGACCAACTCTACTACAGACCGCAATCCGGAGAATGGCATAGTTGCCATTGAGCTTGATACTGTTAAGCAGGAATTTGATCCTGATGGTAACCACATGGGCCTTAACATCCACAGTGTCATTTCTCTCAAGACTGTTTCCCTTGACGACTTGGGCATCGAAATTGCTCCTGTTGGTGCCAGGAATCACATGGTTTGGGTTCATTATGATGGGAACAGTAAGAAAATGGAAGTGTATATGGCAGAGGAAGGAAAGGCCAAGCCTGCCACGCCGGCGCTGGCAGCAGAACTTAACCTCAAAGACCTTGTCCGAGAGAAGTCTTACTTTGGTTTTGCTGCATCCACGGGAAGAAATTTTCAGCTCAATTGTGTCCTCAGGTGGAACCTGACAGTAGAGATGCTGTCTGATGACTCGGTTGAGAATGGTGGCATTGATAATAAGAAGCTGATAAAGATCTGTGTAGGAATTGGGGTTGCTCTATTTTCGTTGCTGCTGATTGGGGTAGGGACTTGGCTCTACTATCTTCACAAGAAGAAGGCAGCATCGGACCCTAATCTGTTAGGTGCCCTTAAGAGTTTGCCTGGAACGCCGAGGGAGTTCCCTTTCAAGGATCTGAAGAAGGCCACCAATAATTTCGATGAGAGGCATAAGCTTGGTCAAGGTGGTTTTGGTGTGGTCTACAAAGGTCTGCTGACCAAAGAGAACATTCAAATTGCAGTAAAAAAATTCTCCAGAGACAACATCAAGGGTCAGGATGATTTCCTGTCTGAACTTACCATCATTAACCGTCTCCGCCATAAACATCTTGTCCGATTACTTGGCAAGTTTCCTTCTCTCTAGCTATATTTCACATCTACCTCTCTTTGTTTCTCCTTTTACGTTGTACCTAATATCCATACAAAGTCCATGCTTGTCATGTCATTTTCTGTGTCCTGATTGATATTTTTTCCTTCTTGAAAGTAAAAAAAAATTACTAAATTTCTTTGAAACTATAGCTTTGTAAGAGAATAACAACAAGGGTTTGCAATTACAAGTTATATTTTACAGTAGCAAGTTCAAAGGAGTCTTAGCACTTGCATGGTCCCGGAAGTTATATCACAACTTGGCATGTGCCTGGTTGCAGAGCTTGGAAGGGTTCAAAATGCCAACAACGTTTTTTTGAACATTTTGCATGTTGGATATGCATACAATTGTTAATTTCATCACATCATTATAGCAATAGGGCTGTTGATAAGTCTTTTGATGAAGCTCAATCAAGGGAAACATGACAAAAGTTATCAACAGTAGAAATCCATGTATTGATTGTTGGCAGCAGGTCTTTGTCCTGGTAATTAACTTTTCTGCTTTTGTTTTGATCATTTGTGACTTTAGTCATTGGTTTCTTTTCTTTTCTTTTCCACCTTCTCTTTTTATATATATTCTTTCCACATTCTTTTTTCATGCGGATCACTCTTCAGAAAGAAAAGGCTGTCGATAGCTATCTAATTCAATCATGTTGCTAACATGAAAAGAAAAGCTCATGTGAACATGATCTGATATCCTTTTGTTGGGAAAAGAGGAATAAAAGAAACCGAAGATTTTGCTTTCGAAAGTGAGATGCGGTGGGAGAGTCTAATATGTAGTGGTATGTAACTGGAAATCTGAAATGGTACAACTTAGTGTACATACATGACCAAACAAATGGTAGAACGTCTCTTTCATGGGTTGCACAGCCAATTTTGCTCTAAATGTTCAATGCAGCAGTGTTACTGCTCAATCCATGTTCATATTTCAGCATAATGAGGGTCTTAAAGTGGTTTCTGATAATAATCTTGACTTTGATTAACTAGGCTGGTGCCACAAGAGTGGAATGTTGCTTCTAGTATATGACTACATGCCAAATGGGAGCTTGGACAATCACCTATTCCATGAACTTGAGGGTAATGTCATCCTAGAGTGGAACTTGAGGTACAAGATCATATCAGGTGTAGCATCAGCGCTGCACTACCTCCACAATGAATATGATCAAACAGTGGTGCATCGTGACCTCAAGGCCAGTAACATCATGCTGGATTCTGAGTTCAATGCTCGGTTAGGTGATTTTGGTCTGGCGCGCGCTTTGGAGAATGAGAAAACGTCCTATGCTGAGCTAGAAGGAGTGCCTGGAACCATGGGCTACATTGCACCAGAATGCTTTCACACTGGCAAGGCCACCCGCGAGTCTGATGTCTATGGTTTCGGCGCTGTAGTTCTAGAGGTAGTGTGCGGTCAGCGTCCATGGACCAAGATTGGAGGCTTCCAATTCTTGGTGGACTGGGTTTGGAGTCTACATCGTGAAGAGCGTATACTAGAGGCTGTGGATGAAAGGCTGAACAGTGACTATGTTGCTGAGGAAGCAAAGAGGCTGCTGCTGCTTGGACTAGCATGCTCCCATCCTATTGCCAGCGAAAGGCCTAAAACGCAGGCCATCTTTCAGATAATATCAGGATCAGTGCCGCCGCCGCACGTACCCCCTTTGAAACCAGCGTTCGTGTGGCCTGCTGCCGTTGGCAACATCGACGTTGATGCTAGTTCAGCTGATACTATTCCCATTACATCTGGTTGGACTCCTCAGTACATCAGCAGGGAAAGTTTTGGTACAGGAGAATAAACCGGCTCTACTGTCAGTCCTGTCTAACAGCTGCAAAGTTCTTTCTCAAATCATCATTGCTTTTTCCTCCCCACATTTCTTGGCACCAAAAGGGAAGCATCTGAGATTTCTTTTTAAGGTCATTGTTGGGAGGGGGGAGAAGAGTCATAGCTGTGTTTTAAAAATACTTTTTATTTGAAAAACATTAAATTAATGTTTTTTTTTTGTAATTTTTAATGATTTTGATGTTTTTATATGTAAAAAAATAAAATATAAATTATTTTGATAAAATTTCAAACGTAAAACACTAAATAAACACAAAATTATGTGCTTGAATATATTTTTTTCATCCACAGAATTGCACAGGTTTTCTTTCTTATTTCCACCAATATGTTGTTGATGATCGGGCTATATTGGATTTATCCTTTCTCTCTCTTTGTTTAAAGTAATCAATTGAGATCCAAGGTCATGGGATCCCACAAGCCAATATTTGAAGCCAAATCTGATCAGTAAAGATCACGTGATGGAAAAGAAAACTTAGTCAAAGATTGAAGTGTTGACTCCAAGAAATCAATTATGTGCAGAAATCAAAGTTGGTGCACCTTTCTTGGGGACCGATTTGAAAAAAGGCTTGGGTTTGGGGTTAGCTTGCAGCAGGTCACCACAAGGACAGCAAGAGACTGTGGAATTTATTTGCTTATATATGCCCTAAACGTGCAGGCAAGAATTGGCCAGTACCTGAATTAATCGGCTGCGGTGGTTGGTGATCGGTAATTCCTCGTTATTTTTTGGGTTATTGCACAATAACCGGCAGCAGATCGGCAGGTTGCGGCTAGAATGCAGTAATTAATCGGCTAGAGATGCAAAATTATCGGCAATTGCAAGCCAGTGGGATGAAAACTCGGAGTTTCACTCGCAAAATAATCGTAAATAAATCTGGAGCGGCCCTCCTTTTAATCGGCGATTGGGAAAACTCGTCAGTTAATCGGAAATGCCAAAAATCGGCTATGAGTGGCCGATTAACATGGAATTAATCATCAATTTGTTTGGAATTTAATCGTCAAGACATCGGCATAAAAAGTCGGGAAGTATTCGGCGTTTGTTTTTTCCGAAGTTAATCAGCAGAATCGAGGATTTTGGAAATGATCGGTAAATGATCGGAAGCAGCAATGGGTCAAGAAAAGAAGGGTATCTAAGCTGGAAATAATCGGCCCTTTTTTCTTGGGCCTTAACCCGTTCTACGCCATAACATACAAAGCACAGAAAACTGGAAGTATATATTAGGGCTCTGGCTGTGTTCATATGTTCGGTCCACCTTAAGACAACACCTATAATCAAAATTACAAACCCGGCTCGGCCCAGCAGTTTGGCCTAAGATCTGGGTAACCTAGGACCTTGTCCGGATCTCAAATAGCAAAAACTTAAAGATGCAATTGACCTGGTCAAACTCAGGTGTCCTGCTAAGTTAACCGAAAACTCTAGTGACCCAAGATAACTCAAGTGAAATTCAATTTTTACTTTTAACATTTTTATTTTTTTAATAAACCTAGAAAATATAAAATTGATTTATGAATATTTAGTCTCACATTTTGTTTTACAGTTTACATTCACATAAATTGTTTCTTAACTTTTTGACGTGGAATAACTATATATAGCTTACATCCACATGAATTGTTTCTTAACTTTTCGATGTGAGATAATTATATTACACTTCATGCCTCACATTTCTTTTTTTATAACCTACATCCACATGAATTGTTTCTTAAAAAAAATTATGTGTGATAATTATACTACACATTCTGCCTCACATTTTTTTATAGTCTAATTCATATGTATTATTTAAAAAAAAAATCATATAAAATATTAAAACCTCAAATATAATTTTATTTTTTATTTTCCAAGGTTAACCCAAGACCTCCCTTCTTAGTTGGGTCAACCTTTAGACTGGGGATGGGGATTAATAATTATGCCTATAAGACTCCACGAATGAATAAATTAATTATACACAAATCCATGTATTATCTATAATTTTAAAACCCGACCTGCATTTAGCTCGAGACAAAGATTAGGTCATGGGTTAGGAGAGCTGATAAAAAAAATATTTTCTTTTTAAAAAGAATTAAAACAATATTATTTTAACAAAAAAAAAAATCAATTTGGTTAATGGCTAGGTTTTGATTGGGTTAAATCTAAGTAGATGAAGTTACAAAGTCAACTCAAATTTTTGATCATGTTAGTTAAGATTTTTTCTTTTTCTATTTATTTCAACCTCGATTGGATCCGTGTCAGACGGGTTCCAAGTCATTTCACTAGTCTAGTATGGGTTTTAATATTATAATATTACCTATTGCAAAAGACTTGAAATTATAATTATAAAGTCTTTTTTAAGAACTGATTTGGAAAAGAATATGGTATTCAGGTCAACCCAATCAATTATTTTAGTTAAAAATAATGTTATTATATTTAATTTTTCCAAAGTTGACTTGGTCAAATTTAGCCATTTCAAATAAATTATTAAATATTTTTTATGGAATAAAGGGAATCAGCAAATCAGATTCAATGCCCTTCTGCCAACCATGTGAAACCATAAAGCATGCAAGTGCTGAACTTATCTATAATCACAAGACTGTAAGCTCCCTAAACCTGCAGTAAATATACTGTGGTTTTTCCTAACATGGCCAAACCTGTTCTTCCTGAGAACTTTGGTAGTTCAGACAGAAAGGAAACCCTGAACATGCTATTTAGACAACAATTTCCGGAGTGCTGAGTTCATTAGCTTGGTCGTTCATGTTCAGAGCTTATAAGAACATTATAATCTTCTTGTTTCTAAAATTCTTTGAGATAAGGTGTTCCCCACTTTCTGTTTAAGACCAAGAACATGAACACTTGCAATATTTGGAGAATGAAGCATAATCTTGTTAGTTTATTAGAAATCATAATCTTATTTCATTTGTTTAGGTAATGTCTGAATCTGAGAGATTCTTCTTTGCCATACTAAAAGGTAAAACTAGAGATATAGGCATCCCAATTTATTTTGTGTTCTATGCAAGTTCAGCAGTCCTACAGCCTGCAGATTGCTTGCTCCTTTATTTTTTAGGACAGGATGCGTTTAAGTTCAAGGGCTTCACCAGCCTCCAATTTTGTGGTAAGTCTGAGCTTTCTATAATCTTCATATTTGAAAGGGACAAAGAGACGTGGGTGTTCAGAGTCCACAAGTTCCGGCGGAGCTTCCACTTCGTCCTTGGGACCGACCAGGAATGAAGCGATTGAGATCCGAATTGTGGCTTCCTTGCATTGCACTCGATGCTGCACGTTACGAAGCCCTCCATTGCTCCATGCCTTCATCACATCAACAAGAAGTTTACCAAACATCAAACTTATCTCTAGCAGCTTAAAACTAAGAAGTCAATCTAGTACTAATAATAAGGCAACCAAATGCAGGAACTCTGTTATTACCGTAGCAACGTCTCCAAGATTGACCAGGAGGGTGCCTGGTGAAGGATCAACTGCAGCAAACACACCAGATGGGTCCATCACTTCAAGTCCACCAACATTTTCATCATCTTGAAGGATAGTCAGGAACCCAGAATCTGTATGTATTTGGACTCCAGACGAGCCTATGGTTTCGGGGGTGAAGCTGTACTTGTTGATCCTGAACTGGGAAATCCATGACTCGAACAAATCACCATTCAACCCCATACTTTCAGCCAACTTTCGTGCTATATCCATGGCTGCCCCATGAATTGCCTTAGCATACATCTCGATAACCTCTCTGGCAACAACAATCCCAAATTAAGACACTGATATAGTACATCTCTCTATGATAAGGGTTTTGCATGAGTTCAAAATCTACTGATTCTAAGGATTTTTCCACGTATTCTTCTACCATAAGAGTGGTTTTCTTTTCCCGGGGTCAGAGATCATCTGAACCCCAAAAAAATGCAAAGAAAAAGTATCCAGAATGCTTTCTCCAGTAATAATGATGGTAGTTCCCATTTTACCTTCCATCAGTCAATTTGTTTATTCAAAGCTGAAGACTTTAAGAAACTTCAATGAAAATGAAGTGAAGAGTAGTCGAAATACTATAGAAATGAAAAGGAATTTTACCTTTGGTAAGGAGAGGCATCCATTTGGGAGCAGAAAGTTTCCACGGCTTGAGAAGACCTCATATCATGAAGTCCTAAAGCCTCATAAAGAGGGTTGACTTTGCTTGGTGCCATGTAGCCACTCCCAGCTATGACATCTATGTTGCGCTTTTTGACATCAAAGGGCAGGTCTAGCAATGACCTCACAACCCTCTTCATATCTGCCATGAGGGCCAAAGAGATATTGTGATTCACAATCCTGAAACAGCCCCACTCCACACATGCTCTCCTCAGTTTCTCATACTGTCCTGGAAACTCATGCAGATCAATTATTGGGACACCACTCTTACCCATGTTTACCTGTGAAATTGTGTTTCATTTCTCGAAATATATAGAGACCTCTTCATCGTTTCAGTAAGTTGTGTTATTGCACGGCATTGATGCTTATATGCTTACACATAAAAGCTTTGCTTTGTTTAGGCAGACATCATGTGGCAGACTTCATATTTTGTGCCCGACAAATATGAGAAGGCAAGGCAAAATGTTCATGTAAAACAAAACAATGACATCTTTATTCTTGCCTAACGAGATTCCAAGAACAGCCAGCATCAGCTGAAGTAGTTAATATGGTGTCACCCAAAACCCTATTTCGGAAAGATGAGTTGGAAATTAATCTCATCTTTCTACATATAGATCATGAAGGAAATGATGGAATTCCTAGTTCACAAAAGCCAGTAATAAAGGTGTGCTTCTCATTTTAAGTTTTGGAGGAACATCCAAGTCATGCAATATATTCAGATTTTCCAATAAAGATGAACTGACTAAAAGGTGAGCAAGTACATCAAAGCAGGCAGGATTGCATTATCATGTTCCATAACAAGACCATGACCTCTGTCTCCGTTAAGTTCATCAATATTGCTGAAAATATGCTCCCAATGAATGAATGGTCTCCTTGTAGAAACAGGTTTTATAAATAAAAAATGCAACGCAACCAACTGTTGCAGAGACATGAAAGGTTAATGACAGATTAAATTTTGAAGACATTAATGAAGGTAACATGGTAAGGACCTGTTCCACATCAACGAAGATTTTAAGCACTCACGTGCCTGAAGAAGATATTTTGGATTAATTAGTTATATTATCAACTCATTGATAAGTATTATCAACAAAAAGGTGCAAGTACTATATACAAACAATTCAGACTATACAAATCAAATCCTTCAGGCCAATTACAACCTCTTCAGCCTCGGTAAGGTATTTGTTAGAGATCATCAGAACCCATCCATAATTTAGTTAGTTAATCTCCAGTCATCCCAGTGTCATCAAAAGCCAAAGAAAAAAAATCTACAAAATCAACGGAGCTCAGAGGTGAAATTTCAACCCCGGTAACAAAATACTCTACATTGAATGACGACCATCTGTCTTCTCTCTCACCAGTCTTTGTTCTTGAATCTCTTCAAGATCATCGCCATCCCCTTTCTTACCTGCCTGCTCTTTCCAATATGCAACCAGTTTTTTAAGCCGAGCAACCTCTTTTGACGAAACATTTTTGCTTGGATCATTAACAATTGATCGAACCCTTGATGCATACCTGAAATGGCAAAAGTTGAGATACCAAGAAAGGCAAAAACATGTATGAGAGACTGGAAGAGATTTAATGAGATAAATTGCAGTCGTAATTTAATTCTATCATCTTAAAACTAACCAATACTAATCTTGGATAAGACATCTCACATTAAGAATCACAAAACAAGCTATTAAAAACATTATGGATATGTTATGAATGTTTGGAAGACAGAAACATACATTAGAGAATTGTATGACTCGTCTAAATTTGATTCCGCTGGAGATACATTCACGAACATAAGCGTCTTGGCATTACCACCAAGGGAATCACTCATTAACATGGTTAACTTGTGGTTCCTGTAAGGTATGTGTTGACCACCAGAAGATAAAGCACTAATGACATCCCCGAGGGCTGAAAGTGATTTATTGATGCTTTGAGCTTCCTTAAGTTGACTACCTGAAGAGCCTGACTTCTTCACCCTTTCTGAACCAGCAAGGTCCACAAAACTTAACTGCACATGATATTGAGATGTGGTCATACAAATAACCAACAAAATAAACTTTAACTCAAGGATGACATCAACGAGTGAGTCTCTCATGCGGTTGCTTTTCAAAGTGTTTTTCACTCGGAAATATATCAAAATAATATATTTTTTTATTTTTAAAAAATCATTTTGACATCAGCGCATCAAAATAATCTAAAAACACCAAAAAAAATATTAATTTAAAACAAAGAAAAAAATTAAATAAAAAATTAATTTTTTCTAAAAGCGCTTTTAAAACGCAAAAACAAACAGGGCAAGTATCACATTTCTAGATGCAGCTATGAGCATGGGTCTTCACATCTCATAAGAAAGAAGAACAAGTCAATGCACAAGTACATTATGCTTCTGACACCAATCATTCAGTACATAGAAGCAGCTTATAATTTGTTCAAGAATAACTAGATAGATACCTTTCCCCTTGCAACAGACTGAGTTTGAAGGTTGGTACTTTCAATAACAACTGAAAGTATCAAATGAGACCTCGAACTTTCTTCATTCATTTGAGTCCCGGATATATGCCGCTTATCAGATCCTCTCTGAATAATGCTTTGTAATTCTTCAAATGTAGCAATGGATACAACTGTCACATTTTCTACAGAAACCATACCCTGAATATCATATAATACATAATACATGAGATCCAAGAAATGAAAGTGATATCAATCAAACTAGACAAGATCTAAACTAACAATTATTAGATCTCACTTTTTGAAATAGCAATCACCTTTGAATCTTTCTTAATATCCAATTTTAAGCGCTTCATGTTCTTTGGTAATAGAAGGTCCACAAGTGTATCTTGATACAATTCCACCATATATGCCTGCATCATTTTGCAAATAAGATAAATTTTTTTATAATAAAGAGTGCATTTCACACAGGTTTGTGGGAGTGTTTCGAATTGATTTTAAATGTCTAACAAAGCTAGTAGAAACATATTATGTGCAATGATGCAAATGCACAAAGCTTTGTGAGTGTGTTTCAAATGGATTTTAAATGCCTAACAGAGATAATAGAAACATATTACATGCAATGATGCAAATGCATGCAGGAATACGTGCATGCAAAGACAGAGACTGGTCAACATAGACAAGCCAGCAAGCAACTCATGTTGATTATTAAAATCTCTTATGTGCCTTAGATGAATGGAGTATAAAAAATCTAGCTAATGAAAATTTAGTGCCGCAACATCGAATATGAATAAGCTGTCATCATTATCAGTACCCAACAATTGACGTTAAAACTAAATTACCTTTAATGAAAATGAGAATTTATTGCTATCACGTCTTAAAATTTTAAAAAGTTCTGAAGTGGCCCGTGGTGTCAGTCCAGGATTGCCTTCAGAGCCATAAATGGTAAATGTCTTCCCGGAACCAGTTTGACCATAAGCAAATATGCAAACATTATACCCATCTACTGCAGACTGAACCAAATACTGCATCACAATTTCCAACAAAGAAAAAATTAAATAAGAGTTAGTTGAAGAATCCTAAGCTATTTACAAGGTTCCATCCAGCTTAAAAATTAAAGCAGTATATTGATAAATGAATAAAATTCAAACTCACTCGTGTATCCTCGAACACATCTTCCTGAGTAGCACTTCCATCAAATACTCGATCATACATATGTTGTTTTGCTTTGTCATCTTTCCATGGATGCTCAACTGTAAATTCATCTATACTTGTAAGCAGGCCTCTATCCTTTTCAGAAATCTCTTTCTCACTTAGAGGCCTCAACCGACAGAAAACCCTGATCTTGCCTTTCATATCTGAAATGCATCAAAGAAAATGACTCCATTAGCTTTATGGTAATCAGACATATAGTTTTCATTCACGGAAAAAAATACTGATGATGATGTTTGGAAAAGATTAATAAAGCAGAGGCTCGCACAGTTTGTTTGTGAAAGTGTTGCAGTTTTGGAAGAAAACTTGTGGCTACTGCCTCTCCCCTAACATGTTTTTCTCACAACATCTCCTCTCTCTCATTCTTCCCTCTTTTACAAAAAAATTCCATTTTTATTTCTAGCCTTTCACTTCTTTCCTCGGAGGTTCCAGTTTTTTTCTTTGCAACCAGCCCTTGCTAAAACTCTCATAACAGTAGGTTACATCTTACCCTGGATTCCTATGCCAGTTTTGACATCTTAACCCAACAAAATCTTAGTTAATGAAGGCTGCATGAACTAATCTGATGTCACAGTGTTCCTACAAATCAGATAATGATAATTTTAATGTTATTTGACAGTATTCAAATCAACATCAAATGCCACAGTTGTTAGCTATTTACTTTACCTTCCTTAAGTTCTCCTAATCAATTGCTAGGGATTTCAAAAAATCATAGGACTGCATCATGAAGAGCATTACAAGTGGGACAATTATGTTTTAATTCATTATTTCATATTCTGATGATGTGATTTTTTATTTTGTTGTGTAGGCATTGATATAATATATTCGAGGCAATCCAACCTTCTATAGTATTAAAATAACGTTTCCGCAAAACTTGTTCTTCCTTATAAAGCACTTCTAGCTCAGCAAGTTGAGATGCTTGCATCTTCAAAATGGCAGCAGTCTGCTCATTCTTTCTGTCAATGTCCTGAAAGCATGTTCCAACTTATGGATTTAGTAAGCAAAATATACATGAAAATTTAACCAAATCATAAAATAATTGCATATGTACCAGAAATAGAGAACCTGATGCAAAAGCTTATGTACCTCTTTCATTTCTCTCAGTTCCTCTAATTCCTTCAAATTGTTATGCAATGCAGCCAAATCTGCATTCGCGACTGCAAGAGTTGATTTGGAAGTGGCCAGATCTTGTGTGACTGTTTCCAGCTTCCGTTCAAGTTCAATCACTCGAAACTTTAAGGATTGGCGTTCCTGCTCAAGGTTTTTCTCAATAACTTCCATCTGCATTATGACCAACAGTGACATTAACCATTTTGCAGCAACAAGTCACCAATAGATGGTTAACAAATTCAAGAAGGTATCAATACCTCTTCAACTTTCCTTTCGAGTCTAGAGATCTTCTGTTCGAGAAATATTTTTTCATTAGCTGATCTTTGCATCCTTTCTTCTGCTGCATGCAATTCCTCATTCCGCTGTTTAAATTCATCCTGGAGCTTGTGCAACACCTGTGTTATCCACAGTTCAAATTGACTACTACATCATAAAGCACGCAATATGATTCTATCGTATTAATGAGAACAGAGTCCAGACTAGAAAACACTGCAACAAATTACACACAAATTCAGAACATAATAGTCATTTTATTTTATTTTTTTGGAATTGTACCTGATTATCAGCTCCAACTAAATTGTTTTTGGTATTTTTCTCTACTGCAAAGTTACTGAGGTTGGCCAAACTTGTTTCCACGCTTCTTTTTTCTGATAATGCAGCCTAAAACTCAAAACTTAACATTAGCAAAATAGACATGGTAATTAAAGAAAGTACATGTGCCTCAGATTTAATAACACTAACCTGAAGAGCTGCATCCCTTTCAGCACACAATGACTTAAGTCTATCACGATCACACTCTACTTCTGCCAAGTTTTGCTTCTCTGATCTCAAGGAATCTTTCAAGGCCTCCAATTCCTCTTGCAATTTCACTTCTTGATTTTGCTTCTCATGCAATTCTTCCAATAACTGGATAAGCATTTAACCGGTTAATCATAAGTGCAAGTTCAAAGAGATGCATAAGGAAAAAAAAAATTCAGTTCTTTAAACAAGGGTCTCAAATCCATTATATAATGAAACACTTGTTGATGATCATGCACCACTTGAAAATCAATTATGGGGACCAAGCTAGCCTTCAAGTATGTTAGATTCCAATATAGACACCGATTGAAAATCATGTACGCCAGATTTTACCTTAGAAGAAACTCATTCAGATCTGCTCTACACTTCGTTGACATCTTAGCCCCAAAATTTAAACATGCAAGTCAACTATGAAGCAGGACAAAGAACAAGACAAGATAGACAGACACAGAAAAACCAAATCTTGACAAAAGTACAGAGATGCAACAATGAATACAAAGGTATTTCATATATTAACAATTTTGGACTGCCTGCATCCATTTTCTACACTTATTTTTCTTTATAATATTTTTCAATCGATAATTATTACCAAATTTAGACTTGATTTTCACGTTTGAGCTGCATAAAAAATGACTTAAAATGCATCAAATACTTTATCTGATGATATCTCCCCTGCATGCCCAACTGATCATGAATAAAGAAAGAAAGAAAAAAGTAAAACTTTAGAGCATACCTGTTCAGTTTTCTTATGAGACTCTTCAATAGTTCTAGACAATTCACGTAAACGTTTTTCATGCACTTCTGCACTGGGAGGCTTAAAATTGTTAGAAACATCTCCATTCACTGAGCCACTAGCAGCTGTCCGAGCTTTAGAATAACGACGCAGCATAACATCATTTATATGTGTTTGAAGAGCAACACAAATTTCTTCTCCCTGATAAACAAAGTTTGGTTACTTCAGCAAATACAGTTAAGAAGATCAAGTTCCAACTATGGAGAACCAAAATATAGGGAAGTGACAAATTTTTTAACCTGCTTGGTCTCAAACTGAAATATGTGTAGAACACCAGCAACTCTCATTTTGAAGAACACAGCAGTATTGCTACTACCAAACTGCATTATGTCTCTTAATTCTGCTGAATGTAAATATTCCTTTGGAACTGGACGGAAAAAATGCACCTGTGGACCAATAAACAAAAAAAATTAAGGTCCTTTAGATTTCATGATCTGGAATGTGAAAAGAATTTCACCATGTAGACTTACCCCTCGCTTGTTAATGCCCAAAATAATCCGTCCAGGCAGAAGTCCAATAGGATCATCAATCTTGCGAACGCTGAAGAAAACGGAATTGCCATACGGAAGTGACCTTAATATCCGCAGAAATTGTTGTCTTGCATCATCCTTTGTCAAATTTTCCTACATGGGAACAGGACAGTATCAAAAGAAGACTTTCACTATAGAACGGAGAATAGACTGACAGGCAAAATGCCAACATTCTAAAAGAATCTACTTTACAAAGATGGGTTGTAACACATAAGTTAAACAAATAGTAGAATTTATTGAGTGCAATTGTTATCATTTGGTACAATATTCTACCCCCTTTTATGCCTTGTTTAAGGTAGCTCCTTGGATCTATTCAATTGAATCTGACTAAAATTGGTAAACAAAGTAGCAAAATCACCAGGAACTTGAAACCATAAGTTTTAGTTTTACATAATTTAAATTGCACTAGTATACCCCTCGGCCAACCACATCTCTGATGTAAGTAGACACAAAAGTGGAGGAAGAAATTAAACCATCAACCACACAATTTAAGAAGTTTTCTCAAACTAAAACAGAAAACAAACCAGAAAATGATGTAAAAATAAAAATTATTTTGCTTTTAGACAAACAAAAATAATGTTTTATTCAATACAAGGATAAAAATATACAAAAATCCTAGAAGCAACTTGTTTTAAGCAATCCTTGATAACAAATCAATAATCCCAAGTCAACAAGCAAGTTATAAACATGACTTGAACAAACATAAACATTTAAGACAAACAAAGTTTCTTGAAAGTTATGAAGACAGGAGTTTCAGATTTTAGTTCTTACCATCGAATGATAACGAGAAAGAATATCCAACTCCCACTCCCTCTTTCCTCGTGTAATTGCAATTTGTCTGGGAAGAAAGCGCTCAAGGAGAGAAGTCCAATCACTGCAAAATATATTAGCCTCAGCATGTCAAAATTCATAGGAATAGAGAGTAACTTGAGATCAAAATATGACCATAAAATCTACCCCATTGTGGTCAAGCCTTAAACTAAGTCACTATGATTCCAAGATGAAAGAATATCTAAAAATCATTGCAAGTTCAGAAGTAAAAATGCTAGAATCTAACTTAAATTAGACAAACAAAAAAGGGAAGAGAGAAACAACTAACACAGATAATTCAGGACTACCAACATATCCAATGTCAACCAATATCTGCAACGCAGACAACTGTGCAGCATCCTCCCTCCCAACAGGATAATTGCCCAATATATAGTCATGTTGCAACTGTAGCAATATAATCATGCATCAGTAAAGCAAGAAGCTATGGCTATGTTAAACTATAGAAATAGCATGGAAGATCTTTCCAAACTTTAATTTGAAGTTACAGCTATTCAATGATATTTAAGGGCAAGCTTACGCACTTGAACATATGATAATTGCACAAACATTGGATCTGTTACAGCTTCATCTGACTCCCGAAATAGTTTTTTCTTAAATATCAGTTTGCAATGCAAAATTTCTCCCTTGCTTCGATCCTTGGCTGCCTTGAATTCTCCTAACAAATCTCCAATATATTTGTTATCATCTAACCCAATGTACTCCTCTGCATGAAAACAAGGTGCAGATTAAATGACAACATCAATTGATCTTTGTCAAGGAAAACAACCAAGAAAGCCAAAGGATACATACCATTCCCAGGATCAGGTGACTTGGAACCAGACACAACTTTATGGCATTCAAAGAGACTGAAGCTAGGAAATGCTGATAGCTTAATTATCCCAGCGAGTTCCTGAAAAATGTACAAATTACATTGATGTAATATTATTTCAAATTGCAAAACAAAAAAATAAATCAGTTCTCACAGGTCGATAAGCTTAGCTATCACTTTAGCCCACAATGCCAAACAGGCCATCAATAATGGTGGCAAGATTTGAACAAATAAAAATGAGTTTTGCATCTAGTAAACACCTACCAATTTATATTATGCTTTTCATTTGAGAAAGAAATAACAAAACAATGGCTTAAGTGATGGCTGAACACCCCAGTTGGTGGGAAGCCTAGACCAGCCACAGTAGAATGGCCATCGCAGCTCTATAATCTTTGTTTAACCACATTCAATCCAACTCGAATCAAACATCAAGCTCACAAGCTCCCTGGACCATTCACAATCATCACAATGGTTTTCAAAATATACTTGTGGATGTTTTCTTGTCACTATGATACATGAAATTGTATTCAATAAGCATTTCAAAGTACAAAGTACAGGTGTGTTCTTCCCAAAAACCTCGCAAAAGTGAAACCCACAAGCCTGGCTGTCAAACAAATTCAAATTGAAGATATGCACAGCATGACCCCATTTCTAGTCACATATTCCTTTTGTTCTGCATAATCATTCCCCCATTGCTTCACCCAAATGGAGATTGATTTCAAAAATTTCCATCAAAATATCAATTCTCCTTTCAACCATTTCTAAGCACTTCTTCCTCTGTTTGCATATATCCTTGAGAAAATTATAATCAAAATAGCAGATCCACCTGCGATGATTTTTTTTTTTCCATGTTGAGATTGAGTTTCTTGTTTCACTATATCTATCCTACCTGGAATGAAACCATAGAAGATAGATTTGATGGCTTTTTAAAATACCTCAACAGCATCAGACACTGTCGTCGCCATGTCATATGTGATTTCTTCAAAAGTTTCATCCAGAAAAAACACTATTGTTGTAAGCTTTCGACCAGTTAGAAGAGCTTCAATTTCCTCACGTCCTGGTATTGTATGCCTAGGACCAGCTTTGACAGAACGCTTCAAAGCATTTAGTGTATTTAATGCAAGGATTTGGACCTCAGAATCAGTACTTGCACCATAAGCTACATTATGGACATACTCAGACAAATATCCACCGATGTCCTTGCTAGGAGGCATAGAAGAAGCACATAAGTACATTAGCTCCCATCCTTTAATCAAGTATTGCCTGCGATATGAGAATCAGCAAAGCTAGATGGCATTAGATAAGGAAAAAAAAGCATTTAAAGGAGAAACAATCAGAAGCCCAAATAAAATCAAGCATGCAAACCAAGCATCACCGTTACATGTATAAGAAAGATTTGTCCATTGGGAATCAGCTCTAGTAAAGAAAGGCCAATTAGGATGGGTTTTAAATTCACAAATTACAAGATGAGGAGGAAAAACAACTTGCTAATAGAAAGCTAAATAAAAAAAAAAGAAGCTATGCATGCCTGTCAGGGTTATTCCTTGTTTGCTTTGAAATCTGAGCAAAAATTTCATCTCGAAGTTCTGCACGTTTTAATGTGTGCTTGAACAATTTTCCAACTAGCTCAATTCGTTCATCTAAGCTTGTTGGAGCTGCTCTATCGGATGAATCAACTCCCATGTACTTCAAAATTATCTGGAAGAGTTTAGTGGCGCGGCTTACCAGGTCACTATTAATTTTAAGCAATGAAGTTGGTATCGGATCCTGCAAAAGAGCACTAACTTAGCACTTCATGACTAAATATATCTTTGACAGAACATACTTCCTTGATGCACAGCATAATTTTACCTTTTGGAAACACAGCATATCCTCAAATGTGAACTTTTCCCGAACTTGAGGGCCTACAGATTTTTTAGAAAAGAATCCACGTTTCCCAGTGGATTGAATTTGTTTCTGCATCAACTTTAAGAATCCCTCAACCTGCATGGAACAAAAATTATGTATGATTTTGCAAAAATAGAAATGACTGCAACAACTGTGGCTCAATTCCAAGCCAGTTTGGGCCAGCTTAATGTATACTTCTGCAACATTCAACTTGATCATAAACCAAATCCGCATAAGAAGGTAAATGAATAGTGGCCAAATATGATAATCATAAGCTTAGTTTAGATTCAACTCATTATATTCAAGCAAGTAAACATAAATGAGAAGTAGAAGTTCTTCCACATTATTACTTTAACAGCAAAAGAACTTATTTGTTTGTTACCTGGAATTTATCAATCAATGGTATGGCACCAGCAAGTTCTGCCGGAATAGCTGTGGAGAGGGTTGCTGGTGTACTGTGAGAAAAAACAATAAATAACACTAAGAGTTAGAGGTTCGATAAATTCTAACAAAAGAAAACATAAAAATTACTTCCTGGAAGTTCTAAAGCTATCTAGTCATCTTTTACAAGCAAAGCAACATAGAGACAATCAAAAGCAACACGTAGTACTCTTATAACAAGGCCAACAATATAATGCACCAGTATCAACCGGTCATAAAATCAAAAGCTAAGGCAACAAGAATTGGGCAGGCAAAACCAGTGAAAGACAATGCACCTGAGAGAAGGTTTATCAAGTCCTTTACATTTTACCATGTTAAAGCTTTTGAATAAAATCAAGATATACAAGATCAAAAACTTAGACCCTGTAATTAAGTCCAACGCTACTTTCAATCCGAGTTTCATAGCATCGCAACAGTAAACAAACAAAGATAAAAAGCCAACAACGAAAGTAACAAATACGGAGCTAAAAATGGTGTAGAAGACTTACGGGGTAGCGAAATTGGAGCCATCGCTATCATATCCATCCCCATTTGAGAAAGAAGCAGAAGGGTGCATAGGAGTCTCTTCATTTCCATTAGTGGAGCTAAAAGAAGACCTGCTTGATCTGATACTTTGAGCCATTAACGACTGCACATCAAGTTTCATTTCCCAAATACAAATAACCCTACTTCACATAACAAACAATCCCTTCCTCAAATAAACCAATCTCGCCACCATATAGCTCCCCCAGCTACCTTTCCTTAATAACTGCAAAAGACAAACACTTTAAAGATCAAAACACAATCTTTATCTAAAAGGGTATCCAAAATTACAATCCAAGAAGTCAACAAAACTCGATTTCAATCAAGAAACACACACACACCTATCAATGTAGATCCACAATACAATCTATCTAAAACAACAAAAGAAACAAAACCCAGCTGAGCAGATGGCGCTGAAGTGACGAGAAGTGAAAAGGAACTAAAATTTATCAATCAAGAAATGCAGACACGAAATGGGAACCAAGAAAACGTTATCACCTTTTTAAGCTGACAATCAAGAAAGGAGGAAGCTTCGAGAGCTTAAGAGATCTGAAATGGTGATGGTGATAGTATATTGATGGCAGTGATGAAAAACGTGTGAAGAGAGAGGGAGAGTCACGAGAATGATATAAATGGGAGAGGAGAGGAGAGGAGAGGAGGAAGGAGGAGGAGGAGGAGGAGGAGCAATGTCTTCTCCTATTTCTACACTTGTTTTCTTCTTCTTTTTTTGCTGTCCTTTCTTGTGTTCTGTTGCGGAGTACATTAATCAGCAACTTCAAAATTCAAATCTACACATTAAACATTATCATGGATTTATTGTATTTTGCTACAAAATCTCTCTTTTTATGAAGTATGCAATAGGACTATATATAGTAATCTTATTAAATAATATTAAAAAAATAATATGGAGTATGAATATTTTTTTATATGCATAAACTAGTTTAAAAATAGCTTCATGGTTGGTAAAAAATTAGATTTTATTAATATATTATTCAATTAAAAATACTCATAAAAAAATTATATATAGTTTCCATGTAACATAATGTGTTGATAAAGGTTGGGGGTGTAATTTATGTGTCTATTTGTTTCTGCATTAAATTTTTTTATTTAAAATTAATATATTTTTAAATAAAAATTATTTTAAAAATAACGGATAGCATACATTTCCTATTTAAGCAACTAGCCTTGTTTTTTTTTTTTTTTTTTTGGGAATTTCAAAAGGTTGGCCCCACTCCTCAGAAGTCCGCCTTTTATGTTTCAGCACTACGGTCCCCTCCAAGATTTTGACTTGGCACCTTACAGGGACCCCATTTTCATGATCTTGAGCTATCTATACTGCTTTATTTATTTATTTATTTCACATTTTGAGATGTGAGCCCCACTGCCTTTTGTTAGTGCTTGATAATTAAATTAATATATAAATTATTCAAGATTTGATTAAGAACACTTTTTGTTGAATAGTTGACCAAGAGTTTTGATAATGTCTTTTTTTTTTTTTAGGGAAAATTGTTTTAACATTGTGAAAAAACATACAAATATCTCGAACTTTTTTTTTTTTTTTTTTAGTATTTATATGATCGATGAGACTGAGGGAGTGTTGGAAAATATGATTGCGGTTAATTTTTAAAGTATTTTTTTTAAGAAATATATTAAAATAATATTTTTTTTATTTTTTTAAAATTATTTTTAATATTAACACATCAAAACAATTCAAAAATATAAAAAAATAATTTTAAACAAAACAAATTCATTTTTTTAGGAAACGCGGCTGAAACCGCGTTTCCAAATGATCACTAAAGCAACACGGTTATGCCGTGCTTTTACCAAATTTTGAATTTTATTTTGCTTCAAATTATTTTTTGAAGCTTTTTTATTATTTTGATGTACTGAAATTAAAATTAAATTTAAAAAATTATTTTGATATATGTCCAAACAAAAAGAACTTTAAAAAACAACCGTTAAATATGGTATTGTGGTAACTTTTATAATTATAATTTTAAAAAATAAGTTTGAAAGAGTTATAAATTATAGTTTTTTATTAATCAAGATTTCGAAAAAGAGTTTTAAACTAAATTATGCAAAACTGTGGTATGTATTAATTAATTAAATTAAACAATTCCGAATAGATGGAAAGAGGTAACAATCTACAACCCTCAGTTCATATAATGTTAATGAAATTCATCTTTTGGCTAGTATTTTGTTACCGGCTAGAGATAAAAAAGAATGGAGATAACTGGAACAATAAAAATTCTCACATGATCCTTGAACACGCATCATTTGTAATGCATGCAGAAATCTGAAATGGACCCATAAATTTCGTGTCCTTTGATCCTTTCCGAAGGGAATTATGACCTAACAATGAGCCACAATTATTGCTTCACAGGCACATGCACGTTTGCGCCACAAATGACCCATTCAAGGCAAATTTGCTGGATTGCCGGCCATGTTGCTGCCGGCACCTCTCCCACCTGTGTATTTCTGCCCGCCAAAGGTATGCATATTCACTGTAGCTTCATACTTGCGTGACTAGCAGTAAACTCCCATGACCACCTGCCATCTAGCTAAATCACTTTAGTAATGCTTCAAGTACAGTTAATGTTGTTTTTTAAAGTATATTTTTTAAAAACAAATAAAAAAATATAACTTGAGTTGAGTTTTTATTTTTAATATCAGTAAATAAAAACAAATAAAAAATAAAAAAAAAATCAATTTTTTTTAAAACGCCATAACTAACTTGACAGGTCCTTTGTTTTGTTCATGTCTAATCATTTTGTCCCTTTCAATGTTCATGAGAGATGGAAGGGGCAGCAGAAGAGTATTTACTCACACAGTAGCATTAAAGACAGACATGAGAAATTTGGGGAATGGAAAGTCATCATTGTTAAAGCAAATACCAACCATGTTAAAAGCATAAACCAGATTCATTATATCTATCAGTCCCCTTCTTCTTTTTTTCTTTTTTTTTCATTAGGGTATTTTTTTTACTACTACATTCTTGGTGGTTTGGTAGTTAACTCAATGAATCGTGATTTAAAATTTAACTTGAGTTGAGTTTTAAATTATATTAGATAAAAGTTGGTTCGATCAAATCTACTTCCCTTGATAGGTTATTAACGATATAATTAACTTGGTTAAAATTTTGATTTTTTTTTTTTTTGAAGATTTTCAAAACAATATTATTTCAGGTTACTTTTTAAATAGTTTTGAATCAATACACCAAAAGCAAACTTGCCTTGGCTTTATCGTCAAGAATTTCATTCATTTTTCTTACCAAAAGGGCATACAGGTCCAAGAATGACAGTGCAGCCACACAAAAAAGGATTGGGTCTTCTTAAAGGGATTCCAGCCTGCATTCTGCCTCCACACTGCCCTTACTTTTTATCCTGGGGTCCGTTATGGTTGCATATTCATTAGTTTGTGATAGCCCTAAAGTGAGAGAGATCCTGACAATAGTAAATCCACATTCTGTAATCTGTACCATAAAACTGCTGGGATTAGCAATGTATATTTGCTGTACTTTCTGCCATCTACTCACTGATAATTCTGTGTATGCAAGGTCCACCAGAGAAAAGGGTATGAATGAAAATCCTACCCGTGCTAGCTGCTACCAACTAATTCTGTCTGTGAAGGTCCAGGAAGGGAAAAAGAAGGTATGAATGCAGAGTCCAAGTACAGTTGCCATTATCAAGTGAAATACGAATAAAGTGGTTTCAATTATGATTCCAAAGCTCATCATTTGATTGTGATAGCATCAACTAACTCCACTACCTCGAGACTAGCCATCTCAACTACATGAGTGCATGACCAAACTCTCCACTACAAACCACCACTAATGAAAGATATTTGACTTCTATCATCCATGCATTTCAGGGTAGCAGACAAAGATTCGAGGAAAAGAAAATCATCAGAGAGCAACTGCTGAACGTGCAAAACACCATTGTATACATGCAGGCAATGGAAGAAGATAATTCTATTAAGGAATACCTATTGCGAAGATTACAAGCAAGGCAGATAGAACGTCCTTCACAATAATAAAACGATTTAGAACATCAAATTACAGTGTTCCAGTTCCAATGAATCTCAGCTGAGACTCCTGTAGCCACAAAAAGTTGCTTCGATTACAATCATTCACCCTCCAATATACCTCTAAAAGAATCAATTGCAGATCTTTCACCCTAGGCAAGGATACCAAATGTTCAGTAGTCACTGCAAGTGGTGAAGAGCGTTGTCCAAATACCCCATGACACTGTAAGAGGTGCTGATTATGTATTTGCTCACAATTAAATTACATAAAACAAGCATCAAGAGGCAATGCTCAATGAGCTCTCGTCTCTTGTTTCAAATCATTAGGATTGTCGTTTTAAAAACCTTAGGGACCAACCTGCTTCTCATCCTTCCAGATACAATTTTTTCGAGGGAAAATGAATAAGGATATGGAGTGCACAAGAAAAATTATCACACCTTTCTATCCACCCTCAAAGAGATGCAAAAAGAATCAAGAATTTGAACTAATGAAAGGATGTCTTGTGCTTCCCCCCTCATTTAAATTTTTGAAATTGATTCCACGAAACGTGACCAGAACAAAGGTGTATTTATCATTACCATAAACTTTTGGAAATAATCACATGCATATCCCCTACCACCATGCATGCTTGGTAGAAGACATGCACGAAGATATTCTCTACTCTTCTACCTGTCCAGAATTCAGAGATTTTGCCTCAGATAACTTTTTACTCGAACTCCTTAAGCTTTCCATGGAGGTCTGAATCTGGTCTGAAATACTAGTGTAGAGACACCTCTGTGCTGCTTCATCCAATCCAGACGGGGAAAGGATGGGCCATCCTCTGGTAGGATTATGCAAATTATGGGACGTAGAAATTGCCATTTGTGTCATTTTAGGAAGGTTGAATTCCATAGGCTCGCCAATAACTATGTTGATGCTCTTATTACACAACGGAAAAGGAGGCCTTCTCCCAAACCAAAAATTTTCAGGCATCACCTGCAAGTTATAACCAATGATGTGAAATACTCAATGATGGCTGCATTTTTTGTAAAATCCAGAAAGTTAAATAGGCCAAAAACGTTGCTGTATGAAGAACTTCTAGACCCAAAATCAGTAAAATTAGTGCGTGAATGAAGAACTGTTACATGTAAATGTCTAGCTTTCTGGCACACAAGGAAAATGGGAACGCAATCCTCTTTCAGTTCTGTACATGTTCAAGTCACCTCTTCAAAATCTTTCAATTCTATGAATATTGAAGAAAAGTTACCTCTTCAAAACCATGATGAACAATTGGCAGAACTATTGGAGTTACAGGGGAACGAACAATGAGACTAGCAGTTCCCCATTTCAATCGCCTTATAGGAGCATCTTCTTGAGACACTTTTCCTTCAGGAAAGGTATGTAGCTGCTCATTAAAAGCAAGAAAAGCACCAGGACAGTGAGAAAAAAATTGCTTCCTCATAAAAAACTATGGAACAATTTACATAATTTCTCAGACACTCTGCCTGCTAGTGTAGGATATGTATCGCTATGATGGCAAGTGAGACTGAAACATCACCCAGGTAAAGAAAGCCATTAAATCATGCTTCCTGCTGTTCACAAGTCCATTGCAACCTAAAAACGTGCAATATTTTTCACAATATCAATTCCAATTCAGGTTCTCATCATATTACTACTATTCAAGCTACTGGTTTGAACTTGTAATAATTGAACTATACAAGTTACTGCCTGGAATTTTTTCATACTTGACAGTAACGCACCAATGTACGAAAAACAGGACATTGACTGAGCAAAAACACGTTAAACACTATGCTCTCATTCATGAAAAATTGACAAAACTAAGCATAACATAAATCGTCTCAATGTATCATTGACACTATGACAGCAATCTTTCTGTCAATCTAGTTACATCCATCAAGAAAAAGTGTTGAATGACCAAGCTGCTTCAGACTAAAAAGGCTCACATCTTTCACAAAATTGGCCAATGCTGAGAGAGAGGGAGGTGGAATTGCAAAGAATTATGTTTTAGCAGCCTAGTGAGGCCAGGACTTCATTGATACAATGAAGAAAGCATGGGCACTTTTAACTAATAGCATAAGGCCTGCCAGGAGAGTTCATTAAGACATAAAAAAAATGTAATACTATAAACATTCAACACATTCATACACTAACCAAACTATGTTTCAGTAGAAACTAAACAACAAAACCATCCAATCATTACACCAAATAATGGTATAGCATTTTAACTAAATACCCATTCTCCATCACTCAACCGCTCAAGAGCTTCATTCATGTGCTTTTGATAGATTCCACCACCCCTTGTAATAGGTATACATTTCCCTGCAGAATTCACTACTTCAGACCCAAAAGCTTACTAAAAAAGTATCACATAAATTACTTAAAAACAAGGATTTATGTCGCAACCACAACTGAAGATAGAATAGAACATGGCCTGTCCTATTTTAGTACTTTCAAGTGATATTGTTTCAGCAGCAGCTAAGGTTTGAACCAACAACAGAACACTAAATTGCAACTGATTTTCATATACATAGATCAAATTAAAAAAAGAAAATGAAACAAAGAAAACTCCAAAACCAACAAACACAATAGACAATTTAACACAAAAATCAGTAAGGAAAAAAAAATACCAATACGGAAAAAATAAGACAGCAATGAATTCTTGAAACAAATGTCTTCAGCTGCAAGTGCCCATCTAGCCAAATTTGAATCAAAAATAGGAAACCCCTTGAATCCCCACATCACTGGATCATCCAACCTGTCAAAAACAACAGCAAAACTCTAAAAAACCAAACTTTCGCTTCATTAACGGTCAAAGAACCAATCTTTACCGAGAAATCAAGCATTAAACAAACAGAAAAAAGAAACCCAGAAAAGAAAAGGCAACCAAATGAGCATAAGTTACGTGGACATGTGATTGCTAACAGTGATAAGGGGCACCCCAAGGGGTCTAGATCGAACAAGATTGATAAGGGTATCAGCATTATGGACTGTAGTGGTGTTAAGAAGATTGGCAACTGCCTTTGCAAATGCTCCAACGGCCATAATCACCATCTTTCTTGGTATTCCTCTCATGTGGCTCCCTCTTGCTGCCCACTCCATCGTTCGAGTCATCTTTTCCTTGACTTGTTTGCTTTTGCAGTTGGTCTTCGGTGGCTGTAATTTCTTTGCTGAAAATAAGAATAGTCAAGACCTTGGGCCTTTAGTTCGTTTTTTGTTTTAGGCCTAATGTGTGGGCCCTTGTAAATCCAGCCCATGCTTATTATTCGACACTTTACCCAATATGAAATTGCAATGAAATAAAATTCTCTAAATAAAATAAACTATAAAAAAGAACAGTATAATTGTAAACAATGTTTTAAATTATTTAAAAAACTCAACTCTATTAGTATATATAAAAAAAATTAAAATTTATAGAGCAAAAGCAGGAAATACAAAAAAGTAAATATGAGCAATTGTGTTTTTTTTTTATCAAAGAATCAATTCACCCTAGTAGTTTAAATTATTAGATGAGCTCTCAAGATATAATTTATATTATTTTCTAATATACCTCATTAAATGAAAACTCTTTAGGATTGAAACTTGCATAAGTTCACATTACCTTGTGTTTAAATTTTATCAAATAAATAGAGATGGTAAGATTCGAACTCGTGACCGTTTAGTCATCAAGGCTCTAATACCATGTTAAAAGATCATCTCAATCCAATAGTTTAAGCTATCAGATAAAATCAAAAGATATGATTTATAGTATTTTCTAACATTTTTCATACCTATCTTAAATTATACATCGTCAAAAAATGGTAGTGACAATATGGTGGTGGCTGAAATATTTAAAATGATAATTAATGTAATTTGATTATTGTTTTGTAAAATATCTTATAGAATATCATGAATTAAAATGATAATTAATGTGATTTGAGTATTGTTTTGTCCTTCATTTTATATATATATATATATATATATATATATATCCCTTACCAATTAATATCGAATCCAACCGGATATTACGAGATATGAGTAGGCAAAATGCTCAGTAAAATTATACAACGAGGAAAAATGTACATAATCCTTGCATTTTCATCCCATATATGTTTTTCTGCATCACACATAACATTTTTCACAGGAAATTACAAATTAAGACAATAATATTAAAACACAAAGACAGTAATATTATGAGACATGTTTAATCTCACGTAGCTAGGAAATAAAACACACAAAATAAATAAGCACTTCGTCAAGCTCTATATTAATTACATATCCAGAGATGATGACTGAAGAGATGGCAATCACCACTCCAAGTGCACCCCATTATTCAACCACACTGTAGGCCGTGGACTTAGCGTCACATCACCTTTTTATTCTTCGCAAACTTTCAAAGATATTAATCATGCATGTATCGTCTTGTTCCACGCCATCATTCATTGCATGATCGATCGATCGATCGATCTATCCTAGCGACGGAAGCTCCTGACTGGACGGGGTGGATCAGTCTCGTCGTCCCGGAGCTTCACAAGCGTGTAGGCGCCAGCACCGACTACGGCTCCAAGTGTCGGTGCCACCAGATAAATCCAAATTTTTTTGTAATTTCCTGCAGCTATTGCTGGCCCCAAAGTCCTCACTGGATTCATAGAACCACCAGTTGATGGCCTGCCCACGTCAAGAAGATTACAATTATACCACTGTACTTTCCAATATTTTTCTTCACCAAACTTTGTTTTCTGTGTTGTAAGCATTATATATTATGGTAAAATCACTATATTCTTGTAAAAGAAAATTATTTAGTTTTCATACTGTATATGAAAATTCCCGGAGCTTCTCATGTTTGGTTCTTTCATGGTTTTTGTCCTTTCAACAGGAAAGGTTAGACCTATCCCTTCATCATTTCTCTAGCCATCTTTAACCCCGGCCCTAGCTAATGTGGTGTCATGTATTGCTAGCCCGCCTACCCTATTCGGGGAATCAGTACTGCTATCAGATACGACATTAATTTCTAGGCTCTTCCTTGCATGCAAGGCTTGATATTATTGACTTTATAGAGAGCTGGATTTGTTTACTTATATTTCAATATCTTTTTCCATGTTTTGTCGCAAACACCTAGCAATGTCCTCGAGATAAAATTACAGAAACGATGAAGTTTTCAAAAATCTCTATAAACAAATAAATGATTGCCTAAAGAAGGAAGGAAGACTTGGAGTAACTTACCCTGCAACAAGAATGTTCAGCATAACCGTAGCTCCGACTGCTATTCCAGCCAGCTCTCCCACCTTTTCATCAAAAAGAAATAAGAGAGAAAATATATAAGCTTATGCATGTGTGTGGAGATGCACTCATGTGTTGGTACAGATTAATATATAACATTAATAACTTATTATTTCTAGCGACGCAGCCCAAGCCAAGGCCTGAGCTGACGGGTCACAGGGTTTTGCAACGGCGGTTTTTCTTTCCTTAGGAGAGAAACGCCATCTAGGTGGGTGTGTAAAGAAATGAATTACTAGGACGAAGTACTCACAGCACGAGTGTCAGTGGCAACAGCAGTGACAACAAACAAGAGATTGAAAGTGATGAAGAACTCAAGCGCAAAAGCTTGGCCAGTGCTCACAGATGGAACGGTAACCCCACCAGACATGAAGGGGTGGAAGACTCCTTTAAGAGCAAAAGAAGCACAGATGGAAGCCGATACTTGAGCTGCAATGTAGGCAGGCACTTGGACCCAAGGGAAGTGGCGTAGAGCTGCAAAAGCAATGGTGAGTGATGGGTTCAAATGAGCTCCAGAGATGTGTCCAGTTGATAGGATTATGATCATCACTGCTAGTCCGGCACAGGCTGCATTTCCGATAAGTGTTTCTGCGTGATCATACTTCTGGTTCACTATTGGTCCTGCTGTCGCCATAAATATCAGGATGAAGGTTCCCACAAATTCTGCTCCAAGCTGCATGAACATGTCAGTAATTAATCCGTAAACACCCAATCATCAATTCTTGATCATAATATTCCAAATGAATATTTTGACACGAATTATAGGCATTTTACTGCATTTTAAAATCATTAAAATAATTCAAGAACTCAATCACTCAACAAATTAACAACAAAAAGAACTCATATAATTTAGCTTCACATCAATTGGCTTTACATAGAAACTGATTCATTCCAACCCTACTTCTCTAATGTTTGATGAGGATGCTCTCAAGAGACAGGTAGACATAGAAATATTATCTTCTAACAAGAAGATGATGTACGCAGTACGTATTAATTACTAACAAACCGTCCAAACATAATCTATTTAGGTGATGTCATTTAAGATGTTGAGTATTAAAATAATTTTTTTTTTATTTTTAAAAATTATTTTTAATATTAATAAATTAATCTTAAAAAATATTAAATTTTTTATAAAACATATTTAAAACGCAATTAATTCTAGACAACAAGCAATAGATTGAGCAGGTGAAATGACCTCATGATTTTTAATATTTTGGGTTATTTTCTCTGTGTTTACTGGCCCTGAAGACTATATATATATATTAATTCCATTATTTTCACCTCTGTCACCAGCTTTATTTCTAACCACAAACTTAAGGTCCAATAAGAAGCTTCTTATTAGAATAAAATTAACCCAGAAGCTGCCACCGTCCTCCTCGTAGTTTAATTAGCATGCTGGTATATTATTTTAGTTAATTTGTAACAAATATTTAACTATAATAAAAACATTAATCATGCCCAACTAGTCATATAATTTAATGACAAATAATTAATGAAATAAGTGGACGGGTTAATTTCTATTTTAATCCCTCAGAGGTTAATAATGTAAGATTAACAAATTAAATATATTTCACATAATTTCAAAATAAAATTTTTTTTTTTTTTTTCTTGTCTCCTTCTCTTCTAATTTAGGGCAGTAAGCAAACCCTAATTAACTATGAGACAGGACATCACATTCAATTAGATTTACAAGCCACTAGGCTTGTTCATGTATGTCAGGGTATCAAACCCACGGCCCACCATCTAAGACTTTGGAGTTTGGATGGTTACTACGAACAGTTTATTTTTATATTTTTTTGAAAAAATTAAATTAAATTTTATTTATTTTACTTCAAATTAATTTATGCAAGCTACGACTGCTATACCTTTCAAACAATCTTTAAAGCGTGTTTAAGAGTTTGATTATCGGTTGTTTTTTAAAATAATTTCACTCGAAAATATATTAAAATAATATTTTTTTATTTTTAAAAAAATTATTTTTGATATTAGTACATCAAAATAATCCAAAAAATTAAAAAATATTAATTTAAAATAAAAAATTAAATAGATTAAATTTAATATTTTTTAAAAATACTTTTAAAATACTGAAAAAAAACATTATCTTGTACATATAATCAAAAACCTTCGGTAAAACAAAATGCAATGTCACAGCCGTGTATAAAAATAAAATCTCTCACCGCCCGAAATTTCACTAAAACTCGGGAGGATAACGGCAAACAACGAAGTCAACATTGCAAGCAATAATAATAACTGCAGCGTTGAATATTCAACGTATCCGTCTAAGCTGTGTTTGTCACGGCTTCTCTCATGCTTACATGCACTTTTTGAAGGAAAAAAAAAATGATTTGAACAAATATTAAATTGATATGTTTTTAGTATATCTTTATGGTTTTAATATATTAAAATTAAAAATTAAATTAAATTAAATTTTTTTATGTATTTTCAAGTCATAAAAACTATTTTGAAGATCGCAGTGCCACTACAGTGCAAACCATATTTCTAAAATAAAAATATTAACAAGTCCCAAAGAATCTAAATTATAATTAACTGAAATCTAAGTAAACAAAGTGTAAAAATAGTTTTATATTAATTCTATGAGTTTTTTTTTAATAAAAATCAATAACAATAGAAATTATTATATGAAAGACACGCATGATTAGAATTAACACCATGGTGAATGGTGATGTGAAGGGGGGTGGCGTGTGTGCTTGCATGGCAGCTAGTGGCATTCATGGGAGTCCAAAAACAAGTAATAAAAAAGAGAGAGATGATCATAGAGAGGTTTTACCTTGCGAGTTAGAGAAACGTCAGGAGAAGGAATATCAAGGAAGCACGTGTGGGGTTGACCCCAATTTGGAGCAGTGACAGGCAAGCACTTGCATTTTGGCATTATTTTCCTATCTGAATAGGACAGTGAGTCCACCCTCAGCCCAGTAAAAAGTGGCCCTCCCGGTGTCCCCGGCGTATTCGGTGCCGTCACCGTCGGTGTCCCAGCTTCTTCTGGCCCCGGCATTCTTCTTTCCCAACTTTTTTTTTTTTCTGGTTTTTGATGATAACAAGTAACACTATAACAAAGACACAAACAAGTTTTTTTTTTTTTTTTGGAGATAATTAGAGGGTGGATAGGAGAGAGAGACAGTTACATGTTTTGAAGGTTTTTATAATGTTTTTGCTACAGGGTGATTTTGATCTTTGCCAGGAGGATCAACAACAGTACTAGAGGAAAATTGTTACTCCTGATATGAAAACATATATAATAAATTACTAAAACTATTTTTTTTTGTTTTTGTTTTTGGAATGATGGGAATGAAGAACAAATTCAATTACATGCTTGACAAGCTTTTATAAATTTTCTGCTACGGAATAGGGGAAATGAAGCGAGCCAGGCTATGAACTACAAAATAAAGGCAGCTAGATCAGATGAAGCAATCTATGCATGGACAAAACTAGAGATTTTTTTTTTCTTTTCTGGGGGGGGATTTCTGGGATTTTCGAGAAATGCAAAGACTTACATGCTTCGAAAGTTTTTATAAAGGTTTGGCTAAGGAAGAAGGAGAAAATCAGATCGATCCAGCTTCAAGACTAAAACAAAGCAAACACAATACTGTAGACCATAGAAAGCTGAGCAAGAAGAGGAGGAAATGAACAGAGGCAATTAGAGAGCAGTAGGGATTATTGTTCTAATAATATTTGTAACAGAAGAAATTAAAGAGACTGGAACTCGACAGGCTGCAGGGAAGTCAAGGAGGAAGAAGAGAGAGTTGGTGAAAGTGTGAGCCAAAAACTAATGCTATGTCAAAGCTTATATACACGAAACGAGGCTCCTATGGTGTAAGAACTAAATTATTAATATTCTATCAAGAAAAAGTCACTGCAAAACACATCATCATCGTCCCTTAACAGCCCTAACTTCACCACATGATGCTAGAGTCACTTTACAATTTCCTCACAGGCACATTTGCTGCCGTGTGATCTCAGTAAACGCCACATGATGACCTCAAATGGGTAGCTATCTGACCATGCACTGTCATGCCATCTTTTTACTTGCTTAAAATAATTTCAATACCAGCCAATCATGGAATAAACAAAGCAAAATGAACCATCCTCCCTTCCCCTACAATAATACAAGACTTGCATTATTTTAGAGGACGCGTACATGAATAATAATGCATCTAGCCATAATCCCTTCTTGATCAGCTCATACAAATATTAAAGCATATAAAAGCAGGAGACGAGGGGCTCATTTTGAGTGAGTTCAAGAGAAGAAAAACTCACCAATCAATGATTTAGTATATTTGAATCGGTTTTTTCAATCTTTGCTTGAATTTAAACTTGAAATGAATAAAATTTACAATTTGAGCCAACCCTTAGAGTGCTAAAGAATCAATTCATAACTTCCTGAGATTCAATTATTAGATTAAAATTTTGGATTAAAATGATATTTTAATATGATATTAAAATATTAATATATTTAGATGTTCACTAGATAGGTGATATATGTTATAGTGTGAGTCGGTTTAGATTTCTTCCATCATAAAAAGGAATGCTAAGACAATAACAAGTGTTTTATTTTAAAAAAAACTCAAGTTATTAATTTAATTGGGTTTAATAAGCTAGCATTGCAACGATAATATAATAACTAATTAGAAAAACTATCAAAAAAAGTATTAAAAAAAACAACCCAATCTAATCCAGCTTAGCATGTCAAATTTGTAATTAATCTGGTGATGATACTGGGATAATCCTATCAAAAACAAATTAAACAAGCCAATGAAACTCAATTATCAAACAATTCAATGTTAATGAAAAAAAAGATTTGACTCAATCGATTTAGGTTATCCCATTAACCTCGCGACCATGTATATAAGATTGAGATAACTCTATAAAAAAACATTAAAAAAAAAACACAATAACCAATTCCTAATAAATAAATAAAAATCTACAAGAACTTTTATATATGAAATTAGATAACACAATAATCCTTATATGAAATTATATGTTTAGAAAGTTAATATAAAGTTATATTTAAATAACATCTAAAACATAAAATTTCCGAGTTGAGAATGGTTCTTTATTACCGAATTAAGATCAAAAGAAGAATCAAATGGTATAAACATGCAGTTGTCTATTATTACACTTTAGTTTATTTTATATATAATTAGGCATAATATATCATTTGACCCACAAACAACCACTCCGGAATCATGGCATCTCAACTTCAAGATCAAGGTTTAGCTCCTCCTATTTGCCTTCATCTAACTCAGCACTTTACACTTTACCATTATTTTAATTTTAAAGAAAAACCCACTTGTAGATCAACCTGCCCTAGCTCTGCGATTTTTCCTGTGCCTATAATCAAAACCTTAGACCCGTGCCCTCCATCCCTTTTAACATCCCCCACATGTTTGATTATATTCCGTGGTCAGTTCACATTGATTTGTTCTGTTTTGCCTCTTTTTTTCCCATTAAAATTTGATCAAGCATGCAATAACATTGATGTTGACGATGATGATGATGATTATTATAACAATTCCCAGGTCATTATGGCTCATTAGTGCTATACTTAAAAATACGATGCTCATGAAGATACAATTCCAGGAAGCTACAATCCTCCAAAATTTGTAATATGAACGAAGAAACAAAACATTGAATCGCCTTTGCATTGGTTGCTCTAATCTTTAAATACTTAGACAGGGCTGCCTATTGAAGATGAGCAAATCCCAAGATGATAAAATATTTTATTCAAGGAATCTTTAGAATTTGTCCTCGATTTTGCGTACGTTATTAGTCCATCTTGCGTCTCATGCCAACACTTGGTGTTGCTGTATAACCATTCTTTTAACTCGAGTTAACTTATGATTCAAATAACAACTAAATTAAATTGAATTTAAAAAAGAATAAAAATTAAATTAAATTAGTGTAACATGATAAAAAAACATAACATAGATTGATTTATAACTTAACTGGCCTAAGAAAAAACACAATATAAACTCGGTTAAAGCCAATTAACTTTTTTTCTTTTTATTTTTTAAATGATATTATTTTATTTTTTAAAAATAAAAAAATATTAGATTGACCCGAATTAAGATCAATTCAGCTAACCTATGACACATGATTTGTCTCGGGTGAATCTGAATCGGATTTTAAAACTATGTATATAACCCATGAAATTATGGGTAAACCTCAAAAGCAATCCGTCTATAATGGATCTCAAATGAATCCTCCTACGCAGAGTTATGATTCTCAATTAGATCCCTAAGATTTATAAATTGAGCTCTCAATTCACTTTTTTTCATTCAAAACCACCATAAATTTTCAACAAAGAATGTCAATTTAATGGCATCATTTTTTTTTAATGTAAAACATGCAATCTAGATGGAATATATTAACAAAATATTGACAACGAAAACTCAATCCACAATTCTGATTTTTCTCAGATCCAATTGAGGGGAAAAAAACAACCTTTGTCTATACTAAATTGAGGTATATAAGTTATATTGTAGAAATTATTTCAAGATATTTTTAAGACTCTCAATTATTTTTAATTTTAATGTCTGAGAGATTGTATTTGATAATATATTAGAATAATGATAAAAAAATTAATTTAAAGTTTATTTTTTAAAATAAAGTTTGAGAGAAGTACAAAAGAAGGGTGCGGAAGGAATGTATAGAAATTCCAAAATAAGAGGCGTCATAGTGTGGATTAACAAGTAAATATTAAATTATGAAGCTAGAAGCCAAAGTGTAACAAATGTTCTTGTCTGTACTGCAAACGACCTATGAACTTTTGCAACTGGCCAACTAGACAGAGAAACAGGTTCCTGAAGGACAATCTTGATAACCATCAACTACTCTTGTATGTATATATTTTACATTAATTTCTTCATCAATTATTGAGAATCTTAAAATTATTTAAAATCATAAAAATAATAATTTAAAATACAAAAATAATATATATATATATATATATATATATATATATATATATATATATATATATATATGCCAACCTGGTAAAGTTTTGGGGTCCAATTCTCCTTGATTATGCTATCATTTTATATTCAGGAAATGTGATAAAAAAATTAAATTTATGAGATATACTAAGTTGAAAATGGATGATTTATTTAAGATTAGATCAGAAAATAATTTGATATTTATTTATTTATTTTTAATATAAAAAGGTTGATAAAAGATATTTTAATATATTAAAAAGTAAAAAAATTGCGAACAACATAGTAAATAGTTATTTTATTAATATTATGATTTGCCGGTGACTGGTTGGATTAATTATACAGAAAAATAATAATATATTTTAATGCCTAACAGCTTCTATTTTAAAATATCTTTTAGGTTTCTTTCAAAGTCCATGGCTGTAAGATCAAATAATTCACTATTTTAATCAAGTTGACCCAATTATTAAATTTCAATTATACTTTTTTTTTCTTTTGACTTAATTTGGATTTTCCTCTTAGAATTTTGTGCCTATTTTGTTTTTTTCAGAGTGATTTTAAAAAAATTAATTTTTTTATTTTAAATTAATATTTTTTTTGATATTTTCATATTATTTTGAAATACTAATATTAAAAATAATAAAAATATTATATTAATACATTTAAAAGAAAACATTTTTAAAAAAATACATTATAATATTTTCAAACACCTCATTGGTTCGCGGGTATTGGCTTGAAGATGTGCAGCTCTGCTTTCCTATTGGTTGAATGTAAATAAATAAAAAGAATAAAAATAATAATATTTGGTGAGATAGTCAATTGCATGCAGAGGCACCCTCGTCTCAATTTAAAACACAGTCGTGGTGATTAGTGACTCCATCACTTGTCGGTCACCTTCTACCCCGATCCATGCATGACCTAAGCCAGGGATTCTATTGGTTGAATATCATGTCACCTCTTACATTATTAACTGCCTGGAGTAAATTGTAATCTATATATATATATATATATCATATTTTTTAACAAACTAATAAGTTAGCCACTTGATGAATAAAATATCCTTTTTATTAAAGGTATACTCATAACAAAGTCATTTCAAAATTTTAAAAAATAAAATAAAATAATGTTGTTTTATTTTATTTTTAAAAAAATTAAGTTAGATTTTAAGCGAGTCAATTGAGTGATAAATTGATCAGATTATATCAAGTTAACTCTTATCTATTTTAATGTAAAATCATGTCTAGACTAGATTGATTAGTCATCGAGTTGACCCAGAAGTCGGTCTAATTATGACTTAATATTTTTTTAAATGGATCGTCGCTGAAATAATGGGTGGTCACTTAAGGTATCAATATTGGATTTTTACTAGTTAAAAACTTTTTGCATAAACTTTTGGAAAATGATTCACGTGTTGGAAGAAAATAATTACTTTAGCCATTAATAAAGCGGATGAAAGAGTTTGATTTTTTTTTTTGAAATTATTTTATATATATATTTTTAAATTATTATGATGTGTCAATATCAAAAATAATTTTTAAAAATTAAAAAGATATCTTTTAATATATTTTTAAATAAAAAAAGACTGTATTTTAATATTTTAAGCAACTCAAGTCAATTAAGTATTCCAAGTTAATGAAAGCACTAATTTCTTTTAAGATTTGATTAGATGGGCAGTGCCCTTTTTCTCTGCGAGGGTTTTGAGTGGAGTTGATGCCACCAAATATTAATTAGCAAACTCTGAATTGTGCTGAGATTCCTCTACCACTCACAAAACTGGCTCTTTTAAGTATTCTGTACAGCTTTGATTAACCTAGCATAATGACAGAATACTTAGCTACCAAGTCCACTAGCACCTTCTTAGATCTCTTGATTAATGTGCTTAGCTAACTTAATCAAAACAAACAAGTATATCTTTGTGCAAATCAGGTGTGTCAGCAGGGAAATTCTGCCTCTTAGTCATGCCTCCTTTATTTCTGTGCTTGCTTGGCTATATACCCTTTAATCACAAGATATCCCCATCAACAAGTAACTGGGAATTTCTTCCATGAGCAGCAGAGGTTTTTTCTTGAAAAAGAGGCGCAGAGGAAATGGATGTTTCAATGCACAACACTTGCAGACAAGATGTAGTGGAGGGCCTTTTTGGGAGAGGCCTTGAATGATGAAAGTTGAGACTCAATAAAGTCATCAGGATCTCTCCCCTCTCGAGCTCCTTTCCTTCCTGTTCTCCATTGTGACTTGCTCTTTCAAGCACAGTCAATACTCGAAAAAAACAAAACCCAACTTCCCCTCCTAGACAAAAGGGAAGATTCCTTAATATTTTTATGAAAAGCACTTTTTGCATAATTTTCTCTATGTATGGAAGCGACATTCTCTACTAACTATTAAGCGGTTAAAGCTAATCACAAGTAAAGCATACACCTTATATCTTAATTGTTTGGCATAATTCTGTCGGAATAATTCTGTCCAAGTCCCACAAACTATCAAATTTGAGATCAGAAATGCTTAGGAGAAAAAGTTGCTGTGGATTGCGCACTATAATGATAGCATGTGGGATACAAGAAAGTGGTTTGACCATCAAGTATACTCCATTTCTTTCAAGCTTTAATGGGATTTTGTGTGGCAGAAACTCTAGGTGTGTTTGTTGAGCAGAAGATACACCGCATCATTCTTTCCGCTCTTTTCTGTTCCTTTTTCTTTTCGAGTGCCAATGGACATTGCCACCCAATCAACTTTGCATCAATGCCAACCCTAATCATGAACCAAGCAACACCAGCAGTATCTCACTAGAAGCTTCTGACTAGTACTTCAATGAATAGATGAGTTTCACAAAGACAAGACCAGTGCTAAAGAGACATGGATTGCCATCCTTATTTTGCTAGCGTGGGATGCAACTTATTTGACTTGGGAATAATAACAAGACAAAAATGTAGGCATTGGTCACTGACAAGATCCCTTTTGGCCAGATCCTGTCAAATCTGCATTTACACGGTCAAGTATACATACATATCTTGGCATGCACTGGAACAGCTATGAGGAAAAGGAATTACAGGCAAACAAAAAATAATAATAGAAGCTAGCTATCAAATAGCCCATGGTTTCACCTAAAAGCTGAAGAACTGAATCACTCTTCACATAGATCTTGGTATTTAACTTGGAAAACATGTTCTACTACCAATCCATTACCAGAAGAATTAAAATCGAGATCAAGAAATGAAGCTGTGAAAAACCCATTACTCATCACAATATATATATATATATATATATATATATATATATATGCAAATTATCTGTGAAAAAGTGAAGCTGCTAAATTATATTCAGATAACTTGCTTATTTGAGAAATGAAATGAAGAACCTGAGGAGAAATCAATGATTAAGATCAGATTCTATATCAACTCAAAATGCAAAATTTTAGTTAAAGACACTTCTTATGTTGAGGGAGGGTACACTAGCTCGTACATTAGAATGACAAAAATGATAGATTGACTAAACACGGTCAATAATCAGAGATTATCCTGCAGTAAATAGGCGGAGATGAACACAGACAGTGCACAAATAGATAAAACTAGCAGAAGACCAGAAGGAATCAATTTTTGGGTAGCTGCCAATCGTATTCCTGGATGGTATAAGAAAAACAAAGAAAAAGGCAATAGAAACAGTCAAATTCTCAAATATGATGTACATACTACAAAGGACCAACATCAAGATACCTAGGACATTCTGAACAAAGAAAAGACTTACCAAATACAGAAGAGAATAGGAAGGCTGACCCAAACCCGAGGGAATCCCCAATAGCTTTTGTCTCCGGAGCTTGCATCAGAAAGTAAGCCTACATGGAAAAGGCAAGCCTAGTTATCAATGTAGTTGCACAAACTTTATAATCTGGTTTCGCTGTTTACGCTTACTCAGAATTCAAGGATGGCTACCTCCAACTTGCATTTACACAAGTTCATGTGTGATTGTATACACATGCACACATTCCCAACATATCTGAAAAACAATCTAGTACTGCTAATTCACAATAAGTGGGCAGCATGTTTGAACCACCTTCAGCCTTGTCATAATGCATTTTGAACAGTCTAGTATGGTTAATCATAATAGAGTTTAATGGTATTGAAAATGTTGATTTTGTATAGTTTTTCCAGGTCTAACGTTGCAGATTCTTTCTTTTGTTTTTTCTTTTCTTTGGATAGACAAATAAATTCATTAACCAAAAAGGAACAGGTGGCTAACACTTGTAAAGAATAAGCATTAAGATAAAGGTAACAGCGATAATAAGCTAAATACAACTGATGCAAAAAACCTTAATATAGTAAAGTAAAGATTTAAGAAGACAAAGGAAACTAACAAGCAATCCTCACAATCCCTTTAAGCAACAGTCTGAGCAAAGCTGTAACAGCAACAACATAACCACTCAAAAAGAGCCCAGGTAAGTTTGCTCTACGATATAATTTGATAAGAGTGGCCATTCTAATTTTGCACCAAATCTTCTGCAGAAATCAAACCCATCTCCATACACCATCTTTAAGCAAAGCTGCAACAGCAACAATATACGCACTCAAAAAGAGACCAGGTATGCTTACGAACTCATTTGAATCTCCAGCAGACCCAAAAGCTGAATTCAATCTAGATATGGAATTTATTGAGAAAAGCTCTTGTGCTTGAAGTACTCCTAGCTCAAGCAGTCAAATGTTCCATTCTTATACTGAGCATTAGAAATCATCCAATGACTGACACTTTCCCTAATGAACTATCCTGTTTCTATCCAAGTTTAGGTAGTATACATAATCATATCAAGAGTGGGCATAGAATTGGGGTTCCATCTCCTTACACTGATCACCTAGACTGCACATCAACTTGAATGCCTTGCTCTGCTAGCTTGTCCTGTTTGGGATGGAAGGGCTTGGATTAGCAAGTCCGAACCAATCTAATACTTTTCCATTCATCTTTAATAACATCCCCCAAGGGCCATTGCAGTAAAGTTCCTATCTCAAGTTGATTTGAGATTCGACAATTCCACATACTACTCGTTCTGTTTCAACTAAGTTCTCAGATTTGGCAGTGAGTTCCAGCCCATAGTTTCCTAGAACTTGGTACATCTTAAGGTCGCTGTATGATCATGGGGGACAGTACACCACTTAGCATAGCATGCATTGCATTGAGGGTATGCTCGGTTGGTTCACTATTTGGAATGGTGGTATGCTTTAGAGTGCTCATTGGGGTGGCTTATTATTTATTATCAGTGAAATCAATTTGACGCCATTAGTGAGACAAGTAAATTTTTAAAGAAGCATCCATTCTTCTTCTTTCCTTCACTCCTTCATCCCACATCTTCTTTCACCATGTATAGCACCTAATTAATAATTTGGGTGGTCAGTTTTGGCAGTGCAATCAAATGGAGACCAAGATTCGCTTTTACAGGGGGTCTGGACAACTATTCCACTCATTAAAGATTGAGGGTGTCATGAGTCCAGAGTTAACAATGTGCTCTGCCCATCATCAGAAACATGAGAGAGATCAAACCCCACCTTTATCTCTGTGCTTTCAAATGAACTAACTATCATAAAGAATCTTAAACACTACAAACACTCTTTTGAAGTTCAGAACATGAACTATCACAAATATGGAAAGCCTAACAATGAGGCATTGTTCTAGTAGTCAAAGGACTCAAGGCTAGGACTCGTAATGCATCAAAAAGTTCATACCAAATTTTAACTAAATAGAGAGCAATGACAAAAACTTAAGTAAAAGTTACCGTTCCCATAAGAGCAGCCCCTGTCAACCCTCCAAAAAGTGACCCCTTGCTTCCTGATTTACCAACTTCATTCACAAAAATGCAATCTTTATAAGCAAAAACAAAGATAAGGCAACAAAGGCAAAAAAAAAAGAAAAGGAAAAGATTCAATTTTTACAGGCAAAGAGGCCACCGCCAAGAAGAATGACACCATAGGCAGCAGAGGTTACAGGTGCAAGATCTGCCAACTGACATTTGCAGCCAAGACGTCTTCTTTTCGAAATACAAGTAGCACTGGAATTGGATCTTCTCCCATTCCTTAAACAAGAAAAAGAAGAGAACCCCGGCAAAGTTGTTGAGATTATGTCTTTGTTGTAACTACTCAATGTCGGGAACCTCGTAGGAATCAGCAAAAAGGAGCAAGACATGATCACTTTCTAACTCTCACTGTCTTGTCTGCCCTCTCACTATCTACCACTGGCCCTTGGTAAATAGTACTTGTGGCTAAAGAACTTTTTTAATTTTTTAAGGCCATCCAATTTAATTTTGGGCTAGTCCAGTTCTAAATTTCTAATGCCGATTTTGGGTTTAGATGATAGTTTTTAGACCCGGTCCGATCTAAAACCTGAGTTCCGGGTTTTAACCGAGTCACCGGGTTGTTTGGGTTAATTTTTTTTTTAAAAAAATCAAAACAACATCGTTTTAATAAAAAAAAACAAAAGTCAATGGGTTGCAATTGGGTTTTTGACCGAGTCTTGCCGGCTCAACCGGATCGCCGGGTCAATTCTCCAGGTTTTTTCTTTTCTTGTTTTTTTAACCCAACTCGATTTCAATCCTGAGTTGGCCGGGTCCTGGATGCACCTACTAAGCTGGACCAAATTTCAAAACTATTGATGGAATTGACTAGTTTTTGTGGATATCGTTTGCCTTTTATAATGAATGCAAAAATGGGCCATAGACCTCTACTTTGGGATAGGAAAATATATAGCACAATTCTTAAATATAATTTTTTAGGATAATTAAACTTGAATTAGAAAAAATTTTGGGTTGCAGCAATTGATGGGTGATAGTGATTAGTCAGTTTATAGGAGATTGATAAATAATTTTTACAAGATTTTATAATTATATAAAATGCAATTCCGAGCATGTTATATTGAAAGAGAGTTATTAATGTAATTTGGTATTTTTAATTATAACTAAATAAATGACTCATGTTACGTCGTGGACGGATCAATATTTTGTTAAAATAAAAGAGGATATTAATGTGATATCAACATTTTACAATGAGCCAAAAAAATCTAAGATTTTGGTAATTAAAAAAAGTCACACGTGTTATAAAGATAGTGACCCGAAAAGCAAACAAAAACAAAAAACCATGAATCAAGCATAAGAGGGTGGGTCAAGGGAAAAAAAATAAAAAATCATAAGAATAGAATCAAATCTAAAACATCCAAACGTAATAAAAAATCAAACATGTAGAAATTTTTGATGTGTTTTTTACATAAAAAAATCTGATATGTAAATTGAAAAACTTATAAACACATTTAACTAAACAAATCAATAATCTTCGTGTAAAGAAATAAAAAAAATTCAACAATAAACAAAAATAAAACTGAAAAAACTAAAAGACAAATGTAGATCAAGATATTTAATATTACAATAAGAATAATTTAAGCGGTTGTGTTTAATGAATTTATTAATCAAAATAAATTTGTAATAGAAACTGAAACACACATAAAATTTATTGAATACAATAAAAAAAAAACAAAATACTATGTAAGGTTGCATATATTAAAAATCTTATGAAAAAATCAATATTGTTTTTGAAAAAAAATAAATTTAATATATATAAAATCTAAAAAAATTTATAAATGAATCATGTCAACATCTTTAAAAATTAAACATATCCACAGTGTTATATGAGGAGGTAAACAGTAACGCCAAAAATTGATCTTTTTAAATATATTGTATAATACAATACAACGATTTTTATTTTTTTCTATATTTTATTTACTTTTTTTTTAGAGAGAAAGGAGAGAAAAGTTTTGAAGAAAGATTAAACAACAACAAAAAGGAAGATATATATATATATATATATATATATCGTAATTTGTTTTTATAATCCAATACAATGATCATTTGATATTTTTGTCTTAACCTTTCTACATTTGTTTTTCTTTTAAAAATTTAGTTAATTACCACTTGATTCTTGCTTAATCAAATTTATTAAATTAAAATTGTTTAGGTTGACACATTCAACAAAACATATTTATTGCATTTTAATATATAGTTTATCATGAAATCTCTGAAATGTTCAAATAGTTAGGATTTATTATATAGCTCACTTAAATGTTATAATTCTTTTTGCAACCTTATTATTTTAATTATTTGGATCCAAATTTGATAGTTTTTATACGTTGTAATTAAATTGATTCTTATTTAATCATTTTCATTGAATTAAAATGTTTTACCTTAGAGATATGTTGTAAATTGAATGCATATTAATTTTCCTATAAAATAAATTATTTTCATTAATAGGTTTTAAATGATAGTAATTAATAAAATGAAGAAAACACCTTTTTTTTTTACTCCTCTTGAACCAAGGTCTCACTTTCATTGCCATCTGAACAAGTCCTTAGCCAACAATCCTTTTCAACAAATGACTTGTATGCATGTTACAAATAAATGACATGATATTAAAATTAAAAAAAAAAAAAAAAAAAACTTGTACGTGCATTTCATTTACAATTTGACACCATCAGCATCATCCCTGTAATTCCTGACAGAATGTTTCTACTAGCATTTATTTGGCAAATCCTTTTGCTGTGTGCAGAGGAGGGAAATGGAAGCTACATTCTCCTTGATGGTATGCAGGATTTGTGCAGCAGAAGGCCTAAGACTTGGAGACTGTCCAAGGCAAAGAGCTGCAAGGGAAATCATAGCCATGACTTCCTTGACTTCGAAGTCTCCTCCCAATTTTGGATCCACCATTTCTGCCACCTTCGTCGGGTTGCACTCATCACCACTAGCAATTATGCTCTTCAAAATGGGTCCAATCATTGATGTCAATAGCTGGTCCTGGCCTCTTTCCTCGCAAAATGCCTCCATTCCCGTCACAAGTTCCAAAATGATGACTCCATAGCTGTACACATCATTCTTCTTTGATGCTATTCCTGTTCTAAGGTAGTGTGGATCAGTATAACCCGGAGAACCCATCATCACTTGCTTCCTATTATTGGAACTCATTACTGTAGAAGAAAATCCCATCTTTGCGAACCCAAAATCACATAGCTTGCAATTGAGTTGCTCATCGAGTAAAATATTTGAAGGTTTGATGTCGCCATGTACAATTTGGAGAGGACATTTTTCATGTAAATATTCAAGAGCTTGAGCAAGTTGGTAAGCTATTGCCATTCTCTTTCTCCATGAAAGTACTGTACTTCTTGATGACTCCCTAATTTCTCTCCCTGCACCATGGAGTTTGTCTTGCAAGGTTCCATTGGAAACGTACTCAAATACCAAAGCACCTTCGTCTGAGAATTAAACACAATAAAGATAGATTTTTAGCACGAGAACTTAGATTTAACGACAAACAAGTAATGTCACTAACAATTTTCTGATGTAAAACCAGACACAAACCTTGATTGTCACAATATCCTAGAAGCTTGACAATGTTGTCATGTTGAAGTTGGAGCAGGATGTCTAGTTCTTGCTTGAAGACTCTATTAAGATAGTCACTTGGGCAGTGAATCTTGATTGCCCCAATGCTGGAACCAGGCAAGTGCGCCAAATATACTGTGCTAAACCCTCCTGATCCAACAATCTGAGAGAAATTCATTGACAGCCTCTCTATCTCACTCCAACTGTATTTCCTTGCACAGCCATTAGTACCATCAAAATCTTTTTCCTCTTTCGGGTCAAGATCACCAGTACCATTTGAAGCAGCAGCAGCAGCAGCATCGATTTTCTTGGTGTCTCTTTTGTGTCCGAATTTGAGTCTGAGAAAGCAGCCCATGATGGTGACACAAGCAAGAGAAGAACACTAGAGAAGCAGCGATCGAGAACTATATGGCAATTCTATGGTGAAAGAGATCAGATCAGTGGTGGTGTTCTTAAGGACTAGTTGTCGGTGGATGGATAGTTCTAGGGGGGATGGCAATGGTGGGTATGGTGGCGGGTTGCTTAATGGAAGCCACAGAGAAGGTGAGCTGAGAGGAGTAACAGAGAAGAGATCATAAGAAAATACGTGAAGGGATGGGCCAGCACCACCAGAACCTGCAGACAACTAGGCCTCTGGTTGGAACTAGTCTCATGCTACCAGAACTCATAGAAACATCTCCAATGGTCTTTGGATTTGTGTATGGTAAGGAAGGAAACATATGGAGTCAGAATCTGACAGATTCAATCCATTCCTTATAAAACATACTTGGAAATTAAATTAAGACACAAAATCATTAACTAATTACATTATTAATTCTTGCTGTTATTGTTTATTTGTCAAGCAGATTTTTTTTTCTATTATTTTAAAGTTGAACAAAGACTTCATCTCCATGTGCTCTTGGTCTAAAGTCTAAACACTACATGCCCTAGCTATAACTAAAGAGAGCTTAAAATACGTACAAATGGTGATTCTTGACAAATTTAATTTGAAAAACTCGGACTTCGATGGCCATAGACTCACAAATTTATTTATTTTTTATTAAAAAAGGATTAAAATAAATAGAACGTATATATTATTTGAATGAAAACAATTCCCATGTATTGGGTTGGGGTAATAAACTGGCTCCCGTCCATAATTGTATGATATTAAAATGATATGTGAAAATAAAAAATAAAAATCTTATAGGAAAAAAAGAAGGTAATGAATTGGGAAAAAAATTATTTTGAGAAAAAAAGGCAAAAAAAAGTTTGATTCTAAAATAATAATTGAAGTTGTTATTTTTATAAAATAGAAAAATTATTAAATGAATCTAGTTCACCCTCTAAGACTATAGATCAAACCAATAAATATTTTACGTATCATCAAACTTATCCAAGTCATTAATTTTGTGATTGATTCATTATATATATATTTTTTATTTTTTAATTAAGATGATATTATTAAATTTGATAAAATTCACATTCTAAATATAATTTAATAATTTAATAAAGTTTTATTGATTGGTCACTATAATCTTAGATGGTGGAGGATTAAGTTCACCTAATAATTTTTTTTTATACAAAATATCATAACACTTATTAAAATTCACATTCTAAATATAATTTATTAATTTAAAAGATGAAATTAATTTTCTATTTGAACACAAGAAATTAACCATACATGAATTAATGATCATAGCATGGGATTTTATCTCATCTTCCCTTTTTATTTAATCCGGAAAGGCATGGGAAATTAAGGAAGATGGTGACGTGCTAACGGCAACACGGAATTACCAATAATTAAAGAAGAAAGAAAACAAAAAAGCTTGATTCTTTATATCTAATGATTTGAAATTAAAAAAAAATAAAATCTGGCAAGTCAAATTTAGGTTGCTGGCTGGCTAGCTAGCTAGTTCTTCTCACTTTCTTCAAACCCTTGTGCTTTTTATTCATGGCTGGCCATGCTTTCATTTCAAGAAGGTAATCAATTATAACTCAAGAGAATTTAACATCATCAACAATTATACATGCCCGTGTTATTGATCTTGACATGGTGAATTTAACCAGTGCTTTGCAGGCTGTTGATTTCAAAACTGCAATTTAAACATGATTATTCCTCTTAACTTCTGAATTAGAGATGAGAAAAGGTGGTAATTCGGAGGAAGAATCAGTAAAAAAATAAATTCTATATATAACATGGTGAATTAATGGTGATGATCGGTGATCATGGTTTGCATCCCTTCACAGCAATTCTTTGAAACACAATTTCTTTCCCTAACAATAAACTATCTGCAGATTTAAACTCTGTGATCTTGCAGCATCAGTTCACGAGCAAGGGCGGTGATATATAAAATTGGTGAGAAATGCTGAACATCACCGTGCTCTAGAAAATCTTACAGATATCAGAATGAATTATCCCGTGTACGTATAATCATGAATTTTTTAATATGAACAAGAAATTCTGTGAATGCATGATTAATACCAATTGAACTATAATTTGTTTGGATTATCATCATAACAGAAGATTTATAGATGATGAATCAAACCTAATGATTTCACCTGAGGAAAAGTAAGAAAAGGGCAGAAGGGCTAGCAAATTCCCAATAATTTATACTGTTCTTTAGCCTCTTCCATGCTGGTTTGACTTTCATGCAAGAAGCTTAACAATGGCCATGGAGCAATCATTATACTATTATAATGCAGATTTTGTCAGGAAAAAAAAAAGTTTCAAACATTGCCTTGACACATTCCTGCTAAGAGCATCATGAGCTTGAGTAATTTATCTGTCAAAATTGCAGGCATGTCATGATCTATCTCTTACCGAATCCTAGGCAACTATTAATTAATGAATTTTTATTTATTTATTGTTTTAGTCTGAAGAAGTTCCAAGCCCACATATATTCCCATCTTATTTTAATTTTGTCCCCATGTCAATAAACAATCTCTCATTAAAATGAGTTCCTAATGCTTGTGAGTGTGACTGGTAATCCCTACGTACCAAGTTGCTAGGATTTTATTGTCTTCCCGTGTGCCAAAACAAGACACAATTATTATTATAAAAAATCAATTAGAACAGAAAACATTGATTAAGCATGTATATTTTGATAGATTCTACAATCCGAAGAAACAAGATAGAGGACAAGCACCGATCAAACCAAGAGAAAGAACCCTAAACAACCAACTCTAGAACAAATTTGTCTCTCAATGTTTTTTTGTTTTGTTTTGTTTTTGTTTTCTTTGTGAGTTTGTATCTTTCCAGAGAGGGCCAGGAGGTGGCTATGGAAGAGGCTGAGCATCAAGGGGATTAAATTCGTAAATTAGATTAATGGCAAATCCATTCGGAGTCGCTGGCTTTCGAGCAATCATATTTATGCTAATCCCACAGTTCCTGTGAGGATCTTTACCGGTAGTGACCAAGACAGAGTATGCCTCACAAGGGTAAATGTACAAGTTCGACTCGGTGACAAATGGATCAACATATACCCGATCAGTCTCAACAGTCATTTTATTAAGAATTTGTTCTTATTTTTGTGTTTTAAATCCCCTAAATGTTCAGGTATATAAACTTGGAGAATAGAAAGTTGTGAAATATTTATTTAAATAATTCAGACTTATAGAAACCTTATTGTTTTGATAGAATAGAATGACAGAAGAGTTATAATTAATGAAATGAAAATATAATAAATTATTGGAAGACTTTTCATATACTTGCAAGTATAGGAAGATGAATATTTTTTATATTAATAAGTCATGTTAATAATCTTAAAATAGAACTCGATGGTTCTAACATAAATCTTTAAGACAAATTGGATTTGACGTGCAGCCACACCTAGAGAAAATAAATTTGATAGTTCATTAAATTTATGGTGTCTTGGGCTTAACTCGCAGCTGTATTCAAGTATATTGAATTTGACACATTGTTAAATTCACAATGCCTTAAAGCTTAACTCATGACTAAACCCAAGTATATTGGGTATGATAAAATGATAAATCCATGGTGTCTTGGGATCAACGCATGGTTTAACTCAGGTATATTAAATCTAACAATATATCAGACCTATAGTGATTTGAGTTCAACTCATGACCGAACCCAAGTATGTTGAATATAACAACTAGCCAAATCCATAGAGATTTAGGCTCAGCTGAACCCAAATATATTAAATCTGACAACTTTCATATTAATATTTGATTGATTTATCATGGATTTGGGTTCTTCCATAACACAAAAAACATATAGTAAAAAATACTGATTAATCACCTTCAAATTCGATGAGCATTTTTCTTCGTTTAGTTCTATATATATATATATATATCTGTTATCTTTTGTTTTGGTGGGTGAAGGTATTTCTAGAGAATTTTTGCTAATTTTCCATCCAATCAGATTTCAAACATGCTATCTATCCCTGTTCTTAAAAAAATCATGACATACATTTTCTTACAATATCTTTTCATACTTGAGTTAAATATATGAAAACATGAAAATCGAGGAAAATAAAATTAAAAAAACATTTATAATAAGCTTTTAACATTCAACGACAAGGATAGTGACAGTAAACAATATGGATTAGGTATCAGACACATTTTGATTAGTGTTATCAATCCTTCTAAAACCTGATCCTTTACTTCAGGTTTTATAATAATAAAAAAATTAATCTAACCAAACCCGAGTAATAATCTAACCAGTTAAACTATAATGTTATTATAACTCGGTTTAACTTGAAAAAATTAAAATAATATTATTTTAATTTTAAAAAGTAAAAACAAAACGATGTTATTTTAAATAAATTAATTAAGTTAACTCATCCCAGCTCAATTTATAGGTTTGAACAAATTTAATAACTTTGATTTTGAATATCTTATATATATACACATCCGGTTGAGATTGGATATTTTATCTCTCGATTACAAAATAAAAGGGGAAAGGACATATTTATCCCCAGACAATCACAAAATCATCAACTAGGTCCCAAAACAAAATAAAACCCAATTGAGTCCCTCATCTATCAAGTGTTACCCAATTAACCGCTGCCTTAAGTTTTTTTTTTTCCCAGGAGAATAAAACAAAGAGGACATGTTTTTCTTAAAAAGATGCTTTTTTGTCATGAATTTTAAGGGTATCGATTAAAAAATAATTATTTCATGTCAAAAAGATCATTTTGTTTATTTTCAGCCCTTAAATTAGAGAAAAATGAGAGAAACTCTATAAAAAATAACAAAATTATTGTTTGGCCAAAATCTGACCTTTGAAATGGAAGATCTTTGTATCTTTTGGTTTGTCTTCTCGACAATAGTTTGATAGATGTGATTTTTTTCTTTAAGCATGGTAAGGAAGTAGATCGATTTCTATTTTTAATTTTTTTTTATTCAATTAATTTTTGTTTTTTGATATGATTTTGGGGTGTTTTGGGTTTGTTGGATGGTTTTTATGGTTTCGGGGTGAAGATTGATAAAAAAAAATAGATTTTATGGACAAACCCCCTTTAAAATTTTAGCTATCATGGTAGTGGCCGGATTCTGAACAATAGCCCAGCAAACAACATGTCACCTGTTTAATAAAAAAGAGGCGTAGGTTGGTTTTTTTTTTTTTATCTAAAATATATTTTAGATATTATCTAGTTAAATAAGAATATAGTAATATTAGCAATATTTTTATAGCTTGTCATTGCTTTATTTTTAATTTTATCCTATTGCTTTTCTAATAGTATATATTTTAATTTTTATATAATTAAATAAAAATTATTTAAAAAAAAAAATGTTATCAAGTCTAGAATTTATAATCAAAGATGTTATCACATGAATATTTTAAGAAATTATTTCATATATATTAAAGTTTGAGTTTATAATCAAAATTTTACTTGTATATATAAAATAAATTAGCAATAGCTGTATATTTTTTATATTTTAAAAAAGTTGTCCAACTCGTATGGAGAAATACGAATCAATTATCTAGTAAAAAATTAAATAAAAAATATAAATTATTCTTTTTTTAGCCGGAAGAGATTATACTCTAAAAATTTATCTAAAAATATAAAAAAAAATATTCCTAGAAAAATCATTACATTAACAAACAGAAATGAAAAGGTAAAGAAATTGACAAGTCATCCAAAGAGATCAATTTCAAAAGCAATATCCCGTTTAAACCTCCACAGTCCACACGTTTGAAATTCCACTTGATATTCCTACGGGCTACGACCCAACAAGAACACCGGTTCCAAAAAGATTCCACAGAAAATTACAAAATAAAAAATTGATTCCCTTTCCCTTTCCCTTTCCCTTTCCCTTTGAATTTTCAAAATCAACAAATCAATCCCCCCTTTTTTTTCAAAACTTTTTAAATAAAATAAAATCATTACTCACTCATTCTACTTTGTTTAAAAGATATTTTATATTGTATTATTATATTTTTTAAAGTGTTTTTCAATTAAAAATATATTAAAATAATTTTTTTTATTTTTTAAAATTTATTTCTAATTCCACCGTATTAAAATTATATTAAAGAATAAATAAATAATTCGAAAAAAATGAATAATTTCTATCAAAAATATTTTTGAAATATGAAAATTATAATCCTAAAACCCATCCTTAATCCCTCCGAACAACAAGATCAACACAAACCAAACTGAATTGTAATAAAACTTCACCGTAAACAACACGACCTTTTTCCGTTTTCTTATGAGACGGAAACGATTCTTCCCACCCAAACAACAGAAAATCGGAGCTTATAATGGACTTTTCCTCTCCTCCCTGCCGCTCGCCGCTCTCACTCTCCCGCACCCGCAACCGCAACCGTAGATGGCGTCAGAGTCGGACTGGCACCGCCGTCGTTGTGGTGGCTGCACTCGTGATTTCCACCACAGCCTGGCTGTCTCTTGTATTTTCTGGCACTACTGCTCGGTGTTGGCATAGGTTTAAGAATTGGGAAGGGAGTCCTCATACTCTCACATGGAAGCCACGAAGTCAGAAGCCAAATCAAAACGGGAAAGTTGACGGAATTTCGAGTTTCTCCACCGCCCCGTCTCTTCAATTGGGCAGAAACAGGAGCCTGTCCGAGGCGGAGAGACGGAAGGTTGAAGCAGGATTGACGTTGAATCATATAGTTTTCGGCATTGCAGGATCCTCTCAGTTGTGGAAGAGAAGGAGAGAGTTTATAAGGCTTTGGTGGAGAAAGAATTCAATGAGGGGTCATGTTTGGTTAGAGGAGAAAGTGGATGATAAAGAATGGGATGAATCATTGCCTGTGATTATGATTTCGGAGGATACTTCTCGGTTTCGGTACACGAACCCGACCGGACATCCTTCTGGGCTTCGGATTGGGCGCATTGTGTTGGAGACTTTTCGACTAGGTTTGTCTGATGTAAGGTGGTTTGTTTTAGGCGATGATGATACTATTTTTAATCTGGATAATTTGGTTAATGTGTTAAGTAAGTACGATTATAATGAAATGGTTTATGTTGGTGGCTCTTCGGAGAGTCACTCTGCGAATACTTATTTTAGTCATAATATGGCTTATGGAGGTGGGGGGATTGCTATAAGTTATCCTCTTGCCGAGGCGCTTTATAGTGTTCTTGATGATTGTCTTGAGAGATATCATAAGTTATATGGAAGTGATGATAGGCTCCACGCTTGTATTTCGGAGCTCGGTGTTCCATTGTCAAGAGAGCTTGGGTTTCACCAGGTTTGTTTATCCAATCAGCTGTTAATTATTTTCTAATTGTTTTGACAACTTGCATTTTGTTAGTAATTATGACTTGTGCTGCTGAGAAGTTTGTGATTTTTTTTATCGAAGTCAACTTGATGAATTAAATGTTGACCAAAAAATTTAGAGGGTTGTCTTGACATGTTGAATTTGGATTGTGGTTGGTTTTGTTATGGCAGTGGGATATTAGGGGTAGTGCTCATGGTCTGCTATCTGCGCATCCGGTTGCACCCTTTGTATCGATTCATCATGTTGAAGCTGTGGATCCTTTTTACCCTGGGTTGAGTTCTCTGGATAGTTTGAAACTATTCACAAAGGCCATGAAGGTTGACCCTATGAGTTTCTTGCAGCGATCGATCTGTTATGACCGTGCACGCCGCCTATCCTTTTCCGTCTCGCTTGGTTATACTATTCAAGTGTTCCCGGGCATTGTTCCTCCCCGGGTGCTTGAGCGCTCAGAAATGACTTACTCTGCTTGGAACAAGATTCATAGTCGGAATGAGTTTGATTTGGATACCAGGGATCCTTCCAAATCTGTTTGTAAGAGGCCGGTCCTCTTCTTCTTAGAAGACGTGGAAAGACAAGGCAACACTACTTTGGGTACATATGTGCAGGCAAGAATGAAAGACGATTTGAAAAGAAGTTTTTTCTGCTTTACTCGTTCTGCTCCTTTGCCTTACGTGGAGAGCATTCAGGTGTTGGGGTATCCTCTGAAGAAGAACTGGCATTTGGTGAGTTCCTTATTTGTATTCTTTTTACTGTCTACTCTGAGTCTACTGTAATTTTCAGACTTTCCTTTCAAGCTAAAAGCTGACATTTCAAATATATATTTGGACAGTCACCACGTCGCCTGTGTTGCAAACTGAATCAAACAAGTGATGAACTCCTTACAATATCAGTTGGACAGTGTGAGAAAGGATCTTGTGGTTCTTTTGCTGATTCTGTGTGAATATGGGTTGAATGGGAGCACTTGGTATACTCGCTAGTAATGCTGTGGATATATTTTCTGCTTGAAGAAGGCCCTTCTCCAACTTGTGCTTTATATTGTTCAGCATCATTGTTTTGGCTTCCTTCTTGCAACAGCAGTTTACTGACTGTAATCTGGCATTTTGAAAGCCATGCTAACAAATTGCAGATATGATAGTTCCTTTTTGTACACAGTTGAGTTTAAGATGAGATTGCAAACCTTCACTTCGTGGACTGCATTCTTTGCCTTCCTTTTTCTTCAGAAGGTAAATAATTTCAAGTCTATATCTAACTTATAGACATTGCTAATGATGTGAGAGACAGTTTTAGTTAGTTTGCAAATGAAAATGCCGCTATTCATTTCTTCTATTTTTAAGTGTGTGTTTTATGTCAATTCTAGTAATATTTTCTCTTGCTCCTTCAACTCTCTCTGGAACTCTATTGTTTGAGCAATTAGACCTTCAATGTGCCACTCACTCATCCTAGTGGATGTTCAGTTAAATATCATCCCAATTATTTGGTGTTAGTTTGATATGTCCTTTTCACTTGATAGGGAAAGCCCTTGTTAGGATTTTCATGTGTGTGTGTGTTGGGGAGAGAGAGCATTTGTTTGAGATTCTGTTCTAATTAGAATGCAGTTGTCTATCTTACAATACGGTTCTGGTTTGCTGTTGATAGGTGGGATCCAAGTGCAACTTGTTGAGCACATCATCTTACATTCTCATATCTCATTTGTGTACTTTCAGTGCTCATTAGTGCATGTTTTCTGTATTTATTCCACCTGTATCATACTTGCTATGATCTAATTCTATGAATATATTACATTTGACTTCCCAGTTTCTGATACTAGTAAGTTTGAAGGATTTGTTTATGTACTCCATGAGTCTTACCTCAACTCCATGCAACTTATGAGGCCATCATAATATGGATTCATAGGCGTGCATCATAGCACAACTCAACTTGCATCTTGTCTCCAATTTGTGTACCTTCACTGCTTAAACAGAAAGGCTTCATTTCAGACTGATGGTTATTTTTCATTTCAGTAACAAAACTAGCATTAACACACATACATGCGCATGAGACATCCATGCACATATTAAAGGAATGAAAGAAACAAACTGAGGAAAGAAGGACAAAACCAACCGTGCTATCAGAAGCTAGATAGCATGGAAGAAGCTAAAGTGTGGGAGGTCTGCCAACCAGATTTCGGGTCATTGACACATATTCTAGCTAGAGATGCATTCCTCGGGAACAATATGCCCAACAAATAGGAAAGTACCCAGAAAGACTGGAGAAAGTGTCAAAATTACAAAGGGAGCCTTAGAAAAAGAAAAAATGTGTCAAAAGGCATGTTGTAGTGTCAGATAAGGCTTCGGGGAGTCGTGCCAGCAATTCAATGCTGTTGAATTGAGTTGTGTTTAAGTTTGTATTTTAATAAAATGTCTCTCTTTGCCCTCCGGTGCAGTTTTTTTCTCCTGTTGTGGACCTACAATGACTTGGAGTTCATTGGTTTGTTATCAACTCTTGTTATGCTCACAAGAGCTAGATCATTAAATTAGTTCACCATGTCTGTTTGATAGCAACTTCTCTATAAGGGCTCGAGTATATATTGGCAAGGACCTTGTTAGTCCAATTACGACCTTGTGAAGTTCGTTATTCTAAATTCTCGCACACTCCAAATTTGTATTGTGCTTTCTTTCGTACCCTTGGAACTTGGAAGGTTAGGGGTGCAGATTTTGTGAGTGTGATAGAAGAACATTTTGGTGATTTGTCACCAGCATTTTGTGATTTTTGTTGGTGATCATGTCCTGTACTGTTCTTAAAGCCTTCTTTGTCTGGTGATGACCGTCTCTCATTCTCTTAGTCATGAATCTTTGTTCTTTAATAATCGATGAGTTGCTAGTTAAAATGTACTTTTTTAAGGAAATATGTTTTGACTAGCATTAATGAGTCTCTCCAACCTATCTTCATTGTAACGAATGGGATAAATGGGCATCTATTAGATTTGATTGTTTGAGCAAGAATCTAGAAGGGCATCAAAACAGACACAGTTCAATGGGTCCATGCAAAAACGAACTGCCAATGTCTTGTTTTGATTCGTTCTTTATGTGACCTGTCACTCTTAATTAAACTAGCATCTTAATGGAGCCTTTTTTCTCTTCCCATTGAGGGTGTCGATGTGGTTTTCTTACTTCTTTAATAAATTCTCTAGATGGTTTAACTTGACTAATCTCTCAGTGAAGGGCTGTTTGCATACACAGCTGGTAGTTGATTTGATCATTTGCCTTTTCCAGTCATATTCTTCTTGAGAGGAATAGGCAACTAAGGCGAGATTCTTTGTGTAGCTGTGTTTCAAGAGGCCTTTACAGTCATACTCTTTCTTTTCTGAACTAGAATTTCCATCTTTTCTTCCACGCAGCCCAGCATAATGGTTTTCACTTGAGAGTTGTCGTAATTTTGGTTCATTGGTTAACTCACAGCTTAATTTTTTCTTTCTTCCTTGCAGTTCACTCCATGTTAATATACCTGTCTTGAAACGGGAATTGCACATAAATCATAGCATATTGTCAGACATCTGCAATGATTTTTAATAGCTTTACATTTTAGTGCTTTAATCTTTGTGCATCGACTGATATGGTCTACTTACTATGGTATTACTTCAAGATTGCATGTGGTCTAGCAAATCAGAGGTGGAATTTGTAGCTGAGAACCTCTCAAAAAGTGGGAGGTCAGCTGCATTTGAAGTTGGAAGTTGAGAATGAACTAGTGGATACACTGTACATCCATTGCATTAGTGAGTAAAGCCAAGGGTTCATAGTGACTTTTGAAGGGCCAGATGCAGTTTGATGTCACGGTAAAGCATTAAGTGCCAGAAGTGCAACTTGTTCATTCTGGTGGGTGCAAGTCATTTTAGTTCTAGTGGGAACTGCGGCCTAAATAAAGTGGACAATTAAGGATGCTTTAGGAGTCGTTAATAAATCACTTCAATTGACAGTGACCTCTTTTTAACTTCATGGGATTTGGCTTAGGACACACATTTATCCTATTTTTTTCATTTTCATCCAATAATTTCCACACTTCTGCAAATTCATAAGCATGTTTTCCATTTGTTCTCTTTTCCCCTTTCTAATCATGTGTTTTGAGTTAATTAAGGTTGATTTCTTTTTGTTTTTTGCCACAAGGGAACTCAGCAGTATAGATTTGAGATTTCTATTCGGAGATCCCATAAGGACGAATGTAGCCCGAGGTCGGTCAGGTTGATTACCTAGGGATATGGAGTGTTGGATGAAAGGTATGGTGGTAGTTACATCCTTGAGAAGCGTTTATACTTGTCAGAACAGATCAGTTGGAATTTAACCTGAACACATGCTACTGAGTTTATTGATAGACACCGGAAAAAAGAAGAGGTGGGCAGGGTCATGTGGCGGAGGACAAGTTTGGATTTCAAAGTGGGAAAGCGGCCAATCGCACGGTTGGTTACTTTAACAAGGAAGCCTTAGGATTGTTGTTTTTACTATGTGTGGGTGAGGGCTAAACCCTAACCTCAAAACATTGAATTAGGATTCTGCTCATACCATAATAATGTTCATTCGTGGTGCATTTTGGACTCCAAATGCATGGAATATGTGCTGTGTTTTGCAAGGTTATGGTGATGACAATAGCAAGCTCCATCTCATGTCAAATCTGTTTGCAGTATTTGTCTGTGTGTTGGCTCTAATGTTGTTTGCTCACATGTGGTCTGAGAGTGTGTTTCGCTGGCTTGTTTGGTGTTTGGGTGTGTGTGTTGTGTTGTGTTGTGAGATTAATAAACTTGAGTAAGATACATTCATGGCGTAAATTAAATCTAAAGTCACCATTTAATTTAAAATATTTGTTTAAAGTAAACAGATTTCTAAATAATTCAGTTAAGATCCATGCAAGCTAGGAGCTAATTAAAGTAAAATAATTAAGGTTAGTCAATTTTAACATATTTAAGGTTATTAACTGTGTAATTAAACATTAGTTAATTGATATTTATAAAACTAAAAGGACTGATGTTAGTTAATCTTAATATATTTTTAAGTCTTTCATCTCATTATTAAATGTTGTTAATTTCTTATGCTTTTTAAAGTGAAAGCTAAACATATATTTAATTGTATAAAACTTGCATTTCACTCTTCAAAAATTCAACAACTAATTTTTTAAACCATAAAAAATCCTTCTTTTTTTATATTTTTTGCTTTAAAGCAAAGTATTAAAGATATATATCTCAAACGTAGTGCATGTTCATGTGAAAATAATTAGGAGGAATATTCACCTAAATAAAGATTAATTTATGAGGTTTATAAATTTTAAAATACTCCAATTAATTAATTAATTAATTAAGAAAATAATGGATGGTGAGCTGGAGTGGATTAAGCCCTTAATAGTCGATAAATACAAGGATTGTTACAGTAGTGATTGTATATAAAAGGTGATGAACATGGCAGTAATTTGCATTATTTTTATTTTGGTGTTTTACAGCTTTTGTCTCTGTTCTTTCGTTGATTTGATTGTAAATTATAGGACGTACGTAACCCTTCTTTGTTTTTGTTAGGCTCTTCGTCAAATGAAGTTAGAGGAGATCATATCTCCTCCTTTTATTTATTTATTTTTATAAATTGAGGCCAAGTTCTATCATCTTTTTATATATATATATTCAAAATAAACTCAAAACTTTTTCGATTTTGTTTTACACATTGTCGAAACTTTTCATTTTGGTCGGTTAATTCGGTTAATTATCATTTCAAAACCTAACTTATGCTAGATTTGATGTCGAACTATATTGAGAGTTGACCCGATCAAATCTGATTGATTGATCTAATTTGATTTTTTTAAAAAAAAATAAATAAATCTAGTCAATCAGATTATGACTGGTTTAAACAACGTTATCCCAACTTTTGTTTTAAAAAAAAAAGTCTTGAAACGAACTTTATTTTGAATTGACTCGTCTAACCCGACTTTTAATTATAACTAGCAAGAAACTTGAGAGGAGGAGGAGGTGGATGAAAATAATAAGGGAAGCAAGGGGCATGTGCGCGCCCATTAGGGCAATTAACATGATGGGGAGGGGAGGGGAGGGAGGGAGGGAGTGGTGTGGGTGGCAGTTGGGAAGGTTTCACAAAACCAGGAGAAACGCCACGCACGTTCTTACACCTCACAAAAATGGGGCCCTTCTGACAGCTGTTCCAATCTGTTCTTGTCTCTCCCTCCCTTCCTTTTCCTTATTTCATCCAAGATTTATTTATTTATTTATTTATTTATTTGACATCTTCTTGATCCGTTGAAGATTTTTAGGTGAAACCAAGATTAATTATGATAGATTTTGATTCCTTCCTAGAGTAATTAATGCTCTAATTATATATATTTTTAAAAAATAATAGCGTGATTAATGTTCTGTTTATTATTTTATTGAAGAGTCCATTAATTAATCACTTTTCATTTCATGTGTATTAATTAGTGATGTGCTTAATACCGATACATTACCAATTAATCACTTAATTAGCCTAGTTGGTTGAATGCTGATCCACAACATCTTTGTTTATAGGATCAAGGTCAAGGATTCAAATCACTGCTGGGATTAATTAATTAGTGTATTAACTATCATTTTTTTTTTCTGAGTTTGTAGTTAGATGTAATTAAAGAAAACTAAATCATTCAAAATGAACTCGAGTTGGATTCGTCTTTAATCTTAATTATTTACCAAACAAATTAAACTTCATTTCATTAATTTGAATAATTAAAGATTAATTAACAAATTAAACTTCATTTCATTAATTTGAATAATTAAAGATTAATTTCTCTTTAAATATAAACCCTATTTTTAATAAACATTCTATGTATTTGATATATCAAACTAAGTGCATGTTTGATAAACTATGTTTACAATTGAGTTCGAGTACATTTTAAAAATACATTTATTTTAAAAAAATTATCAAATTGATATTTTTTTAGTGTTTTCTTATAATTTTGATGTCCTGATGTTAAAAATAAAAAAATATTTTTGAAAAACACTTTGCACTACAATACCAAACACTCACTAAGAGTCCGCTTGTTGTTTTTTATTTTAAAAGCGATTTTAAAAAGATTTGAAATATTTTATTTTTTTCTTTGCTTCAAATCATTTTTTAATGTTTTCATATCGTTTTGATGTATTAGTATCAAAAATAATTTTTTAAAAATAAAAATATTATTTTAATATATTTTATTTTAAAAAAATTACATCGCGACGCAGTAATCTCACTCGAATACGCAAGCAAATTTTTATGGTATAAAGGACATAAGATGCCCCGTAGGTATTGATTATTATTAATTACAGTAGAGGTTTCCAAGTGGAGTCCACAAATGATGGGGGGAGTAAGCTCTGGATTAAGTAATGCTTATCATGTTGTATAGTCTCTTTTAGAACCCTAATTTAAACAGCCTAATGCCATGTGGGTATGATTAGGGATTTAATGAAACAGTTTGGAAGAAAGCATAGAGTATACTTAAAGATCAAAAAGGTGGAAAATAATAATAAAAAGGAAGAAACATGGACAACATTAATGTGCTGTCATGAAATGTGTACGTGAATGTCATGGTCTTAAAAAAATGTGGTCATGATGGGTGTTCCAGGGGTGCACTTAACCACACCCATTAACCCACGGACCCACGGACCCAATCACATGGAACTTATTTCAATGGGTCACATGGGACCGGGCCATAAATAGTACTTTTCTTCCCTTTTTTTTTTCTTCGCGTTCTGACCATGTTTTTTAAAAACAAATTAATTTTTTTAATGTTTTTTATTGTTTCGATGCGCTGATCATGTCATAAATAAATTTTAAAGAATAAAAAGGATGTTATTTTGATTTATTTCTAAACAAAACACACTCTGAAAACAATTTATATTACAATTCGAAACACGATAAATTAAGTCATCTTCCATGTGTTATCTTGGAGCGTCTCTCGTGCTTCCTATCATTTCACTACAAGAAAACGAAAACAAATTATTGAATTTGAATTCTTGGTTTCTTGGTTCGCTAATTAATGTGGAGTTGTGTTCTTAAAACCTTTCGAGAAGATTGATGTTTGAGAATATATATTCATGGATTTTAGAAGAATATAGTTTGAATTAATAATATTAAATTCAAAACCTATTTAAATTTATTTTTAATAGATACACAAAAAAAACCATGTTGTTAATTTTAATATATATATATATATATATATATATATATATATATATATATATATATATATATATATAGTTCTCGAGCTGGGAGGAAATTAAAACACACAATTATTGTCAAATAATTACTGATTAGATGCAGGCTACACACGCTCAACATCGAAACGATGTAGTATCTCATAATGATTGATCTGGTGTGCATAATATCCTAGCAATTATTTTTCATTTTGTAGTTATTACAAAACAAGAACAAACGGCTATTCAACATAGAACTAATGAACAGCCGTTTTAGCCTGATGTGTGGTTGGGTTAATATTGAACCATGGTTAAGCGGGAGCGTCCATATTCTGATTCTCATGGTTCCATCTTTGTCCAGCTCAAATCTTGCAAAGAAAAAACATTAAAAATGGAAAAGAAATGATAAATTGAATTTTTTTTTTAAAAAAAAGAGGAAAAATCAAAAGAATATATATGGTATGGCTCTCTGTAGGGTAAGGAGAATCTAGTGTTGCCAATTTCAATAAAGTTAAAGCAAAAGTCCCAATCGAACATGGCCATGTCAATGGCAGTGGAAAATGGTAGGTTAGATGCAGAATATCATTGGAGACGAAGACGAAGATGGTTTGCAGAGAATTTTAATTTCAGGGATGAGGTGATGTGTGTGTGTGTACTTGTGGGTGACTGATTGTGTGCTGCTGATCCCTTTGAGCTTTCCTTTTCATCTTCCTCCCCCACCTCAGCCATTGCTCTCTCTTCTGCAACTTCTTCAAATTAGTTATGCTATTCAAATTAATTTAATCTTTTTGATGTATACTCCTCCTCCTTCCTCTTCTTCCTTTTTGTTTTTATGGCCACGGGTATTATTCTTGGATTTACCATCAATTAGGATCGATTATCAAACTCCCGACATATCAATCCAGTAACGTGTCAATTTAAAACCTATCTCGAGTCGAGTTTGTTTTTAAATCAATCTTTTCTAATCAAAACGATATCATTCTGAGTTTTATTGAAAAAAATAAAATAACATTCTTTTAATAATTTAAAAAAAAAATCATAACTTAGTTTGACTTTCTAATCCATGAGTTATTATGGGCAACTTACAATCATATTTTTGATTGATTTAACTCTCGTGCTGGATATTATAACTATGCTTTTAAAGGTGTAAATCTTACTTCATGTTAATGTATTATTTCTTAAAATAATTTACTTTAATCTTAATTTATTTTTCATTATATTGGCATGGAAAATGTTTTTAAAGTTTTTGTCAGAATTTATGGGAAAAAATATTTGTCAGTAAACCTGCAAAACAAGTACATAATTAATGAGATTTTAATCAAAATGAACCCTACAGAAATAACTCCTTCATAGTAAAAAAAAAAAAAAAAGTATTAAAAATAGAAAATATGTTGATTACCCTGTAGAAAATATCACATGCATTTCAAGAAAAACAAGTAAGGAATTACCCTGTAGAAATGCATTTATCTTGGTGATTAATTCCAAATTAATAAATTTTTATTATTATATTGAATAAATAGAAATAATGATGGTAATAAAAAGGGGTCATAAACAATTATTAGCGGCAAAGGGAGAGAGAAGAGAACTGACAACACAGCATCTCATTTGTTTTATCATTTCACACAGCTCTCTCTCTCTCTCTCTCTCTCTCTCTCTCTCTCTCTCTCAATCATCAACATCCTCATAATTTGTCATCTCCATTCATTTCTCTTTCTCTCTCTGCCTAGCCTCATCTTTTGGCAGAGTGTAGTGCAGCTGATGATGATGATGATGATGCCCTTCTTCTAGTTTTTCTTTTTATTCCTGGTTTTATTGAATTAAAAACAAGAAAAAAGGGTTTAAAAAATAATAAATCAAATCTGAAGAAGAGGGCAGCAGCAGCTAGCACTGACTCATAGGAATTCTTTCTTTCTTGGCTTTTATTTTATCTTTTCCAGTTGTCTACTCTCTCCCTCCCTCTCTCTGTCTCTCTTTTTCTTTTCTTTTCTTTTTAAACATCACCAAAACTTCCCTTACCCTCTCTCTCTCTCTCTCTCTCTTTGTTGCTCTCCCAATTCTCTTATTATCTCTTGAATTCTTCTCATTTCCCCTTAATCCTCTGGCGAGGGAGGGGACAAAGGGATCAAGAAATCATTTACGGGCTGAATTATCATCATAGATGAAGAGAGATCCTCAGCTTCAAGAATCGCAAATTTAATATCAAGGAAAAGTGAGTGGGGAGAGGGAGAGAGTCAAGTTCAGAGATGCAACAAGGAGGTGGAGAAAGAGGGTCATCACAGTCACAATATGGAGTGCCACACCAACAGGAAGGTGATGTACCTATAACAACTCCTACATCTGCTGCACTAGCAACCCACATGCAGCAGCAAGTAGTAGAAGAAGCATCGCCCATTAGCAGCAGACCTCCTGCCACAGCTGCCACAACAAGTGGGGTTATGAATTTAGATGAATTTATTAGACTTTCAGGGAGTGGTGGTGCAGAAGAAGATATTGTTGCTGGAGAAGATGCAGATCGAACAGGAGGTATTGCTAGTGGCAATAGGTGGCCAAGGCAAGAAACTCATGCCCTTTTGCAAATTAGGTCTGAAATGGATGCTGCTTTTCGTGATGCCACCTTAAAAGGTCCTCTATGGGAGGATGTTTCAAGGTAGACAAATATCAACAACATTAACCCTTTTCTCCTTTTTTTTTTTTTTTTTACTATAATTCTCTTCAGATCTCCATTTCTCTGTAAACACAAGCACATGGCTTCTATCTCTTTCCATCACGACTCACGAGCTACCTAGATTGGCATCTCTATTTTTTAAAAAACAAAAATTCTAATAAATAATAATAATAATAATAAATTGGATGAAATATACCCAATTGGGGTGTAAGAATAACTACCTTCACTTTTTTTTTTCTTTCCTTTTTCTTGCTATTTTCAATGGAAGAAAAATTGAAAATCCCAAGAGGGATATGAACAAGATCGATTCTTTTTTATTTTTTATTTTTTGTAATTTTTCATTATTTGTTTTTACTATTAAATCAAGCAACTCTCTTTCCTTTGTTTTTGTTTTTTCTCTCTCTCTCTACACTTATTAAATGGATTAGATAGTTGGTATGGGAAGTGGAGAAGAAGCCAGTGGGCCTAAAGGTATGAAAGTGAGTGAGAGAGAGCATCATCTTCTTCTTTATTAAATTTAAATCAAGGTAAGATTTTTTTTTAAAAAAAAAGATGTATTTTTTATCATTGGATCATTAGAAATCTTTGATTTTTATTTTTTGTTTTTTATCATTGGAAAGTATACTACTTGTGGTAATAAAATATGAAAGCATGATGTAACAGGAAGCTAGCAGAGATGGGATACAAGAGAAATGCCAAGAAATGTAAAGAAAAGTTTGAGAACGTGCACAAGTATTATAAAAGAACAAAGGAAGGTAGAGCCGGTCGTCAAGATGGCAAAAGCTACAGGTTTTTTACCCAGCTTGAAGCTTTGCATAATACTACTGGTAGTGGCGGTGCTTCTGCTAGTGTCATCAATATGTCTGGTGCTGCTCCTCAGCAGATTTTCACTACAACAACAAGCAGTCTGGATGTTGCTCCTGTTTCTGTTGGAATTCCTATGCCTATTTCGTCTTCTGTTAGAATTCCTCCACCTTCTTCTCGGGTACTTCAACCAGCTTCAAATATTGGCTCAATGTTCCCTCCTGATTTGGGGGCAACAGTGGCCGCAGCTGCTGCAGGTGCTGGCCCTGTTGGAATCAGCTTCTCGTCGAATGGGTCTTCTTCTTCTCCAAGTTCTGAAGACGATGACGACGACGAGGAGGAGGATGAAGAGCTATTAGGAGGACAACCATCAGCTACGGCTGCTGGTACGAGTCGAAAACGTAAAAGGGCATCATTATCGTCAGCTAAAGGAGAAACTCATCGGATGATGGAGTTTTTTGAGGGACTAATGAAACAGCTCATGCAGAAGCAAGAGGCGATGCAACAGAGATTTTTGGAGGCGATTGAGAAGAGGGAGCAAGATAGGATGATAAGAGATGAAGCTTGGAAAAGGCAAGAGATGGCTAGATTGAGTCGTGAACATGAGATTATGGCTCAAGAACGGGCTATTTCTGCTAGTCGAGATGCTGCTATTGTTGCCTTTCTACAGAAAATTACAGGCCAAACTATTCATTTGCCTACGCCTGTATCAATGGCTCCTCCATTTTCACTACCTCCACCACCACCACCACCAGAACCGCAACCGGTTCAAGTAACGCCATTGTTCACTGTCTCAACCCAACCACCACCACCACCACAACTTCAACCCATGCCACAGTCACAAGTAACACCACAACAAAATATACAACAGCCACAACCACTTCCCCAACAGCAGCACCACCACCACCAACAAGGGCATCGTCAACACCAACTACCCATTTCTTCAGATATAGTAATGGCGGTCCCGGAACAACAAATAATACCACAGGAAATTGGAAGTGGTGGCGGTAGTGGGAGCGAGCCAGCGTCATCAAGATGGCCAAAGCCAGAAGTTCTTGCACTTATAAAGTTGAGAAGCGGGCTTGAAACTAAATACCAAGAAGCTGGGCCTAAGGGGCCACTTTGGGAAGAAATTTCAACAGGAATGCAAAGGATGGGCTATAAAAGAAGTGCCAAAAGATGCAAAGAAAAATGGGAGAATATCAACAAGTACTTCAAGAAAGTAAAAGAAAGTAACAAAAATCGCTCAGAAGATGCCAAGACTTGCCCTTATTTTCATGAGCTTGATGCCCTTTATAGGAAAAAGATTCTTGGTGGAAGTGGTGGTGGTGGTGGTGGTGGAAGCACCTCTACTAGTGGCTTTGACAGCCAAAGTAGGCCACAAGAACAGCAGCAGCAAGAGAGCTTACAATTGGACCCAATGCCACATCCAATGCAGCAGCCACCGCAACAGACACAAACCACAGAATCACAAAATAAAAATGGGGCTGGTGGTGATGTTCAAGCAAGCAATATAGGTTTGCCTGGGAATCTCGGAGAAGGAAATGGAGGAGCAGCAAAGAAGGTAAACCTTAGTTTTGTTCAAAAAAGAAAAAAAAAAATTGTAATGTTACGAAGTAATCGATGTTCAGTTATTTGATGCCTATTGATCCTTTCTTTGATATTGAAGCCAGAAGACATCGTGAAGGAGTTGAAGAAACAGCAGGGGACTCAACAACAACAACAGCAACAGCAACAGCAACAGCAACAACAGTTAATGGTTGATGGCTATGATAAGATAGAGGAAGGTGACAGTGAAAACGTAAATGAAGATGAATATGACGACGAAGACGAGGGCGACGACGATGATGAAGAGGAGGAGGAGGAAGGGTTACAAGAGGAGAGGAAAATGGCATACAAGATAGAGTTCCAAAGGCAGAACACAAGTAGTGCTGCCAATGGAGGAGGGACTGGCGGGGCACCCTCCTTTTTGGCCATGGTTCAATAGTACCATTGTCAATATCCTCGTATCCTCAAAATGTACCATATGTACCTATGTGTGCAGAAGCTCAAATCAAACGAAAGATATCTAACAAAACTATTTGAGTTCAAAGCCTGACAACCTTAAAACTTCTTCCCTTTAATTCCATTTCCTTTCACCCCCATAAATTCTTTTCTCGTCCTGTATCTTATCTGTCCCTTTCCTTTCCTTTTCCTTCTCCTTTTCCTTCTCCTTTTCCACCATAATAGCTTCGTTAAGATGAGATGTCATTTTGCATGGCAATCATCACCACTACTTGTACCACTTTTTCTTTCAATTTATTGATTTGTTGATTGTTGAATAAAGCACCTGTTTGTTCAAGACAAAACAGGAGGATTGATTAACGAAGACCAAAATAAGCTTTGGCCTAGCCTAGCTTACTACCTAGGACCAACACCATAGTCATTTAGTCATGTCAACATCATCAAAGAGATCAGACAGAAGACAGCAGCAGCAGCAGCCCAGTGAAGAAGATATGGGACGAGAGAAAGAACTTGTACAAGTTAATTAAAGCATGCATGCTGATAATTGTGATCATATATACAATCCTTAGGAGAAGCTAGCAGATCATCTTAATTAATTAATGCCTTTTATTTATAAGCAATATTGCATTCTTTCTCTTGCTTAGCTTGAGTTTAATGAAGATTCTTGGATGGTTTTCCAGGATTTCTTCATCTTTATTGATAATGTAATCAAACTTTATTTTATTTTTAATTCTTTAACTTCAGCGCATTATAGTGATTGTATACAATAATTATCCCCTTCTAATTTCTTGTGTTAAGTTAATTCATAATTAATGACACATTTGTAAAAAAGATTAATTATTTTTTTTACTAACCCTAACTATATATTCTCAAGGAGTTAATTCATTTAGTACTGAGTTGGACAAAGCACTTATACGATCGAATTCCATTACAGCACTTTATGTTTCAGGATGAACATATAATCTTCATTATATTTCTCATTCTAACTTGAAAACTTGATATATATATATACTTATACGATCGAATTCCATTACAGCACTTTATGTTTGAGGATGAACATATAATCTTCATTATATTTCTCATTCTAACTTGAAAACTTGATGTTCATCCTGAAACATAAAGTGCTGTAATGGAATTCGATCGTATAAGTGTATATATATATATATATATATATATATATATATATATATATATATATATATATATATATATAAGATTTAAGAAAGCTGGATGAGAGATTAAAAAAGATTTAATTTCAAGTATATGAAAGCTAGTGAAGGACACCATAATCATTAAAACAAAAAAGAAATTATAGTATTCAACTTCAAAATAAAAGGGAAAAATTAGAAATATCAAGAGCCAAGCAGCAATATTATAATGAGGGACATGGTGTGGATTTTTGACAAGGAGCAACAGCAACAAATGTGGGTAGCCATGTAGAAATTGCTTTCCTGTAATTCCCCACTTACCACACATTCATATTTGCCAACTAGCAACAAAAATGGGTTTCTATATTCCTTTCTTCCCCTCTATTGTAATCCACTTACCTCATGAAATCTTACATCAAAGCATGGCATGTTCTCCCCACCCATGTGCTTTGCTATTTTCCCCTCCCATGATCACCAAACTCCCCCCCACTTGCTCCTTTCCTTTATAATTATTTCTTTCTTTCTTTTAATAACATGTTTATGCTCTTTTTTCCATCACATCTTGCTCTCTTATAAGCATTGATATATAAATTGTTAGAGAGTAATATAAAATCATTTTTGGTATCTCATCTAATAGATTAAACTTCTAGTTTGAGAAGGTTATTTAACATGGTAGCATAACCTTGTTAATCAAGTGATTACGAGTTCAAATATCATCACCTCATTATAATAAATAAAAAATTAAGCACGAGGTATTTTGGATCTGTGAAAGTTTCAAATCCAAATAACTTGCACTTGAGATGATGCATTAGAGAGTAATATAAAACTATTCTTGAAAACTCACTTAATAGCTTAATTAAGCTATTTTGTTGAACTGGTTGTTTAAAATAAACTTTGTCGAGTATGATATATATGAGTAATTTACTTTATTAAAAACTATTTAAAACTTGAATTTATCAATTCCGTTAAATGCTTAGATGTTTTCTTAGATAATATTTGATTATATATCTCCCTTTTTTTTTATTAGTTCAGATACAAAGAGAGGTTGACTCCATATATACCAGGTATAGAATATTGTGAATAACTAAAACAATTATATAAAAAAATAAAAAGACACCAGAAATTGAAGTATCATGCTCACACAATACACTATGCATGTATTAATATAGTATTCGGTGATTAGTTTAGTGTTGGCAGATGTAAGCTAAAAGTAATAATACACAAATCATTTTTTTTATACATAGGTTCTGCACATGGGGAAGAGTACTAGCTAGCTAGCCTGGTTGGTGTTGCTGCTGGCACTTGGTAGGATTTATGCATACATAATTAAAGCACAGCCCGGCCTGGACTTTACTTTAAAATATATGCAGGCATGATCAAACATTTTATTATTTTAGAGAAAAGAGAAGAAGGGCGATGCGAGATCGATGAAATGGAGGGAACATGCATTACCCATACCCCTCTCCCCCTCACTGATCTACTCTCTCCTCCTTTTGGTTTGCTTGGAGTAGAGAAATACTTTTCTTATGTTTTTGCCGATAATAACCGAGTTAGTTTATATCTGGTAATGTGGTGTAAATATTTATATAAAAAATGTTTTTATGTTAAAAATATATTTAAATAATGTTTTTTTATATATATATTTATCAAGATATTAAAATCATTGAAAAATTTCTAGAAAATATCAATTTGATTCTTTTTTATATGAGAATTTTGAAAAATACATTGAAATACAAACAGTACCTAAATTTATTTTTAGATTAAATTAAAGGGTTACCTTAAGAGTCAAGTTATTTATAATAATAATGGGGCAAATTAAGCCATAAAGTTTTAGTGGCAACATAACAGCCGTAATGCTCTATGAACTAAAAGTGATCACATACAAAGTACTTTTCAGTGCTCATAATGGAGATGTATAGACATGAGAGGAACAAATTATGAGGGGCTGCAGGTGCCAGGACCCTACATAGAACGACCACCCGTAAAGCTGCTGTTGATTTTTCACCTTTTCCACTGTCGTGAGGTTGATTACTGTTGAGAAAATCAGTTCATTAATTGATTATAATGAATGGAAATGGAAGTTTGCAGGCGTTGAACCACATGCACTCGTGTCCACTGCAATTGCTCTTTGCATTTTTTATATTGTCCCTTCAAAAATGAATTGAATCCATTAAGATATCTTCGGTAAATATTCATCTCAGTTTGCACTTTTTATTTCATTCTTTTAAGCTATAAGTTTTTACAGTCTCGACGTGCTTGGATTCATACAAAAACCAATTAGAAAAGTAAAAAGAATCAGTTTTGTTCGAATTTAGTTTCATAAGCCTAAAACCGAATGAATCGAGCCAAACCAAACCAAATTTAGTGAAAAAGATACCTAGCCGTCGCACCCCCAGCCATCAAGACTCTCTCTTCATCTTTCTTACTCTCCTAGTCTCTGTCTTTCAATCTCTTTGAAAAATTGGTCCCGCTACTCCTTCTCGATAAGTGAGGTAGGGGTGTTGTTTAGTTCCAGTAATCAAGCGCTGCTCTTTGTTGATTATTCATGGATCTGGAGTTATAATATTCTATTGTTGATTTAGCTGCCTTCTTTCATAATCTTAGTAGCGAGTATCTTGTAAGTGCATTTAGCGTATCATTTTCCTGCCAAATGTCGAGGAGGCCATCGAGTCCAGTAGTCATTGATCTGCCCACACTAGTGTAGTATTTACAATTTGCCTGGGATAATTGCTAGTTACTTTAAGAGAGTAGAGTAGCAAGGGCAGACCCACCAGAAGTAGGGGCAAACTAAGAGCATATTTTCCATCTTGAGACGGTGATTCAGTCCAGCAACGGTGATGGTTAAAGCAACAGAGACAATCTTAAGGGTCAAAGATTGAATCTGGTGAAGGGAAAGATTATTGCGAGCGCAAGATTAGATCTTTGTGTTCTTTCGTCCCAAAGGGCATCGCCCCATTCCTTTACATTGGTTATAGACAGGCCTTGCTTCACCACAGGCCTGTCTGTTCCCAGAATGATCGCAAATAAATGAATCTGCCATTATAAGCTTCAAGCAGTGTCACATCACTTGTTTGTTTCCAGTAACAACAATTATTATCTGGGTAATACTTGGGAATTAAGGGCTTGCCTGGACTTGAAAAGAAAAAATTCCCATGGTTTATCGATCAGTCCAGGCATCTTCGTCAAAGTGGCAAAGAGGTTGCTTTTCCGAGCAAGTTGAGCAAAACCCTATTCAGATTTCTCAATCATTACCCAGAAACAACATCATTTCGACCCACACAAAGTCCGAGCCATCACTTTCCATTCTGAGGATAGCAATTCATATCTCAATGACGGTGGTTATGAGTAGAGCTGCACGTGCAAAGAAAGAACATTTTGTACTCTCGTATGGCATCTACTTTTATCAATGTCAGACCAATCATTTAATGATTCTTAGCAACGCATTTTACCATTTGCCACACCGACACATCAGTATTCAGTACGCAAAACTTGAGGAGAAAAAGGAAAAATAAATAAATAAATAAAACTCTCACCTTGTTTTCCAAGCAAAGAGGATTTTCTATGATGACTTCGTCAGCAAAACTAACTGATAAAGGGCCACACTTGCACTTTCATTATGGGAGACTGAAACTCCGATCTCCACCTCAAATTACAGCCAAATAAAAGAATACAGGATACATAGGACAAATAACTCGGGGTATTATTGTTGACCATTTGCATCCATCTCTATGAGTGATCAAGTTCACTTCATAGCCAGGCTACACGGTTAGGATGAGAGCTATGAACACATAAATGGCAAAGGGTAATAATGAAATGAAAGCCTTGAGAATAAATTTCCATTGCCTCAGCTTCAACACCGATGAAAGAACGTTCCAAAATTGAGATTCTGTAGAGAATGGAAGGAGTGATCCTAATGGTTACAAGTGCCTCAATCCAATTCCTGCTTGCTCTTACTTTTCATTTTAGCCTTAAACCTTGACTTTGCCATTAGTGTCTGTACTGTGTTTAAGAAGTTCCCAACCGCCATGAAGACCAGAAGGATACCGCAGAAAATAACCTGCCAGAAACAGATTCTGTCACTAAATTGCTTTCTGCATATTTGTACGGGGTACAGTTGCAAATTGATAGATAGCAAAAGCTATCTTAAAACGGGGCAAAGAAAGTTATAAAAGCTTACCTGCCATTCAGAGGTGACCCCTTTGAATGCAGTCCTCAGCAGCTGTAGTCCAACATATGCCTCAAAACCCTGAAACAAGTCCAGAAGCACACACGGCTAATCAGGTCAAATCTCAATTCCAGAAGCACATATGATATAATCGTTGAACTCAGGCCATCATGCTTGTTTCAACAATTCAAATGTGAAAATTACTAGTAGCCGACCACACTAATTGCACAATCATTTGATGAAACCTAATGCTTCGTCAATTTCTTTCAAACACATGAAACAGAAGGGGATGCTTGTTGATGCTTTGTTAAACGAGCGCAAAGCCTGCCAGCCCAAATGAGCCACTCATGACTAAACTAGAATTTCCAGCCCGTTTTGAATCCTCAGAATTTGAAATAAATGAAATCAATTCAACACCATTTTATCCAATTATAGCATTCAGAAAGCCCTAAACTACTGAAATGAATTCTACAACTTGTTAAAACCAGTAATTTCTGTACAACTGCAAACAATCACGCACCCTTTAGCACATCCAATGGGGTGCAATTTGTTTCAGAATTGACCGTTTAGAATTTTATCCCCAAAACACCCTTTTTTTAGGGCAGTTATGCATTATTTCCTCATGATATTTTTGGAAGGTTCAGATTAAGTTCTTTTGAAGGCTAGGATTTCTTTTGACAAGGGTTTTCTTAACCATTTAAGGGATGCTATTGATGTAAGGGATCATTATTAGTCATTTTTGAGATTGTATAAGAAAGAGTTCTTTCTTTTTCCTGGCCATATAGCACATAGGACCAGCCATAGCCTTGGTTGTGTTTGATCTCTTTCACTCTCTTTACTCTCATCAACAAATAAAAGGGACAGTTAAGTCGAAGAAGATGTTTGAGGAAGACGGAGAGTTGGGTGAATGATGTAGCTGGAGTAACTCAATTCAAATTAATACCAGGTTTTGAAACATATTCCAAACTAAAAATTCAAGTAGAGAATCAATTCAATTCAATCTACTTCAAGCATTAAAATCAATTCTAGTCAAGTATTGGTTCCAAACAAGCTGTTCATTATATTCCTTAGCCTACTTCATTCATGTAGCATGTCTTCGCATCAAATTTAGTTTCACAACAACAGAACAAGAGTTTCTTAACCCACCAATGTAATTTTGTGAAAACAACGGCCTTGGTCAACCAGACTGCTGAACACATTCATGGTTATGATATGATATAAAATTGCTATCAGATTAATACATTGCTTCATTTACCATACAAAGTGTATGCAAAATTAGCGGAGGCAAAAAACTCTTGATGAGTAACGCTTATGATTAGTGGACAGATGCAAAGAGCAGGTCCCATCTGTATACTAGAACAACAGGTGAGAGGTAGCATAAATACCTGCAGAATGAAGAGAATAGGATACAACAGCCACAATTGCCCATCCACCCCAGCTGTTTCTCCCCATACAACATCCATTCGCTTAGCCTAAAATAAAAATTAACAAAAGGATTGAAACTATAATGCATTAAATAAAATGCATGTGAGGTAGAGACAATTCCTATCCTGTACATTAGACCTGTAATAAACAAGAATCACTAAACCACACACTTCACAAGAATAAAGACAAAAACAGACTGCGCCTAAAGTAAAGCACCCAGCGATTCTTTGCAGGGCATAAAAGTGATTTTAGAAGGCTACCTTTCCCAACGCAATACGAGTATAGAGTCTCTGGCGTTGATATCTATTTTGCAAAAGCATTGCTACTCCTTGCATCATAGCCCATTGCAAGAACAGTTCAACCCCTCTCTGCACAGGATTTAAGGAATGGTTAACAAATAAAAACAGAAAATGCATTTAGAATCTATTGGGGGGAAAAAAAGCAACCTGCTTCTGAGCACAATTTGGTTGTCCTTTGATGTCCCAAGTGAGACTAACAAGGGCCATAATCATCGCACAATAGTGATGGTATATCCACCTGCAAAGGCATATCATCTACTTCATTGAGATATTCTTGAGCCAGTTCAGGGGACAATACTATCTAATGAAACTGGCATTTCCATGCATATTGATGAACATAATATTTATGTGAATGCTCTAAGAGGAGAATAAGCCTAATGACGTGGGGAAACTTCTTCAAAATTCTTGGCTCAATATTCTTGGCATAATAATGTTTATTGAATTATTTCATTAATGATTAAGATATTTTATGTTTTAAGGAGTTTAAGAGGAGTCCAAAACACGGTTTGGTAAAACAAGCATGAATTTTAATCTAACCGTTGGATCAAAGCTAAAATTGACATAAGATTTTGAGGGCAAAAAATTTTGAAGGCTCTGTTTTCCATTGGGTTAAAATTTCATGATGATCGAAGATTGGGAAGACAAGGCTTGGAAGTTACTATGCGGAATTGTATTTATTTACCTTGTTGTATTTGGATTCTTTTTCCTCATTTAAATTAAGACTTTCAATTTTATTAGTATTTTACTATTTAGAAAATTTCACACCCCTTTATTTATGTCTCATATCAAAAGAAACGAGTTCAGTTAACATAGTCATGGTGCTAATTATCTGAATAATCCCTTGATTTCAATGCATCTCATCCAAATTTATTCCAAATCATTAACATTTTGCATGCAAAACACTATAAAGGCCGGAGCTCAGGCAACATGTTAAAAACCAGAAAAGCCAGGATTGCAAATACCATGGACGAATATCACTTCCATTGGCTCTCAATATGTTCTCTCTCAAAGCCAATCCAGTGTAGAGAAACAATAGCCAGGCCTACCAAAGCACAGCCCAAAAATGTAAAAACTTGATCTTGAATGAAATAAGCCAAAAACATCAAAATCCCTCGATTCCTGAAATAACCAGCGATTACCTGATACAATTGAACCGGAAACGTAGGCAAGCACCCATTCCAAACCCAAGATCTTAAACACAGTAAAACCGATGGGAAAAGAAGAAACAAAAGCGCAGTCCTATCCTGCTCCCAAAGAAAAACAGCACTGTAAATTATACATAGCTTTCACAATCACTTTCAATATCAACTTTTTCAATAAATTCCAGAAAAAAATAAAGGAAATTTAAGAAAAAATAAAGCATACCCTGTAGCTGTTATACTCCTCTTTAACCTTCCACTGCACATCTTTTCGAGACGCCCGCACATTAATCGGTCCCAAAAACATTTTTAGAAAACGCCCTGCATGCATGCATACATCAAAAACATCTCTCATTAACATTTCCATGGATTACTCTCGCCTGAGCAGAGTTCTGATACGATCTAGTGCATTATTTATTCATTAACCATTAATCAAATTTTAAATCCATAAAAATGAAATCAAAATAAGAAGACACCTTGAGGCTTTGAAGGAAGAAAAGCGGAAGCATCTCCATCAGTTATAATACATCTTGCTTTCTGTAAATCTTCTTCAAGCTAAAAATAAAACAACATAAAATCAATCAATCAATCAGGAAAGCAAAAGAGATCCAATTTACACTCAAAAGCAGAGCAAATATTCAATCTAATTAATTGCCTTGGCAACTAATTTAGGAGCGAGGCGATTGTTGCGGTTAAGGAGTGTACGGCAACGGCGAACAGAAGATTCGAGAGAGAGAGCTTTCTGTCGAAGAGATTGTTCATCATGTGAAGATTTAGCAATTAAAGAAGCTGCGGTTTCTTGCAACTCCTTCGCTTGTTCCACCACTCGAGCTACCTCTTCCTCCACAGTATCCTCCGCCGCCGCCGCCGCCGGACTATTATTGTTGTTGTTATTATTCGCCGGCGCAGCCATTACACGATGTGGCGCTGGCGCTGCTGCTGCTGCTGCTGCTTCAATTTATTTTGGTTTTTAATAAGGTAATGTGATATGTGATGTCACTGTCTTTTTGGAAAGATAAATATTATTTTTTTCAGTGTTTCTCTAGATGCACAATTTTATGTATCTGGAGTCTACATCAAGTTTTGGAATTTATTTATTTATTTATTTTGGTTTTGTATCCTCTGTACAGGTGTACGCGTGACAACAAAATAAAAGTAGTTAAAAATATTTTTTATTAAAAAATTTATTAAAAAAATTAGGTTTTTTTTATTTTTAAAGTTATCACAATAAAATCATTACAAAACATTTAAATTAAAATCTTCGCAAAATACTTTAAAAAAAATTTAATATTTTTTAAACCACGTATATTTTTTATAACACAAACAAATGTATTTTTAAATGAAAAAACAAATGATAACATATCGATTTAAGACCTTATTCTAAGCATGTTTCAAGTTAAACCAAGTAGAAATTGACCCATTCGACTTAATAGGTCAATTCATAATCTAATCTCGTTTAAAATCTTTTAAAAAAATTAAAATAATATCATTTTATTTTATTTTTTAAAATAATCTTTAACCAACATTGTTTTGATTTTATTCGAATTAGCTCACTCAATCCATAACTTAACTTCGTGCTGAGTCCTAGGAGGAGTTGAGTTTAATTATGTAATATATATATTAAAAGTTAGGATGCCAACTCACCTTCTTTGTTGTTCACATGAATAGGAGGTAGTTTCTTTTTAATATAACACTTTGAATTAGATAATTACCGTTCATTCATTGAGCGTGTGGAACACACGCTAGCAGCTTTTCGATTAAAAATAAAAAATACAACATGAAAACACTAAAACATCCCTCATGATCCTTTTAATTACACAACATACCTATGTAATTTTACTATCACACTCCATAATAATATTTGTTTAGAACTATAGTGAAATCCCCATGACAAGAGTATATATGAGAGTTATGGCCTGTACAAGTTTTATGGTTATTCAAATTTAATAGTTATTTCATATATTTTTTATATATAAAATAACCCTTTTTTTAGAAAGAGAAAATATATTTTAGTTCAAAATCTATAGCTATTATATAATTTTTTTTGTATATGAATGATTTTTATATCCAAATATGTTATTAGGCTTTTTTTTAATTTTAAATTCCTAGCTCTGCCTTTGGTTGTGTGCGTGATCAATGTATGAATTATTGTGTGATTAGATATTCAAGGGTGTTCCTTAGCGTTTATTCAGTTTTTTAATCTAACAATTGTTTTTTTTATATAAAAAAAAAAGAAATGATAACAATTCACATGCATTGCTTTGTAAGATTAGAATCCTAAAATTTTGATTTTTTTTATTAAATTATTATTCAAAAATATTCTCTTATTCTTTGCTTCTCCACCACTAGCAAAGCAAAGCATGAATATTGTCTCATCTTATCACATTTGATCACATCATGTTATTTAGCAAAATTCTGCTGTTCATATATCTTTATTATATTTGGTTATTATATGTTATAGAAAAGAGTTAATTGTTATTATATAGTTCAAAACCTAGTAAATTTTTACAAAGCTTTTCTTTTTTACAAAAAAAAAACTCGTGACTTGAGTAATTAAACTCGAAGTACCTAATCTGAAAAAAAAATCACAAAATTTAATTTACAATCAATCAAATGATAAATGATAAAATTAAAAAAAAATTATTTATACAAATTAATTTAAAAAAATATATAAATTAATAGAATGAGAATCAAAATTAACATATAAAATAAATTTTATATTTGATTGTGAAATTAAAAAAAAATCAATTTAGTAAAAGGACAAAAAAATTAAAAAGAACGAGGACTGAAATCGACATAAAAAAACAATGTTGTAATTAAAGGGTGAAATTGAAAAGAATAATAATGAGCACCAAATTAGAAAATATAATACCATCAATTTGAATTGAATGATGGAATTGAAAACCACTAGAATTTTTACAAAAAGACCAAGGATAAAAATTAAAAATCTAAAGAACGAGAACCATATTGGCGAATATAATATTTGATAAATTAAGATTGAATGATGAAATTAAAAATAAATAAAACTTATATAAAAGGGTTAAGAATAAAAATTAAAAATCATAAAATTAAAACAAAAGTTGAAATGTCAACAAATAAAAATATCAAGCTATAATTTTCAGTGAAAAAGAAAAAAACAAAACAAAAATTTAAATAAATTATTTAAAAAAAAAAAATCAACCCAACCATAATAACAAACAGTATTAACTATACGAGACGATGTAGTACAGAAGTAGGCGCACCTATATCTGGAGAGTAGGTGGCAGACAACCTTTAAGAGAATCTAACTTAAATTCATGGCCTCCATTTGTAAGGAATCCCCAAGATTTTTTGAGCTAATTTTCATTATCGTGACAATAAATTAATGAGTGCAACTGTGCAACTCAGAGGAAGACAGCCAATCTAACTGCCAAACATTTAACAACCAACCAGATTGGTCTCCATCCATGTGATAGGCCGGGTTAATGTTTTCTTCACTTGAAAAAAAAAATGATTAGGCATGCTAGCAATTTTTAAAAAAAAAACAAGAAAAAACTGAGTTTTCTTTTATTGTATCCAATTAATTTAATAAATTGGTAGATTAATAATATATAATACAATTAAAAAACAAAAATGACATTAAAAATAACCCGAGTTCTTCGACCACACTTGCAACATAGCCACATGAATGAAATAACTTCATAAAAAGTAATTTGAATAAAACGTCGAAGATCAATTCTCAAACTCATCCAATATTGCATGGTGAAATTTAAAAAAAAATATTTTTTGAAAAAAAAAAAACAAAAAAGCCCTGAGTCAACTCGGGTTGAACAACCAAGTCCACAACTCACAACATGAGATCAAGATAAACTTATAGAGAGAAACGTGAAAAAAATAGTTAAGATCAATCTACAATCAACCAAATATTAAATGATGAAACTTGAAAAAAAATCAATTTCAAAAAGAGACCTAAAAACCACCGAAGATAACTTAGATTAATCTTCTAAACCTGTTATCCAAGACATGAGATCAGGAATAGCCCATGGAAGGAAAATCAAAAAAAAAAACACAGATAAATTTTTTATCAAATAAATATTGAAAGATGAAATTAAAAAATAATTAAAAAATCCAAAACAAAACAAAACAAATAACAATCAAAAGATTGAAGACCAAATATGACTTAAAATATAATTAAACCAAATACAGAGGGATGAAAATGAAAACAAAATTCAATTAAGAAAAGGATCCAAAACAATACAAATAGTAATCAAAACAATGATAACCAAATTTTATATAAAAATTAAATGAAATAAAATGTTGAGGGAAGAAATTGAAAATAAAAATCAATTAAAAAAATGACAAAATAAAATAAACAGCAATTAAAAGAATGAGGATTAAATTTTATATAAAAACAAAATGACATGACATCTTTCAACTTTGGTAAACCAACATAGTTTTCAAAGAAATAAGAGAGAAAGGATGGAGAAGAAAAAAAAACGCGTCAAAGCCTCACTATAACCATGCATTTTACATGTGCCGCCACCACTAGAAAGGTCTCATCATGGCAGTTTTAACACATCCACAAACGATGATAGGAAACCACCGGAAAAGGTCACATGCATTGTTAGAGTGTAGTGACATCTTCCCACACGCTAGCACGTGCACCGCACAAGCCAGCCAAGTTGCCATATCCGTCTTTTTCAGTCTTTGTAGTATTTTCTTTTCAAATTGGATCCTTTAATTTTATATCAATAAAATTATATTTATTTTACAACAGAATTTTTTCCTTCATATTGTAGTATCCTCATATTTAGGAAACTAAAAAAAACTATCAAGTCCAGTCTTAAAAAATTAAACGTAAAGGGATCAAATTAAAAACAAATTAAAAGATAAAAAAAAAGGATCAAATCTCTTTATTGGCCATGCAATTTAGTCTCCGATGTTTTTTTTAAAGGGCTCAATAGTAGTTCATTATTCAAATTAAGTCCCCATTGCTTAAACTGTTTTAATTCATTTTTTTTTCAATTCGAGCATCAGCCTAGAACTGGTTTTCTTTTTTGATATCACAAGTAGCCAAAACAAAACCAAACAAAACAATTAATCAAGTCCGATCCCAAATTACTCTAATGCAAAAGGATCTAACTGGAAAAAAAAATTAGTGCAAAAAAAATAAACAAATAAAAAAGAAAATATTTCTCTAATGAAGAATGTATTCCCTTACAATCCATAATAAAAGGTTGATGTTTTTTTTTAAAAAAAACAATTATTGTTAATTTAAATAGGACTTACAAGTTCATGAAGTACCTAATTTGAAATTTGATCACTAAAATGATAAGCAGCCAAATCGTAAGGTACTTTTTTAAGTTTCCTTAAATAACATTCCTTGAACTAATTTTGACTATATTTATTATACTTGGTTTAAGATCTAGGTTGTCGGTTGGCCTAGTAAACTCTAAAATAATAGTATTTTAGTTTTTTTTTATTAAAATAATATGGTTTTGAATAAAAAATTTTAAAAATATTCTTAAAATTGACCCGATCATGTCTCTTTCTGATTTGATCAGGTCACCCGAATTGATTTAACATCCACCTTAATTCACTAAAAAACTTATACTAGACCACGTTCCGAATCGATCCGCCTTACATACCCAGATGTAATAGCTATGGTTTGGATAAGATCAAGACAGAGTTCATCAATTGCCATTTTCTTATGTGATTGTTTCTTTTTGGTTTTTTTTTAGGGCGGCAAGGGTATAGCTTGAGCAAGCTTCCTCTGTGATGCCTGCACTCTATGTGTATTGGTAGAGTTTAATATTTCACTCGCACAATTAGGCTGGAACAGGTTAGAAATAGGAATATGTAGATTTGTTTAGCTTAGTTCTTTTCTTAGTAGGTAAGCTGCACTTCTCAAATTAAGAGAAACAGCAAGAAGTTCATCAATCTTGGGGTTTTAGTTAAGACTAACAATAGATAAACAGAGAGGAAATTTCAAGCTCAAGAAACAACCTAGCCTGACAAAATCTTGATCTATGAAGCCATGTTTCATCATCAAATCTGTGATGGCATCACGAGTCCTGAGGTAGGTGGTAGATTCTTAGATGCCATTGCCACGTAGAGGAGAAGAAATCTAGCTAGCTTCAAACCTAGTGGGAGTCCACTTGCTAGGAGGTTAGGTTTTAGTTTTCTGCATGGATTACTTGAGCAAACGTGGTTTGTTGGCCAAATCAAAAGGCTGGGTCCTCAAAATTTTCTTCACCGTGCACAAGACGGTCTCCTTGCCTCTTCCAATTCCTCGTAAAATAAGCGTTTTGCTCTCAAGGAAACGCACTCCTTGTCAATACTTGGATTTTGCTTATGGTTTTAGGTAGTGATTACAGTTACAGTCGACCATTACAATTACAATCAACCATTCGGGTATTCGATATCATCTCATCTCTTATGGATATTGAAGTGCTGACCTATAGTTATGAAACTCCAATCCATTTTCATCCCTAGTTTTGAATGTTCTTCTGAACCTGCAAAATTATGTAAAGAACTCAAAAAAGAAAATCTATATTTTTTGAAAACCAATCTCTCAGACCTAGTCTAACTTTCACTATGAAGATGAGAAGAAATGTGGAGGAAATAAATTTATCTTCATTGATGAAACACATGACCCAAAAATATGGAGGAAAAGCCTATCCGCAAGGAGAAATATCCTGATAAAAACAATCTGATTCAACATCATGATTTACCAGAAGGAGAAAAGAAAGAAAGAAAGAGCATAAAGAAGGGCACCGGGAAGAGTAAAAAAATGATACTGCACGGCTTCTACTGTTGTTTTTGCTTAGCTTCACCAGTCCAGTAAGTTTTGACAGCAACAAGAATTTTCTCTGGATTAAAGGGTCCACTTTCATGGTCCATAATTTGGCTCTTCCATCTCATGCCATTTGTTATAGTCTGAATCTTCACAAGAACCTCTACTGTATCCCTGAATATCACTGTCCCTTCTGGCCTTAGAATTCTATCCATCTCCAGCAGAATGTGGGTTATGTCACACCTTCAAGAGAGAAAAATCAAACACAAATTCAATCACAAGATTGTAACTTACAGGATCATGGTGATCAAAGTCAGTTCTTCAGCATTCAAGTTTTACCTGTCCTGATATATACTGAACACCCCACCAGCATGGATGAGATCATATGTTCTTGGATATGTTGAGACTGCCTCACACCAATCCTGATATGAGCCAATAAACCCTCGTTCATAGATCACACCAAGTGTGTCTGGATTTGAATTGGCAGGTACCACATTCATAACCCACACCGGATATTTTACCAAGGCCGCGGCTAATCCTCCAAGTTGAGCATTCATGTCCATTATGTTCCGGAATCTGCCTTGGGTGAGAGGACTAATGATATTCTTATAATGCGCCACTCTATCCTTCCACAGATCATTATCCTCCTTGAATTTCTCAGCATTGATTCCTGGAATAGAACCACTGCGAATTCTTGGAGGGACTGCGAATGCTCGTGCTGGCCATTTCTCCACTACACCACCAGCAACTTCATCCGAGCCGCTTACCTCTGGCAATGGAGTTATGCAAGTTTCCATGTCTTTATACCTTTTTTTTTTTTTGGAATAAAGCACATGTATGCATAGGTGTTAAATGAAAGGTTTTGGCATATCAAAGATAGGATATGAAATAGCATGAAAGATGGGCATTGAGAGAATACCAGGCAGCATCTGGATTGTCTGACTTGCATATATGTGGTGTTTTATAGATCTTCCTGCTTGCAACGCACTCGATGTGGTTAAGGGGCTTTTGCCAGACTGAAAGATCACCCTTTTCAACCACCTTCTTCCAGCACAGGCGCTTGGCTACATCCTCGATAGCATCCTGCTCTTGCTTCAAGTCTTTCGCGGTTCTTTCCCAACCTCTCCAGTATTTCTTCCAGTGAATAGGAGGACCAGATAGAATCCAATAACCACCAGGCCTTAAAACTCTATCCACTTCAATCAGATACAAACCATCTGTGAAATAAAAGAAAACAACATGCTTGGATCAATGGAAGTTTTGTTGAACCATATTGATAAACGAAAAAATTTTGGTCGTAATTGAGCTCCATTTTTATTAAATCATCCTCTGTTGTGCAGAAGTCCATGCTTTATATGTTGTTCAAACACAAGTGCAAGTTAAAATTGAGGGCGTACCATTTTGATGCCATGGTATCAAGCAACGGGAACAATGAGCCATGTCAAAAGCCCTTGCTGGGTAAGGAAGCCTTTGCGAAGCCATGATGCCAATCATAGCAGGAACTCCCCTCTCCAATGCAAACCAGACCTGTGCTTCATGCGTATCCCTTGGTGCAAAAGACATTGCTATAATGTCCCTCTTCAACAGGTATGCACCCCAACTCGCAACCTTAACACCCACAACAAAGACATAAACAATACACATAAGGCTTGGAATGCTGATAATTCTCATGGAATAGAACACTTGTAGATTAAGCTATTTGGATAGGATTCGAAAACAGATGTTGAGTAGAAAACATGATATTTTGGCAATTAACTTACACCACAGCCTGTGTCAATAGCAGTTCTGATGCTTCCATCAGTAAGAGGAATGAGCTCACTAATGTCATCAATATAAGCATCAGCTCCACGGGGGAACATGGTGCCTCCACCGGGGAATCTAAATCGGTCACCCTCAACTTGAATCCAATTCTGCACAGCCTTTTCAATGCTAAGTTCATTATGGGGAATGTTATCATACCAGGCATAATCACGGCTTTGTGGCCATTTAAAAGGGGTCTTATATTTAGGAGGAGCAGGTATCAAGCAAAGAAGCAACTCATCCTTTGTTGGGCAATGCCTCTCTCTATATTTCAACATGTTCCTATCAAATTTCCTTCCCCTTTGAGGATCTTGGCAAGGAGTGTACTCACTATAGGACATGTCGCATGGTGGAATCTCATTAACTGAATCAGTGTTGTTGATCTGAATCTGATGATGGCTATTAAAGTCCAAGACAGCTGATTCTGATGATGGATTGGAACTAACCCCGGCAACGTTTGAAACATCACAAGCTACTTTAGTGATGGACTGGGCTAGATTTGTGGGGGCTGCGGTATGCTGCCAAGCTCCCAAAACATAGAACAAAACGCAAAGGCCGCTGACCCCAAGAATCCAAGTTAGGCGCTTTCTCTTTGCTTCTAGCTGATGCTGCTTTGGTGATCCATTTGCCATTTTTATTTCTAATCAACACTGCAAATATCTCAAACACAAAAGAAACGAGCGGAAACAGATTTAGAGACAGGAAGGTCTAGGTGGTGGAATTGTTGAACAAACATACACATCATTTTTATAAAGCTGTCAGCCTCATCAAAAAATCAACACTGCACACCAAAAAGCTCCACTTCCACACATGGACTCATGATTTCATTATTCATTTTGTGAAAAGGAAAAGAGATATTCTGCCAATCTGGCCGAAAATGACGGTCATAATGACACCAGATAGCAACCTATTCATGAACTTACAGTGATCTGTAGAACCAATGAAGAGCTAGCACTGAAAAAGACATGACAAAATTCAAGGGCAATTTTCGTGATTTACTAAACAGAGGAAACAGATAAGAGACAGAGCTTGGATTGATTACTCTAAATTCCATCAGGGAAAAAAACCTTGAAGATGGAAATTAAGGGTAAAACAAACAAGTAAGCATTAAACATGTTTGAAAAATAAAATAAAATAAAAAATCCCATGTGACAAAAACACAGCAAGATCATTACAACCCTAAAAGCAAACACCAACATGTTACAACATTTCTTCCAAGTTGCAAGATGGTGTAAGAAAGTCACAGATACAAAGCTTACTTTTGTGCTCTTTTTTACCTCTAGTGGTTAGATAAGCAAAGCTTACCTCTTTCTAACAACATAAATTAGAGTGCAAGTATCAATATTTTCCAACAAGAAATCAACTTTTTACAGCCTATCTTCTTTCATCTTTCTTTCTTTAACCAACAAAACACAAACCCACAAAGACAACCTCAACAGATCCACAAGAAACATCTCTGTACATTTTCTTGAACTACTAAGAGAAGGGTTTCTTTTTCTTTTTAAAAAAAGGAACAGGGAGGAAGGAAGGAAGAAGAAAGTACAGTACCTGAAGAAGGAGATTCTCTCTCAGCTTAACAAACCCTTCACTCAAAAAATAAAAGAATAATCAAACAAGAAGCTAAAAACTCAGCATGGGTATTCTTTAGCTTTTATCTAACTATCCTCTGATTAAATTACTAGCAATGACGAGAAAATAAATAAGAGGAAAAGGGAAAGAAGGCTAATGAAACTATCTAGCTTAAAAACTGCCAAGAAGGGAACATGAAGACAAAGAGACAGAGAAAGGGAGTGGTTAAGGTTATAAAAATGTGTAACATGTAAAGGAAGCATAGAAAGTCTCCACCATTACAGGAACAAGAAAGTGGGGTGGTGGACTTATGAAGAGAGAGTGTGTGGTTCACTTGGATTATGTCTTCGTTAATGAGTTACAAAAATGGAGGAAGGGGTGACTGGTGAGCCTTGATCTTGTGGGATTTTGATTTAGTAAAAAACAATAGACAAGGTGGTGGCAGGTTCCGAGCATTCACAGGAGACTGACCAGCCTCTTTTCACTCCCCCTCCGTCTAGTTCTTCTCCTTCACTAACTTCTATTCTATTTTTTAAATTATTTAACCTTTTCCCCATCTTTTCAGGCTCCTAATCCTAACAACACCTAATTCAAAAGCCAACTTAGCCTATTACAAATTACAAATACAATTATTAAATAAAAAAAAAATGAGCTGACCCTTTCACGCACATACATTATTATTATTATTATATTATAGATTATAGAAAACTCTAACTCGGTTGGGAAAACCACTGTATGTGTCCAGTGTCCACTATACCAGGAAACAATGGATTTTCTCGTGGCTAATACTTGGTGCGAGGATACTTTTATCTTTTCACATAAAATAATATTATTATTCTATTATTTGTTTGGGAAAAATAAAAGTATTTGATGTAAAGATATTTTGATTTTTTTATAAGCTTTTTAGTAATTAAAAAATTAATTGGTGGTATGTTTGTCTTTTTAATTTTAAATGTATAGTAAAAAACCCTATTATATCTCTATTGTCAGCAAAAAAAAAAAACTTGTAGACCAATAAATTTTTTATATTTCATAAACTTTTGAATAATAAAAATACTTCTTTATCCTTGAGATGATAAAATAATTAAGCTATAGATTTAAAAAAAACAAAAAGTTAGCTATGCTCTAAGTATTAATAAAAAAAATCATACATCCAAGCTTATGGCCTAAAACCTGGGTCTTTTTAAAGAAAAGCTCAGACATGTGAGCCTTCAAACATAGACCCATATGCATGGATTTGGGTTTTTTTTTTTTTAAGGGGTAGACGACATGTTACTTGTTGAAACAAACTTATTTTATAAGCAATTTCAACCCAAAAATATATTACAAATACTTTTTATAATATCTATTAACAAGTTGTTTAACCTGAAAATCTAAAAAAACAATCCAAAAGCATGGAATCAAATAAGGTTAGATTTGTCTTCCTCGATTTATATTAATTTTTTTAGGTAATATTGAAATTCTAAATAAACATCATCAAACTCCTCTCATCGTATGGAACTTATAAACTCCAAAATAAACTATTTTAGTAGTCTAAGAAGACAATTTTCTCTTTTAATATCGTAATCTAGTCACATCTCTCTCTCTCTCTCTCTCTCTCTCTCTCTCTCTCTCTCTCTCTCTCTCTCTCTCTCTCTCTCTCTCTCTCTCTCTCTCTCTCCTCTCTCTCTCTCTCTCTCTCTCCTCTCTCTCTCTCTCTCTCTCTCTCTCTCTCTCTCTCTCTCTCTCTCTCTCTGATTAGAGATTGAAAGTAAAAAAATATATATATCAAAATTGAATTGTAAAAAATTAAGAGACCAAATGGGTATAATTTGCAAAAATGAAGGACTAAATTGAACTTTTCTTGAGAACTTTAAATAGACCATCTATTTTTTATGCCTTTTCCACACTAATTATCGTTATTTTCATATTGTTCCTGATTAATAAATTTGAATAAATTATCTGTCAATTTCACCATAAAAGAATACAATTGTCAAAATAAAATAAAATTGAGTACTTGAAAAAAGAGAGAAAAAGTTTAATAAAGAGTGAATAACACACACACACACACATATATATATATAGTCCCAAACCATAGAAGACTTATAATCACATGACATCTCCGAGTAATTCAGAAATGCAATCATTGCTTGCTAATACAAGAAGAAGAAGAAGAAGAAGAAGAAGATTAAAGAAAAGGAACATCAGATCTTCACCAAGACAGTGTACCAAGCGGGGAGTCGAGGCTAGTCAACAACTGTACCAGAGAAGAGAGACCAGATGTGCCCTGTACATGGCCTCGAGAATAGCAAGAGTTGGTATGCCTAATTGCCCATAGATAATAATAATATTCGAGCTCGGAAGTGACTGTGCAGACAGGAAAAGCAGTGAGTGCCGTTGTCAGCTTGTTAAAGATCCAAGCAAAATGATTCCATGAATATAATATAATATGGTGATTGGTGACTGCATTTTCATGCCCAAGTTGAGACACTTTTATGGTTATATTTCACGATTGGATTTGTTTTTGAAGAAATTCCCCTTCTTTCTACGTTGGAAGGCACCCCCAACCTGTGGGCGGATCTGTTAATACCATAGTTGTTTGTTCACCGGGAAAACTTGGGATTTAAAATATGATTGGGGGGCACCGGAACTTGGTTAAATAATTTTTAGTCACTCGATTAACATAATTAAACTAACTTAAATTTTTTTAAGGTCACTCTTTAGATTCATTATTTTAAAATCCGGACTAACGCGATCCGAGATCCAGTGATCTCAAAATCTAGACCGGTTAATGTTAAAGTAAAAAAACACTCTATTAACTCGAGTCTGACCAGATCAAAACCTAATCATTAACCCATTTATTTTTTTTAAGAATTTTTTTTGTTATAATAACTTTGTTTTGATTATTTTTTGAAAAAAAATTTTTAGGGTTAACCTCCTGACCCGAGTTTTTTTCTAGATCGGATTTTAAAATTCTACCCAGATCATGTATGATAACTATGATAAATATTATTCGAAACCTGGACCAGTCCATGTTAAAGTAAAAAAAAAAAAACCTATTAACCTGAGTCTGACAAGGTCAAAACCTAATCATCAACTCATTTATTTTTTTTGTTTGAATAACATCATTTTGATTCATTTTTTTAAAAAAAATTTAGGATTTACCTTCTGACCTGAGTTTTTTTTCTAGATTAATCTTGAATTGGATTTTAAAACTCTTGTCTAGATCAGATCATGTATGATAACTATTATAAATATTGTTTACTTTCTTTTAGCACAAGCAATTATAATAATGAAAGAGGTTAGGAAAAGCAGATAGGAGGATTACTGCATTAAGCTGCTGTTTTTGTATTTTTCTTTTCTTTTCTTTTTATTTATTGATAGGTTTCACATGTCTTCAGAGATAAAATCTCCAAGTTTAATTATCGCTGAAACATTTCTTGCTTCTTATGTATGATTGATTACTCTTTTATTTTTGGTTTGGTAACATATTCTTATTTTTCTTTTTTCAAGTTTACTTTTGAATTTTAAGGAACAAAATGATAGACTCGAGTTGATCCACTGACTCACAAGTTTACCCAACAATCTAACAACTCAAACCCTTTTTAATGTCAGATCTCGTACCCTAAATTGTGTAAGCATGTGCTTAGTATTATGATAACTCGTGTGATTGTAGTTTTTTAACAAAAAAAAATAAAAATTGTGATATGTGCTAACAAAAAATTGTACCAGAAAAACCCTAAAGCTCTGCATGCCATAAAAGAAACTAGCTCTATGATACCTTGAACGATAAGAAAAAACAAACTATGAGGGGTGTAGCTCAACTAGTCAGGTCTTGAGTTTGCTCTTCAAATGTCACTGGTTCGAGTCCTATAAGCTTCGGGGCTACTGGAAGTTTACATTGTCGTTAATTTCAGGATCCGTGAGATTAATTGAAATGTGTGTAAGTTGATCCAGACATCTATGCTAATCTAAACAAAATCAGTTGTATATAATATAGGTGAGAAACAAATTATACATAGTGATGATAATAAAGGCATGGTGATGATAATAAAGGAAGAGCATCACACGAGATAAGAAGGAAGTAAAGGATGAAGGATGGCGTGAGAGGGAGAAAGAGAATCAAGTGCCAAGTTCACTGGCGCAAGAAAGCAGCTGCCCACGGCTAGAAGATAAAGGGACATAGATTTAGATGATGATGTGATGGTGGTTGGTGGCAACGCTGACATTTTCTCAGTGAAAAAGATTTTGCATTTCTTGTCGTTTTAGGCCATCGATAATTGACCGACAAGTAGCTTTCGCTCGTATTAAGATACACTTGTAACCTTTTTTATTGTCTCGAGCAGGAATAAATCAGCTGGTGAGCCTGGCATCACGTGACTTGCCTTTGTCGAAAAACAAAATGAAGGGAATATTTGTTTTTGTGATTGAAAAACAAAAACATTTTTTCAGATTATTTTTTAAATTATTTTTATTTTAAAAAATACTAAATTAATATTTTTTTAGATATTTTTTTATATATTGATATAAAAAATAAAAACAAAATAATTGAGCTTTGAATTTTGTTTTTTACTTTATATAAGGTTATTATATTCTCATTTAATTTTCTTCTTAGTATTATATAAGATTCTTTATAAAAAAAATTGATAAAAATTGTTTTTTTTATAATTTCACCCTTTTATTTTAAGTTGTTTAATAATTGAGTTTCATAATTTTATTTAATTTACTTTTACACGGGGATATTCTGTTATCACAGTCTAATCACATATTTGACGTGCTAACCCGGATGGATTCGAGTTGAGTTTTTTTTTATTGTAATTTTTTTTATTTTATTTACCATCATTATATTTTTTTATTCTTGATATTAAATTATTCGAGTTTATTAAATCCAATCGAGTTAATGACTTATTTGAATTGACCTGCAATATAGCGAAGATCACCTATCCAGCACAAGTTAATAAAATGAAGGGAAAAACAATTTTACCATGATTTAAAATTAAAATTGTTGTTTAAAAACGAGAGGGGCTTGTTTTAGCACATTGAATGAAAATACTAAACGAACATCTGTAAATTTGATGGAATTTTTAACTGTGATTGAAAGTGAATGAATGAAGTGATTATATTTTAGACAAAATCGATAAAATAATAAGTTTTAAAACTCAATTGATAACGGATAACATTAAGTTAATTTCGGCTGATCTGTCAAAATCATAGGGATAATTTTGAAAAAAATAAAATGAAAAGCTCAATTGATTAAATATTTAAGAAAAAAAGGTAAAAAATAGCACTGAATTAAATAAAAACTAAGTGAACTCAAGTCAACTAAATAAACTCACAATGCAAGTCATGCACGTCATCAGATGCAATAAGTTTTTTATATCATAAATTATTTTTCATTTAATTGTATGACGATAAAGCACATGGAAATTTTTTTGCCTGAAACAATTTTTTTAAAGGAAAAAAATTGTGATAATCATTTATAACAAATGATAAAATTATATATTTTTTTAGTTTCGAGCTAGATAAAAAAATAGATCATTGATAATAAAAGATGAATTTGTTTTTTTTTAAATCAAGGAACAGAAAAAGACATTAAATAAAAAAAAACAAAGAAAAACAAATAGTAACTCGAATGCCTCATATTAACTCATTAAACTCGCGATCCAGTTCATTAACTCAATTAGGTTCAATGATTTATCTTATCAATTTTAACCCAAATATAAAATAGAAAAACTTTAAAAATTAAAAAGAAAAAAAAAGGAGCCCAGGCACGTGGGTGTTGGTGGCCCAACGTGCATAGGTATTAAAAAATCATCTCAGCCTGCGTGCCTCGACCTTAATTTTTTTAATTATTATTTTTATTTTTTAAGGAAGCAGATGACTTGTCGCCAGTTTTAATTTTGTTGTTGTTGAAATAAAACAATAGATGATACATCGTTTGTTTTCTATAGAATCCGTGATTGGAGGTTACTAGAAAAATGGGGCATTGATTTTTTTTTGTTTAGAAAATTATTTTCAACCCATTTTGACTGAAAATACTATAAATACCTTGATAAATTTATACGTGGCCTTAAAAAAACCTAAAAAAATTCTCATGTTAGATCTGCCTCCTCCGGCAAGGAGAAAAAAAAAAAACCATCTAGGTAAAACTCTTCTTATAAAATAGAAACCATTGACAACGATTTCAAGTTTTCAATCATCTTTATAACCAAAATCTTCGTCAACGATAATTTTCTCTGTCTTCACGGGAATCCGACGGTCCTCTTTCTTCTCTTAAAAAATAGATTGAAAATTGAGGGAAATGAACTTTGATTGTAAAATTAAAATTATGACAACTAAAGGGATTGATCACCTATAAACTAAAAAACATGAGGGGTCAAAATAAATTTTTTGTATGAAATTTGAAGCCATCACTTATTTAGTTATTTTAACCGGTCATTTTCATTTTGATCCTTTGTTTTTCAATCCAATCATCTCTTTAAAAATATATAATTATGTGCTAATTTGAACTAAAAAAACTTAATTGCACAAAAATAAAGTTTAAGGACTAATAAAAAATAATTTACGAGAGAGTAAACAAAGCATCTCCAACAGATAAAACACCACACGTTCTTAGTTTTTGTCAATGTAATGGGCGAGCAAGGTTTCATCACTCGTAAATGATGGCATCATTTAGAAGAATTAATTTTTTGTCAATAATAATAAAAATTGGCAAATGAACACAAATTATTATTATTATTTTTTGAAAAATAGCACTCACTTTGGTAATTTAGAAGAATTAATGTCCAAAGAACAGAGAGGAAAAGAACACGAGACAAACTAGGAAGCTTCCTTAGCACATGCCTTGTCTTCAGAATCTGTCAGATAAGGAGGGAAACAGGAGCGTGTGAACTCGAAAAAGAAAGTGATGGATCATGGACATGTTCCTCCCTTCTTGGATAAAAATTTACCCTATCAAGCTAAACGACATCGTGTCTTGTCCATCCATTTTCTGCACATCTCTCTTTTCATCCTACCAATAGGGATATGGAAACTGGTCCTCACGTGTTCGATTTTTTTATTTTCATATCACATCTATTATTTACTGGATAATAAATTTAAATATTCATAAATTATTTATCCGTTTAGTTATAGGAATTCAATAAATATATATTATTTAATAAAAAATAAAATAATATTTTTTTATATTTTTACATCTTTTTGATGTACTGATATAAAAAATAATAAAAATATTATTTTAATGCATTTCTAAACAGAAAAACACTTTAAATCCAATCACCATCATAATTTCAAACACACCTTTAGTGTTGACGTGGCATTGCCCATAACATAATCATATTGCCTAGCTCAACTTTATTTGAATATTTTTGTAAATAAATAATTAAAAATTTATAGTACAAAAAATCGATTATCCTCCTACATAATAAGAAAAAAAAAATGGTAAGAAACAACAGAAAATCAAAATATAGAAACAAATAAAGGAAGAAAATGTGGGCTAGTCTGGGCTGGGCTTGAGAAAACCCATCAAACAATTTCAAACCGGACCAGCCGATAGGGCTCGAGAAAAACCTATTTCTTAACGTTAACATATTTTAGGGTTTGGGGGCTTCTTTTAACACTCTATTCTACTGAAAGCTGCCGCTGTTATATAAACAAAAAAATTATTTTCTTAGGGTTTGTGGCCTTGGAGAGATACTAGAGTTGAACAGAGCTGCTACTGCTCAGGAACCATGAAGACCATCCTCTCTTCTGAAACGATGGATATCCCAGATGGGGTTAAGATCAAGATCAATGCCAGAATCATCGAAGTCGAAGGCCCAAGAGGGAAGCTTACAAGGAACTTCAAGCACTTGAATCTTGATTTTCAGTTGATCAAAGACGAGGAAGGGAAGAGAAAGCTCAAGATCGATGCCTGGTTTGCGTCAAGAAAGACCAGTGCTGCTATCAGGACAGCCCTTAGCCATGTTGAGAACTTGATTACTGGGGTTACTAAGGGCTACAGATACAAGATGAGGTTTGTGTATGCTCACTTTCCCATCAATGCCTCCATCACCAACAGCAATGCTGCCATTGAGATCAGGAACTTTCTTGGCGAGAAGAAGGTAAGATTCTTTTACTACTTTCGAGAAACCCATTTGGTCTTTAAGGCTACTGTTACTGTTTGATGCGTGTTACTACTTTCGAGAAACCCATTTTCTTGATGTTGGGTTTAGAAACTGAAAAAAGTGAGTATTTTTTATTTTATTTTATTTTATTTTTTAATTTTAGTGTTCAACTATTGACAATTTAGCTGGTAACTGATGCTGGTAATTGATGGTTTATGAGATTATTCTATTAGGTTTGGTTATTGTTAGCTGATTTTGGTGTTGTATGATAAATATACAGAGAATGCAATTTTATTGGATTGTCAATTTTGATTTTGAGACAAGTAAAGGTAGTGAGATAATGTTGTGAGAGTAATCTAGAGGAAGAATATTCATTTGGTTTTGCTGTAGTTCCGTGTTGAATTTTTGTCAATGGATATGGATATGATATGAGCTGTTGCCAGTCAGCAGTGTTGTGAATTTTGTTCATGTAAAAAAAGAACTGGTTTTACTTTTTGTGGATGATTTTTTTACTGATGGTTCAATTTTGTAATGCTGTTTGTGTTTGGTTACTGAAGGTGAGGAAGGTTGACATGTTGGAAGGCGTGTCTATTGTTCGGTCTGAAAAGGTTAAGGATGAACTCGTCCTAGATGGCAACGACATTGAACTTGTCTCCCGGTCTGCTGCTTTGATTAATCAGGTTCGTGTGTGTGGTGTGCTCGCATTTGTAGCAATACATACCTGAATGTGCACTTTTGTATCTGAATTTACAATTTTGTTTGAAAAACTTAGGAGTACCTTATTTTGTAAATGAATCATGCATGCCCAGCAACTTCCATTTCTCTTTATTTGCTGACCAGGATTTTTCATTCAACAGAAATGTCATGTGAAGAACAAGGATATCCGCAAATTTCTTGATGGGATCTATGTGAGTGAGAAGGGAACTGTAGTTGAGGAAGAGTGAGTCAAGGAGAGGAGCAGTTTTAGTTCTGTTCATCAAGTAGTTCTCTTCATGTTCAATTAATACCCTGGATGCTAAGATGTTTTATCGATGTTTTGTGGAGTTGTCATTTTATAAAATTTTGATTGTTCTGCCTATGTTTTCAATATTTATTGTGCCATGGGATTGCTCTTTTATTCTTTTTTTGGCTACCAGCACTGATGCTACTATTCCCAGAGCTTGAACATTGCTGGATATTTTGGAATGATAACACCAAACTAGACGACCAAGTCACCAATATTTTGATTGTTCTGCCTATGTTTTCAATATTTAGTATTTAGTGTGCCATCTCTTTTACTCTTTTTTTGGCTACCAGCACTGATGCTACTATTTCCAGAGCTTGAATATTGCTGGATATTTTGGAATGATAACACCTAACTAGATGACCAAGTCACCAAAATTTTGATTGTTCTGCCTATGTTTTCAGTATTTAGTGTGCCATGGGATTGCTCTTTTATTCTTTTTTTGGCTACCAGCACGCTACTATTCCCAGAGCTTGAACATTGCTGGATATTTTGGAACGATAACACCAAACTAGACGACCAAGTCACCAAGTAGCTTTGGTTTTCTTGCTGTAGACTTGAAATGTGAAGAAAGTAGATTTGTATATGTTTACTTGTGGTGTGTTTCCTTCAAGATTCTCTGTCAATGATTTATCATTGTGCCTCATGTTGGCATGAGAGGATGTTTTAGATTACTATTGGTGGATCAGAATAAAAAATAGAAGAAATTCTTCGATTCCTGCACCAAATATCCGGATCTAGTGGGTAACAGCAGGCTTTATGCTAGAAAGGTGTTCCATTACCAAAAGAAACACTAAACAGAAATGAGAAAGTGATCAGACCTAAATCAAAAGAAAGGTAAACGTCTAACATTTATCAAGAAACATCAACCCAGCAAAAGAAAACATCTTTTAAATTACTACTACAGTTTCTCTATACTGCACTTTGTGTCAAATTTTGCAAAATCTTTATAGGGTGAGATGGAAGCTTTTTCTGGCTGCTGAAATCATTTTTCTTTAGAAAGAAAGAGAGAGAGATCTGGAAAATCCAGTCCTATAAAAGATATGAAAAATCTAAATGGTAGGATGGATGCTGTAGTTTGGAGATCATTCTATGGTGGACTAAAGATCCTTGGAATAGTCATAACTGCTGGAGGATCCATGCTGCTTAGCTTCTACCGAAGACCTCCAATGAGACACCCTCACCCGCCAAGTCCTTCTGGCAGCAGTGAAGGAACATTCTTTATAAATGAATTGGAGGATAGAACGAGATTGATATTAGGACCTGTTCTAATGTTCCTTTCTGCCATGGCTTGGTCAACATGGCTTGCGTTCAATCAAAATTTCTGGAGCTTTATCCAGCCAGGTCACGCCTCTCCGCTCTAAAGTGTCTCATCGGTTCTGTGCAATCCACTATTATAGCAGCAGCCTTGGAGCGAGAACGTAACTCATGGAAGATAAGATGGGATATTCATCTTGCTTCCCTTGCATATTGTATAAGCTTCAGCTTTCCACAGACTAATTACTGCCATTACCATCTCACCATCATTCATATTTATATCCTCCTTTTGTAGTTCGTATTCAATTTGTAACTTGCTTGAACGAAATGTAGGGTGTATTTGTATCTGGGACTGCATATAGACTCCAAATTTGGTGTATAGAGAAGGAATGGCCTTTTTACGTTTCCATGTTTTCTCCACTTGCATTGCTTTTAACTGCCATCTTCTCGGCATTTGTCTGGGCTGAACGATTGAACTGAGGAAGGTTTGTTGCTTTCAAGTGAAAGAGACAAATAGCAATTATAACCACGGCTAGGTTTTTCTTATGGTGCACCCTTCTTACTTTGTTTCTTATGTTTATTGTGTTCTTCCACAGTAAATTGGGAGGTATTCTGGTTGTTGGTCTTTATGGTTTCCTGTGGGGAAGAAGCAAGGCTGAGAAACAAGAAATACATAATGGTGAATCTCCAGCCGAGAAATCTCCAGATATTGAAAAAAACTGACTGTTTTCTGTGCTTGCGTGTTTCTCTCAAATATGAAGTAGTGTGGCAAGTTAAATCTAGTAAATTGCTCAGACTGACAATAAATTTCCTTTTCTTTTCCTTTGCTGTCAAATTCTCTCCTAACCTCTAATGTCCAATTTTTCCCTTTATTCTTTTTTTTTTTCTGATAAAAATATTCTGCAGCATGACATTGACCAGTCCATTGCAAAGATGGAAGGGAATTGGATGCGCTAAACTCAAGTATTTATTAACCAACATTTTGTTCCCACAAACGAATCATCATCGTTCACGAATTTTGTTTTCCTAATAGGAATTGTTGTTATGTTGTCGCCATTCATGTGAAATGACAGCTCTCCCATTCCAAGGAGGCTGGGGAGAGTGAAAAAGAAGCTGCACCGAAAGTGAGCTGGAAGAAGCTTGAATGGCGGCACTTTTTTTTTTTTAATGGAAATACAGGGTATCTTAGATTAGCCTTCACGCACCAAACTAATAAGTCCTTGCGGTTCAAAAACAGTTTTTACATGGTGCTTTGCACCCTGCGGCTCGTGGCCTTAAGAGTTTTTTTGTTGGCAGGATCAGGAGTCGAACTTGAGACCTGGCGGGAGCAAACCCCCAAGCCCCATCTAATATCCACTAGCTAGACCAACACCTTGAGGTTCTTAAATGGCGGCAACATCTCTGGTAAAAAATGATTGGCATGTTTGGCAACCACCAATATTGAAGAATGAGCTAGAATGGTTATCCATTGAAGCCTATAAATAGAACCAAACAAAGAGAGCAATTTAGAAGAGCCAAGAGCTAAATTGTGTGGAGAAAAGAGAGGTAAGGAGAGCTTCCAGAGGGCAAGAGCAGTGGCTGCAACTATAGCATTAAAAATTGACCAACACACTATCAACCCATACTTTCTAGAAGTGGGTGTCTGCCATTGTTAAAGAAGAAGGCAACCATGAATATTGAAAAATGCAGTAGCCATTAATGAAAGAGGTGCAATAATAGTTGAAAAGAAGAATTTAGTAAAAGGGTAATATAATCAATGATGTTTTTTAGTGTTATGTTTTTCTATATATATATATATATAAATAGGCATGTAGTTTGAGTGTTTAGATGTGTGGAGTGATCAGGAGAATAAAGAGAGAGAGAGAGAAAGAGAGTTGTAATCTTGTGTATTGTTTGAAAGAACTCTGAGCTTAGTGTTTGTTTATGGACATTTATCTCTTGGGATATTATTTTTGTGTGTATTAATGTTTTTTCACGATGTTCCTCTTAAAACATTAAAGAGATCAGATCAGATCAGTTTTTGTTTTTTCTTTGTTAGACTTTGTGGCAAAAACTATTAGAGTTGTAAGAAAGTTAATATGTGAATAATAGTTGTTAAAGTTTTAGATTTGGGACCTGCAGAATAAAATGCTTGAATGCTTGATGGTAATTGGTGAATTAGTGGGAAGTTAATGGAAATACAAATAGGCTAAGTAAGTAAAATCCTGGGAATAGTACAAAACTATTATTTTTGCACAGTTTAGTGTTCTTGTTTGCTCAATATAGAGTTCTGTGTACGTGAATGATGCATACTAAGTCACTAAATATGCTTTCATTCTCTGATTTTGTCTCTTTCTCGCAGAGAAATTTCATGTCAAGAACAAGGATATCCAAAATTTCTAGATGAAGGGCACCGTTGTTGAGGAAGGATGATGCGACCTAAACTATTTAAACTAGGAATCAAATGAAACAAGAATGCAGAAATCATGAAAAGGGATTAAGGAACCTTAAAATTATTGTATATTCTTAATTTTTTTTTTGAAGAAACAGAACCTTTTGGGCTTCTCGCGTAGAAATTTCTGGAAAAATTTAAATAAAAAATTAAACAAGGTCATTTGACATGTCTATATTTCGTTTTAAATTTTAACCTGTCGTTCTTGTTCGTAAACGAGGCATTTCACATTATCTAAGTGCAATGAATCCACCTTCGACTATTTACATCCTTCAGAACCTCCTGCATCGATCAAATCAATTATCAAGGAGCCATTCCAGTTGCATCAACATTTTGCTGTGATGATGAGGGTTAGAGGTTAGACATGAGTGAATGCTTTTTTTTTTTTTTCAATTTTTGAAGAACCCTATTTGACAACATATTATAGACTGTTTTCGATGAAAGCTCAGGCAGTTGGGTTGTAATTGTTGAGAAAATAGGCAATACTCTACTTAGCAGTGTCTTTGGCGTTGGCAGCTTGAGATTCTCTGTTGGACTCTTGTTTTCTTTTGAAATGACAGGTGTAAGTTCTCTCATGATTCTTGTTATTCCATTTCCCAAATTGTCATACACGATAGCTGGTTAAGAGGATCATATTGTTTTTGAGCCACTGGTTTCCCAAATTGTCATACATGACAGGTGTAAGTTCTCTCATGACTCGGTGGCATGTCGTGATAGAGTTGGCAAAAGTTATCTTGGGAGCTAAAAAAGTTAGATATTGGTGTCAAAAATCAGTCAAGAACCCTTAAAACTATAGTTGTCAAAAATCACTCAAGGTTTCCTGGTGTTCTGATGATTTTGGGGCTGATCTTAGATTCTCAGTGCATGCCTAGTGCAATCGCCACTTTCGAGTTTACACCTGGTTAGAGTTAATGCACTGTTTTGAGGCTGATGTCTCTGCTATATCCGATCCTCCGTTCAACCTTCTCCTTTCCAGGCTTGTTATAGGAAGGTAGTGGTGCTGGTGATTGGCTAGGAACCCTTGTTGGAACATGATGTTTGTAGAGCCAGTCGAGTTATGCAAGGATTGACCTCGATGCCTCCAAGCCTTTGCTCTTTTAAGGATTGGTGGGCAAAGGGTTGGCTTGTTGTCTTCTAATGTTCTTTGCCTGTTTTTGCCTTCATGTTGACTATCTATAATCCAATGAAACCTGCCCTACGAATGCATCTTGCTTCACCAGGCAGCAAAATTGATGGATAGTGGTGATATAAACTTTCAACTGAAGGTGTTTCAACAGAAACGACAATTGCAAGGATCTTCAGTCGACGGCAAAATGATCTCCATTTTGCAGTCTCTCTTTCCTAAATCTTGCAATCCATGTCAGACTCGTCAGCACAGATCCTTGACCACTTCCAATGCCCAATCAAACAATAGGAGGAGGTATACATGCACCCAGAAGCCTTCATGGCTGGGTCTATTCTAATAATAGGAAGAACAGCCCGTTCCTGTCAGCCATTAATGGCAAAATCCTACGGGCTCTGCCGGATTTCCTTGCCGCTGAGGTTCTTTTTCTCAATGTATTTAAGTGTGTGGTGGTTAGCCGGTAGCCATCACAGCCCATTAATTCTTCTTGCCGTAAATCAGAAGGCAAACATAATTAACATTGGCCGTGTTCCATCTGGCACGAAACAGGCCTCATTGGCTAAAACATTTACGGGGCAGACCAGAAAGCGCTTCAAAGTTCAATCATTAACAACATCTGTTTTCCTCGAGGCTGAGCCACGCTAAAACCAGCAGCTCATGCGATCGATCATGGGGTAATATACAGAACTTCGAACTCCTGACGACTTATTCTTGAAACTTGCTCTATAGAGAGAAAATCTAATTACTGCTCAAACGTCCGACTTTCAAAGAATTAATTGAACCACCAAACTCGTCATGGATTAGTAGCATAAGAGATGACACGCTAAATTATTGTACTTTCTATGGCTGCCAACAAACAGATGACTTGCCAACATGGGCATGGCATGGTTCTTCAATACGAAAGGCTCAAGGCCATACCCTTCTGAAAATTTGTCTTCAGTACACAATTGAGTTGAATAATAATTAGATGAACTCCATTCCACCTGGTACTGTGCAGTTGCCTTTGGAGCAAGGCAATTCCATTGTTATTTCCTTTCCCTGATAAATTCCTTGATGGGTATACAACAGTACAATTGTACATGTATTTGTGTCGCACCACCTTCATGCCTTGAATTGACTTGTAGTACTGGTAGGCTAATTTAAACTCTCGTCAATTTCAATGCCTCCATACCACAGAATCTGAAGACTACTCCAAATTAAATTCTTGGTACACCTACCAAAGATTGATGTATATAGGGCCTTAGTAATTGTTATAATATTGTTGGGTTTGGTTTGCTTTCTGCAGGGAAAGGTTATAACCTAACTTGGTTCAACCCGTAAGTCAACTCAACAACCAGCTCATCTAGAGCTTCATCAAAGTCGAGCCAGTGAAAAAACTGAGTTTTTTTTCAAATAATGTTGTTTCAATTTTTTTTTTTAAAAATACATGAGTTAACCTAGCTTAATTCATTGACTCGATTTTCTAACTATGATATATAACCTGATATATCGTATTATTAGTGCCATATATTAATTATTAATGCCATATATTACCCTGATTAGTTCAACTACCCTAGCCATCTGTTGTTTTCTATCGTTAACCTTATCAGGATTCATTTAAGAGGTGACCATGTGGAGCTTACATCAACCCTAGTAAATGTTATTTGTTCGGACATGTTTATGATCGAACCCTATGTTGTGAGATCATAGTTAGGCTCTATCGATCCTAGTAGCATTCAAATTTGTAAATTGCCTACGGGAGCTTGTAGAGTTTGACATCACCATTAATTAAGCAACAAGATTTTATTGATGATCATGTATAGATAATCCTAGATTGGTGTTCATATTTTTTTTAATGTAAAAAAAGTTGTTCAAACGTTGTTATTGTATTTTAAAGAAGTAAAAAAAAATTATGACTTAAGTTATAGATTTGTTGGGTCTAATAAGTTGATTTTATTTACTAATAAAAAAAAGGACATTAAATGAACCAAATTAAAAAAAAATGATTATGATGACATGCACTTGTTAAAAGGAAAAAAAATAATCATAAAACTTAATTTTTAGACAATCAATACTAAATGATGATTTTTTTTAAAAGTAAAGAAAATAACAAAAAAAAAAAAAAACCTTGGGTCAACCAAAATTAGCATGCTAAACTTGCCCAAATCGTGAGGCTGAAATAACACCTTTGAAAGCAAATAAAAAAAATTTATGAAGTTGAGTTCCAAACAAATCTAATATAAAAGGATGAAATTGAAGAAAAAAATCAATAATAAAAAAAAAACACTAGTAAACCTAGGTATACCCTCCAAACTCGCGACCCAGACTATCCGAACATGATAGCCTAATAAAAAGTGAAACGAGAAAATTATGAAGTTCAATTCTAAAATAAATTTTATGTTGAAGGGTGAAATAAAAAAAAATTATTTTTCTTTAAAAAACCACCCCTAAAAAAAGACCTAATTCAACTCGGGCAAACCCATTAAACTCGTGATTTATGTCATGAGATCAGGATAGTCTCATATAAAAGAAACCAAAGAAAATCATGAAGCCAAATCTCTAACAAACTCAATGTTAATAGATTAAATTGAAAAATAAAATCAGCACATAAAAAAAGATGTTAACCCGGGTTAACTTTTCAAACTCATGACCTATGTCATGAGAACAAAATTACCATATTAAATAAAATCATGAAACTTAATTCTTAACCAACCCATGTTAAAGGATTAACTTGAAAAAAATATTCATTAAAAAAAAAAACTACCAAAAAAAGAAATAAAAAGAAAAAGGACCCAATCTAAATAAAAACAAAATGAGAGGATAACTTTGAATTTTTGATAGAACAATGCGAAGTCTGAGGAGGGGAGAGAGAAAAGAGGAAGGAGAAGAAATAGAAAAAAAGATAAATGACCCTTCATGCACAACCAATCGCCATACGCACTGCTGGAAAGTTTTCCCCGAGACACATTGAATGCCACTAAAGATGGCGATATTTTGACGCTGGAGGAAGCCGCACGCGCCTCTAGAGCGAGCAACTTCCTATACACATTGATACGTGTAATGCCTACGCTAGCTCATTTGCCGCTGCCTATCAATCCCAGTCCCTCTAGCTTTTTTCAGTTTCAAATTTGGTTCCTCAAGTTTTAATTGTTTTAGATAAATAAAATATTTTTTTTAAAAAACAAGTATCAACCAAGCATCAAAGGTTTTCCTTGACATTATGAAATCCTCATATCTAGGTAACCAAAAAACATTGTTAAGTCCAATCCCCAAACAATTACATTTTAAAGGATCAAATTGAAAAAAAATAAAAATTGAGTGACCAATAAAATCTAGGGCTGATTTTTTCCTTGCCTATGCACTTTAGTCCCTGAATCTTTCAAGAAAAAACGGTTGAATATTTGTTTATTGTTCAAATTCATTTCTCATAGCTTCAATTGTTTTAAATCAATATAATTTCATTTAATTTTTCCAAATCGAGCATTGTTTTTTTCCTGACATCTTGAGAACCCTACTTGAAGCCAACCAAAACAAAATATCAAGTCCAATATCAATCCGACCCAATTTAAAAAAATGAAATTGAAGAGCAAAAAAACTTGGGCGACTGAAAAAAAGGAACGTACATTATTATAATCCATAATATTTTTGTTCCTGAATTAACAATATTTTTCATTAGAGTTTTGAATTTTTTTTAACTTGTAATTGTGATTATAATAGTAATAGTATAGAACATTGATTTGAGTAGTGTTTTTTTTTTTTTTTTTTTTTGAGGAAGAGATCATTAATGATAAAGGGTATGCTTTAAATGTGTAAAAAATTAGGTGAGATGTAAAAGCTTTGAAGAAAAAAGCAAATCACAAGGACCCCTCGTTGAACCATTTTGATAAGGCAGAACAACAATTTTCACATAGTAGAAAACTGTAAAAACCGAAACTTGGGGGAGAGCTTATGAATTATTTTCTACCACAAACATTTCGGATTTGAATATATATATATATATATATATATATATATATATATATATATATATATATGAAAAATAAATAAATTATATTATAAATGCATTACTTTGACAATAAATAATTTATTTGGTTATGTTTGATTAATGTAGGCAGAAGTGACAAATATAATTAAAAGTTACCAAATACTTAATTAAATAAAGATTAATTGTTTCAATATTTTAATATATGAAAACTGGCTGGGGAATATCCGATCGTCAGAAAAAGTTGTGGAATCCCTTGATGCCTATAAATTCACTTCAGTCTGAACTTCCACGCAATCTTTCTCTTTCTCACTCTGTGGAGCTGATAAACCTATCGCAGGACACGAGCATAACCGGCAAGAACCAAGAATCGCACATTACAAAAAACACAAGAAAGTTTTCAAGTCCCAAAATGAGACCAGCACCATTAGAAACAACAGCAGCAGCAGACATCAGCCATCTATCCCCACCACCACCACTCCCTTCTAGACCTCCATCATGTGACCCTCAAGTTCACAGCTGCAAATGGTGGCCTTACTCAAACTCAAATGATGCTGGAGCCAACACAGCTACGATCCTCATGATTCTCCTCTGTGCACTCATTTGTGCACTGGCTTTTAATACAGCCATTCGTTGGTTCTTGCGAAGCGACAATGATAGCTCATCGGACCACCTTCGCGAACTCGAGGAGCAGAGGAAACCCAACAAGGAGTCAGACATGGCATTACTAGTACTGGCTACAACACAGGTGTATTATGCTGGAATGAAGCTTGCTGGGGCGGAGGCTGATTGCGCAATTTGCTTGTCAGAATTCGTGGAAGGCGAGGGGATTCGGGTGTTAGGGAGATGTAACCATGGATTCCATGTCCACTGTGTAGAAAAGTGGTTGGCTAGTCATTCTTCCTGTCCTACTTGCCGCTGTAGTTGTCTTGCTTCCTCCCTTTCCTCACCAGAACCTGCCAATTGCTGCGCAAGGAATGGCCTCGACAACAACTCTTCTCAATCAGCAGAACCTCAAAGAGCTCCAGCCAATCTCAGTGCTAATGAAAACATACCCGTGTAGCTAGTTTTTGCAAGTTTTTTGTTTTAATAAAACTTTCATATTTTTAAGCCCTTCAACCACATGGACCTCTCCCCTTGAGAGGTCTTGGCTTCAAGCCTCTCTGCGAATACAGAAACGTTGAGATACTTATATTTAATAAAACTCGTATATTTTTAAATCCTTCAACGACGTTGTCCCTTTTGGTTTCAAGCAAGCAACGCCAGTTGTTCTCCTAGGTATTGAATGTGTTTTGGCTAATGATAAGACTCTCGCCCTTTTGTTCTCTGTTGCTGAACCGAAGAGAAGCTTGCGTTCAACTCACTACAAACAAAGAATTATCCTTTTATTGCAAATGGGTATCGAATATGTGCCACTTCTTTCCTTGATCATGATTTATTTCAAAGGCATCAATGCAAATGTGTAGTTCTTTCCTCAGGCATCGCTTGGCCGCAAAACTGATGGCAACTCCTCGCCCTACTTCAGCTGCATTTCTCTGGGAATTCTAGAATCCACCGAGGAGAATGTGCCGGGCGTATCTCAACAAGTTCACTGTCTGCACAAAAATCGTGGGTCATTTACCAGCACCGGAAAGGGCTTCCGTATCAACGCAGCATAGAGTCAACACAAACTATTAGAGCGTGTTTGGCAGTGTGGTTGCGGGTACTTTTCAAATAACTTTTTGTGCTAAAATACATGCCAATGATATTTTTTTATTTTTTAAAAATTATTTTTGACATCAGCACATCAAAACGATTTAAAACATACAAATCATATTAAATTTTAGTAAAAATAATAAAAAAAAAAATTTAAAATTTTTGTAAACACAGTCGCAGCCGCGTTCCCAAACGTAGCCGCGATCTAAAAGAATAAGGCTCCTCACCTCAATCATTCCACTGCTATTATCACAAACAGTAGGCAGAATTTCCTCAGAGCTGCCATGGTTGATATTATCCTCCAATTTAAACAATATCATTTATTCTACTATCTTTTCTTATATAATTCTATAAATTAAATGCAGGAATTTTTTTTTCTTACACATAGCTTTATGTTAATGGATTTAAATTTTAATTCAATTATTGAATGAGGGCTGAAATTTTTCTGAGAGATGTTAGAGAAATTATTTTTTGGGATTAATTTGACATGTTTTTCAAGTTGGTTTAAATTTTTTTTTATTTGTTTAAAACTCTTTTATTGTTTTTTTGAGTTTTATTTAAGATTATAAAGCATGTCTTAAGAGTCAAAACAACCTATGATCCACATTACTTAACTTTTTTTTTGCTTGTTCCATTGAACGAATCACATATTCAAAAAGATAATATCAGCAAGAATCCATATGCACGACCTTATGATTTAGGATGCATATTTAGCGAGTTAATCTAGATTGACTCGCTCTTTAATATTTAAATTACATGTTTATAATGTTAGTTCGAGTTAATTCATCATACTGATTTTTTTATTTTTTTTTTATCATATTCCATCTTTCTATATTTAATTAACTAAAAATTGAACATAATTATTTTTCTACTCTTGAATAAAGGTTTTTTCTTTGTTTACTGTGATCATTTTATTTTTTAAAATATTTGTGTTTATTTGCTATCGTTCCCTCTTGTTTGTTCATTTAATTCAAATAAAATTAATTTATTTAATTGTTCGGGACTATAACTCGAGTTATTGAGTTTTTTTTTTTAAACACGATGCGACACCTAAATATTTTACAAGGTGTAGTGGAGAACTATAATCCAACTATCAACAGAAAAAGAAGCAGAATATATCAAAAGTAAAGCATCTGATCAGTTCTTGAATATAGCTAAGAAGCATGATAGACAACTCACGAAACAAACCTTTTTTTTTTGAAAAAAAAAAGAAAAAGAAAAAACATACCTTAAGAGAATGTGCTCGTTTTTGTTTAAGAAGTAAAAAGAGCACTAGCTAGGTAAGGAGAGGAGACAGTGGAAGTAAAAAGAGCATTCTTGTTTCTTTATGTCTTCAATCCCATCGGTAAAACGTGAAGCTCATACATTTAATGCCGGGAAAGGAAAGAGAGAAGGGGATAGAGAACGGTTGGTTGTTGATTTTTCACTTTAAAGCGTGGTGCTGGCTCGTTAACTGGGTGGTCAGGCAGCCCACCTTACCTGCCTGGTCTGGTTAACGAGCAAGTAAATACACAGGCCTCTGCAAGATCAGGCCTTGCCGTATTCACACAAACCGCCATCTTCTCCATCTTCCCCTCTCCCTTTGTGGACACATAGATATACCACCTCACCTCTCTGGTCGAAAACCAACCTGAGGGCCTAATTTTTGTGTGTTTATTTAAATACTACAAATCGTTATAAGTTGTAAGAATCAAAGATTCTCACCTTGGTGAATCTGAAAAAAGGAGAAGCTATTTTTAACAAAGTTCTGTACACCGATATGATGACTTGCATTTGATTTCTTTCCCATTTCCGCAATCTTCAAAGAAGGTGCATGCAAGCTATCTGAGGGTGGAAGGCTTCTGGGATTTCATTATTCATTAAATGAAAATTTTATTCTGTAATAAAAGAGAGCTTATTTACTCAAATCAGGTGAGCTAATCACTGATTCACAGTGCACGAGCCATGACCATGCTAATAAAATCTCAGGAACGAGGGAACATCCGTGCATTTCATTCCATTTCGTCTAGTATACATGGAGCAGGAAAAGACTGAATGAGTGTAGTGATCAAACACATTAATGCTATTTATGGGCCGATGACTTGGAGAAGATAAAAGGCAATCTACACTGTGAATAATTTTTTATTTCATTTCATATTGTGACTACGAAGGTGAGAAAGAGAACAAAACCAAACCAAACAGGTCAATACTACACGGTCTCACACTCCAAAACCATAATGATAAATAAGGAATGGGAAAGGGGGGGGGGGGGGGGGGGGGGGGGCAACATGCTAGAAGCACTTCCTATGAACAATGGAGGGTCCTGATTCATCATACTCTCCCTTTGATATCCACATCTGCATATGACAGAACCGAAACAAATAAAAAATTGAATTCTAAAATCCATTGCCTGAATTAAAATGCTGAATGCCAAATAAATATAGGCAGAAAGTATGTGGAAACTTCAGAACAGCGTAAAATAATTAATCCAGTAAATGTTATGACTTGGATTTCTAATTTTTCTGTTTTGTTTTTGTACCAATTACCAGTGCCAATTGTCTTGTGAGTGTTATGTGTTTCTCAATTAATGGAAGTTAACATTTTCAAATACAGAAATAAAAAGAAGAAATTAAACATAGAATAGAATCCTCACGGGAGATGTACGATGGATACCTGTTGGAAAGTGCTGAGAGAAGCCAGTATAGACCCTCCAATCCAGACACTGTATTTTCTCTCAGGAGGTGCAACCACCTTGATTTTCATGCTACTTGGAGCAAGAGCTGTGATCTCCTTACTCATTCTATCAGCTATTCCTGGAAACATGGTAGATCCACCACTGAGCACTATGTTACCATACAAGTCTTTCCTGATATCAACATCACACTTCATGATTGAACTATAAGTGGTTTCGTGAATTCCAGGTGCTTCCATCCCGATGAGTGATGGTTGAAATAGGACCTCAGGGCAACGGAAACGCTCTGCACCGATGGTGATAACCTGGCCATCAGGTAGCTCATAGCTCTTCTCAATTGAAGAGCTACTTTTAGCAGTTTCAAGCTCCTGCTCATAATCAAGAGCCACATATGCAAGCTTCTCCTTAATGTCTCTTACAATTTCCCGTTCAGCAGTTGTGGTGAATGAGTACCCTCTCTCTGTAAGGATCTTCATCAAGGCATCTGTTAAATCCCTTCCAGCAAGATCAAGCCTAAGGATTGCATGAGGAAGTGCATAACCTTCATAGACGGGGACTGTGTGACTAACTCCATCACCAGAATCCAGCACAATACCTGAAAAGTACACCACAAAAAGAAAGTTACAGACAAATTTGAAGAGCATCAAACTTTTCTTTGTGATTGAAAACAGAGAAGGGTTCTCAAAGATACATGTATCTCCTTCACACCTGTAGTACGTCCACTAGCATATAAGGAGAGCACCGCCTGGATAGCAACATACATGGCAGGGACATTAAAGGTTTCAAACATAATCTGTGTCATTTTTTCCCTGTTGGCCTTAGGGTTCAGGGGAGCTTCAGTAAGTAGCACAGGATGCTCTTCAGGAGCCACACGAAGCTCATTGTAGAAAGTGTGATGCCAAATCTTTTCCATATCATCCCAGTTGCTAACAATCCCATGCTCGATAGGGTACTTTAACGTGAGAATACCTCTTTTTGACTGGGCCTCATCCCCAACATAGGCATCTTTCTGCCCCATTCCAACAATACTTGGGAAGACTGCCCTTGGAGAATCATCTCCAGCAAAACCTGCCTATTGAAGAAGCAAACACTTCAAAGTTATATGCATGTTCAAGTGAACTAAAAAAGGCTCTCACAACACTGTGGCCCAAAAGGAACACAAACTGTTAAAAGACAACCACACTCACCTTAATCATTACAGTGCCATTATCGCATACAAGAGCTTGGATTTCCTCATCATCAGCCATGGTTTATACTGATCCTGCAAGTCGAGTAGTACCATCTAGTCAAGGCAGAGAACCATAGCAAGGTACAATAGCATTTGGAAAAATAATCATAAATTCACCATGCAACAGAAAAGATTGGTATTTGGAAAGACAAGATTATTGTACTTCAACAATGAGAAAAGAACTGTTTACATCTTGGAGAAACAAACTTGAACGAAGTGTTATGTACTTTCGTTGAAAGTAAACTTAAGCAAGACAAAGTGTAAGCCAGCAATACAACAATTTAATTCTTTATTTGTGGCAATACCAAAACAAAGGCTAGTGCTCCCTACACCACCTCAAATGTTAACACAATCCAATGTTAGCTTATGGGCATAATAGGTGGTGTTTGGTGCTAGGCTATGAAAAAGAAGGATGAATTATTACTGGAGTAATTATTACAATAGCAATTTTTAAGGCTGGCAAAATTGGTTTGTAAGAATGTTTGGTGTTCTAATAAATTGAAGGGTTAAAAGTTAGTGGAAAAATAAAAAAAATATTTGGTGACAAGGGTAAAATTTAACCACCATAAATCCCCTACCAAACACCCCCTAAAGATCACATCAGTTATACCAATCACCCAATTTTCTTGCACACAACACAAATCAAGTGTGCAAATGCTTGCGTTCAGAAAATCTCGTATCCAGAATCAAGGTAAACGTTTGTCTTAGAATCCATATACAAAAACAAGAAGTCCAAATTCAAGACCCCTAATAAAGTTTTAGTGCAATTTCTATAGCAAATTACATGTCTTGAACGTAAAAAATATCTTCATTGATTATTGTACTTCAACAATAAGAGCAGACTTGTCCACATTATCAAGAAACAAGCTTTGAAAAAAATGTCAAATACTTCAACTGACGACAATTTGATTCCCTGTTCATTGCAATCCTGAGAGAAAGGCCAACGATTGCTACACCATATTAATGGTTAACGAAATCGCCTATCAGCTAAATGAGCACAAAATAGAACATGCCAGTCATATCAATCACTCATTTTTATAGCATGCAGCGCAAACCACAAATGCAAATACTCATGATCAACAAATCCCAAATCCACAGCCCAGGTAAACATATGTCCTAGCAGAAAACAAGAAGTCCATGTCCAAAAACCCGGCAAATAAGCACTACGCTAACTGACAGTTGCAGTTAAGAGTCCTAGTACTGTTTCTACCGCCCAAAGCACAAGTCTTGAACATGAAACACACACAAAGCATACATCGAATGTTCCTGTTTCCAATAATCAACAATTGATATTATAAATTTAAGCACAAAATGATCCAAGTAATAGATCCAATCATTGATAATAAAGACTATAAAGCAACAGAAATCAAATAATAAAAGAAATTCAGAGCACAAAACACTAAAATCCACAAGTAAAAAGCACTGATACTGGCAAGAAAGAATCAAAACTAAAAGCAAGCAAGCAAACCCAATTCTTGAATAAAGCAAGGAAACGCTATAAACAATTCAAGAAACAAACTTTCCTTAAAGAAACAACGTACCCTGAGATTCTGATGAAATAGAAAACCAAAACTGAGAGCAAAAAAGGAAGAAACCCAAGTTTCTTCTGTTGTATGCTCACAGTGAATGAGTTGTCTAGAGAATGTGCTTGCTTTTATTTAAGAAGTGAAAGAAAACAAGAAAAAGCTGGAATTTTTGGACTCATGAGATTGAAGTGAAGTGGGGAGGGGAGGGTCACTTTCTTTTCTTCCTTTCTTCAATGCCACGGGAAGAAGTGACTGAAGAGAAACAATGCTAAAAGCAAAAGCAAAAAGAGAAAGAGGAGAGGGAACAGGATTGTGCCACTGGACTGACAGTGTGGCAAGTGGAGGATTTGCTTGCTTGCTTGCTTGCCTTCCTTCCTTTACTTTGGACAGTATCTCCAGTGATGCTTTTCGTTTTCTTTCATTTTCTTTAGTTTTTCCAACAGATTTTTTCTTCTTTATTTTTTAAAGTAAATTACAAAAGAAGTTAATGTGATTTTAACCTTAAGGTGTTCTTATAAAACCCGAATTGAGAATCAATTCAAGACAAAATTATGCTCATTGGAACTCACAACGCACCATCTCTTTCTGTGATTTTATGCTCCATCAGGATGGATGCTTCTTATACCCTGTATCTCTTGTGTTTGTTCAATGTATTAGACCTTTTCTAATATACCGCACTCTGATCCTCTCCCCCTTGTTGGAAGATTTTTGACATCACCTTGTTTCTTGATTTTCTTGAACATGTCTAATAAAGTTGGAAGTTTTAGAAACATACTTCTAGTTGTGCCTTTATGTGCGGTATGTGTAAGTTTTGAAAGCTTGTTTGCTTGAGGACAGACTGATCTTTCAATATTACCACCTGTGATGGCATAGCATGCTTGTCTCACGCTATAAGATAATGCTTTATGCCTGATTGTTCTGCTACTATAAAGTCGGGATGAAGAAATCAGTTCATTTTCTCGTATTGCTCTGCAGCGGGTTAGATATTTTTTTTTTATCAAACTTGAAAAAATGTTAAGAGCGCGGGGAATTATTTAGAAGTATCATCGAGATGGATAAAATAGATTAATTTTAAAACCTCCTGTTCCTTTTTTTTTTCTAGCTTGAATTTTTAATTAAATCATATGAAAACTGACCAAACATAAATACGTTGATTTAATGGTACAAAAATACTCTAGCTTTTTAAAAAAATTCAAGAAAATAAGTTTTTAATAAAATATTGAGACAAAGCGTCATCCCATGACACAGGTAATGGACTCGTTGAACAACTTTGCATTAAAAAAAGATATCATTCTTTTGTCGGGCTAAGTTACTGGTTGAAAGTTGGATCCTAATCTGATTTTCAGATTTTCTACACCTATTAATCTCCTCTTTCTATTTTCTGCTTCATAAGAGGACGCTAATGTTAATGAGTTTAACAGCAGAATTCTCTTGAAGATGATGCTTAAATGAATGAGATGGGAGGGTATGCTAAAGCTGCTCTGCTGCCATGCTGTTTCCAGCAACAAGTTTCTGCTTTGCATTTTACCTGTAGAACCACAATCCGGCCAATCAGAAGGTTCCAAAAACTGAATCTGCACACCAAGAACCCTTTAATGAAGAGGAAAAAGCAACACAAGTAAGACCCAGAAATGACCATCACTGAGTTATGAGGAACTTGCCGTCTGCTCATTTTCTCTAATCTCTTCTCTTCATGCACGCTCGAAAAGGTTTGTGTTCTGAATTTGGATAATGGACCATCAACAATGGATTAGCCCAAGACGTTTATCGCTTCTATATGGCCGGATGAAGGTTGTGTATTAACTGAACTCGGCACAAGCACCAACAATTGCTCCGATCTGCTTAATCACAGATGACCCTTGAGAAATTATTACATGAATCCAATTTATTATATATTGATTATGTCAATAAATTTATTTGAGCAAACTTTATAACTTGAGATATGTTATTAGTTTAATCTTAAGAGTGCACCAAATACATATAATAATCTCCTGTAATGATTTATATTGAAAACGATAAAATAAGGTTTTCATTAATAAAAAATAAAGAAAAAACGTTCAATCTAAAGTTGTGGAGAACTAGCTGTACAAGTAGATTTATTTAATCTAGTTGCATTAAAAAAATATATTAAATTAATATTTTTTGCTATGGTAAGATGAGATATTATATGATATGAATTATATTATTATGTAATAACGTCATGCTTTGGTCACGTGGCTGAACCTTAGCAGCCCCCGTCACCTGGATTTGCTAACTTAAGAGCCCTAACTCATCAGCCAAAGTCGTCCTTCAAGACTTTTCTCTCGTACAAACAAACAGAACACAATCACTCTGCCACTCTCCCTTCTCTTCCTTCTCAACTACTTAACAGCACTACTACATCTTTGGACTTTTACGGGTAATAACAAAATCTCTTTCAATTTGATATTTAGTATTTCTCTGTGAATTTGTTGTTTATGGCACTAAATTTGATTGCCCTTTTATCTAAATTTTGCTAAGAATTAACTTACAATCCCATCTCAGATTCATAAGTTGCTGTCTGTGTATAAGCATTAGTTACAATCAAATCTATACGCTAGTTCCATCCTAAGCTTTTCAATCCTTTTTTTTTTTTTTTAATTTATTGTATAATTTATGAGTGCCTCTATATGCTACTGAGGTTATGATGTCTACTGTGTTAGACGATTTATGTATACCATTTTCTTTTTATTGCATACTTTGAGAAAGTGATGTGCCTTGGCTTTTATGGTGATTTAGTTAATACTACTTAGCAATGAGCTCCGAGGGTGTTAAAGATGACTGTCTTGCGTGGGCAGCGAGAGACCCCTCTGGAGTCTTATCTCCTTACAAGTTTAGTCGCAGGTATGCTTTAGGTTTTCCCTTGAAAGTTGAGTTCCGTTTTTTATATGCAATGTTTATACCAGCGGTTGCAATTTACAGCTTAAGTTTCGAATAAGAGTTTTTTGATTTATTTATGGATGTTTTGTCATGTATAAGCTAGAAGAACTGGTGAATTTTTTTTTGCTTAATTCAAAAGACTCTATTGTTTGTTGAGAATAACAGTCAAATACACGAGCTCTTTGATGTTGTTAACTGTAACCCAGAATGAAATGGCTGTACTTCCACAATTCTTCTTGCCTTTTTAACCGTTGGCTAAAGGTAATCTGGGAAATTCTATCCAGGGCTCTTGGAAAAGATGATGTTTCGCTAAAAATAACGCACTGTGGAGTTTGCTATGCTGATGTTATCTGGAGTAAGAACAAGCATGGAGATTCGCGCTATCCATTGGTGCCTGGGTATGTGGCCTAATTGAATAATATCACTAACTTTGATGATGAAACTAATTTTATGGTTTTATTGAACTTAAGTAGTTATGTTTATTCGCTTACAGACATGAGATTGCTGGAATTGTAAAGGAAGTTGGTTCCAGTGTCAGCAACTTCAAGGTTGGTGACCATGTTGGAGTAGGCACTTATGTTAATTCTTGCAGAGAATGTGAGCATTGCAATGACAAGGAAGAAGTTAGTTGTGAAAAAGGATCGGTTTTCACTTTTAATGGCATTGATGCTGATGGCTCGATTACAAAGGGTGGATATTCTAGCTACATCGTTGTCCATGAAAGGTAAATACTTTTGTAATTTCTGTCTTTGTTCTTATATTTTCTGTTTATTTTGTTATACATCAAGAAATTTAGAGATGAACTATCCATGAGAAATAAGTTGACTTTGCTGTTGCTTTGTCACCATGAAATTCCAATGATTTGCTGTATTTCAGAGCCTAGCCATCTCTTCAGTATCAAATAGTAACATAATGCATGTTCTTAGTGCAAGGATCTAACATCAAAAAAGAAAAAGAAAAAAGAACAATCAATGCTAAGGCTTCTAGAGTTAATATGATACTGTTGACCTATTAATCTGCTGTTTCGAAAACTGAGCCAGCTTTCACTGCATCGTTTGTGTCGAATCTACAGGTACTGCTTTCGGATACCTGATGGTTATCCTTTGGCCTCTGCAGCACCTCTGCTTTGTGCTGGAATCACTGTGTACAACCCCATGATGCGACATAAGATGAACCAACCAGGTAAATCTCTTGGAGTGATTGGGCTCGGTGGTCTGGGTCACATGGCAGTGAAGTTTGGCAAGGCTTTTGGATTGAAAGTAACTGTTTTAAGCACAAGCGTATCTAAAAAGGAGGAAGCCCTGAGTGTGCTCGGCGCAGACAATTTCGTGATTACATCCGATCAAGCGCAGATGAAGGTGAAGTCACAAGAATTTCTGGGAAGCATGTTTTTATCTAATGACATAAGTGATATATTAACAATCATGTTTGCTCCCTATTTTCCTCTTGTTGTTTTCCTTTTTTGATATCTGATATCTTTTATGCAGGCCTTGTACAAATCACTAGACTTCATAATCGACACAGCATCCGGCGATCACCCATTTGATCCATACTTGTCTCTTTTGAAGACTGCTGGTGTTTTTGTTCTTGTTGGGTTCCCAAGTGAAGTCAAATTCAGTCCTGCGAGCCTCAATATCGGTAACTTCCTCTAGCAAATTTAGTTCTTAGTTTTTTTCTAGCTGAACTTTCTTATAGTCTTCCGTTGATATAAGAAATTGCAAGCGGAATTGATTGCTTAACCTACCACACTGGCAGGTATGAAAACTGTAGCTGGTAGCATAACAGGTGGTACAAGAGTGATCCAAGAGATGTTGGACTTCTGTGCTGCTAATAAAATTTACCCCGGGATCGAAGTAATTCCAATTCAGTATATAAATGAAGCTCTTGAGAGGATGGTAAAGAACGACGTGAAGTACCGGTTTGTGATTGATATTGAGAACTCCTTGAAGTGATAGCATGGAGGCAACCAGGGAAATCTCCTCATTTCATGCATACAGTCATAATATGCATGTTGGATGCCAGGGGGTTTTCTTCTATGAAATATATTTGGGTTTGATCCTATCCTTGGTGTTGTTGAAATAATGATCCAGAATTTCGCGAATGAATCATTTATATCCAGAAATAACAATATTTTTGATATATAGTTTGATCAAATGTAGCACTCTATCCAATAAAAGAAAGAGCAGTTTATGTAATTTTGGAGTGTCCTTCCTTGTCTCTCTTTTGATGCTTCTGTGTACTGTTACTTCCAAGTATCACATGATTATGTTTTATTACATGCAAAGAGTTATTAGCTTTATGATTTGTTGTAATTTGTTTTTTTTATTTTTTTATAATTATCTCAGTTTCATGATCAATTTGATGGGTTAACTTGTTTTGTTTGGTTTGTTTTCCTTTTTTAAATGATATTTTTTTTTCAATTTTATTTTTTAATATTAGGTTGGTTACTAATTAGGCTTCATGGTTTATTTTAGTTTACTTTTTATAGTTTGTCCTGATCTCATAACCCGGATCATGAGTTTTGCAGGTTAATTCAAGTTGACTTGGGTTGTTTTATTCTCTTTTTGCAAATAATTTTTTTCTTCAATTTCACCCTTCAATAATGGGTTAATTAGAAATTGTAAATCATAATTTGTTTTAATTTGCTATATATAGGGTTATCCTAGTCTCATGACTTACATGTTTGATAGGTTAATTGGGGTTGTCTCAAGTTGTTTTTTGGGATTTCTTTATATGTTTCTATCATTGTCTCATAACTCAGGTCTGACTTTGACAGATTAACTCGAGTTTACTCAGGTCGTTTGTTTTATTCCTTTTCTAATTGATTTTTTTTCTAGTTTCGTCCTTTAACATTGAGTTGATTGAGAATTGAACTTCATAATTTTTTTAATTTACCTTATATGAGGTTATCGTAGTCTAATGTAGGTTGTGAATTTTTCAGGTTAACTCAAGTTAACATGCGCCAATTTAATATATTATCGTCTCAATATTAAATAAAAAGATGTTGATTTTAATTTTTTTTAATCAAATTATATTTTTACTGGTTATATAAATTGTTTTTGGACCTATCAAATTAATAAGATAACATTGAGTTAATTTCAAATGATTAAAAATTTGTTTTATTAGGAAAATGTCAGAAACATATAAATATTTTTTTAAGTTTTTTTTTTTTAATTCAACTTGCAGTATAGCTTGTGAAATCAATCTAGTTTATAGTGTTACTTGATTTGCGTGTCATCCCTGCTGATGCTAATCTTCCGTTGCAATTTTATCTGATGTCCCCGAAGGAAGACTTCTGCATCCCTTTCTCTTCGTGGATAAACCATGCCTTTAGTTTTCTAAAGAACCGATGTGCGATCCTCGTTACGTAAGAAACCTGGGCTTCAACATTATTAACAGGGCCAGCTTCGTGCTTGGGCCTAACCCCCTGCGACTCTGACAAAAAAAATAATATTTTGTTTCTCTTCTTGAATTCCCAAATATCTTCTCTCAGGTAATCCTTAAAAATTCTGTTCAGGGTTATTGGAGGAAGGATGTTATTTGGACGCTGACATGGAGGAACTGAACAACATCCCCAATTTCAAGGCTGGTGACCATGTCATGTCGTACTCGCCATTTAACGAGAATGGTTCCATCTTTTAATAATATCTTAGCTGACGAACATGCTTTGGTAAGATCTTAGCTGACGACCATGCTTTGGTAAGACCTGGCAGAACCTTAGCTTATTTAAGAGTCGCACTTCAACGCTTATTTTTCGTACGGACAAACAGAACACAATCAATTTACCACTCTTGCTTCTCAACTGCTTCACAGCACTACATCTTTGCAGTAATAACAGAATCTCTTTCAATTTGATATCTAGTATTTCTCTGCGAATTTGTTATTTATGGCGTTCACTTTGATTGCCCTTTTATCTAAATCTTGCTTAGAATTACATTTCAATCCCATCTTAGATTCATATGTTGCTGTATGTCTTCAAACATTAGTTACAATCAAATCTAGAGGCAAGTTCCATTCAAAAGCATTTCAATCTTTCTTTTTTTTTTTTCAATTTACTGTGCAATTTATTAGTTATGTCCCTAGACGGTGATGATGTTTGAAGATTATTATTTTATTTATTACTGTTACCATATCTTTTTCTTGTTTTCCATACCTTGGGAAACTGATGTGCCATGGCTTTTATGGTGATTTAGTTAATTCTACTTGGCAATGAGCTCTGAGGGTGTTAAAGATGACTGTCTTGCGTGGGCAGCGGGAGACCCTTCTGGAGTCCTTTCTCCTTACAAGTTTAGTCGCAGGTATGCTTTAGGTTTTCCCTTGAAAGTTGACTTCCGTTTTTTACATGCAATGTTTATACCAGCCGTTGCGATTTACAGCCTAAGATTTCGAATAAGAGTTTTTCGATTAATTCATGGAGGTTTTGTCATGTATAAGCTAGAAGAACTGGTGACAAAATGTTTGCTTTCTTCAATAGATTCTGTATTGTTTGTTGAAAATAACAATCAAAGTCACGAGCTGTTTGATGTTGTTACCAAGAATGAATTGGTTGTACGTCTGCATTTCTTTCTTCTTCTTTTTTTCTTTTGTAACCGTTGGCTAAAGGTAATCTGGGAAATTCTATCCAGGGCTCTTGGAAAAGATGATGTTTCGCTAAAAATAACGCACTGTGGAGTTTGCTATGCTGATGTTATCTGGAGTAAGAACAAGCATGGAGATTCGCGCTATCCATTGGTGCCCGGGTATGTGGTCTAATTGAATAATATCACTAACTTTGATGATGAAACTAATTTTATAGTTTTATTAAACTTAAGTAGTTATGTTTATTCGCTTACAGACATGAGATTGCTGGAATTGTAAAGGAAGTTGGATCCAGTGTCAGCAACTTCAAGGTTGGTGACCATGTTGGAGTAGGCACTTACGTTAATTCTTGCAGAGAATGTGAGCATTGCAATGACAAGGAAGAAGTTAGTTGTGAAAAAGGATCAGTTTTCACTTTTAATGGCATTGATGCTGATGGTTCGATTACAAAGGGTGGATATTCTAGCTACATCGTTGTCCATGAAAGGTAAATACTTTTGTAATTTCTGTCTTTGTTCTTATATTTTCTGTTTATTTTGTTATACATCAAGAAATTTAGAGATGAACTATCCATGAGAAATAAGTTGACTTTGCTGTTGCTTTGTCACCATGAAATTCCAATGATTTGCCGTATTTCAGAGCCTAGCCATCTTCAGTATCAAATAGTAATATAATGCATGTTCTTAGTGCAACGATCTAACATTAAAAAAAAAAAACAAAAGAAAAATCAATGCTAAGGCTTCTAGAGTTAATATGATACTGTTGACCTATTAATCTGATGTTTCGAAAATTGAGCCAGCTTTCACTCCATCGTTTGTGTTGAATTTACAGGTACTGCTTTCGGATACCTGATGGTTATCCTTTGGCCTCTGCAGCACCTCTGCTTTGTGCTGGAATCACTGTGTACAACCCCATGATGCGACATAAGATGAACCAACCTGGTAAATCTCTTGGAGTGATTGGGCTCGGTGGTCTGGGTCACATGGCAGTGAAGTTTGGCAAGGCTTTTGGCTTGAAAGTAACTGTTTTAAGCACAAGCGTATCTAAAAAGGAGGAAGCCCTGAGTGTGCTCGGCGCAGACAATTTCGTGATTACATCCGATCAAGCACAGATGAAGGTGAAGTCACAAGAATTTCTGGGAAGCATGTTTTTATCTAATGACATAAGTGATATATTAATAATCATGTTTGCTCCCTATTTGCCTCTTGTTGATTTCCTTTTTTGATATCTGATATCTTTTATGCAGGCCTTGTACAAATCACTAGACTTCATAATCGACACAGCATCCGGCGATCACCCATTTGATCCATACTTGCTTTTGAAGACTGCTGGTGTTTTTGTTCTTGTTGGGTTCCCAAGTGAAGTCAAATTCAGTCCTGCGAGCCTCAATATCGGTAACTTCCTCTAGCAAATTTAGTTAGTTTTTTTCTAGCCGAACTTTCTGATAGTCTTCCGTTGATATAAGAAATTGCAAGCGGAATTGATTGCTTAACCTACCACACTGGCAGGTATGAAAACTGTAGCTGGTAGCATAACAGGTGGTACAAGAGTGATCCAAGAGATGTTGGACTTCTGTGCTGCTAATAAAATTTACCCCGGGATCGAAGTAATTCCAATTCAGTATATAAATGAAGCTCTTGAGAGGATGGTAAAGAACGACGTGAAGTACCGTTTTGTGATTGATATTGAGAACTCCTTGAAGTGATAGCATGGAGGCAACCAGGGAAATCTCCTCATTTCATGCATACGGTCATAATATGCATGTTGGATGCCAGGGGGTTTTCTTCTATGAAATATATTTGGGTTTGATCCTATCCTTGCTGTTGTTGAAATAATGATCCAGAATTTCGCGAATGAATCATTTATATCCAGAAATATTGTACCGCAGCAATAACAATATTTGTTACCTACTGTTTGATTAAGTGTGGCGCTCTATCCAATAAAAGAAATAGCAGTTTATGTATTTTTGAGGTGTCCTTCCTCGTTTCTCTTTTGATGCTTCTGAGTACTGTTACCGCCAAATATCACATGATTACACGCAAATCGACTTGAATGACTTCGATTAGAAAGTGGCATGAGAACGTTGAAGGTGAAGACAAAACCTATATATGATGGTTGCTGCTGTACCTGCATAACCAAGGACATAACTTCTGATGTGAGCAGCTTCTACCATTTTAACATTATTATTAGCTGACAAAACCTATATATTAGATTGACACGAAGAAACGAGTTGGATAGACTTTGTAAACCACAACCTGAGTAAGTTGGACAGCATTATTATTAGCAAGGCCCTAATGAACATATCCACTTCATATATAACAGATGATTGATTACCTGGAGAATTAGTGATGCACTACCTGCAATATTTCATGTTAGAATAGGTGTTTGAGAGTGTGTTAACAATTGTTTTTCAGAACATTTTAGGACTTGTACTCTTCACTTTCTCCATCCTCAATAAGAGAGCAGCATGCAAATCAGTGAAATGGTAAAAATTTAGCTGAAGTTATTCATTATGAGCTCATTTAGGCACGTACCCGAGTAAAACTTCCATGATGAAAGTGAAATTTGGGGTGACATTACTTAACGCACTTGCAACTCCCGAAGATGTGCGCTAAACCAGCATAGTAAAGATAGATGGTAAATGATGCAGGTGGTTCTGATCAGTTAGTCATGGATCTGCCTCACCTGGGCTAAATGGATAGTTGTATAGAGATATTTATGAATCGATAGGATAGAACTAAGTTTAGGAAGAGGTCTGAGTTGCTTAAAATAATCGGTCTAATAAAAAGATTCATAATTTTCAATCTAAATGTTGAATTGTGCTCAAATTTGATTAGGAGGTTCCAAAAATCAAGTTCTATAAGGGGTCGGAGGGATTGTTCAGGCTAGTTTTGCTATTTTTCTTTATTATTCTTGAATTCTCTAGTTTGTTTAAGTCTGTTTTTAGGTTTATTTAAGAAAAATTATAAATCTCTTAGAAAGCCATACTGTTAGAGTAAATTTTGAATTAAAGTCTTTCTGTGGTCAGTTGTGCTTGCGTTTTTTCTTGTGTTATCTTTGTCGGCATCAATAACTCCAACTCCAAGTAATGAAAGAACAAAAATCTCTGTGATCACTTACAATGAAAGCGAAGCGCTGTTTCCTGCATTTCAAACTCATTCCAACGATGATAACAAGTTTTCTCAACTCTCCCGATATCTACTACGAGTCCATCATGAAGTCGATCTTAAGCCATTTCGTTAATATATACTTTTATCCAAACTCTCCAGTCCCTTTTAGATATATTAGAACCCTCTTAGCTTCCACAAAATGAGTTTGGCTTTGACTTTGCCTGAACCTAGAAAGACAGCAAACACATAATATTTGGATGCGTAGCAGTAAAATATAACGAGCTGTCAACTAAACTTTTTTAGGTTTTACTATCTATTTTTGGAGCTCCATTCTCTCCTTTTTAAACTTCTCTCCTGGTACCATAGAAGTACTACCTGGTTTGTAATTTTTTGATATCAAACTTATTTAATAACTTTAAAGAGAACCTCTTTTGACATAAAAAAATAATTATATATAGACTGAGAGATACCTCCATGTCTAAAAAATATATTATCAAACAAAGTTCATTTATCTCAAACTTATCATTTATGTTGGCTTTAAATTCTTCTACAAGTTGCTCCTTATCGCATGTGATCAACAAATCATCTATATATACCAACACAATTAGTTTGTTTTTACCAATATGCTTCACATACAAAGTTACTTCATTCATACTCCTTTCAAAGCCTGAGCTTAAAAGGTGACTATGTAATCTGTTATACCAGCCCTTTAAAGCTTGTTTAAGTCCATATAAAGTATTTTTTAGCAAATATACCTTATTTGCTGCATTTTTTTTTTCAAAATCATAAAGTTGTTCAACATATATTTTTTCATTTAAAAAACCATTTAAAAATGCAGACTTGACATTCAATTGAAAGATATACCATCCACATTTTGGATAATGATCGAGGATTTAATTAAATGGTTATCAAGAGACTAACCACAAAAAAGGTACAAGTTAAAGGAAAATAAAAAGTAAAAGGACAATAAGGGAGAGTGAAGGCTCCTCTTACTCCTATAACAAACACGGAAACAACATCAGCAAAGCCTTGAGAAGCAACATATTTAACATGGGATCCCCACAAACTCAGACCATGGATGAAACATAAACAGATGCAATAAAAACCCCCAAAAGTCACCACCTCCACAGTCAAGTACCAAGAAATTAATGAATCAGAAGCTACGGAGCCCTCCCCCTTCCATTGTTAGTCCAAAGGAAATACCCTCATCATTACGAAATAAGTCAAGCCCCGTGTAAGGAAATTCTTCATTCTTTACCTTTAGTGTTGTTACTTTGTTGCCAATTATTAGATTACCAACCTCTCCCTTCTTTTTTCTTTTTCCTTATTGATTTTTTCTGTAAGAGTTCTTAGCCTGACTCTTTTCTTTTAAAACTGCAACAAGAGCTTTTTCTGTAATGTTTTGAATATAAAGACATAGGAAAAGGCTATAGAGCCCTTGAAGGCTTAGATGTAGGAATAAATGAATGAGGGGTATAGTAGTAATTGAATAAAAAGATGATAAATATAAATAGAAAGAAGAGATCTGAATATTTTGAGAGAGCAAACCGTGAGAGAGAAGGGAGAAAGAAGAAGAAGAAGAGAAAAAAGAGAAATTAGAAGGGAAATAGAAATGAGTTGAAGAAATAAGTTTAAAGGTAAGATTTAGGTTGTTAAATGTATAAATGTATGTTAATTGAACTTTAATTTCATTTTTGATGAATGTTAGGGTTTTGAAAATTTGTGTTTTGGGTTTAATTGATGAATTAAATTGAATGTTATGGGGTTGATTGTTGTGGGTAATTGATTATTTAGTTGATTATGGAAGATTATGATGATTTTGAGTTATGATTTTGTTTGAATGGTGAATTTGTGTTAGAAATAAGGAAAGAACAGTGGGTTTTCTGTTGAAATTCTGGGTTGGAGGTTGAAGATGATGAAAATTCAATTTGATCCCTCAATTAGTGGAATTACAGTTTAGTCCCCAAACTTTGGAAAATTTACATATTGGTCCCTGGAGCCTATTCCGAGATTCTGAACAGAATAAAGGATGAATTATGGGTAGAATTCCTGTATATTTATGAAATTTTAACACTTTCAATTTAGTCATCCAATTTGACAAAAATTATCATTTGACCCTTAAAAATATGATAAATTCAGATTAGTCCCTAGCTATAATATTAGCTTTTGCAGATTGGTTTAATGAATAATTGAGGGTTATTTAGTAAATTATTACCAATTTTATTATTTGTTTTATTATGGATTGGATTTCGGGAAAACCGTTAATGTTGAGTTTTTAGGAAAAATAACTAGTTAGTTAAAAAACATATAGGGTTATGGAATAGACCCTTAGATAAGTGTATTAAATAGGTTAAATGTTCTTTTGAGTCATTCTTGAATATGTCTCCTTTGTATTCAGATAATCCTGATATTCTACCGGCAGGACGTCAGTAGGATTTTCTTCGGTGTCTGCTTTTGACTTCTGTTTGCTTTCGAGTCAGGTGAGTGGATAATTTTCCATATGAATAAGAAATATTATAAATATTTGATTTGTTAATATGAATTGGATCATGCTTCTTGATAATATATATGTTGATTATTATCCTTGTTATGATAAAGCATGATCAATTGTTGAATCTGAATTCTTGATATGAACCAATATATATTTTGAATTGACTTCTGAATTGATAGCTCCTTATTTGATTGATGTCATGAGTTGAGCCTTGAGACATGAATATGTCTGTTTGATTATGATTATGAATCTATGGTATGTCAGTCAGAATACCTATGCTAATAGGGTAGTGTTAGTCTTTGTGCACATCGTATCTGAACCCTAGTTGGTCGGGGGAGTCACCAACCTGTGTGGACTGATCATCCCACAGTACGGAGCCTCATGCTCATTGCATTTTAATTTTCTGACGAGTTTTACCATATGATCTTCTTGTTATGGCCTATTTGAGAAACCTTTCCATAAGAACCTAGAGCCATAATTGTATATATATTCATCCTTGTTATATTACCTCGTGTGTGTATATTGAATGTTATCTACTCACTGAGTTGTTGAACTCACCATCTCATTATTTACCTTTTCAGGCTTATAGCTTTATAGCAGGTCACTTTTGTTGGACCTTCAGAACCTGCTCTTTGGTTGTACTTTATACCTTTCCTTTATGTCTAGTTAGTGCTCCAAAACTCTGAATTTATATGAACTCTTGTATTAAGACAATTCAATTATATTATGAAGTTGATTTTGTTATTAATGTTGCGTTGAACTCTGATTGAGTTAGGATAAGTTTGGGTTTGTATAGGTATGGAATCTTGGAGGGGAACCTTGCCTATGTGCCAGTCATGGATCCGGAATTCGGATCGTGACACTTTCACTTGTGCCTTCTTGTCGATAGGTTTGCCTTTGCTCCACTACTTGTAATGCATTTACTAACTCTTGAAGACTCATTTCTGATAAATCGTTTTTAGTCTTCTAGAGAGCAATTTTTGTGCTCAAATTTCTCTAGTAACTTACCAGAACCTTCTCTCATATTTTTGAATCAGGAAAATCTTCACTCAGTAGCCTTACTTAATTCACAATATTTGAAATTTGATTTGAGAAGTCTTTGACAATCTCGATTTTCTTCATCTTCAGACCTTCAAATTGTCTTCTAAGATTCAAGATTTGTATTTTTTTGGACTTCTCATCACCATGAAATTTAACTTTTAACTTATCTCATGCCTATTTGGCAGTTTGACAAGCTATAATTCTAATTCTTCACTCACAACATTAAGAAAACAAGTAAAAGCTTTGTATTGTTTTTCCTTTTCTTCATTAAAGAACTTTATCTATGCAATTATGGAATTGTTTTCTAGTAGAGTTAGTTGCTTATCATTCTCTCCTACAAATCAAAGTCCCATACACCATAATCTTGCCTTGTGAATATTGATGTTTTTGCCGGAAAGCCTGAAGCTTTCATTTTCAAACCTCACTAATCTATGTGTTTCATTTACAACCCTTCAAAGATAAAAGGTGGGTTGTTAAATGATATTAAGAGAACTTAGCTTAATCAAGGAACAAAGAACCAGGAGTAGAACAAGAACATCGAAGTTACCAAATGTTGTCAAATGGTATTTCAAAAGAACCAGGAGTAGAACAAGAACATCGAAGTTACCAAATGTTGTCAAATGGTATTTCAAGAACTTAGCTTAATCAAAGAACAAAGAACTAGGAGCGGAACAAGAACATGGAGGTTATTGCCAACTCTCAAATTTTATTTATAGGCAAAATCAAAGATTACAAGATCTTAATCATAAAGAAAAGGAATCATAACATCCATAATCTAATTTATCTATGGGATTACATAATTACATAGACTTATTCTAAGTCAAACAAATATCTAGCTAAATTTAAGCCTAAAAATCAGAATATAAAAAAAAAATTCATAACAAATAAAAAGAAATGGCTAAAAAATAATCTCTAGTTTTGATGCCACCACTTCATCACTTAAGTGTAAGATGGCATATCTTTCTTTTGGTAGTGGAAGACACAATCTCTCCAGCAACATGCTTAATAATTAAAAGGATGCCCCACTATTCAACACAGTATATTCCTTTCTCTTTCCTTCTTTCCTTTTTTTTTTCTTTGATGTCTAATATCTTTTATGCAGGCCTCGTCCAAATTACTAGACTTTATGATCAACACAGTATCGGGGAATCACCGTTTTGATCCATACATGTCTGTCTTAATTGAAGACCTGCTGGTGTTTTTGTTCTTGTTGGGTTCCCAAGTCAAGTCAGATTCAGCCCTGCAATCCTTAATTTGGTAACTTACTGTAGCAAAACTTACCCCAAGATTGAAGTGATTCCAATTCAGTACGTAAAGAATGACTTGAAGTCCTGTTTGTGATTGATATTAAGAACTCTTAGAAGTGATAGCATGGCTTTTTTGATATGGCCAACGCAATGCGATGTTACTTTAAACTGAACTGATAGTTCAGTTCAGAAAAGAACAAAAATCTAAGCCATGCAGTAGAATACTGAAACTAAATAGTTCTTTCATCACAACCTTACTATTGCTAGGTAAATGGATATTGGTGCCGGAGGACGTTGACTCCCACTAACTAGTCATTGTTTTTGGTTGATCCTTTGTCAGCAATAAGCAAGACGTTCCATTTAAACTTTATTTTATTGTGGGTAGGAAAAAAGTGTGTTTGGTGAAGTATATTCAAATACAAGACACCACTGGGACTTCAAAAGCCACTTTGATAATTGCTGACAGTCTTGCATTTGAATTGGTCCAGGTAAGTCTGAATCTTCACTTCCTTTCGCTTGTGTCAGGATTCGTCAACGGGTAGTCATTTATGGAAGTTTCCAATGCTTTACCTTTAGCTAAGCCTTTTCCCTCATCAGGCTTCCGAGCAGCACTATTGTCTTGTAACTAACCAATGAACAGGAAGAGATAAGAAACCTTAGAGTTTAATAGCTCACCTGCCCAAATGAAGTCTCTTCGCAAAAGCAATTGCTGAGAATATTCCAGCAATGACAACTTACAGTGGACTAAACATTAGCTGCAAAAACTGGCCCCTTGTGACTAATACACCAGGTTTGCGGGTAGTAGACTAATGCTGAGTTCACAACTTCCTGTAACAGAATATACATCAGTAAAAAGCAATTGAGCAGTGTCAAAGTTAGATAGCTATTGCAGAAACTCTTACATAGTATATAGTGGTCAGGAGCTGCACATTCCAATCCAACTTCCATATTGCAGGATTTCTTGCAAAAAACAGCGCAAGAAAAGAAGATTGGATTGATGCATTCGAAGAAGCAAATCAAAGTGTTCAGTGATAAACTAGCTGGATATACTTTGTAAGCTACAGCCTGAGTGAGAAGGTCAGAATTATCAGCAAAATCTTAATGAAAATATCTACTTCAAATAAAACAGATGAATGATTACCTGGAGAATTAACCATGCACTCCACGCAAAATGAATAAGTGCAGAACCTTTAATCCAGTTTTCTTTAGCATGCCTGTACTCACCAGCAGAACCTTTGGTGCTATAGATGTTTATCAATGCTCTGTTCTCAAAACTTTTAAACAGATATCCTCCTTTCCAGAAGGTAAAAAACAGTGAGCCACTTATGCAAATAGCCGTGCCCAACATTTTAGCCCGTCCTCTAGGGCTTGCAGTCTTCACTTTCTCCATCCTGAATGGGATGGCAGCAAATCAATAAAGTTTGAACCGTTGAACATAAAATTGATTCATTATAAGGTCAGTTGAGCACATACACACCAGAGTAAAACTGCCATGATGAATGTCAAACTCGGGATAACGTTACTCAACGCGCTTGCAACTGTCGGAGAAGTGTACTTATATGTTATATGCTTAAAAGCACACAAGGCATCAAAAAAATTTAATTCGCACAAATGCATGAATTCACAATCATATTTCTTTACCTTTCAATTACATAAGCAAAAGGGCCTAACAAAATCATCGCAATGAGATGACGTTAAACGACAAATACTATTTGATTGAGTCCCTTCTCAAGAGCAATTTTCATGAGGATATTAGATCCTCCATAAGCGAATTGAACTAGTAACATCGCTGCATAAGGAGCACAGGCTTGCATGGTTATGAATTTCTTCCACTGCAATGGAAGAGAAAACAGTTCATCATTTTCCCCTTTAAATAGTAACGAAGGATCAATCTCAACCACTTCTTCTATAATAAATTCTGTCTCGTGTGGAAGAATGACACCTCTTTCTTAAGCTAGTGGAATTCACAATCAGTGTAGCAACATGCTAGATAAGAAGGATGCCCCACTATTACTGAAAGAGCATGCTTTACGAACCAGAAGCCAGCTATCTCTGAAGATGCTTTTTCCTTTTCCAAATCCACAATTTCTTCTGTAATTCTATGGCCACAAACTGAAAATATATATATTAGAGTACTTTGTGACACGAACATGTTCTGTTCAAGATTAAACCTGATCATTTCCTGGGAATAATAGTTCAACTTGTTCATTCTTCAACTCTGATGTCTACATGGAGCACCTTTATGTCTTTATTCTTCAACGTATCCAACTAGCTCCTCGTCGTTTGGTTATGGTTACTTGACATGAAATTCACAAAATATTTTGTGAGGTTCTTTATCAGCCTATTAATGTTAGCTTGTCTGTGTGAGAAAATAGAAGGGGAATTCGGATGTATGTGGTCTAAATTGTGTGTTTCTAGAATTGGATGCTCTTTACTATAAATTTCTACGGTGATATCTGAAAAAAAATCCCGTGTTGTTACAATTCTTGTTAGGAAAACAAAACTTGTGAACGATGATGATTCGTTTGTGGGAACAAAAGGGTGGTTAATAAAGACTTGAGTTTAGAGCATCCAATTCCTTCTATCTTTGCAATGGATTGATCAATGTAATGCTGCAGAATATTTTTATCAGATAGAAAGGAAAAGGGGGGAAAATTGATATTAGAGGTTGAGAGAGAATTTGACAGCAAAGGAACAGAAAAAGAAAATCATTGTCAGTCAGAGAAGCAGTTTACTTGATATAACATGCCACACCACTTTATATATGAGAGAAACACATGCACAGAAAACAGTCTTTTTCGATATCGGAAGATTTCTCTGCTGGAGATCCACTATTATGTATTTCTTGTTTCTCAGCCTTGCTTCTCCCCCACAGGACACCATAAAGACCTCCATCAATAAGAATACCACCCAGTACACTGAAACGAAATAGTCCATTCATCACAACGTTACTATTACTAGGCAAATGGACGATGCCTCAGGGCATTAACTCCCACTAACTAGTCATTGTATTTGGTGGATCCTTTGTCAGCAAATAGCAAGAGATCCCATTTATCATTGTTTGTTGATGAGTAGAAAAGAAGTGTGTTTGGTGAAGTTTATTCAAATACAAGACACCACTGAGACTTCAAAAGCCACTTTGATAATTGCTGACAGTCTTGCATTTGAATTAGTCTAGGTAAGTCTGAAACTTCACTTCCTTCCGCTTGTGTCAGGATTTGTCAATGGGTAGTCATTTATGGAAATTTCCATTGTTTTACCATTAGCCAAGCCTCTTCCTTCATCAGGCTTCTGAGCAGCGCTATTGTCTTGCCTTTTACCCCACAGTACACAGTAGAGACCCACTACAATGAGACCTGTTCCAATCAAGCTGGGAAATGCCAAATAATGGTACGAATAAATAAGAATGGACAGCTTGAATTGTTTTGAAATGGCAACCTGTAACTAACTGATGAACGGGAAGGGTGGAGAAACTTTAGAATTGAAAAGCTCACCTGCCCAAATGAAGTCTCTCCGCAAATGCAAATGCTGAGAATAGTCCAACAATGACAACTAGTAGTGGACTAAACATAGCTACAAAAACTGGCCCCTTGTGACTAATACACCAGGTTTGCAGGTAGTAGCCTAATGCTGAGATCACAACTCCCTATAAACATAATATACATAAGTAACAAGCAATTTAGCAGTCTCAAAGTTAGATGGTTATTTCAGAAACCCTCACACAGTATATAATGGTCAGGAGCTGCACATTCCAGTCCAGCTTCCATATTGCAGTAGTTCTTGCAAAAAACAGCGCAAGAAAAGAAGATTGGATTGATGCGAAGAAGCAAATCAAAGTGTTCAGCGATAAACGAGCTGGATAGACTTTGTAAACCACAGCCTGAGAGAGCAGGTGAGAATTATCAGCAAGACCTTAATGAACATATCCACTTCAAATAAAACAGACGAATGACTACCTGGAGAATTAGCCATGCACTCCACGCAACATGACTGGTAAGAATAAGTGCAGAACCTTTAATCCAGTTTTCTTTAGCATGCATGTATTCACCAGCAGAACCTTTGGTGCTATAGATGTTTATTAATGCTCTGTTCTCAAAACTTTTAAACAGATATCCTCCTTTCCAGAAGGTAAAAACCAGAGAGCCACTTATGCAAATAGTCGTGCCCAACATTTTCGCCCATCCTCTAGGGCTTTCAGTCTTCACTTTCTCCATCCTGAGTAAGATGGAAGCAAATCAATAAATTTGATCTGGTGAACTTAAAATTGATTCATTATAAGGTCAGTTGAGCACATACATACCCGAGTAAAACTGCCATGATGAATGTCAAGCTCGGGATAACATTACTCAACGCGCTTGCAACTGTCGGAGAAGTGTATGCTAAACCAGCATAGTAAACATTAAGATGGATGGTAGTTCCTAGTGATGAAAGCACAAAAATCTTTATGATCACTGACAATGAAAGCGAAGGGCGCTGCTTCCTGCTTTACAAATACATTCCAAAAATTACAAATTTTCTCATATTCTCCTTAGGAATCCATGATCTCTTAAACCATTCTGTTAGTACTTATGTTATATGCTTTAGAGTACATCAAGGCATCAAAAAACTTAATTTCCCACAAATACATGCATCGACAATCTTACTTGTTTACCTTTCAATTACATAAGCAAAAGGGCCCAACAAAATCACTGCAATGACATGACGGTAAACCACAAATACTATTTGATTGAGTCCCTTCTCAAGAGCAATTTTCATGAGGATATTAGATCCTCCATAAGCGAATTGAACTAGTAACATCGCTGCATATGGAGCACAGGCTTGCATGGTTAAGAATTGCTTCCACTGCAATGGAAGAGAAAACAGTTCATCATTTTTCCCTTTAAATAGTAACAAAGGATCAATCTCAGCCACTTCTTCTATAATAAATTCTCTGTCTCGTGTGGAAGAATGACACCTCTTTCTTAAGCTAGTGGAATTCACAATCAGCGTAGCAACATGCTAGATAAGAAGGATGCCCCACTATTACTGAAAGAGCATGCTTAAAGAACCAGTAGCCAGCTATTTCTGAAGATGCTTTTGCCTTTTCCATATCCACATTTTCTGCTGTAATTCTATGGCCACTATCTGAAATATATATATTAAGAGTATTTTGTGACACGAACATGTTCTGTTCAAGATTAAACCTCATTTCCTGGGAATAATAGATCAACTTGTTTGTGCTTCAATTCTGATGTCTAGATGGAGCAACTTTATGTCTTTATTCTTCAAGTACCCAATTGGCTCCTTGTCGATTGGTTATGGTTAGTTGACATGAAATTCACAAAATATTTTGTAAGGTTCTTCATCAGCCTGTTGTTAGTTTGTCTATGTAAGAAAATACCAAGGGAATTTTTATGTATGTGGTCTAAATTGTGTATGTTTGCTAGAACTGGATGCTCTTAACTCTGCATTTCTACAGTGGTGAATATCACCCTTGGCAACCTGGAAACAACATTCATAAACGATAGTGATTCCTTTGGAGGAAAAAAAGGTTGGTTAATAAAGACTTGAGTTGAGAGCATCCAATTCCTTTCCATCTTTGCGATAGAATAATTAATGTCATTCTGCTGAATATTTTTATCAGACAAAAAGAAGAACGGGAAAAAAAGGACATTCGAGGTTAAGAAAAGGTAATTTATTGTCAGTCTGAGTAGGAATTTACTAGATATAACTTGCTACACTACTTTATATATGAGAGAAACACACAAGCACAGAAAACAGTCAGTGTTTTTCAATATCTGGAGATTCACCATTATGTATTTCTTGTTTCTCAGCCTTGCTTCTTCCCCACAGGACACCATAAAGACCTCCAACAATCAGAATGCCTCCCAATATACTGTGGAAAGAACACCAAAAACATAAGATACAAACTAAGAAGGCTGCACAATAGAAAAACTTTAATTGTGGTTATTATTACTATTTGTATCTTTCCCTTGAAAGCAACAAACCTTTGCCAGTTCAATCGTTCAGCCCATAAAATTGCTGAGAAGATGGCAGTTAAAAGCAATGCAAGTGGAGAAAACATGGAAACGTAAAACGGCCCTTTCTTCTCTATACACCAAATTTGGAGTCCATATGCAGCCCCAGTTACGAATACACCCTGCAATTCGTTCAAGCAAGTTATAAATTGAATATGAACTGCAAAAGGAGGATATAAATATTAATGATGGTGAGATGGTAATGACAGTAAGTAGTGTATGGAAAGCTGAGGCTTACACAATACGCAAGGGAAGCAAGTTGAATATCCCATCTTATCTTCCATGAGTTACGTTCTCGCTCCAAGGCTGCAGCTATAATAGTAGATTGCACAGAACCGATGAGACACTGTAGAGTGGAGAGGCGTAACCTGGCTGGATAAAGCTCCAGCAATTTTGATTGAACGACAAGCCATGTTGACCAAGCTATGGCAGAAAGGAACATTAGAACAGGTCCTAAGATCAATCTCGTTCTACCCTCCAATTTATTAACAAAGAATGTTCCATCGTTGCTGCCAGGACTTGGTGAGTTAGGATGTCTCGTCGAAGGTCTTCGGTAGAAGCTAAGCAGCATGGCTCCTCCAACAGTTATGACTATTCCAAGGATCTTTAGTCCACCATAGAATGATCTCCAACCTACAGCCTCCAACCTACCATTTCAAATTTTCAGATAATTTTGCAAACTATCTTTGGCACTTTTTTTTTTTCTTCAGCAAAAGAAAAATCATCCATCTTACCCCATAATGATAGCTAAGAAAAATGTGACAACTGGAATGGAATTGAGAATAGCAGCTGCAAATGTTGCTGAGGTTAAATGGAGCGCTACGTAGTATAGATCCAAGCTCAATGTTGGCCTACGTTTTCATCAGTCAGACACATAAAAATTAATCTAGCTTCACTCATGAAGATGATTACAAATTGTTTCATTAACAAAAGACACCATTTAGTTAGGAATTTGAAAGTAGTTTAACCCTGTCAAACAAAAGTTAAAAGTGTAAGCAAACAGTTCTATATTGAAAAAGCTGTCGATACATCAACTAACCCTAATAAAGCAGCCACAAAAATCTTGCAGAAGAGGCTGAATGACACCGATCCGCTCTTCTTCCTACAGGGATAAAGTGATGGAGAGTGTTAGTTCATCCACCCTGTTTTACCGCTTGCCAGTGAATGAAAAACATGTAGGAATCATTTTACCTGAAGTCAAGCCAAACATGAAAGCAAAACAACATGAAATGATCAAGATAGAAATGAGAAGAACAGCACCAACCTCTCCATCAAGAGAACAAGGAGTGCCAACACAAGTGTGGCAATCATTTGCCGATAGGCATTGAACACTAAAGGGTTCATCCCAGCATTTAGCGCTGCCTTTGATATTAAGGTCATCCCTGCAAAACCAAACTGAATGAAAGTCATTGCCAACAGGACTTGATGGCTAATTGCCGCACCCTTCAAAGATTTGTAAAGCTTCATTATGCAGGCCATGATGGATAAAGAAGAGCGCTCGAATGGCAACATATAAATAAAGGAAGTGAAAACTACTAGCAATGAAGTAAACCTACAACATCGTTGTGGGAAGTGTCAGCAGAGAATCGCATCCCTGTCATTTTCAAAGACACCAGATACGTAATTTATTCGCGGGTGGAAAGTGTCCCCCTCTTCAAGATCATTAGAAATGACTGGACAAGCATACAGAATCATGTCCTCTTACTTTCTTAATTCCATGTGAGTCAAAAATCGACGACATGGGATGAGCCAATATTATAACATACAAGTCCCTTACAAGTTGATATTACTTTACATTATTATTCAAGACTGGAATAAATGAATTGACAGCAATAGAGAAAAATGCTATAAAATGGATTAAGGTAAGTTGTTATAGTAAAGGGCACAACTATAGGTTCCACTGTATATAGAGGGATCGTGCCAAAGAAACTCCACTGTGTTCTCCTTGAGAGGAACATCAAAGATATCCAGCGAACTGTTCGAACCACCTCCAAATTTGACTTTTATCCTTTGTTCTGTTTTTGTCTTCTTCCAAGATTTCACACATTGTGCAGTTAGAGAAAATGTAGTAGTAATCTATTTATAAGATGTGTTCTTTTGAGGTTGGTGTTCTTCAAAATTGTTGACGTTTCCCTTCTTTTGCTATACGTCTGATCACTTTCCATTTATAGGTTTAGGTTTCTTTTTGTTTTAAAGTTGCACCGTCTCTCATAAAGTCTGTTGTTTCGTACTCTTATCCAGGAGACACGGTGGTTAGAATTGAAATATTTTATATTTATATTTTAGCTCCTTGATGTTTCTTCTAATAAATTAATAATTATACTGACAAACAAGTGCGTGCTCTGGAATTGTTTGATTTGGATAGCAGGGCCATTACTACTGTGCAGTTGAGATTGCTTCTTTGACCCTCTTTGGATGGCAATGTCTCTGCTCAAAGTTTTGGAAAGCATTTGAGATATGCTTCTTTGGCCCTCTTGGACGGTAATGTCTCTCTACGGGTGCTCTCTGTTTTTGAAAAGCATTTGAGATTGCTTTTTTGACCCTCTATTTGAGAAAGCTGCTTTGGCCTCTGTATTTGACCCTCGTTGGATGGTAATCTCTCTGTGAATGCTCACTGTTTTGAAAAGCATACGTGACCACCACTACCCTCATGAAAATGTTTGATTTTATCTTTAGGGTTGAGGCGTCGCTTTTATTCGATTCAGGTCCTTTGCATGAACAATTATGAGGGAAAAAAGAAAGCAATGATCCTCTACGTAGATTCTTCACATGAATAATTTCATAAATCTAAAGCATCCACTCTCATGCAGCAAAGATAAATATTGTCAATGATGTACAAATCTACTCCCCCCTTATTTCAAGAGCACAGCAAGAAAACCAGTGCTACTTGGTAACTTCGTCTTCTAGTTTGGTGTCTTCATTAGTAGAAAGTGGCGTGTCAGTAAAATTTTCAATTTCTTTAGCTGCTTTCATGTGACATTTTTGTTATTTTCTCAATTGCCTCGTTTTTTTTTGGCTCTTGGTTTTTATTTTTCAATTTCAACCTCCTAGGTCAACTTTTTTATTTCAGAAATTTCTTCCATTTTGCGTCTCCTATCCTGTCAATAGTTTTGGACTCCGTTCCATGGTTTATGACTCCAAACTATCTAGCAATGTTCAAGATTTGGTAACAATAGCATCGGTGCTGGTAGCTAAAAAGAGAGCAAGACAGCAATCCCATGGCACATCAGATATTGAAAACATAGGCAGAACAATCAAAATTTTATAAAATGAAAACTCCAGACAAAATCGATGAAACATCTTAAGCATCCAGGGTATTAATAGAGCACGAAGAGAACTACCAGATGAACAAAACTAAAACTCCTTGACTCACTCTTCCTCAAAAACAGTTCCCTTCTCACTCACATAGATCCCATCAAGAAATTTGCGGATATCCTTGTTCTTCACGTGACATTTCTGTTCAAAGAAAAAAACCTTTTCAGCAAATGAAGAAAAATGGAAGCTGCTGGGCATGCATGATTCATATATAAAATAAGGTGCACCTAAGTTTTTTGAACAAAAGAATAAATTCAGATACAGAAGTGCACATTCAGGTACGCAAGCATCATCGCACACACGAACCTGATTAATCAAAGCAGCAGACCGGGAGACAAGTTCAATGTCGTTGCCATCTAGGACGAGTTCATCCTTGACCTTTTCAGACCGAACAATAGACACACCATCCAGCATGTCAACCTTTCTCACCTTAAGAAACCAAACACAAACAGCATTACCAAATTGATCCACCAATAAAAATCATCCGCAAAAAGTAAACATCAGGTTTTTTTTACATGGTCAAAACTCATAACACTGCTGACTGGCAACAACTACTCATATCATATCCATATCCATTGACAAAAATTCAACACAGAACTACACCAAAACCAAATGAATGTTCTTCCTTTAGATTAATCTCACAACAATATTTCAATACATTTACTATTTCTCAGATCAAAATTGCATTAGATCAGCAATAAATAAACAATAGAATAATCTTTGTATATTTGTATATTTGTCATACAATAGCAACATCATTTAAAAATAACCAATAGAATAATCTCACAAACCATCAGCTACCAGCTAAATTATCAACAGTTGAACAATAAGATTTTTTTCACTTTCTAAACCTAAAATTAAAAAGTTTTCGAAGAAAAACGTATCAAACACTAACACCGGCCTTAAAGAACAATTGGTTTCTCGAAAGTAGTAAGAAATCATTACCTTCTTCTCGCCAAGGAAGTTCCTGATCTCGATGGCAGTACTGCTGTTAGTGATGGAGGCATTGATGGGAAAGTGAGCATACACAAACCTCATCTTGTATCTGTAGCCCTTGGTAACCCCAGTGATCAAGTTCTCAACGTGGCTAAGGGCTGTCCTAATAGCAGCACTGGTCTTTCTTGAAGCAAACCAGGCATCTATCTTGAGCTTTCTCTTCCCTTCCTCGTCTTTGATCAACTGAAAATCAAGATTCAAGTGCTTGAAGTTCCTTGTAAGCTTCCCTCTTGGGCCTTCGACTTCGATGATTCTAGCATTGATCTTGATCTTAACCCCATCTGGGATATCCATCGTTTCAGAAGAGAGGATTGTCTTCATGATTTCTCGGCGTCGGCGGCAGCCCTCTCGAACTATTGTTTCTCTCCAAGGCCACAAAACCAGAATTTTTTTTTATTATATAACAGCGGGCGGCAGCTTAGAGTAAAGCAGGGTAGAGTGTTAAAAAAAATGCCCTAAAGTTTTTGTGTTTTAGGGCCTAAACCCTAAAATATGATATGGTGATGTAGGCCCTTTTGCTTGGTCCAGTTTGAAATTGCTGGATGGGTCTTTCCGAAGCCCAGCCCAACCCACATTTCCTTCCCTTGTTTGCTCCTTTATTTTTGTAAAAGCCTGTTTGATGAATTTTGTTTTAGTTTTTGGAAAAATTTAGGTGATTGATTTTTATCCATTTACATCGAATTCTTTTTTTCTTGTACGGTCTTTATAGTTTTTGTATTTTCACTTCTAATCCAAAAGTTTAATTTCTTTACATTTTAGCTATTGAATTAGAGAGAATGAGAGAAAAAATCACTTAAAATTAATAAAAATAATGAGAATTAACAGTTTAACTATTTTTTAAGGTATCCACCACTTGTAAGCCATGAATTTGTTGGAGATGAAGTGTGTATAGAGAGTATGTTAAGTATTGGGAAATATTTTTTGAGTGAATGAGAGGAGAGATATAGAAGGTGAGAATCCAAATAAGTATTGGCTTGAAAAAGAATTTCTTGGTTCTAGATCATCATGGTAATAAGGGATGGTTGCATCCCTCAAATCTTAAAAACTTGTTTTTGAAATAATATAAGAAATGCTTTTTTTTTCAGTAAATAATCATGATGACGGTTAAATTGATTTTTTTTTAAAAAAAATTATATATTATGATTAGTTGTATTATCACTTTCATCATTACCATTATAATATTATCAATTCTAGTTATTGATATATCATCACTTAGTACTACCTTACCATAACATTTATCACTGTCATCGAATTGAGATATTTTTTTTAAAAAAAATATCATTCTTTTTCATCATAAAAACACAACCATTATTTTGGAAATTTAGCATATGCTTTATATTAAAAATAATATAATTAAATTTTTATTTTTTGCTTAAAAGAAATTTGAATAATGATACCATTTTGATTTTGTTATAATCTTCCAAGTTTGTTCACGTTTTTGAGATACTAGTAGAAACTTAATTACTATTTTCATGATCATGTAAGAATTAACCTAAAAGGGAACCTAGAGTTAACCATGTTTTATAAAATTAAATTAATGTCTTGTCTAATCAACAAGAAATCCGATCCAAGTTTCAATCCTATGAAAACCAGCCTGCAATCCATACCTAGGGTTATGTCTATCCTCACCCCTTGTTAGATTACAAATGAAATCACCAACGAGTGGGATTTGTGATTTCTACTAGTAAAAGACGAGATTTCACAAAGAAGAGAAACTTGAATAGGAATTTCAAACACAATAAAGGAATCAATTTTACTAGAAAAAGGAAATCGACCATCCCTCCATTTTGTCCCCTACAAAGATCAGAAACAGTGAGACTAAAAGAACAACATGCCCGATGAGCAGAAAAGATGAAGGGTAAGAACTTGGACAAGGAAAGGAAGAAGCAAGAGCTAGTGATACACAACCACATTACTCGCGCTAATATATCACAACTTAGATAAAGATCCTATACAAGTCCAGGCCGCCTCGAAAACAAACAAAAACCCTTGCATCACTCCCTCGGGACTGCCTGCAGTTGTCAACAATCTGCGGTAGCTTGCGCATCCCGATCCTCTTCTTCCTCCTCCAGCATGTACTTGCTGAAATGGTTGACCTTGAACTTCCACTCTCCTTTAACAGGGTCATATGAAACAAATTCGGCGCCTTGGTCTTCGGCCTTTCTTTTGAGCATCTCCTTGTATTTTTCTATTTTTGGTCCTTCTGTGAACTGACGTCCAGTCTTTTTGTCAAAGCATTTTATGTTGAGAAGTGTTACCTCAGCGGGCTTGTTGAGACCTTGTCCAACAGGTGGTTTCTTGCTATCATCCATGTACACAATAACCTCCCGGTTATTAAACTGAACAAGGGACTCAAGATCAAGCCGTCGAACATCTGTTTCACCCGAGAACTTGATGCTTCCATAGCCATGCCTTCCAACCACAAAATCCTTAACATGGCGGCAGAAACCTGGTTTAGCCCTCTCCTTGGCTGCCAGTTCCTGGATACGAGGCTCAGTAAAATAGTCAGAACGTCGCAGTTTTGGCATTAGTGCCTCAATATCTGCTCCATGCTCATACACAATTGCAGCCTCGCCAGCTCTGTGACCACTGAGTGTCATGTAGGACTCTTCTTTCTGAGCTGAATGATCCTCATGGACTCCATTAGGTTTCTGGTTGACTTTGACATGGGGGGCTTGCTCCTTGATTACACCATTTTCAGCCAAATTTTCTGCATAATAAATAGTGATGAGCACAAGCAAAAAAAAAAAAAATCCATTCAGGGACAATAGAAGCCATACCCAAAGAAAATCCTTTTGAAATAAGCTACAGAAATTAATAAAAAAAAAACTACACAAACCCCAAGAATATATTTGGGTTTGAGAGGTTAAAATAATGCACAAGACGTATGTGTCATAAGGTAAATTTAAACATGCAACAAATGGAGAACAGCTGTGTTTCCATGGAAAAGTGTGCCTATTGAAGAAAATGACATTCGATGCGTAGACTTCACCGGATGGAAGTCATGAAATCGGTTGTCATATGAAGTTCAGTCAGAAGTTTGAATATACCACGCAACCTCCCAAAAGATCTTATTAAGTGGGCAAGATCAAACTCTTCAACATAAACTAGCAGCAGCAGTTTTGGCCATGTCAATTTCGGGAATCATTCAGCACAAATGAAGAAAGGGTGAATATTACAAATGTAACAATATCTTACTATTTTTATCACCAGCAGTGTAACCATTTGAGAGATTGGCAAAGTCTGATTCTGAAATTTTTCCTGGATAAAAGAAGGTAATAAGCTAAATTTGGACTGTTAAAAAAAACAAATTACAGCAACAATGACGCTATAATATGATGACACAGAATGAAAGGAAAGTAAAGCCCTAGAGCATTGGAATAACTGGGGCATCATTGCCTATCCCTTCCATGTGTCAATCAAAGTTAGCCAGAATATGCCAACACACTACAAAAATATTGCAGACCTGAGGTAGCATTGTTAGATTGGAAATTTACCATTCTCATGTACTGGTGCAGATGCATTCACTGGAGATGCTTTCTCTGCACTTGCCCTTGAAGGCCACTGGTCCATAGGACGAATCACCAGAGCTCTTGGGTTTTCCCTCGGAATGAAAAGAGCATCCGCCTTTGGTGTACTGGGCGTTTCTTCTTCATCACTGAAAAATGGAACCTGAATGCAATAGTTGAGCAAAGAAGCAAGTCAATGTGCAACCTCTCCATAAATCCAGTTATAGACAAGGCAATCAATAGCCATTTTAAGGAACAAATTTTGCAAATCTAATCACCTTTGGACCATCATGCTTAGGGTAATATTTCCTCGCAGGCAACCTAATCCTCCTCTGTGACAGGTGCCGAGAAGTCAATAAGGATGATACTCTAACAGGAGAGGGTTTCTCAATGACCTGATAGAAAATAAAGAGCCAAAAGTCACCGCTATTTCTCCAATTACATTTTATAGACACAAGAATCAATGGCAATAACACAGAATAATAGTAAAGATAAGGCAAAGCTGATTTACATTATGAAAACAAAAAAAAAAGTCAAAAATCAATGTAACACCCTATAGTAAACAAGTTCAGTTCAGAACAGGTTATAGTTACAGGCATAGAAGAAATCCCATATTGAACTGAAGGTGTAGTTCCAGCTCGACCAATAGACATTTGAGGCATTGCAGGAAGTGTTCCAAATGGATTTGTAACAGGAACTGGTTGTATAGCAACAGCACTTTGTGGGGTAGACCTGTTAAACAAAAAAACATTGTTATATGCATCATAAATTGATTAATTACCCAGTAGCTTGAATCTTTTCACGAACGATAAGAAAGAGGGGTAACAGAACACTATTCACATTGAGTGCACATGTTAAGAACAGACAGGAAGCCTGTCTTAATAAAAACAACATAAGCATTGCAGAGCAGGAAGGAGAACACGTCTCCTAAGCATGTACATTTAGCATACATGATATGAAAAATCAAACAAACATGCACACAGCAGCTAAATATAGAAAGTGAAGCAAAGACATACAACTGCCACATGCATACAGACAACTACTATAGAGAGTGAAGCAAAAACATACAATTGCCCCAAATTGTTTGATACACCAGCAAAGCCACTCATACCAGCTGAAAAATAGCACACAACTAATGTCAGCACCATAAATTAAATGCTTAAAAACTAAATGATGAAAAAGAAAAACAAAGATACCTGCTTGTGTCTGACTAAAGTTCGAGGCAAAAGTACCTGCATTCTGAGCTGGCTGAGACATTTGAAAAGGTGCTGGTTGAGATGGCTACAGATAAAGTTATAGTTAGTCATAAAAGTTTACCAGATGTGCCAACACTGGAACTTAAATCACTCGCAAATATGCACATGCTGCATACAAATCATAACAAGCTACACAAATTGCCAAAAAGGATTTCTGATTTGGAATGTTTGTTTTTCATTCCACTTCCACCCATGTACACAAGCAGAAAGAGCTTGAAATAAATGAGGGATGGAGCTGAGAATTTAAGTTGCTTGGGAGGTATTAAAACTGATAATGCTCAATACCATCATTTCTGCTCATAAAATGAAGAAATTAAATATGATGATAAAGTACTCGACAACATTAATTGTTACTTACTGTCATTTGATTAAACCCCCCCAGATTTGGAGTTATCAGAGACGGGGTGCTTGAGAAAAGGCCACCAGTGGAAGGGCTACTGAACAATGAACTAGTGGTACTTGGTCCAAATGGACTGGGCTGTGAAAATGCAGTAGCCTGTCCCAGTGAAGGTGTGGTTGATGGGAATGAGAGAGATGGTTGGGTGTTATTAAACATACTAGAACCAAATGGTGAAGCAGTTCCTTGGCCTACAGTAGAACTAAACAAGGATGGTGTTGAACTAAAACTAGGTGTACTTGTTGATCCAAAAAGAGACGGAGATGAACCAGCTGAGAATGCAGGTGTTGTTGATGACTGAAAGAGATTGGAAGATGTTGAAGGGCCAAAGGAGGTTGTGTTGAATGAAGGTGTAGATGTTTGAGTTTTTGGAGCAAACAGGTTTGTAGTTGTTGAAGAAAATATATTTGCAGACGTTTGACCAAGTCCAGTTGGAGGAGCAAAAGGATTTGGCTGTGAGGCTGAGACATTAAATCCGCCCCCGCCAGGAGATTGACCAGCAGGAAGCGGTCCACCTGTAATTCAATATTACAGCATTAGTTGTTGGAGAAAATATGCATGGTGTGTGTTTTTCATTGTTATTAGCAATGAGAATAAAAATGTCCAGAACTTTCCAACGTAACCACAAACAAATTACCTTTGTCTCCCAATTGATAGTCCTCCCACCTTAGCTCCTCATGGCTTTTATCTTTGTATGCAGTCATGGCTGATATCGACAATAATTTCCCAGCCTGTGCACCACCTTCTGCCTCAGCTGTTTCTGCATATGGTGATGCTCTACTTCCAGGACGTTGCGCCCCAAAACCTGACTGGGCAAAGCCATTGTTCCCAAATGGTGATGTTGTACTCTGGGCTCCTACATACCATATCATAAAAATACAAGTCAAGCAATGTAAGCCATTCAAGTTCCTTTTACTCTAGAAAAACAACTCTCGTTATCAAGACAGGTCTTGTTGCAAATTGCAAAACAATAAACTTAAAAAGGCTCACCAAAGGGAGAAGTCTGGGCTGGAAAAGTTGATGTAGTACTTCCAAATGGGCTGCTCCCAAAAGCAGAAGCTGATTGGCCAAAACCTGGACTGGATGAAAACGTAAAGGATGGTGATGAAGTAGCCCCAAAAGCAGAAGTAGTCGGTGCCCCAAAGGCAGGTGTGGTAGTTGAAGCTCCAAAACCTGAAGTGGTGGAAGTTCCAAAAGCTCCACCAGTTCCAAACAACGGGGAACTGGTAAATGTAGTTCCTGTGCTACCAAAACCAGGAGTCGCCGTTGAGCCAAAGGCTGGGGTGGTGCTTGGGGTGCCAAAGGCTGGGGCGGAGCTTGGGGCGCCAAAGGCTGGGGCGGTGCTTGTGGAGCCAAAGGCTGGAGTGGTGCTTGTGGAGCCAAAGGCTGGAGTGGTGCTTGTGGCGCCAAAGGCTTGAGTGGTGTTTGTGGAACCAAAGGGTGGAGTGTTTGTAGCGCCAAAGGCTGGAGTACTTGTAGCGCCAAATGCAGACTGAGTTGGTGCACCAAAAGGTGTGGAACCGAATAAACTATTCCCAAAAGCTGGTTGTGACTGCTGATTTGTGCTTCCAAAAGGACTCGCTTGAGCAGTAGACCCAAAGCCTCCAAAAGGCTTCTGACCAAAAACAGAAGAACCTGCAAATAAATATATAGAAAGAGTGAGAAAGTGCTGTCCATTTGTAAAACCAGGAAAAAAAACCAATCAGATAAAGGATACTAACACAAACTTAAAGTGTGTGCATGCATGAGTGTTTGAGCACATGCATGTGTTTGTCTTGATATACAGATGCTAGTAGGGAAGGCAGATGAAGTTAGCCAGTAAAATCTTGATGAGGAAGAACACAAAGGCAAGAAAAATCACCAAGTTAAGAAGAAAAACAAGTGAGTATAAGTCTGCTACAGAGAGCAGAGAGTAGTCAAAACAAATGCACAGGTAAAAAATGAAATAGTAAACATTATGTATCATAATTAATTAAATCTCAACATCTACCAATTTCATTGAAGAAAACAAACAATAATGAAACAATGAGCTCAAAAACTAGGGCCAAACAACAACAAGCATTCAGATTTTAGAAAAATAACCAACATGCTGTGTAACCAAATCACCTCCTAGAACACTTGCTTTTCTAAGGAATTGAAAACTTGTCTGCTATAAGACTTCCAAGACAAAAGTTTACGACATCTCTGAGTTAGTCAACAATCCATATGCATTTACTGTACAAGCACAACAATCTTACTTCTACATAGCAAAATCATAACCCAGGAATAGATAACCGGTGGAAAAGGAAATAAAAATAAAAACTTACCACCAAATGCTGATGACGATGAAGCACCAAAAGCAGGGGTACTAGACGCTCCAAAAGCAGGGGTACTAGATGCTCCAAAAGCAGGCGTTGAGCTACCAAAAGCATTTGTTGCAGAGAATGAAGAAGTTTGGGGTGTGCCAAACATTCCAGTTGAAGTGCCCCCAAATATAGAACTCCCTGTTTGTGCACCAAAAGGAGTTGTTGGACTACCAAATGGCTTCGGCGCAAAAGGATTATTACTTGCATTACTGGTCTGACCAAAAGCCGGCTGCGTTGTCCCAAACGGACTATTTGATGATTGTCCAAAAGCTGTTACAAAACACAAATTTCAACTCTTTAGCACACACATTACCCATACGGAATCTCACTGACAAATAAATTACACTCCCAACAGAACATGAGCCAAAATTATGAAAATAGCACGTCAACAATCATCCATCCATCTATTCGCGACGCAAAAAATCACAAAAATATGCAATGGCAGCACTGTAATTATAATCAGCTTTAAGTTCACTTCCATTCCGTATCTATTTCATGTTTCTTTCATTATTTTTCACCTCTTTCCTCTAACTCAAAAGAAATCCGAATTCAGCATTATAGAAAAAAAATTAAAAATCATAAAAAATAACTTACGATTGCTAGCGCCAAACATCCTTCCTTTTATTGACCAATCCTCTACCTCCTGCACTCAAACAAAATCAAACGTAATCATCGCTAATTACATTACTAATCACTGAATCAAAACTGAATGCTGAACATAATCGAAATCGATAATGTTACGATTAATGAGCGATTGCGACAGAAATTCAAAATTACAGATCGAAAAGATAATAGCGATTAAGAGAAAATTAGTTAGGGTTTAATGGTTGGTTACCTGGAGGTGGTAACGGAACTTAGAGGATTAATTTGGATCTGAAATAGAGAAGGAAGGAGGGAGGGGAGGGCAGGGAAGGGAAAGGAAGGGTTTGGGTGTGTAAAATAGAGTGGTGTTTGGCTCTCTTTTTTTTTTTTTTTTCTCCCTGTCTTGCAGATAGAGGGGCTATGCTGAGTTACATGAGCAACATTAATGAAAGTAGTTTTTTTTAATGTTATTTTTTTAAAAAAATTATTTGTTTATTATTAAAAACATTAATTATAGAAAAATATTTTTTAGTTAAATAAAAATTTATTTTATTTTTAATAAAAAATATTTTTTTTGAAGATTTATGAAAATTTAAAAATATATTGTTATTTATTAATGATATCAAACTCCATCTTTAATTTTTTCATTACTATATATTTTATTTTGAATATTTTTTATTTTTATTTTATTTTTAAAAAATTTTATTTTTATATAAGTTTTAATCTTTATTTTTTATTATTATTTTTTTTATTAAAATTTTTTATCTATCATATTTTATCTCTATTTTTTAATTTTTATTTATTTTATTTAAAATAATTTATTAAATTGAGTTTTATTTTCAATTTCATCCTTTTTTAATTTTTTTAATTTTAGATTTAGTCTTTATTTTTTTAATTATAATTATTTTATTTAAAATAATTTATGAAATTAGATGTTTTTTTTTAATTTTATTTTTTTTCAACCTTTTTATATGTAAGATTTAGTTTTTATTTTTTCAATAAATTAGAAAAATATATATTAGTAAGTAGTTTTTCAGATTATTTTTTATGATATAGTTAAGCATTGAAAAATATTTTTTTTATTTTTTTATGATATTATTAAATATAAAAAATAATTAGCTTTTTTATAAAATTTAATTTTTTTAAAAAATTATTTTTGTGCAAACAAACAAAGGGATAAAAAGGAGGGGTGAAAGAGTGCAGAGACAGAGAGACTAGCGTTGTTTCTAAGTCTGCATCAGGAATTCAGGACCTTTTTTGTAATTGTGGCAGAGAATAGCGTTAAAGTGCTGTCAATACCGTGGAGAGGTTTCGAACTATTAGTTGTGTTTTAAAGTATATTTTATTTGAAAATATATTAAAATAATATTTTTAAAAAATTTTAAAATTTATTTTTGATATTATTATATCAAAACGATCAACAAATACTAAAAATATTAATTTAAAGAAAAACAAATTCTAATTTTAACAAAAAAACAGATTGAATCTCAATGCTAAATATCCTCATAGTCTAAAAGTCAGACGTGATTTGTATTTGGGAGTGCGATCGAACCTTATTTCTGAAAAAATTGATTTTTTTTTTGAATTATTTTTTTTAAATCGTTTTAATATGTTGATGTCAAAAATGAATTTTAGTGTATGTTTGGAGCGGTGGTGCAACCACTATTTCATGAACTTTTGAGTTTTTTTAAATTTTTTCTCATATTAATTTTTTTATTATTTTTAAATTATTTTGATGTGTTGGTGTAAAAAATAAATTTAAAAAATAAAAAAATATTTTTTTAATATATTTTTAAATAAAAAAAATTTTAAAATAATTTTTACCACTATTTTATACACGCCTCAAAAAGGCTTAAGATTTTAATTTAAAGTGCAATTTTTATGATATTATTTTGATAAATAACTACTCAATGTGTGACCTGATCTTGTTGAGTCACACCAGGATTTTTTTTTTCTATTTTTTTCAACCCGGTCTGGTTCCAGCTCTGGATTAGTCGAGCCCCGGATCGACCTACCAAGCCGGGTCGAGTTTCAAAACTATTTAAAATTTTTTTACTTTTTTTTCTTTACTTCAAATTAATATTTTTTTTGATATTTTCAGATCATTTTGATGTGCTGATGTCAAAAATAATTTTTAAAAAATAAAAAAAATATTATTTTGATGTATTTCCAAATAAAAAACACTTTGAAAAGTAACAACAATACCAACTAGTCAAATCTAAATTAGCTTTTTTAAAACTGAGATCGGGTACTAAGTCAACCCCGCAAAGCAGAGTTTAATTACTGTGTATTATACTACCATGTCGGATAATGGTTCCTCGCAAGAATTGTTCTAGTTATTAAAAGCAACGAATTCAGTAATGTTGCAAATATGTTATTCTTGTTTCGATGTAAACAACATGGCCTGCAATATTCAGTCTAGCTGAGCTTATCATTTTCTCACTTGTCCATATATGGGAATCAGCAGGTACCTGCATGGTTTTAGCATTATAAAAACTAGCTACTTAGACCTAGCACGGTTCGATTAAGTAGAGGGTCAAGTTTGTAGCAGGTGAAGAAAATATGGGGGCACCAAGTGGTGGTTTAAGAGGCAGAAGGAAGTCATCAACAAGGGGACACCACAGGTTTGTTGGTGTGCAGAGGCCATCTGGGAGATGGGTGGCAGAGATTAAGGACTCGTTGCAAAAGGTTCGGCTCTGGCTTGGAACTTTTGATACTGCTGAGGATGCTGCAAGAGCATATGATGATGCAGCTCGGGCATTACGCGGTGCTAATGCTCGTACAAACTTTGAATTGCCTCAGCCTGCACCAAATTCTGGGCCTGGTGGTCGGGCTAATCTTTCAGAAGTTGAGCCTTTCTCGTTTGAGGACGTTTGCGGGACGGGAACTGAAGCAGAAGGGATTCTCGGTGCTCAAAGCCAAGCTGCTTGATGGCAAGGGATTGCGGGTGCTTCCATCTGCTAATTGCTCTTCAAGTGTGCAGCCTGACATGATTGCGAATATTTCCCACAAAAACAATTCTAAGAGAGAGCTGGCATCAACAGCTTCTATTACTCACGGAGTTGGAACTGTCAATGCTATTCAGGATCCTGGTAGTTCAGGATCAGGTAAGGGTGACCTTGTCTTAGATCTTGATCATGGTGACATGATGGCAGGTCATGTTGCGGCGGCTCAGTGGAGTCGACCATGCCAAACTACAGCAACAGCAAACATGGAATGGCCTAGTGAACCAGCATCATATGAAGTCTCCTGGGCCACACAGATGAACCATATTTACGTTCAGGCTGCTTTGTTTACCTCTAGTACTACAATTGCTACTTCTGCATGGCCACTTTCTGCGACAACCCAACCAAGTTTTGATTCAACGTATCCGTATCCGTGCGCCACTGAGCTGCTTATGAACAAGATTAGTCGAACGATGACAACAAACATGCCATCACCTCAAATTGATGGACCAACAGAAGGTGTTTGGTCTGCTGAGCAACAATTCCTGCACTGTGATAATAGTGGTTGGACTGGTGCTAATAGCAGCAGTTGGGATCCTTTTCTCTTGTATCCTCAGTGTTAGGATGACATTGTCATTTCTCCCTCCTCTGTTGGTGTCTATAACTTGAAACCAACAACAATTACCAGCCAATCATTATTTTAGATATGCACTATAAACTCCCACCTATATGGGCATCAAGTTCCAGAAATTTTTTCTTTCCAGGGATTGATCAGTGATAAGTATGTGTAATTTTCCCTTTACATGTAAAATTCTAAAGTATCTTTCACAAACTTTTATTTATTGGAGGAATTATACTGCCTCTACTATGAAGTTATTCTCTCTATTTTTAATCACAAAAAGGAAAAAATTCCCTCTGAAGCATAAAAGAATATAAAGCATATAGCATTGCTGATAATGTCAAATACTCAGTTTTATATTTTTCTGAGAAAGCAATCTTATCAGACTGGAAATTCTTTCCCTGCAGCTTAAGCACTCAAATTTATAATTTATTTTCTTACTATCAAATGGAACAGGAATCCTGTGCAAGCAATGGTAAGGCTAGCAAGCTCTAGAACACTTACAAGTCGAATGGACAATGGAATAACAGTTCATATCCTGAAGTTTGAATCCCTAACCATAAAATCCAGAACTGGCTTTCTTACTCACAGTAAGTTATTGATCTACCATAACGTATGAAGATTACGACGATAATGTATAAATCTAGACCATAATATGTGAAGATTACGATGATGTTGTTTCAGTTGCAAGTTGCAGTACTTCATAGTGAAGTAAAATTGTTAGAATTTATGTCCATAAAATAAAATAAAAAAGAAGGTTACATTTCGCACTTTTGAAGCCTGGAAATGAAAGATGACTGTTTCCTTGTGATGATCGTCGAAACGACAAATATCTGATTTAGTCCATGTTACTAAGAAGCATGATAGGGAAAGCTAGAATGGCCCTGCAATTAAAAGCCAAAGACATCAGATTAAGAAAATAAAATAACATGGTGTTACTTCATTTGGACTTGGTAAGATATATGCTAGCAGTATGAAATGTTTCCTTGTTCTTGACATGGCATTTTTGTCCCAGTGCAGGGACATGATAGAGACCGTGCGAGCCCGACGAGGTTAATTAAACACCATTTTACTATTTATGATAGTGTCTGAAAGGGAAATCCTATAGCAATCTGAAATGACTACAGTTTTATCCTGTCTCTTGCTCCCTTGGGAAAGGACAGAAGGGATTAGGTAGTTGAGGATCTTAATCATCATCAACGTTGACAGATTATCTTAATGTGTGTTTTACGCGGGATGATCAAGTAATCTCACTAAATACGAAAGATAATTAACAGAACAGATTAAACTTTGAGAAACTCTATATTCGTTGTTGAGGGCCTTGAGGCTGATTACCCATTTTGTCATTGTTGCTGTTGGTTGATGAAATTGCAGCTACTACAACTTCCATACAACTACCTGACCAGGATTCTCTAATTAATAATTAATCATGTGATTAACTAGATATCAGATACCTGATAATACTTCATTAGAAGAGGATTTCATACACTAAAATGGAAAAGAAAAGGAATACGAAAGCCATCTTTAAATTAGACTAGTCCTCTGGAAACACACAATAAGGAAGTGATGATCTTCTTATCTAATATGCTCATGAATATTGTTGGAGTGTTTGAATAATGGATGATCACATGTTCTAGTCAATATTTCACTTTTAAAAACTGGAAGAGCATGGGATTAGTGGTTGAGGACTTAATTCCTGCAAAATAGTTCCTTTTTATAGAGGTTTTTGGAACCCTTCGATGATTAAGTCAATGATTTTATAATAAATGGTTGTAATAAATAAAGAAATAGGTATTAAACTCTAAGAATAAGAATATTTGTTTGGTCTTTTATGATAGATGCTTCGACAATATATGATAAGAGAATAAAGATTGTAAATCCCTTACCTGGGTGGTTTAAAAGGTTTTTATTGTCCTTATACTACGAAACATGTTCTTTTTTCAATGGGCCGAAAATCTTTTCCTTTTGAATATTTTAGTGAGGAGGAAATCTCTTACATCAATATTAATGCTAATGAAAATATCTTTTACACAACATTAATGTTGATATGAATCACCTTTTCACATTTTTAGTGTTGACAAACAAACAATAGAGCTATAGAAGGCTTTTATGTCTTATTTCACACACAACGTTAATGTGAATGAGAATAACCATTTGATAACATTAATGTCAATTGAAATATATCCAACTCTTAGAAGATTTTCATACACCTAGAGGTATAGAGAAATAATTATCCTAAGATCTGGTGTGTCAGATCCACATTCACTTCGGCCCGATGTGAGCATGAGAGATTTGGGTATGATATTTTGCTAAAATTACAGGCATTTAGGCTCAGCATGTAGCTGAGCCTAAAGGTATTAGGTTTGACATCTCGCTAAATTCATAGGTACTTGAGCTCAGCGTGTAGCTAAGCCTAAAGGGGATTGGGTCTGACATCTCGCTAGACTCATAAATGTCTAGGCTTTGCACGTAGCCAAGCCTAAGGGTATTGGGTGTAGCATCTCACTAGACTTTTAGACACTTGGACTCAACGTGTAGCCAAGCCCAAAAGGGATTGGGTCTGACATCTCGTTAGATCTACAAGTGCTTAGGCTCAGCATGTAGCTGAATTTAAGGATGTTGAGTTTGACATCTTGTCAGATCCATAAGTATTTAGGCTCAACATGTAGCTGAACTCAAGGCTATTGGGTTTAACAAAAGAACTAAAACCATATTACCCGGGCTTGTTATCATATCAAGCTTATGCATGTTAGGTCATCACCCTATTTTTGACCTTTCTATTCGTGGGCTCGAGTCATATAAAATATGTTGATCCATCAATAGCCCCTCAAGTCTTTGTGTATTGAAAGGTCATCTTTAATGAAAGACTTTTTACTTTCCCCATGAGATCTATCCGTGGAATTGTTGGGATCCTTGTGGCCATACTACTTGCCTTTATTGTAGGAGATCCCTTAGGAAACAAAATGACAGCTTGTTATTAATGCAGTAATTGAGTGGACTTTTAGAGATCTGAGATGACATGAAAAGTCATTCATCCAACGATGAGAGTGAAAAAATGTTCATTTTATAACCTTAGTCGTTCATCTTTTCTTTCTTTTACTTTCTCTTTTTACGATCTAAAAACAGATTTGAAGATTTCTTAAGCCAGTTCTGTCCTTTCTTGGAGAAGAAGCTATCATTATTAGATACTTCCTTTTGACAACTTCCTCTTCTATATAATCAAAACCAAATGGACCCTTGTAGAATCAGACTTGACCCTAGGAGTTCAGGCATCACTTTCTCTAGTAACGAGTTTAGGTTTCAACCAGGAACTGGAGGAAGTGGCGGGGACAAGGGTCCACCAAATTGGGCCTCAATGCTTCCATTCATAGGCCTAAATTGTATAAAATATGTCCATCCGTCAGGAAGTGCCTTCATATTTAACACCCGGTAATACCATATGTTCTGAATCTTATCTTAAATATTCAACAAATCCATTCTAACCTGGCTAACTTGTATGGTCCATTACAATCTATTACTTTCCCGGAAGAGATCACCTGGGACATGCTATGATCAGCTACCGAAACACAGATAGTACGGCCGTACAACGACGATAAGCAAATGAATGGATTTGGCCCTCCCTTCAGAAAGTTGTCGGTAATTGGAATATAGAATCAGGAAAAGGTTCTCGATGCTACATTATGATTTGATAAAAAAAAAAAATGAAGGTGCAGGGGGTGCTTGGGCCTTAACCAAAAAGCTCAAAGATGGAGATAGTTGACACATTCAATATCTTGATAGTGTTAAAGCATCTCTTAGCGAATCAACACAACAGTACTCCTCCTATTGCCTGCTCAGCAGCAGCCTGGTGAGGGTAAAAGTTCTCTCCATTAGTGATGAATAATCACAATAACTTTTAGCTCTTAAGATCCCCCATTTTAACCTGCACTTAAAAGAGTACAATCTGCCAGGATTACATGTGCCGCATTCGCGTTGAATATTTACTGGCCAGCTATGGAAGAATAAGTACTAGCAACCAAAAGATTGGAAAGAATGACTGAAGTGAAATCTGATTTTGAGTATAGGTGTAAACCATGAATGACTTAAGTGAGATATTGGAGGGGAATACTTTCAGCTTGGAGTACAAATCTAGGATGGAATACGAGGAAACAGGAAGGTGCAAAAAATGACTCAGGCATTTCATGAAGGGGCACCGATAATGGACAAGATAACTCAGCCATTGGATTGTACAGTGTTTGAGCTCAGAATTAGTTTTTCTTGTGAGGCCAGGAAATAGTGGTTCTAAATTACCCTTTTGTTGTATAGAATTTGCTGCATGATAGCCTTCATTTCAGCCTAATTTAGAAAAATAAAACAAGCTATTTTTGTAGAAATTAAATGCAGTACTGTATGTGTGATTGATGAAATTTAGGCATTTTCATGGATATACAATTCTATACGCCTGAATGCAGAGCATGCTAGCCATTTTGTTTCTAAAAGATGTCGTGTTGTGTGTAATGTAAATATTCTTACAGAAATATTTATGGAAGATGGGATAGGATCAAGTTCAAGAAAAGTCTTGGGTTACATAGTGATTAGTGATAAGAAAACTCATAATTTTCGTCCTCTTAGTAAACAGGATTAATAAAAATTTTAAACAAATTAGAAAATCTAAAAAAAAAAAAAAATAGCACTAACAACACTTTCTAGATCTAATTTGGAGGCTTTCCAGACACCTTGATTGGAACCGACTCTTCTATAAAACTATATCTTTGAAATTTCTTGACAAAATTTGATTATTATAGGGTTGTTTTAGGACTTGTAAACTTTTTAGAAAGATAAACTAATTAAAAGAAAAAATATTAAATAATACTATGGGGGCAAAATTATATATAGCTCGTGCTTACTGTTTTCTTTATATTGTTTGGGTATGCATCATGCAGTATTAGATGCTATAAGCAGGAGATCTCCACTCAAAAGATGCCATTAAACTATATTTGGCAAGGCTACCAATTAACAAACGAAGAACATCATCCGCGTAGATAAAGTCTAGAAGAAAATGCAAATGAAAACTTCTGGCCAATAATCTACTGCTTCTGCCATTTTCGCGTATGAAATCACGCATTGATTCTTCACTGTTTTTGTATGAGCCATGCTAGATGATTCTCTTGTAATCTCCATTTTTTGGAAAGTATCAGTCAAAAGAAAGTGTAAATAAGAGAATAAATATTAAACTATTGTCAAAGTTGGTTGCTTAAAGCATTGATGTGATTTGAAGAATTTAATCTTGCTTTCTTCCCACTTATTCCTGAGTCCATTTATTTAGAGCAATAAATCTGTGCATAAGTTGTGGTGTCTGATACAGGAAATTGGTTAGCAAAGAGAGAGATAAGAGGGGTGTTACTCTACTTCCTTCAAGGGTGCTCAATTCAATGGCTGATTGCAATGAATGGAAACCTTTCATTGCGATGATAACAGTTGATTTTGCCTTTTCCATTGTGAATATTCTTCTAAAGAAAGTCCTTGATGAGGGGATTAACCATTTGGTCCTTATCACCTACCGGCTTTCGATTTCTGCTCTTTTCTTGGGTCCAATTGGCTACTTCTGGGAAAGGTAGTAGCTCTTTAGGCCAACATTCTGCCTAGTATTATTTTGATTTCTTGACTGTATAAACTTGTGCCCCTCCTCAGAATAGTTCTATGCAGGCATGTAGGTAGGTAGCTAGCTAGCTAGGATCAAATGTTCGGCGAAGTTAATGAATAAGGATAGAAGATTTTCTTGTAGCATTAATTCTGATACTACTTTTGAGGTATTAGAGCAACAAATCTTATAAATCAAGCTTGCTTGCAGGGGTAGCAGACCAAAGCTCACCTTTCGGATCTCATGTTACCTGTTCCTTAGTGCCATTGTTGGGTGAGTATTGTTTAAGCCTTTTCAAGTTTCCAATGTCCTTGCCATTAATATCATGGAAAACTCCTAACTAATTATTCCTTGCAGGGCATCACTGACACAATACTTCTTCCTTATCGGCATTCAATACACATCTGCTACATTTGCATGTGCCTTCGTCAACATGGTTCCTGTTGTTACATTTATAATGGCACTGCCATTCAAGTATGAACAACAATTTACTTTCAACTTCCATGGTTCTGCAAAGTCTTGTGTTCTTACATCGTAGGTTCGCAGCTTTAACTTTCTTTGCTTCTACTGCCTTGCAGAATGGAGACTGTTCATATAAAATCCAACAGTGGCAAAGCCAAAACACTCGGTGCCCTGGTGTGTGTTGCAGGTGCCATACTGTTGACTGTTTACCGAGGAGCGCCACTATTTAACCATTCACCCAATCAAGCTGTAACTCGAGCCATGGATCATGGTCTAAAGCTGAGCCATGCTAGAAGGGCCGAGAGATGGACCTTTGGTTGTATAGCTTTGCTTGCAGGAACCTTGTTGTGGTCTTCTTGGTTTGTACTCCAATCACATATTGGCAGGAGATACCCCTGTCAGTATTCTAGCACAGCCATTATGTCCTTCTTCGGTGCAATTCAATCAGCTGTTTTATGCTTGTCCACTAAAAGGAGCCTCTCCATATGGGTTCTGAAAGGAAAGATAGAAATTATAACTGTCCTGTATGCTGTAAGTATAGCTGGAATCAAATCTCAATGGTACTACAGGTTTATGCTGTCCTCTCATACCAAATGAACTATTGGTTTATGCAGGGAATGATTGGATCAGGCTTGTGCTATGTGGGCATGTCATGGTGTGTTAAGAAAAGGGGTCCCGTCTTTACAGCAGCATTCAGTCCCCTAGTTCAGATAATGGCAGCCATGCTTGATGTCCCTGTACTCCATGAGGAACTCTATCTTGGCAGGTAATCTTTTAGACCATTCTGTTTCTATTAATATCTGACTAATGAATTGTACCCTATACTACCTCTATTTTTTTTCACAAATGGGATTTCAATGAGCAGTTTGCTGGGATCCATCTTTGTAATCATTGGCTTATACATTCTTCTATGGGGTAAGAACAAAGAAATGCAGAATCATGCAACAAGAGTAGCTCAAGAAGCTGAAGAGGTCAAGGAACAAGAACCCCCCGTACAAGTCATCACTGTCTCTTTTGATTCAAGGTGTCATTGAGGCCAGTTATATGGTGCTTTCCACTTTCCAAGAAAATCCATGTTCGGTACTAATTGTACTTCCCTTCAAATTTTCACAACATACGAATAAAATTCGAAGAAAATACTTTCAGCTTCATTTCTACTCCCTGCCTCAAAGAAGAAATGGATGGAGGGGGGGAAAAAAGGGACAGAAAGTACTAGTTATGGTAGCAAAGTTGTCTGCAAGTTTCGTCTTCGGTGGAGCTCTATGATCAAATTTACAAATACTATTGTATCATTAAGCCAAAAATTCAGATATTGTAGGTGGCTAGGCATGTACAACATGATAACACAACCATTCTGACACCCCAAGTCTCATTTTGGAGAAGAATGCTGTGCAGGATATTGGAATATTACTTAATGGATGGCATTCCTGGTGTGGAGTCCCTCTTTTTGTGCTAGGCATCTGTGCTTAATCATCATGGATCATGACCTACAAATTTGTTGGGACAAAGAGACTCCACTCAAATGCTGAAGCATAACTAGACTGATATAAAGCCATCGATCGCCTCCCGAATGGGATAAGAAGAACAAGATTTTAGCTTAGAGAATTGCTAAGCTAGGATTAGATCTCGTTTGGAGTTTGGACTAGGCTTTTCTGATGCAGTGTATAACAACCAGTTATTCTCCAGTTAAGGACTTGGATTTTGTGAAGAGAAAAAAGGGAAACAGTTCATACATTTCGGTTTTCGGAGACGAGCAATTACTATAAATATGAACTTAATATCAATTCCAATGACTTCCATTGACAGTAAAAGAAATATTTAGCCATTCTATGCTCAACATTTAATAGCTAAGTTATTACAGGCACACCATCATTCAAATGTAAATCACACCATACATGATTTTTGAAACTTTATTCTGATCCTGCTGAAATACTGAAAATCAAACCTGTAGCAAGTTATTTCAACATGCAAACCTAAACCTTTTGAATATAGAGCATTACTAAAGCACAGCTTCATTCCTTTTGCACCTCCTGCTTCAATTTTCCTTCCTTACTGACCTGATCAATCTGAATGGTCAGAATGATTTTCCTCCTTCAATCCCTTGTCTTTCTTCTTCCCCTTCTTTCCATGCTTACCAGGCTTGAGTCCATGAGGTTCAAAAGTATCCGAAATGTCCATATGAACTCCAGGATCATTAGTGTTGTAGTGGCTACCAAACATGATAGAATTGTTAAGAGCTTGGAAATTGCTGTTAACATAAGTACCTGATGCCTCAGGCTCACCAAACGACTCCCCATCAGGCAACTTTTTACCTTTCTGATCATCCAACTCACTTCGCATTGTAGCTCCCGTGTTGGTTCCAGCAAGAGTAATGATTCTAATGCCATGATCATCCTCATCAGCCGAGCTTTCCTGGTTGTGGAGACCAGCAATGCGGTTTGTTATGACATCCACCATGTCTCTAACTTCGCGGCCGAGAAGTTTATTCTTGTCCCCCTCAGAGGTTGGCTTATGTTCAGGAGGAGCCATGATTTGGAGGCTGAAAAGGTTGGGGCTAGCTAGGAATGCAAGACAATGCAGGGAAGTTCAAGCTATGGAATTTGGAGTTGGAGCTAGAGGGGTTGCATTGAATTTAAGAGGAAGTGTGAGGGACCAACTGTTTGTTAGAATAAATTAAAGGGTGGGAATAACTTAGATGACAATACAAGGATCTGATTTATTAAAGATGGAAAAAGAGAGAGGATTACTTGGCAATTGGTTTTCCTTTACAATTTTATTTCTTTTGTTAATCACAAGGCTCTATTCTTATAATATTTTTAAAATCCCGGGAATACTTAGAATTCTTCCAACTTACAAGTTAGAAGGGTCAATTTAAATTTAAATAAATTTAAATTAATTTATTTTAAAAAAATAAATAAATAAAGAATCAAACGATGAAATGACCAATTTTATTTTTTTAAAAAAAGTCACCATGTTTTTTATTTGGGTTTTAACTAGATTAACCAAGTCATATATTGATTTGTATTTTTAACTAAGTCAGATTAAATTAATTTTTATTTTTATTTTTTAAATTCAAATCAATATAAACCTTGACTACTAGCTAATTCAAGTTTTATAACTATAATTTTTATTAATTGTGAAGGTCATAACAAACAAGAAGCAATTGTTGTTTTTGGTTATAGTGAATATCTAATCACAATATTTTTAATTATTATAAAATAACAAAAAAAAAAGTAATTGTTATTTAATTAATCTCTTTTCTTGTGTTGGATTTTTTTCGTTGATGTAAATAGTAAATACTTGAAGATCAAATCCCTAACTTGATTCTTTGATTTCTCTTTATTCATGATGTCGGGGGCTTTTTCTTTTGTACAAAGTTTAAGAAAAAATTGAATTAATGGATTATGAGAGGTGTTATTAAAAGAGCAATTTTTAAGAACATTCGTAATTAAAGTATTAAATGTTAATGAAAATTAAAAAAAATTATCAATAATAAATGATAAACTACAATTAAAAATTAATTTGATATGTTTTTTTTTTAAAAAAGAAAAATATAATATTTGATGCCTTTTCTAATTATTATTTTAAAACTTCACTCTAAGCTAATCTCGGTTGATTCTAATTTTTTTTAAAAATTATTATTAAGTTAATGGTTGAGTTTTAATTAAATTATCAAGAATATTAAATAAACTTATATTTTTAACTAGATTAATTTATATTTTTTATCTATTTTTTGAACCGGACTCCGAGTCAACTGATTGTCTGTCCAGTACATGTGTTCAAAACAATGCTTTTAAATTTTTAATAATTAACCCCTCCCTCTTCAAAGGAGGAACAGGCATGATTAAAAAGTAGAGGGTAAACTTTATCCTTCATTACTCTTGTACCAAAGGTAACTTTAAAGTGACCGACTCCATTTTAACTTTTTTATTTTATTTTGATGTTTATACCATCCTTAGGTTAATTTTTTCGAATTAGATTTATTTCTTTGTCTGTTATGTCTAAGATCATGAAAAATTTTATAATATTAAAGTTGTGATTATCTATATTTACACAATAATAGATAAATTGACAGAAGAGGATAAAGAGAATTAAAAAATAATTTTTAAGTATGTGAAAAAATTCCTTTTACTTTTTATTGGATTCCATGTGATTTTCTTTTTTATGTTTATCTTTCATATTAAGTAAGTATTCGAGATGGTCTGAGGTTTGGGTCACGAGTTGCCCAAGCCAATCTAGATCTATTTCGAAATGATAACATTTGAAAAAAAATATTAAAAAATTTATTAGAATTGATTTAGCTAAGTCTCACCGGAATCATGGTTTAAAAAATACAGCCTTATTGTCCCTTTTTAAGTTCTGTTAGGTCAGACGATAGAGATTGATGCCTTGATGGAATAAAAAATACAGCCTTCAAAATAATTACGAATAGTTTATAAAAAGGTATATTAGGAATAAACAAATATTAAGAAATCACCATGAATTTTACTGTCAATATTTTTTAATTTATTTTTTTACCTGCCCTTTAAAATCTACTAACAGATTGAGTAAAAAAAGAATGAAAGATGATTTTTTTCAGTTTTATTTTTTAATATTTATTTAATCAGAGATTGAATTCTATTTTTTATTTTATTTTCTATATAATTTTTCACTCATTTTAAAAACAACAAGAGCTATCTCGGATCTTTTTGTTCATTGTTTTTTGTTAAATTTTTTGTATTTTGAAGTTTTGTGTTTAAATTAAGTTAAATTGATTGATTAAATATAAATATAAGATGTTCATTTTATGATAGTTTGTTTGGCTTACTTTCCAGGTCGCTGTTTTGACGACGTGTGTGGTCTTTTTTAGTGTCATCGTACAACCTTTTACAGTGACGTTGGGATTGTTTCGGTAAACTCTTTCTGGTGGTGAGTCTCCAACAAGTTTTTTTTTCTTCTTCTCTCAAATATGTTGTAAGCAACTTATTTTTTATAGTTAATTATTTTTATTTTTTATTTTATTTACTGTCAATGGTTTTTTTAATCATATTATTGAACTAAACAAATTTATTAAACTTATTCAAGTAAATAAGTTATATCTTGGATTTTTCTCATTTCATTAAAAATGTTGATGTAGCCTAAATATTTTTTTTATATTAAAAAAAATTAATACATACGCCACCTATCTAGTTTCTACAAAATCTATACATTCACGAGAAATTACATTTTCACCGCGGGTGGCACTGGGTTGAGCTTTGAAATCCAGTAAAAGATCGAGAAGGGGACTAGAATTTGGTTTTACCGCAGTAAGGAATATTTATTGACTGTGGTAGTTGCAACGTCGACGATTCTTAGGTTGGTGGGTGGATAATGTATTTACATACTCTTACTTTATATACTCAAATAATGATTAGGGTAAATTATATTTTCATCCTTATATATTATTCAATGTTTCACTTCTATCCCACCATCTAATATTTCTTAATTTTACCCCTGTATTTTTTAAAAAGTTGAGATTTTCTTATCATTACTAAATAACTAATAAAAAGCTAAATTCTTTTTTTTTTTCTCATTTTAATTCTTCTTCTTAGTTTCCTCCTTCACCTAGGTCATGTGATCTTGGTTTTTTATTTTTTTTATTTAAGGTTTTTTATGCTCTTAAAAAAATAGTTATCAGATCTAATCTAGAATTGATCCGGAAAAAATCTAGAATTAATGCTTTGATAATTTAACTAAAAATTCAACTCAAGTTAGGTTTTGGATCTTGAGTTTACTAAATTAATTTGTCAGGTTTAATCGAATTTAACAATCATGATCGATTATGATCTAGAAATGTTTTTTTTCCCATGAACCTTTTAATGTAACAAAAACACTTGAAAACTTGAAACAAAGAAAACTTAAAGCTCAAATTCAAAAAGTGGGCTATTTAATGATTAAGGGTAAAATTAGAATCTTAGGAAACTCGAAGGGTAACATTGAGAAATTGTAAACTATAGGGTTGAAGTGCAACATTTATGTAAATGAGAGGCCAATTGAAGTTCACGGTATTGTATTATTATTATTATAATAATTATTATTATTATAAAAAAAGAAAACAAATAAAATAAAAAGAAAATAAAAATCGGAAGCCACCCTTGTGGTGATGTCTCATTTTCTCCTCCTCATTTCCATGTACTTGTTGCGCCGAAGCAGTGAAGTTTTGGTCTCAACAACAAAGTAAATATTACTTTTGTTGCTGTGCTTTAAGCAAAAACATTTTCCAGGTAAAAGGGTTTTCCTTTTTACTATTTCTTTTTGTTTCTCTATGTGGAAAGCTTTTGCCTATTCAAATTGCTTTGCTTTTATTGTAATCGTACCTGGGTTTAGCTTTTCAGTAGAATTTCTTTTTTGGGCTATTACTTTCTTGCCAGCTTTTTTATTTCTGATCTGTTTTTGCGCGAAAGATTCAATATTTTTGTTTGATTCTACTTGGGGTGCAGTGATGATGCCTATACAGATGAGCCCTTTTGATCTTGTTGAGAGTAAAGTGGTTTATGGGGTTTATTTTAGTTATTGAAGTTTTATTGAATCTTTGTGTGTTTTTAATAGAATCAGATGCAGAATGATGGGTCTGGTAGAGATGGCACCACCAGAGCTGGTGGAGATGTGCCCCTCACTGAGGTTGACCTGGAGAAGCAGGATAACAGTAAGGTGTTAACGCAAGAAGGCGGTAATGGGGTCTTGTCAGGGAATTCTGATTATTCACCAGTGATTGCCATTGTGGTTTCTAATGGCGAGTCTCCTGTGGCTGCCAGCAAGGAAGAGTTGCATAGTGTGGATTTTCCCAGAAAAGGGTCGTTGTCAAGGACTTCAAGTTCGCACGAACAATGCAGGTTTACCCACTCATACTTCTAATAAATCTTGCCTAGTTATTAATTATCTGCACTGTGGGTTCTGGGTTTTCCCATTTTTGGTCTTGCTTGATTTGATTGGTTTGTGGCCTTAATTGGCTATGAAAATGATGAGTCTGTTTCATGTCATAAACTTGTGGATTTTCTCATTTCATGTTCATAGTTTAGTGTGCTTTTATATGCACTTTTTTCAGCAGTCCTAGTGCTGCCCTGGTATAGATTGAGTGTTGTGCAACATTAGATACAGAAATCTAAATCTTTATTGACCTAATGGAGCTACACACAAGCAATAAGTAGGTTACTTTGTTATTCTTCAGAGTTTGTCAGCAGGAGAAGGAAGAAGTTCTCATAGATCTTGGATGCAAATGTAAAGGCGGTCTTGCAAAAGCCCATCGCACATGTATTGATACCTGGTTTAGCACAAGAGGGTCCAACAAATGTGAGATATGCCAGTAAGTCCTTCAACATGTCTGTTTATGCTATGAAGTTGGCACAGAGAGGTTTATGAATTGTTTTTGTATGATTTAAATCTTTTATTGCAGGGCTGTAGCTGTAAATGTGTCACCTCCAGAATCTCAGCCAATTGTAGGTATTCTATACCTGAGTGCAAAAAATCAGAGTGTGCTTAAGATAGCCCTTTTCATTTTCATCTGGTCTAAATTCGACCCATGCATTGGATTTTGGAATGCCATGCAAGCTCATGCATCTTTTTTGGGGCCTGCCTAAGTTAGCTTGTCATATCAGCTTCTAAAATCAAAATGACAGTGCTGGGAATTTTTTCTCTCCAAAAATACCCAAATGTTATGCTTTAAAAAATCCTTATAAGGGATTGCGCTATGCAGGGAAGCATGATTTATAGATAGTTGTTTCAGCATTATGGTTTGATGACAGAGAGTTTGTATGAGAGACCAAGTAGTGTTTAAATGTTGATATTCTGTTTAAAATTTGTATTTTTTGTTGCGTGTATTTTATGAAGCAGGCAAACTACTGGGTTTGGAGAATTGACCCAAACTTTAGACCACGAGACCGTGATAGGGTAAGCCAATTACTGTGGTCAATCTACTGCAAGTACGTGTACTTTTTTGGATGTGATGTTCAATGTGATGAGTTTGAGCGCGTTCATCTTTGAAACAGGGCTGTTTTAGTCCTCTTTGGGTGGCGTTCTCAATCCTTATTGGTGGTCTCTTGTTGGATGTGCTGATATCCATCACCCTTGGTGTTTCTGCCTTACCTGTTAACATAATAATTGGTAAGCACGTCTATATTAGTTTAAACAGTTGACTGACTTGTTCATATCCAAACTGTATTATTCCAAAATGAAGGACATTATGCAAGTTGATGTCGAAACTATACACATTGTACAGGGGTCATTGTTGTTCTCGGACTTGGAACCGCGCTTCGGCTAGCCCTGGAATTCTGCCATGAGTGGAGTTTTAGGAGAGCAGTTCAAAGGGCAGATGCCAATGAGAATCATGGTTACCATCCAGCTTCGTAGTAAATATGTATAGGATGAAGATACAGCTCACGAGAGAGGTCTTAATTTGTTGGGGAAGTACACATAAAGTATTCAACTTATATATATATATATATAGCATGTCTTGTTTGGGGATGGTTGTTGATTCTTGCTGAGTGTGCTCGCACATGACAATACACATTAAGTTTGGGAAACTTTCATTTCCCTAATGCGTTGGAATTTTATTTAACTATACTCCCCCTCTTAGGGCATGAAAAAAAGAGTTACCTTGGTGGAGAAATTGTCGAGGGATGATCAAAGAGAAAATTGTCATTGGCCCAATGGGCTCTCTTCAATCAAGATTTGAAGCTGATCAAAATCATTGGGCTTCCTCAAATCTTCACGATTTCTTTCAAAGACTATTATTATGACTGAAGAGGGTCGCTTTTCCATATGTTCTGGCCTGCAGGCAAGGAAGAAGCTCCGTGGAAAAGCATGTGGGGTCCAATTGAATGTCCCCAGTCTCAAAATTCAAAAGACTGTTGGCTCTTTATTGGGGTCCGGGCCTGTTGTTGACTCACTATGTGAGAACAATGGTTAATATAGCAGTAGGTATAGGCATGTGCCTGCCAAGAAAATGTTCAACATGGCTACTTTACTACATGCATCTTTTATCCCTTCTTCAACTTCACTCGAGGAGAAAGAGAATCAAATTTCGATATTTCCTTGCATTAAAATATCATATACAAGATATTTGATGTGTTACTTTTGCATAGTTAAGGAAAAGTACCTCTCGAATCTAGTCCTTTGACAAGGTTTGAGTTTGAATAATATGGTTGAAGCCTCCGTCTCGAGCTCCTACGAAGAATAACTTCATTGAAATCATGGGAGTCTTGGGGAGCCAGAGAGGGTCGGGGCCTCACTTGGATCATAAAATTTATCATACAAAGATCCCCTCAAGGTGAATCACCTACTGCCTGTAAAACTAAACACCTGCTTTGGCCCTCTTTGATGAGCTGTGCTACTGATTCCAGTCTCGCATGGGCAAAAGGAGGTTCCTGACATAAAAAGGGACAGGGCTCTCCGAGGATACTTTGAGAGCTTCTTGATGTTGAGAGGTGGGATGCCCTTCGAGACGTGGCATTCGGCACTTCCATTATTGGCATCTCCTATTCTTGAGGTTTGGTGGCAGCTCGTTTGGCGGGTTGCTTTCCACTTTACTGTTTCGGATTCAATTCATGACATTTTATGTGTCAAGGATTAAACTTTTTCTTTATACCATTTTAATAACATTACTTCGAACAATTTATTTTAAAAGACTGAAATTAAATTATTTTTAATAAAAATAAAAAGAAAAATTCGTTGACATATTTTATCCGGATTCGTATCGCTAGGTAATCCATCATGTCACATGAGTTTACCCATATTAATACCTTTTACGGTTCAAAAACAAACTTAATTCAAATCGATTTTAAACCAAATCAATTCTCCAAATAAATTGTATCGAATAACTATGATTTCTTGTAATGTGTTGGAAGCTTGCAATCAAATTTAAGGAGGGGCAAGAGGGGCAACTGGAAAGAAGATTAGAGAAGTGATGATCGTGAATCAATGAAAATAGTAATTAGAAAAAGTGAAGAAAAGGGGAAAAAGTGACAAATATTCCTTGCAATCAAGGAAAAGGGAAGAGAGCAGTTGTTTACTCCCCACCATTGTGCACTCCTCCACCAAACGAAACCAGAGGTTGGAAATCACGCGGTTTCCTGTACACCGTGGACTCGAGAGCCATCACAGCAATGGGGGCTCGGAAGGTTCATAGTCCACACCTAGCAATTTCACCAACAGACTAATCCATTGTTGTTCTTTGCTACTAGAGTATAACAAAAATATCTATTAGTCCCTAATTATGATAGGGCTTCACATCTTTACTCCTAATTATAAACTATTGCAATTTCACCCCTCAATCGTTGATAAACGAATAACAACTCAATCTCTAATTGCATCTACTGATTTAGTGTGTGGAGGTAGCTTTTGAGATTATGATTTAAAAAAAATGAATAAAAACAAAGCTATAAACTATAGCTTTTTTTTAAACCCAAGTTTTTACCACAATTTGATATAGAAAGTAAGTTTAAATAATGAAAATCAAATCATTTTTCAAGTTGTGACTAGCCTAATAAGAGTATCTTCAACTACGCTGCACCACAATTTCAAACAAAGATTTAGATATTGGATTCACTTCAAGACCTATTTTGAAAGATATATAAAAGTTGGAGGACTGATTTAATCTTCCATTATTATTACCGTGTTCGCTTTCACCCTCACTACTTCACAACCACAACTTTTCTTACATGACACTTGGCTTTGTTGTCTTGTCCTGATGCCAGTTTGCGAGCAGTAAAACTGAGGAGGTTAAATAACGAGAAGAAGAGAAGAAGAAGCACACGTGTTATAGGCTGATCATATCAGCTGATCACAGAAACGGAAGAGCAAGCAAAGATAGAGAGAGAGATTGAGAGATTTTGTAGTACCAAACTTGATAGGATCTCTTTGTTGGGTTTTGGTCAGAACAAGGAACAAGAAGACAACATGGTGGCTATGGTGCCTGTGGACTCGCTACCTTTAGGGTTTAGATTCAGGCCAACTGATGAAGAATTGATAAGCCACTACTTGAGACTTAAAATCAACGGTCGTGATTCTGAAGTTGAAGTCATCCCTGAAATTGATATTTGTAAATGGGAGCCTTGGGATTTGCCTGGTAAAACAAATGAAAAGTCCTTTCTTTTTTATATTTTTTTACGTGGGTTTTCTTTGATTTTAAAGATTTTGTATCTTTGATATTTTTTTGGTTGGTTGCTGAATTTCTTTATTCCCTGTGAATAAATTCCTTTTTTTGCTTATCTGGGTATTTCCTTATTCATTAAGATTCCTTAATTTACTAGTAAAGATTATTATTTTATTGGAATCAGTGTATTTTAGTTTGATTGCTTTAATTAGTGTTCTATATAGTGCACAAGTCTGCTACTTTAGCTGAATTTGGAGTCATATGGAATGTGGGGTTTCAGGGCTACATGTAGATTTACTTGAATTTTCGGTAAAGATTTTTTTTTTTGGAATCAGAGTATTTTAGTATCCTCTCTATGATTTAGTGTACTATAATTTACTGTTCTGCTATTTTTAGCTAAACTTTGAGTTAATTTGAATGTGGCGTTGTAGGGCTATCTGTGATAAAGACTGATGATCCAGAGTGGTTCTTCTTCTGCCCACGAGATAGGAAGTATCCTAACGGTCATCGTTCGAATAGAGCAACGGAAGCTGGTTATTGGAAGGCTACAGGGAAGGATCGAACAATAAAGTCTCGAAAATCAGCTGGTAATACTACCTTGATTGGTATGAAGAAAACACTGGTTTTCTACCGTGGTCGTGCTCCAAATGGAAAGCGTACAAACTGGGTCATGCATGAGTATCGTCCCACTGAAAAGGATCTTGATGGTACCGGCCCTGGCCAGGTTGCTTTGCTTTCTTGATCTCATTCTTGTTATTAATTTGTTCATTTTGACTTTCTATAGTTCGTTGCAATGCTTAGTTGTAATCACATTCTATGGAGCAAGTGGGGGAATGTTGTCTGCATGCTGTGTACATTACATGTTTGTATTATGATTTTCATATTAACCATGCATTCAATCTTGGTATTTTTTATGGAAATGTGCACATAATGTTGGCAGCTAAACTCAAGGAATTTTGTGGTAATAATTTTTAAGTTACCAAATGTCCTTTTGTGCTGTATCTATACAGCGCTACTTTTGTTAAAATGAATACTGCTGATTCTCATTGATGCTGTAAATCTCTTCAACTCACCGATTTTCTCTCTTCATCTGGACAGGGTGCATTCGTCCTTTTCCGCTTGTTCAGGAAGCCAGAAGAGAGGCCCAGCATTGTAAAGTATGATGAAATAGAACAGACTGCATACTCTACTACAGCTGCCAAGTCCTCTCCTGATGATGCATCATCCGATCTTGTTCAAGAAACAGCTACATCTGAAATGAGTTCAGGAAAGCAACCTGAAGATATAAAGATGTGGTCAACTGAGTCTGACAACATGACTTCTAATGCTGTGGTGCCTATTGATAGCTGCAGTAATAGTCGTGCAACTTCAGATGTTGAAGATCAAGTGCCAGAAGCAACAGCTGTGGAGGTGAGAACCGGATTCTGTATTTTGGCCTCTTGTACTCCACTCAAGATAAACATTATGAGAAATTTGATTTTTTTTCCCAGGCATATCTACCACTGGATGAAAATTCACCCTTACATGAGCCCATGTCTGGTGAACCTGATTGTAAAGTTTTCTCCCCAATGCGATCACAGATTCCAGTGGACCTCGGATACTACATGGATTCACCTTATGCCAGTGACTTTGGCAACAATCAAAATGGATTTTCCTTTCTGGATGGCACCAGTGAACAGGATGTATCCCTCACTGAATTGTTAGATGATTACTTAAACAACCATGATGACTATTCTGGTGAAGAAACAAGCAGTCAGAACACCTTGGGTGTTGGAAGTGAGACTCAGTTGTTTGGCCAGGTACCACCAGGAAACTTTCATGTTAAGGACCATGGTATATACAATGGGATGGCTCAAGAACTGGTAAAACTTTGGTCTTTTGGTAGCTTTTAAACCAGTGTTTGTTGAATCTTTTAGCTGTCATATATCTTAAATGTTGCATCTTGCATTTTCTTAAATGGTTGAGCATTTTGACATAGTTGATTTGTACGTGTTTGAAAAAAAAAATCTGAAGTTCTAAAATCCTTTTGTAATTTTGATGTACCACCAGCATGCTTCACACATGGGAGCCCCGGTGTGGCCTGGTGATCAATTTGATAGCTATGAGCTATTACAATTGCAAACTGCACTTGGTACTTGCCAAGCACCCACATCCTTTTCTGATGGAGAAATTGGAAGGGGAAATATTGGACATTTTGGAAATAACTTTGTTGGACAAGATGCTCCACCTGCCAATTCTGCAATCTCATCCTTTGATGTATATAATAGTATGGAAGAACCAACCAGCCAAATGACCTCTGTAGACTATGGCAGTGGTGTTAGTGGATCTGGAATCAAGATTAGGACCCGCCAGCCTCAAGTCCGGCGACATTCAGACAACTTGGTTGCCCAGGGCAGTGCCCCAAGAAGAATCCGTTTGCTGGTAGAACGTTCAGTTGAATCAGTTGGAAATTTCAAGGTTAATGATGCAACCCACGTTGATGATGAAGATGAGGTGCAATCAGCTGTAACCGAGGTAAGTTTCATCAATCTAGACAATGTAGAGTTTCTGTTGTAATGCATCCATCAATTATTTTTTGTTCATACAATCATTTGATGCAGGCCACTGGAGATGCTGAAAAACAGGCCTCTACAGTCGATGAAGATGAAGATGAGGTGCAATCAGCTGTAACCGAGGTAAGTTTCATCAATCTAGACAATGTGGAATTTCTGTTGAAATGCATCCATCAATTATGTTTAGTTCATACAATCATTTGATGCAGGCCACTGGGGATGCTGAAAAACAGGCCTCTACAGATGATGAAGATGAAGATGAGGTGCAATCAGCTGTAACCGAGGTAAGTTTCATCAATCTAGACAATGTGGAATTTCTGTTGAAATGCATACATCAATTATGTTTTGTTCATACAATCATTTGATGCAGGCCACTGGAGATGCTGAAAAACAGGCCTCTGCAGTTGATGATCTGCAGAATGAAAGCCCACTTGCAATTTCCAAGACCAACAAGGAAATTGCTGAAGAGTCTTCTTCAAATCTGAGGTTACGAGTGAAAAGGGAAGCTGACTCCGGGAGCGGTCAGATAGCATCGCCAGCTTTTCCAGCTGCACCTCCTGCACATCATGGACACAAATCATTATCAATTTATGTCAGCATTTTCCTCCTCCTGATCTTGTTCATAGCTTTTGCTGGGATGTGGAGATCCCTCGAGTCTGTGAAGTTGCTCTGGTTACAGGATGGTGCAAGTGATAATTTGTAGTGCATGTTTTCTTTCAACGAGGAGCAGCATAGTTTTGTAGATGGCATTTAAACACTTAAAAGGCATATATAACGGAGGTCACTGCTTGCTACTAGTGTGTGTATACTATGACCTCTTGTTCATGTAAACTTGGATTAGTTTTTCTGTACAATAAATAACTCTGATAGTAGATGGTGATTTCGTTCTCTCCCATCTAGTTTCTCAGTTCCTCGATCGGAGATCAGGATGCTGACCGCTATTTTTTTTTATTACTTTTTGTTAATTAATAATTAATGTAATTTTCAAGATCAACACATATTGCAAACAATACAACCTTTTCATTCAGCAACAATGAGAAAACAATATCTTAATTTTAATAAAAATATTATTTTGAAGTTTTTTTTAATTAAATTATGTTTTGTTTTTTTAAATTAATGTGGATGTTTGAGTCAACTTGCGTGTAGCTCAATTAATTTTATAGGTTTTGAAATTAACGACCATATAAACCTCCAATGGCTTTGGATTTGTGGGATTTGAACTAATAATCTCTTAGGAGTAATCTTAATGCTTAACCAGTTGAGCTACACCCTTTAAGATTTATTTTTATTAATCATTCAGGTTGTTTAGGTTGTTTTTAAATATCATAAACTAATTAGGTTATATTTGGTCACCCTTGATATTGGTTTAAAATTTCTTTTTTACTAGAAAATATATATACAACGTCTAAAAAAATTACTGTTTCAACTCGTAGCGTAGCATATTATAAATTTTTTTTTCTCTAAATGGATTAGACTTCGAAGATTTTTATGCTAAAATGGCCATGATGTCCTTAATTAACATTATATTTCATGATTTTATTTTTTCAATTAAGAATAAACATAGGTGATTATGTTTAAGGTTCTACAATAATCTTCCCTGTAGCATGGTCATAAGAATCATACCAATGGCATGCCTGCCATTGCCATACTAAGAAGATGAAGTACATGATAATGCAGATTTGATCGGGCAAGATATTTGCTAATGCAAAGTATTTATTGTTGGGATGATTTTCATTGAAAACCTTCTAATAAATTCTAATTAAAAAAAATTCTAATTTATAATTTTTTAAATTTATAACTGCAAAACTATTACAATATCAAACTAGCTTACTTAAGTTATTTTTATTTTTTTACATTTTAATTAAAAAATAATAATTAAATATGTTAAGTTAAATAAAAAGTTTATTAAATATTTGAATCAAGGTTTTGATTCAATTAAAAATGAATTTTTAATATATTATTTCTAACTTATATGACTTATATAGTGCTATTGAAAGTTATTTTTGTCCAACATGCTTCTATTCTAACAAACGTTTGTCATAAATTATAATTTAAAATCAAACATTATTTTTCATAATCATGTTAAAAAAATAAAATAAAAAAACTCAAAAACTAGAATCGAAGAAAAAAAAAAAAAAAACACTAGAACTTGATTTGAATGGACACCTAGGCACCTCCTTCGCTGTTGCCGCCACAGGCTCTGTTTCCGACCATAGCGGCTTCAATGTTTGGAGTGGCTTATGCCCCTCACCCAGATGTCAAAAACCTAGCTTCTTGGTTTTAGACTCGGCTTTTTCATTAATAACTAACATTTTTTTGTATTTTAGTGTGAAAGATATATAAATATAACAGTTTTTTTTTCTATAAATTAGAAATTTAATATTAAACAAGCTTTTTTTCTTTAATAATATCAATATAAAAGTGTTTTTCAATTTAAAATATACTAAAATAATATTTTTATTTATTTTTTTTTGTTTTTGATATTAGAATATCAAAACTATAAAAAACCACATTAAAAAATTTAAAAATAATTTAAAAATCACTTAAAGATCAGGTTGAAGTATTGTCCATTCCGTTCCGTTTGAAATGGCCGAAACGTTTCATACCAATTCAAAAAATAAAACAAAACAAAACAATTTTTATCTCATTTTAAATCTCGGTCCGTTCCGGATTTGTTAGCTAAATTTCGGCTGGAATGTTTTGGTTTCATTCCACATATTCGATTCCGGTTTTGAAAAACCATTGAATCAAATTGAACCTGGTTCAATTTAATTAATTAAACCACCTAAGTATAAAAAGCTCTTTTTCATTACTATTTTCAATAACAATGATATTAATAATAATATTGAAAATTATTATTACTATTTTCATTAACAATGATATTAATTTTTTAAAATTAGATTTATCATTGATATATATATAGTTTATATTCATGTTGTTGTTTTTTCAAGTTTATACTTTGTAGGAATTTGAGCAAAATAAGGGATGCTTTAGATCCCATTATCCTTGATAACATTGACCTAACTTTATATTTAAAATATTTGTGTTAAAACATTTTATTTTCATAATATTTTGATATTTTATATAAGTTGAATTACTTTAAGTTAAAGATCCATTTAATATTGACTATTTAGAAATATTTTAAATTTTGAAATTATATTTGTTTGACATTATGTTTGTATTGCATAATTTATCTTAAATTTGAATTATATATATATAACCCCGAAACGGCATGTCAAAATACTTCGAAACTGAAACATTTCATTCCAATTGAAAAAACAAAATATCTACCGAAATGGAATTAACAACCTTGGTTGAACAACAATTTCCAAACGAGTAATTATGTAGTGTGTTTTTGTGTTTCAATACGCTTTTAAATTACTTTTCATATGAAAAGGCATTAAATTGACACTTTTTAGATACTCTTAAAAGATTATGATGTATTAATATTAAAAATTAAAAAGATTTGAAAAAATTATTTTGAGTTATATTTAATGAAAATATATTTTTGAAAAACATTATGCATTATTTATCAAATATAATTAGATCTTGTTTGGGAGTATGGTAGCTTACTTTATAAAAATATATTTATCTTTATGAAAAATCAAATTAATATTATTTTTAATGTTTTTTAATATAATTTTGATATACTAAATAAAAAATAAAAAAGTATTCTGATACATTTTTAAATAAAATATTCTATTTATTGATGAAAAGACATGTTGATCTTGTAGTTTTGCCGGGGCATTAGGATACCACCATCCATTCCAAATGGTGGGCTAGTAGGACAAAACAATGGGCTAACAGTAGGAGCAGTATGGGAAGAGATCAAAACCTAGTGATGCTGCCTGTTTTTGACATATTTTAATGGCATGATAATATTAAAAAATATGAAAATAAGTTAGAACGAAATTCTTGTTTGTTTCTGCCTCATGATTTGCCACTTCACCTGGATAGGATAGAGGAGACTAACATCTATCTTTATCTATTTTCTTTCACTGGTGGATCATTGTTTGCTGATTTCTGTGGATATTTCACTAATAATCCGACTCTTCAAGTGTTTCTTCGTCTCCATTACTCTTCAAGTTATTTAATCTGACGTGGAAAAGATCCATGTAACTTGGATGGGATGTCAAACAAAAAATTTCAATTTAATAATTTAAATTATTTGGTGAGGTCTTAAAATATAATTTATATTATTTTTTAATATACCTCATCAAGTAAAAATTCTTTGAACTTAAAACTTGCACAGATCTATATTACATTGTGCTTGATTTTTATCAAATAAATAAAGGTGGTGAGATTCAAACTCGTGACTGCTTGGTCATCAAGACTCTAATACACGTTAAATAACCATCTCAACCTAATAGTTTCGTAACCGCTTGACTATTAAGGTTCTGATACCATATCAAATAATCATCTCAACCCAATAGCTTACCTATTGGGTTGAGATAATTATTTAACATGGTATCAGAGCCTTGATGACTAAACGGTCACGAGTTCGAATCTCATCATCCATAATTATTTGATAAAAATCAAGCACAAGATAGTATGAATCTGTGCAAGTTTCAAGCCCAAAAGACTTTCCCTTGAAAGGATACGTAGAAGAATAATATAAATTATATCTTGAAACTTCACTTAACACTTAACAGTTTAAAAATAATAACATTTTGATCTTAATTTTTGTTTTTAAAAAAATTTATTAATCTGATGATCAGGTTTTGATGAAGAAAGATTTAGATCGAAAAGATCTTTATATCAACTTCAATTTATTCTGAGTCAACCATTCTTTTTTTAATGTTTCTTTAACCAGATCGATTTAGATATTAGGTAAGCTGGATTCATCTGGTCCGAGTTATACGAACATTGTTGAATGATATTTATAAGATTTGATTAAAAATAAAAATATACAAAGCTTCTTCTTTAATTCTTTACCTTTTTGAAAACAACAGCAGGGCTTGTTGGATGGTGTAGATCGTCATAAATCTAAAGAAACTATAACCCAAGCAAGCTCATGCTGTCATGCTGCAATCACGTCCACGTGTCAGAAACAGCCCACTGTCCAAAGAGAATTGCTTTGCTTTCCTGCTGCCGCCGTGGTAATCATGGCTTTTTGCATAGTACCAATTATTTTTTAATAATAATAATAATAACAAAGCCAAACTCCAAAAATAATTAAATTAAATTAAATTAATTTCTTCCTTTAAATATTCCCAGAGAAAACCAGAAACCATTCTGAGTAATAAACTAAACTACTGAAGAGTCTAGACATACAGAAACCCATTTGGCAATTCTTTGGCAAGAGACAAGAGAAGAGAGAAAGAAGAGATGATACTGGTGGCGATAATGGCGGAGCTGATGGAGGAGTACACGGCGTTGCTGACAAGTGTTTTGGAGCATTTGTTTAACGAGGCACCTTTTCCAAGAAGGGTTCGTTTTCTCATACTCCATAACCTTCCTTTTGCTTCCTCTGCTCATCCTCCTCTACTTAGACCTCCTAACTAGACTTCACTGAATACTATAAATATATTGTTAACAGGGAGTTTTCTCCCCTCCCACCAACCTCTTTACTGAAGCTTAAATTCTTGAGGGATTTGTTTTGCTCTGTAAATTGTTGGAGAGTTTATCAGAGATTTTTCATATATTATGTTCCTCTCCCACTGCTCATCCTCGTTGTTTTGCTCTGTAAATTGTTCGAGCACTCCACAGTTTCAGATTAGCTGGGTTTGATTTTGTAATCTTTTTCTTAATCCATTGTGTTATCTTTATAGATTAATTAATTAGATTATCTTTTAAATTGATTGAGTGAAAGGATTTCTTTTATATATGTGGTAGAAATTGGAATTATCCCTCTTAATTTTAGTTCGTGATTAATTTTATGTTCACATATATATATATATATATATATATATATATATATATATATATAATGTCTCTTGGCATTTTGGAAGACGGGAATTAACCAAGCCTTGTCCATTCTTCTGATGAGTTCTAAAACAATGGGTGAGTTTTTCTTTACGATTTGGCTTTGTTTTGACTTCTTCAAAAGAGAGAGGGACTGAGTTAGAGTGATGGAGACTGAATCAACCTATGAACAAACCAAAAGATGAGTGTAACTTTAAATTTATTTTTGATATTTTTAAATTTATTTTTAATATTATCGTATCAAAACTATATAAAAATACTAAGAACAAATATAATTGGTTGCACCGCTGCAACTTCTCCATGTCTATGTTCCATGCTCAGAGTCTTCTTAATTAATATTGTTTTTACCATAATATTAAAGGTATAATGACGTGGGTTGGACATGTTTCTCACTTTGCGTTCCATAATCAAGCTCAATGGATGGTTATAGCACATTAGGAACAATTAATTGAAAGAAAATCACTAGGATGATGAAGTGGACATAGTTTGAGGACTTGAAATATTCAATTAGGAGTATAGGGACTGAATTGAAATGCATCCTAGAGTTTGTGTATGAATCAATAATATAACTTTTCCTTGATCATGCTTAATAATAAGAAGCCAAATGGTATCATGCAAGTTCCTTTCAAAATGGAAAGTTTTGGACACAGTTATTAAACTCAGCTTGGGATTAGTAGTGAGATCGCTAATTTTTTTTAAAGATCATTTTAATTTTTAAAATAAGATTTTTGATTGAATCGAGTTAAAAATTCGTTTACCTCGTGTTTAGTTTTGTATTAGATTAATTCTTGGGTTAAGTTTAATAAATATGATTTTGAATATTATAAATATAACACATTATTCATTTTGGTTTTTATCTATTTATATAATTGTAGTAATTTTTGTTTTTTAAATTATTTTTTTGTTTTTAAAAGTATTAAATTGATGAATTTTAAATATTTTTGATAATTTTAATGTATTGATTTTAAATTTTATTATATTTTAATTAAACAATACTTAAAAATAGATTAGACACCCGTAATATCAATCACTACTAAACTCATGTTTGATGGGATAATGATTTCACCTTTCCTTTCAAATTTTGGTGATAATGTGCTTGGTTTTCCTCATGAAAAGGACAGTACAAGAGTTCTCTGTCCTTGTGAAGATTCTTTGCTTGATATGGTCATCTCTTCGTGCTTTTAGATTGTTCCAAAATAATTTGAAATCAGCTAAATTGCTCTATCATTGTATCCATTGAAAAGTCGTCTTCAAGACACAATTTTGGAAATATGATGTCTTTGATGGTGTTTGGGAGTTAGATGATGATTGTTTTTTTAAAATGGTGTTTTAATTTAAAAATATATTAAAATAATTTTTTAAAAAATTTATTTTTGACATAGTATATGAAAATGATATGAAAAAATATATATAAAAAATATTAATTTTAAAAAATAAAAATAAAAATTTAAATTTTTTTAAAAGTACTTTTAAAATGATAAAACAAACAAACCTTTAAAATTCTTGAAAAAATCTAAATTTATGTATTATTACTCAACCGAGATATTAAAAAGTTTTAAAATTTAAGTACTTTATAGGCCTTGTCTAGTTGTATTCCTATGAATGTCTAGATCTTGATGCAACTCGTGATGGGGTTAAGGTTGAATTTTTTTTAGAAAAAAATGTATAGATCTTTAATGTGTTTCTGGGATTCATTTTTTTTTTCATTGTAATTTATAAAGAAAAAGAAGAGAGAAAAAAAAATAAAAAACAAATCAAAGACACACTGAAACTTCAATTACATCATCACCGATATCATTATAAAGCTTTCGACAAAATAAATTCAACAATACTAAGTAAGGTTACCAAGTAAAGACACTTGCCGTCAAAAACAAGTGAGCCACCTACTCTCTTTGAGCGACAAAAATAATTTTAAAACCCGGCCCGATGGTCGACCCGGGACCCAGGTTGGGTTGAAGCAAAAACCAGCTAGGGATTTGACCTGGTAAAACCCGGTAGAACTGGCTAAACCTGGATGAGACCCAATTGGTTTTTTTCTAAGGAAAACATCACCGTTTTAGAGTGGTTTTTTTCTAAGCAAACACCAAAGACAACAAACATAATCTCTCTTTCCTGCCCCAAAACCTTTTTAACCATACTAGTTGCAAATAAGAGCAGAAAGAGTCTAAGCCACATGTAAAAGACTTCAAGGCAAGTCATACCTAATTTTTTTCCCTCTCTTTGATTTAACATATTAACATATGGTCGTTAGTTTCTTGATTGTATTTACAATTGTACTAAGAAGTTGGCATTGCCGATTTGCTAATTCGAACACACGAGTAATATCACTATTACATTTAATAGTTTTAGCGATAAAATATTTTGTCGGTATTTACTCTATCATTCCGTCGACGCGTATTTTACCGACTGATTCACGGACAGAAAATGTTTATTGATAAACCTCTTGTTAGTAGTTTCTTTTCTGTCGGCATTTTTGCCAGTAAAAAAAATTGATGGTTTTACAAACGAAAATGCGTGCAAAAAAATTATCTGCTTGGAATATACCGATAGAATTATTCCGTCGGTGATTGGCAGTGGCATTTAGAGTAATTTTATTCCAACACTCTGTAACGTACCGGCGAAATTATTTTGTCGGTGATGTAATAGTTGAAGTGATATATGTAGTAAATGTTTTCCAACTCTCTGTAATATACCGACGAATTGAGTTCATCGGTAACTCTGTCCGTAATAATTAAAAATTATATTTTTTTAAAAAACATCAATTGAATAAAAAAAGAAAATAATTAAAAAAAAGAAATTGTATAAAATTCAAGTATGTAAAAATAAATTATCATAATATAAAATTCAAATATTCATTACAAATTTATATGTTCAAATAAAATTACACTAGAACAAAAGTGGCGCTAGAGGAGAAAGAAGAGGAGGCTGGTCGTTTCTAGGACCATAGGGCCAAAAAGGAGGTGCACATGTAGCACCTATCTATGATCTCATATCCATGATCATTCGACGAAGTTCTTCATAATCCATAGAGAGTCGTTTATATATTTTTTTTATTAAGATGGGTCATATGTTCTTGTAAGGCCGTAAACTCCTGAGACTCGGTGCTCGATATCAATTGCAAGCTCCCAATGTTTGAGACACTATGGGCCATCCGCAAGTTCTCGACCGTAGTGTTGGAGAGTCTATACACCCAATTTCTATCGAGTCCACCAGACGATCATGTCTCCATCCATAAATCCGGATCAAAATCTGGTGGGTCGAAGGATCATTCCCGTATCTCCCATTCAACCGGCTGTCATATGTCTCCTGAAAATAAGAAAAATGAAATCATCAAATTCAATTCAAGAAAATAATAACTTACGAAAGAAAATGGTTGAATGAACATACCATAAAGTGTTGAGCGTAGTTGTCGATGAACTGTTGCATCCCTTTTTGACGGCTTTCACTCCGCATATGCGTCTCCACAAAAAGCTCCATCACGTCCAAGAGTCGTAGCCTGTAAGAAAAAAAATGCTGCCAGTTAAATATATTTATAAATAACAACTAATTAATTAAAGATAGATGTGATTAAAATTAATCTTACCATCCGCTTTGCATGCAAAATGAACGGAACGGAGCCGTCGATGTGCATGGTAACCGAACCGTGAATTTTCCGGCTCCAGTTCCCCACACCAAACTGTGAGCGTCGTGTGAAATGCTAGGACGTCTCATGATGAATATATTTAGCCCATATATTATCCAGGATGTATAGCAGCCTGAAATTCTTCCAAACCACCACGTCATTCCAGCATGGTAGACTGTTTTCTCTAGCATATTTTTTAAATTTTTTTGCACCTCATACTAAAAATCACGCAGCCTACATGATACAAACGTATTCTATATGAGTTAATGACAAATGAAATTTTAAGATTTAAAATTAAAAAAACAAATTATCGTATTGTTTTTAATGTTACCTAGTTGCAGCGTAATTTTCCCAAACCTTTATCGCAACATTATCATTTGCTCTATCCCACTCAAATTTAGCCTTACATTAAAAATTTATAAAAAATAAATCAATAATTTCAATAAAGTAAAGGAATTAACATAAAAATAGTTAAAATTTTAAGTTAACATTAACCTTAAATCTTGTAAACCATACATCGACATGAAGTTTCCAATCAGGATGTTTGGAAACCTGGTTCCATTGAAACAATAGAATTTCCATCAACGATTTAAATGCCGATGTTATTACTCGGGTAGCCTCAATGTTTGTGAACCTGAAAATCGATAAATTTAATAAAATATTATTTGTTCATAAATTGTTAAACACAAACTAACTCAAGGCAAAACAAACTTACATTGAAAGGACGTCCTTCTAATGTGCCTCGTACTTGCGGGTGTGAAAATCCTGCTATAAAGAGACACTGCCTCTATGCTGTGGAACCGTACTCGAAGAGGCAACGTCGTGAGTTGACACGGGTGCCTCTTCTTGGTAGTAGTTTCACAATTTTAATATAACAAAATATGAAAGAATTTTCTATCAATTTTTGCAGTAGTTTCATAATTTTAACACATACAAAATATCAAGGATTAAAGGTAATTGGATTCAAGTATCCTTTAAAAAAATATTGTAGACCCTAAGGCCTATTTATTTTTGCGTAAATTGCAATATAAGCTTAGCAATACTAGTTATTTAGATACAAGCTATTTAATTTTATAAGGAAATCCTAACCATTGATTTCAAATTAATGGTTTTTATTTCACAAATATGATTAAGACTTAGCAATCTTCGCTGGAAGGTTGAAACTAGTGATTTCCTCCATTGGTTTTTAAATATAGATCTTATATCTAAATATGTTTTTCTTTATTAAAATAATTTAAATAAAATTTGATCTAAAGATTTAGATTAGTTTGTTCTTATCTGTTTATATACTGGACTTACTATCTAGATTCCATTCTTCTCTATTGATTTATATTGGCTTAAACTCACATGTGATGCAAAAAATTACCATATAAATATTCAAAATTGTAAAATATTTCATCTCCATAAAGGTCATGTATTGGTGTTGTTAGAAGATTTTTCAAATAGAAAGTATTTTGATTGTTACATATTATTTTTAAATATCGTGTGAGAATACCAACAATCTATTATTATTATTATTATTATTATTATTATTATTATTATTATTATTATTCAATGTACTTATTATTATTATTCAAGTATTTCAGACAACTAAAGTCATGAAAATGCATGGAAACCAACTTCTTAGCAAATACTTGAAGTTCACACACCATAAATACACCTTTTTCTTTTACAATTATATTAATTTAATTTTTGAGAGTCCATAAAGATATTCAATATGCATGGAAATTCTTAGCAAATACTTTTAATATATTTACTTGTTTTATTGTTAACTAGGTGAATATAGGTATTTAACATGTCTTCTCGTAATAGAAGTACTCCAAATAATAATCCTTCAACAACTCAATTATTTCAACCTTCAATTTTCATGTCAAGTGGTAGCAAAGTAAGAACATATTTGGCATGTGGTCATTGTAGAGAAGTTCCTGAACTTAATGTTGGATGTAAAAAAACTAATTTGATATACTTATATTGTGCCAAAGTTTTTACGAGTGGTGATATTAATCGATTTAAGCAATATTTAGTTGAAGCTAAAGGAGAAGTTGAACAATGTCACAAATATTCTTTTTATGTTCGACATTAAATGCTTTTGAATCTTTAATGAAATATTGAAAAAAAGAAAGAGCTAGAGAAATGCAAGCAAATTTCAAATCATTTAGAACACAACAAAGAGAGGATGACTCGTCAATTTTAACAACTGAAGAAGCATAAAGTTTTTACCATACTCTATCAACAATGACCATACAAGATATTTTAGATGATGTTAATTAATGATTGATCCTTTAGTAAGAAATATTATTCAAAACAAAGTATTGTTTAACACTAATATTTATTCGTTAATTGTATTCTAAATATAGATTTCATAAATATTAATGAGATTGAAGATGATTGTAATGATGAAGTTACAAAGAAGCATGATGATGTTTTATTAGGCATTAACAAGATTGACTCCATTCCATTGACATTTGATTTAAATTTTACTCCTATGAACACCAAAGAACTTGATGTGTTCATTCAATAAAAGTGAATGTGTTGTTGATTCATAATTTATATTTATGGATGTTTTGTTTAAAATATTTCAGAATTTATATTTGGTTTGTATTTTAGATATTGAATTAAATTTATGTTGTTGATTTAAAATTTAAATTTGATTTCTATAAGTGTTGCATTGTAACTTGTTAGGGGTTTTCTATAAGTGTTGTATTGAATTTTTTTTTGTGTTGACTCGGGTTAACCTAGCTGACTTGTGACTTAATCATTGTACCAGGTCACCCATTTGGGTTGGATTTAAAAATTATATCGATAAATATGGCTTATTTCTGTTATAATTGGTAACCTTTCTTGATGTCTTTGGACTCATTTCATTAAGATTTTTTTATAGTACCTGTAGTGTCATAATTGAAGTTTTAATTAGTATGCTTAAATGATCTACTCTCTCTCTCTCTCTTTCTCTCTCATATCTTCTTATCATAATTTATACAGTTCATTTTATATTTTTTTTTATTGTTGTTTTTACTCGTAGTGACATGTATAAACTTTATTATTTTCTTTTCAAACCGTGTTATTATTATTTTTTAATTCTTATTAATAAGAAAAAAAATACCTTTAAGGTTGGAGATAACTTATTAACTTCTATGGATAGCGTGTTTCCCTATGTAAGGGAAGTCTCCCTATATAGATGTAACATCCTCTCTAATTTCTAAACCAGTATTTAATGAAATCGATGTTAAGTGACAATGAACCTTAGAGGTTTTGTTGTTTATTAAAAATTGGTGTTTTGAAAGAGGAAGATTCGTTAGGGAGAAGAATTCCTTATCTTGAAGTTTAAGGTTGTACACATATGGTTTTATGTTCTAGATCGTATTTCTGAAAAATATTGAATTTTTGCAATGATCTTTTTAAAATGGAATAAATGTACCTCAACAATGCTACACCGATACTATTTGCATTGCCATAATTAATTTGTATGTTGGTCGAAGATTTGACATGAAAAATAATTTACAAATTAATCAACTAAGATTTTATACAAAGTATGAATCCGATAAATGATTAATTATTTTTCTCTAAGTTTCATTCTATAAAATAATTGAGGTAAATATTATTAATTATTTTCTATTTAATAAAAAAATAAATCAACAAATTAAACAACTTAAAAAAAAATAAAATACAATGCTCTTATTGTTCGCTGCCTGCCTAGGAATACACTTGCAAGTAGCTAGCTAGGTATCATGTTATCATGCCTCCACACTAAGGTATGGTGATAAAAAAAAATTATTTAAAAGACATACATTCGATGATGCTTTTTGTCTTTTAAAACATTGTTCAAGGAACAAGAATTTTCTCTTTTGAAATAAATATCAAGTGAAATTCCATCAGGGAAAGGAGGTGAAGGATCGATGGCAGAAGTGAGAATAATAATTGGGTGAGTAATCTTCCAATAAATGTCCACTCGGTGTTCTTTTTAATCAAACAGTCGGATTCCAATATAATATGCACTCGGTATTCTGAGAATTTCCTAATTAATACATTAATTTTACTAGAAAAATCTGTCTAAAAATATTCACATCTGGTCCCTGTAACTTGCAGTACTACTGGGAACTCTCTATTCTAAAATCAATCAAATCAAATCAAAATCAATCCTTCCACTAGCATCTCATTTCAATTAAAAGCAATTTAATCATACATGTATGATGTTATGTTCTGTTGGCCCTCCTACACGTAAATTGTGGTTAGCAATAATACAAAACGCAAGTGTCATGTATTATGATGTTTTTTTTTTTTTTGATTTTATAGTGGTATTTTTTTTAATTATGAATAAAATTATAATTATAAGACCAATTCAAAAATTAACTTAATCCAAGACTCGAGTTGTGGATTGACTCATAAGTGTAAACGAGTCAACCTATACTATACTTTCTTCTTTTTAGAAGAAAAATTAAATGACATCTTCTTAATAAAAAAAAATCAATTCAAAATAAAACCCAACTCCAACTTAAATTTTAAATTAATAAGTTATTGAGTTGAATTGTATAATCGGGTTTTATATTTATAGTTTAAATATACTTGTTATTGATAAATATTTGATTGTACGTAGACAAGCACGATGACTATATAAGGGGAATTAAGGAACTAGGTTTTCATTCAAACACATGTATCTTCTTATTCTTTTATCAAACAAAAATTAAACAATCTTCCTGTTTCTCCATCGATCTCCTCTCTCTGGCTACCTCTATTTCATATAGTATTGGTGTGATTGCTGGAATAATACCTTAGTTGGTTAGGATATTCGATGGTTTTGATAGGAATATATGTAGTGCACCTATATTCTTTATTATTAATTTAATTAGTCCATGATGCTCCTAGCTAGATAATTGATATATAATAATTAAGTACTCATCAAAATCATATATTAATTAGCTCAAAAGATTCGTTTAATATATACAAAAAAACCTAAACATTCTATACCTTAGAGAATACCTAACAAATAACAATAAAATTAGTGTACATGCGGGAATATAACTTTGTAAGGCTTGTGGCCGGAGAGATAATGGTGCATGTCATGTCTAGTGATTTCAAAGATGGTGGAAAAGAAATTCTGATGGGTGTAGTTTAACTGATCAGTTTCTAGATTTATTTTTTAGAGATTACTAGTTCGAGTTTCATAAATCTCAGGATCATTGGAGGTTTACATGATTGTTAATTTCATGACTCGTAGGATTAGTCAAACTGCACGTAAACTGGTCCGGACATCCATATTAATTAATCTAAAAAAAGATGGTGGAGAAGGGAAGATTTTAGAATATATGTTGATCATCACTTTGCATCAAAACCTAGCTTTTCCAATCCAATCTATATCAAACATGACTCGTTGATATATTCCTCTTTGGCTATGTCATCAGAAACCATGTTCTCTAGACCCACATATATATCAAGCTTAGTACATAATTAAAATTTTATGGGTTTTAGATACCATTAATTAAGCCCTTCTCTCTAAGAGTTGTTTTAATTTTAATGGAAGAGGCCACATTTCCAAATGGTTCTTTGAACTTTGAAGGATGCCCACAAAGGAATATCTTCTTGGGTCTGGCTTGTCTTTTCTAGTTAAGTTTAACTCTCTCCTTTAATTTCCTTTGCTTTATACACTTAAGGGAACCCTATTAACTTCCATGGCTACCTTCTTAGAGAGAGCATTTAAGACTATCATATCTTCCATCACTCACTCCTACTTTTACTTCCAAGAAGACCACGTAAGGATCAAAAATATCAGACACAACATGCCGAAGGGGAGACCACTTTCTTTGCAGGTTCGCTTTCTTCTCCTACAACTATTGTTTTTCTTCGAGTTATTAAGGTATCTCTTGTCTGTTGCTTGAGCTTTCACCTTAGTTTTCATGTTCAACTTGCCATGCAAGAGAAAATACCAGGGTTCTATCTCTGCCTATTAGTTGAGAGCTCTTTTTTTCCTTTTCCTTGTAAGGGTACTGGAGGAGCATAGACCTCAAAAAAGTAAAAAATAAAATAAAAACTGTAGTTTGTTCTATTTGCAATATGCCTCTAGTTGACATTAAAAAAAAAAAAATAAACGAAAAAAATATTGTAAGTTGGAATTCCCCTCTGCGCTATATATAAATAAAAAAATTAAAGAAATCAGGTTTTTCTTATATATAATATATACTTTCGGTTTATTTTTTTTAAAGAAAATTTCCTGCTATCATCTACACAGGAAATCCTTGAGTGGTAAGAGCAGAGTTAAACCCTTCGCTCAATCCATTTGGTTTCCTATAATAGCCTAATTAAGCATGAATGTTTCGAAAGATCAAAAGGAACAAAGGAATATATATATATATATATATATATATATATATATATATATAGAATCTCTCAAAACCATGTTTAAACCGTGTTCTTTTGTTGCTTTTACAGACTGTTGAGCTCAAGGTCAGGATGTGCTGCGCTGGCTGTGAAAGGGTTGTCAAAAATGCCATTTATAAGCTTAGAGGTATATCTTTTGTGGAATTAATTTGGAATGGCTTACTATTCAGGGGAAAAAGAGGGTTTTTTTTTTTAAAAAAAAAAATTCTCGCCGATTAATTTTTAGAAAATAAAAAAATAGAAAATTCAAGGAAATACAAAAATAATATTTATAGAAAAAAATGAGAATTTTTCAATGATTGAGAAATGAAACTTTATTTTGAAATCTATAGCCAGACTCTCAGCCACTGTTTTTTTAAGAAAATAAAAAAAAATGACTAATTATTTTCAAAATCATGAAAAACATTAAGAAATAAAAAGATTAATTCTTTTATTTATTAAACTCTTTAAAAAACAAAATAACTAAGTATTTTCATATATTTTTTTCTTATTTCTTAATTTATTCTTTTGGAAAAAATCACTTTCTTTAAGAGGATAAGGTTCTAAACTAGAGGATTCTTTTCTATTTATTTTTCACCTAATCTCCCATCTTTTTTTTCTCTCAAGGATACCTTACATCCGTACGTCTTTTTTAGTATTAAATATTTTTTTCTATACATGAAGAAAATACAAAAAAAGCTGTATTTAATTAATTACATACTTATTAAAGCTGTGTTTTTTTTTTCTCTTTCTAGAGTTGGAATAATAAAAAAAATGATAATATCTAATTAGAATTAATATGACAGATTATTAGAACACTTGAATTTGAAAATTCAGTTTTTTTATCACTCTACTCATCTCGTTAATATTTATCCTTTTTTTTGGTTTATTAACAAATTACTAAGTATATTTAGTAATGTAGTGTAAAATATTTTTTAATTGAAAATACATTAAAATAATATATTTTTAGATTTTTTTATTTTAAACTATCAAAACCAATTTAGGTAAAAACAATACAATAACAAATCATATAGAAAATTTAATCTCCTAATCCAACCAGGCCCAAATTCCAAAGAAGAGTTGCTTGTGCTTATGAAAATTTATTATATTTATCCATGGCATGAACTGATTATTTTATTCCTTAATTCAAGAATCCTGTTTCTTTCAATTGGATAAAAAATGATAATAATTTAAATTAAAAAAAATAGAATATTGTGTATATGTGTGTGTATATATTAAACACAGTGATATTTTGTTTTTATTAAACTGCTAGGGAGGCTGATCTTCTGAAAAGTGGAAGGATATTGAAAAATGTTTTATTTCAGATGTCAATTTTCGTTTTAGTGGTTAAATTATAAACGAATCTCTAGCAATTAATTGATTTTTCTGTTTTTCTATTAATTAAACAGAATCAACCCGAAGATATATAGTTCATAATTTGTTCATATATCTTCTTCCATAGAATATTAGGCTACCAAATTTCTGGAAAACAATTTTCTTAATCCATTAACCTACTAGATACTATATTTAGAAGTACAAAATAAATGATACTAATTACTATTACATATATTATCAACATGCATGTGAAATTAATTTGAAACATATATAAATGCTATCTATGTGTTATTAGGTATTGATTCAGTGGAGGTTGACCTAGAGATGGAAAAGGTGACCGTGGTGGGGTATGTTGATCGCAACAAGGTCCTAAAGGCAGCGAGAAGGGCAGGAAAGAGGGCGGAATTCTGGCCATATCCGGATCTACCGCTGTACTTTACATCAGCAAATAACTATTTCAAGGACACAGCAAGTGAGTTCAAAGAGAGTTACAACTATTACAAGCATGGCTACAATCTTGCAGACAGGCACGGGACCATTCCGGTGAGCCACCGGGGAGATGACAAGGTCAGCAACATGTTCAATGATGACAATGTTAATGCCTGCTGTCTCATGTAGCTAGCTATATATGATGAATCTTCAAGTTCCAAGTGTGTAGCATCGCAAATTGATCATCCTGTTATATATGCATGTGATCTATGTATAAAATGTAGAAGGGATTTTATTTTTATGGGGATGGAATGTATCATGAATTGATAATCCTCTATGCGAGCTATGGAAAAGCTTGTGTGTTGCTTTTCTTCTATGTTCTGATTGCAGGCGTGGGGATATATTCAAAATGTAGCTCCGAGGGCTTGTTTTCATGGCCCTGGGCTATTTATCACTGTATAAAAAGGTGTCCATGTCAAATAATTTGCTATCTAGTTTATACTTTTTTCAAGTAATTGTACTCATGATTTTTTTTTTTAAAATATATATGTGACCTCTCTGCTCAAGAAAAATCCCTAATGTCACCCCCTCCGTTTAGTTTCCTTGCCTTCTGTGTTGAATGTTCATGGACATGATGGAGGCACACCATAATAATTGGATAGACACGCAAACAAAGAGGACATGGATGGAATAATGTTCTTGATAAGGGCAAACAAAGATAGAGTGGGTGCTGATTCATCCAAAGGAAGAAGAAGAAGAAGAAGAAGAAGAAGAAGAAGATAGTTTGTACCAAAATAATTGAAATGAATCTAGAATACTTCACCACTAAGGATTCAAGAAACTGACTGGAGACATTTCATTGACCAATCGCCGAAGTTACTTTATGGTGGAGTTCCTCACTTGTTGTCAAAATAATCATCAACTTTTCCAAGCGATTTCCCTTTCCCTTTTCCATGTGTGTTGTTCTTGGGAGACTGACTGGTTCCCCTTCCCTTGGAAGTAGTCATACTCACATAGTTTTGATCATTGGATTGGCATAGAATACTGGTAGGGATGGCTTGATATAGTGAAATTCATGTTTGTTAACGTGATATGACTTTTACTTGAAAATACATATTCATAACATTATCTTATCAAAATGATATGAAAAAATAAAAAAATTAACTTGAAGTAAAGAGAAAATTAATAATTTTTTTAAAAAATATTTTTAAAATATAAAAATAAAAAAAATATTATCTTTCAATTGTCAAGATGGTTTGAATATTTTTTAACCACCTTTCTAATTTCTAAAAAGGGACACCACATTTTTAGGAATTGTAAAAGAGTGTTTGTGATTATGATTGTGATGCAAGTTATTTTTCAAAATGTTTTTATCTGAAAATAAATCAAAATAATATTTATTTTTATATTTTTGACATCAAAACGATAAAAAAATCTAAAAATATTAATTAAATTTTTTTTAAAATATTTTTTTTTAGAAAAGTAAAGTCTAACCGCACTCTCAAACAGTGTCTAAAACCATTACCCCACAATTTGGTATTTCTCATCATTCTTTTCATTCTTATTAATATAGTTTTAAAATTAGACCCCGACTTGCATAGATTGACTCATGACCCAGCCGATCAAGGGTCAAAAACAAGCCGGGTTTGACAAAAAATAAGGTAGTTAAAAAAACTCGGGTGATCCAATCAAAAACCTGAATTGACCTAGTCAAAAATCTGGTTGTAATTTGTTGACTATTTATATTTTCTTTTAACAAAAATGATATTGTTTTGATTTATAAACAATTAGAATCAACTGGAGATGATCTGGTGACCCGGGTCTTAAACCGAATTAAAAAAATCTACTTATTAAATCTAATTCCTCAATTGACAAATTGACACGATGAGCTATCAATTTAATTAGATAGAGTTTTTCTTTTCCAATTAGGATATATAGACATTGACCTGGTTAGACTAAGAATAGACTTGAACATGTTAATTCAAATAATATTTAATATCATCAATCATCATAAAATATTAATTAATATTTTATAAAAAATTATTATTCAAAATTTAGTAGTTTTTCCTTTGAAATTTCGTTCTTTACTAATCAAAATTTTCCATCTTAATCTTGTTTATTCTCTATTTCTCAATTAAAAAAGAAAACAAAATTAATTGAAAAATAACAATGATATTAACGAAAGGGAAAAGGCTAAGTTTTAAGAAAATAAAAATACAAGGAATTAATATATAGTTTTTTAAACCGCATGGAATAATTAATTAGTTTTGTTAAATTACATGATTAAGTTATAATTATCTCCTTTTCTTAAACTGGGTGCCAAATTGAACTTCGATCAAAATTGAGTGGTGTAGAAACTGAATACCCGAAACTCTTGGGCCACCAAAGGAAATTACACAAGAGACAAAAGTCCAGTTCCCATTTGTCTCTCCAACTCCTATAATCTCTCAAAAGAAGAGAAAAAGGAAGAGACACGGAAACCCACCACAACCAAACGACCAAACCATCAAGCCCCAACACAGCATCACTTTCCATTGTTTTCTTGTTGTTTTTGTTCATAAAACACTGAACTCTTTTTCTTGAATTCGCATTCTCGTTGCACCCTTTTGTGGGTTCTGTCAAAGTCTGAGTCTTTGTTGGGGTTTTGATAATCATAATCAACTTGTAGAAGAAAAGAGAAGAAAAATAATGGCCAGTGACACTAAAAGAGGGTCTGTTTCTCGTTTATCACCATTAGCTAAGCCTTTTATCCTGAAGACACCCAAGAACTCAAGCTCTGCCCTTAATTCTTCACTTCAAGATACAAGCTTGAGCCCTTCAAGTTCAAGGCTTGCTCAGTCTTTTTCAAGTTTCAGTGTAGAAGGTGACTCCTTTTCTTATTATTCTCTAAACCCATCTCGGGTTTATCAAGGTTCAGCTGATTTTGGTTTATTTAATGAGTCAAAGTCAGACTTGGATACTCTCCTTGTAAGTAAGTCCGCTGAGCTTGGCTATAAGGCTCACAACAGTGGTGATCACCAAGAAATTCTTCACTGGAAGGATAAGCATGATGGCTTTTCAATGTCTAATGATGACCCCACCAAACAAGGTGTGCTTTAAGTTTCATGCTTTCGCCTACGTAGAATCTTGTTAGAGAATTGGTGGTGTAATTTGTTCCCTTTAAAGCTCCTTAATTTTGATATATTACTTGTTATGCATATCGTAGGAGATTCTTTAGAAAAACAGAATATGACTTGTTATGCATAATTTATCAAGAAAACCTATTAATTCTGGCATAAACTTAGCACTCCTGATGTTTAATTTTAGGCCATGAACTCAGACTTCTTGTTTCTGTTGATGACTTGAATAACTTCCATCCTTAGGAGAACCTTATATGTTGTTGGTACGTCCCAAAATGGCTTAAAAAATGCGGAAAGTATTTACTGATTGGTTGTTCATTTAAATGACTAGAGGGGGCGTGTATGGATATACCCACTATCTAGAAGTGTATATGATGAACATAAGAGTTGCCTTTCGCTTGAGAAATTCTGTTGGGGTTTCAAAATCAATGAGATAGCAGTACCGAAGGCGTAACAATGTTTGGCATTTGGGCATCACTAGCCTGCATCTGGGAATAACTAGCTTGCAGAACATTTATATTGACGAGATTAGCATCTGCATGGTGTTTGTTTCTGATGAGATGTAAAGTGCACATCATCATCAGTTACTACCAAAAGCAGAGGCAGGTGCTTTGGATAATCATGGAATGTTTGTTGTTGACAGTTAGGATCTGACATGCCAACTTTTCATATTTGCATGGCACAATTAGACCATCTTTCTTGACAAACAAAACTAAGTTTATTTTCAGAGGAAATTAAAACCTTTTCACTTTGAAAATCCACATGATCTGTTTCATGTTTTTGCGATTGATCCATTTGTTGATTCTGCATTCTTTATTGTTCATTTTCCTGGAATTATTGTTTCTTGTTATCGTAGATTTTCTATCAAGTTGCTCTCGAGTTTGTGTGCTTAAATATGTTTTATTCTTTTTAGTGAAGCAATTTGATCTAGTCTTTTCAATCATTATCGGGTATGTGTTCAAATATGTTTTGCTCTTTTATGGATGAAGTAGTTTCCTTTAGCCATTTTGATTATTACTAGGTTCTGGCACGTTTTATAAGATGTGGTGATTCTGGTACCCCTTGAATTGATTAACTAAAGTGGTATGCATGTTAATGGATGAAATCTGTATCTTCAAGGATGGCTATAGGTCACAAGCTATTCATCCTCTCTGCAGGATCTTCTACTGAAGGATTGAAGTTGAGAGCAGAAACATCTGATCATGTGTGCAGAAAATTCAGTGGTATCTCTAGAAAGGATGATGAAGTCAGACCTAAAAGTACTAGGCAAATTGACTCTCAACATGTCTCTTTTTCAGCAGTGAAGTCAAGGCCAATCTCTTCCAAGTTTTCAACCTCATCAGATCTGCACTCTTCTGCCTTAGTTCAAGATCCTCAAAGCGGAGTTCCAGCCATATCTTGGAGCTCAAATGATTCCAAGATTCCTTCTTTTGAAAGAAGATTTTCGCAGCAACTCGATGCTTGTACAACCAAAGTGAATTCTTCCCCTTCATCAGATAGCAATTCTTTGCGGGCTCTAGACTCTGAATCTTCGGGAACTGGTTCAAGTTATTCACCCTTTAATCATGCCTTGTCACAGACCCTAGATTCTGGTGGACATGGTGGAGTCAGCAAGAGTGGCATTTTTTGGTATAGTCTAGCCAGTCTAGTAGATGCTGCTGTGGATAAAAGGAAGGAAGTTTTCCATGATGAAGTCCTGACAGATAAAAGTAAAGTAAAAATGAGCAAACCTGCCACCCAAGAGGTTATGGAGCCCTTGTCAATGACAGTGTCTGAGCTGCAAATCACTTGTCCTAGTCATCCTATTGAGTTGGCTTCAAAATCCCTTGGTGTTAAAGAAAGTGATCCTATTGGAAACTCTTCTGAAATAATTAACGAGAATGATTCTGATTTGGATTCTCCTTGTTGGAAAGGAAAACTTAGTGCTAATCAATCAACCTGTGAAGTTTCTAGACCTGATGATTTTCAACATCTTAAAAGTGCTCGAGGAGCTTGCAGCAATTTAAATCCTCTCGCGCCTCATTTTGTCCCTAGCTGTGGCCAACAGAAAGTAAATTACCGTGGAACTGAATGTGAAGGAGATGATAGTTTGACTTTCCAGAAGACTGAATCTTCTGCGGTTAGTTTATTCTCCAGAGAACATACACTACAAAAACCTGGTACAGCTGGATCATCTTCTTCGGATCGGAGCAGTATTACTGAGACACATTGCTCTATTGACAATCATGTCCGCAATGAGGAATATGAGCCACTCACCAACTCTAGTACTAGCTCCATGCTCAGCTCATCTTGCGTGGTTCAACCATCCATTCTGGAAGATTACTTCACTTCCAATGGCCAGCTTCTGACTAGGCAAAAGGTTGGAGGATCTGGGAAGGTTATCGAGGATGCAGTACCTAATGGCTCAACTAGTGTGTCTTTGCTTGCAAGCAAACATGTCAGACCCATAAGTACTAGGCAAATTGACTCTCAACATGTCTCGTTTTCCGCTGTGATGTCTAGGCCAATCTCTTCTAAGTTTTCAACTTTATCAGACTTGCACTCTTCTGCCATAGTTCAAGATCTTCAAAGTGGAGCTCCAGCAATATCTTGGAGCTCCAATGGTTCCGACATTGCTTCTTTTGAAAGAAGATTCTCACAGAAACTCAATGTTTGTGCAGCCAAAGGGAATTCTTCCCCTTCATCAGATAGCAATTCTTTGCAAGCTCTAGACTCTGAATCATCGGGAGCTGGTTCAAGTTATTCGCCCTTTAATCATGCCTTGTCACAGAACCTAGATTCTGATGGACATGGTGGAGTCAGCAAGAGTGGCATTTTTTGGTATGGTCTAGCCAGTCTAGTAGATGCTGCTGTGGATAAAAGGAAGGAAGTTTTCCATGATAAAGTCCTGACAGATAAAAGCAAAGGAAAAATGAGCAAACCTGCCACCCAAGAGGTTATGGAGCCCTTGTCAATGACAGTGTCTGAGCTGCAAATCACTTGTCCTAGTCATCCTATTGAGTTGGCTTCAAAATCCCTTGGTGTTAAAGAAAGTGATCCTATTGGAAACTCTTCTGAAATAATTAACGAGAATGATTCTGATTTGGATTCTCCTTGTTGGAAAGGAAAACTTAGTGCTAATCAATCAACCTGTGAAGTTTCTAGACCTGATGATTTTCAACATCTTAAAAGTGCTCGAGGAGCTTGCAGCAATTTAAATCCTCTCGCGCCTCATTTTGTCCCTAGCTGTGGCAAACAGAAAGTAAATTACCGTGGAACTGAATGTGAAGGAGATGATAGTTTGACTTTCCAGAAGACTGAATCTTCTGCGGTTAGTTTATTCTCCAGAGAACATACACTACAAAAACCTGGTACAGCTGGATCATCTTCTTCGGATCGGAGCAGTATTACTGAGACACATTGCTCTATTGACAATCATGTCCGCAATAAGGAATATGAGCCACTCACCAACTCTAGTACTAGCTCCATGCTCAGCTCATCTTGTTTGGTTCAACCATCCATTCCGGAAGATTACTTCATCTCTAACGGCCAGCTGCTGACTGGGAAAAAAGTTGGAGGATCTGGGAAGGATATCAAGGATGCAGTATCTAATGGCTCAACTAGTGTGTCTTTGCTTGCAAGCGAACATGTCACCAGTTCATCTTCCTGTAGAGTTGGTGTTTCTTCTGCTTTAAGTGAAACATATGGGCTTGTAACTAAGCCTTTGTGCACACCTCCAAAATTGGATATTCAAATAGTGGTTAAAACAATAAATCAAGTGTCAGAATTGCTTATGCAAAACTGCTCATATGATTTAGATTCTCTGAATGAGCATGAACATGATATAATGAAGCGCGTTGTCTGTAATCTTAATGCGTGTATCAGAAACAGGGTTCGAGAGCATACTCTGACTTCTGAATCAAGTCATCCTCGCGCTTCATATTGTGTTGTGAAATCAGCTGATCTAAACAAGGTATGGATTTTTCGGTTTCTAAAATTAGTGGATCTGATTCGAGGTGATGGAAAAACTTCACTTTCTACTGTAAATTCTTTCTCGACTTCCATTTAGCATATTCAGGCTGCTAATGGGTTTTTGAATACTTATAAATTTTTTATAATGCTTATTGTGGAATTATCAAGGCTGTCTTGCTATAGTCAAGTAGGCAATGGTTTGTGCTATTAGTAACAATCAAGTTCACTGTTTCATTTTTCTTGAGAATGAATTTTGTTTGATACCTTCATCAGCCACGACCGATATGATTGTTGCACAAAGCTTTTCTTATTCATATTAATTGATGTCTTCCTCCTCCATGAAAAATTACTTGTGTCCTTCTGGGTTATAGTTGAAGGATGATTTTTTTTCTCCTTTCGTGCTTTGGTTTTTCCAGTGTTGCTTTTGATATCTCATCTGGCCATTCATTATTACTTGCTGAGAACCTGAATAATGTCTTCAGCAGTGCTGGAACATGGAACTTCAAGCGAAAAGGGCAAAAGCTGTGATGGTTTCCCATGAGCTTGGCCATCAGAATAAAGCATGCAAAGCAGAAGAGTTGTTCTACTGAATTCAGGGATAGATTCTTGGATTCTTTAAAGGCATGGAATGAATGATTTAAGAAAAGTGAATACATTAAGCAGCCAAATCTTTGCATTCTTTGTTGTTGATTCTGGTCATTGAGGAGGCTCTGGAAGGACATCAACAACTTGAGGAAGAAGAGAACCCTCAAGTTTTTTTGTACAAGAACTCGTGGCTTGAGGCTGAAGCATCTCTTTGTTCCATGAAGTATAAAGCTTGTGTCTTGGGTATGAAAACTGGGATGTAATAAGTAAAGATGGCAGTGAGATGAAAGAAAGACATAGTAATTACCTGAGGTCTTTTGATGCAACCTTCTGCTCTCCCTTGAGTAGAGTAAATGCTCTTGTCCAAACAATCAAATGCTTCAAGCTCACCCTTTGAAGGGGAAAAAATATCACTAGGCTACAGAACCTAGCATCAAAAGCCCTTGACATAGTGTTTAGTTAGTAGCAGTTTAATTTGTTGTTGTGCTTCGTTTTGGAAGTCTGTTTTTGGTGAACTGATTGAGTTCTGCATTTTGACTTGCTCCCATCCCTTTGTGCATTTGTGACCCGGCAACAGTTTCTGGCTATGGGTCTGGCACCATATTTGCCCTGCAGCTTTTACTTAAAAGAGCCCAAATTACACGGCTTTAGAGTTAAAGATGCATCCACCAGGGCTTTTTGTATGGATCCTCTTGATGATAGCCCTTATTTTTCTATCTCAATAGCCTAGCTCTGTTCCTACATGGGCTTGAGAGCTACCACCATGGCGCATCCCATTATTTCTTGTTTTTACCTTCTGCTATGAAATAGCTGAATCCCAGCACTGCCTGGCTGGTTGCACAAGTAGCTTAACCTATTTCCACATGTATGTGACTCATGGCAGAGGAGTGATATCACATTGGATACCAACAGTACTTTAGGAAAGCAGAAAGTAGTGGATTCATAGCATCTGGAGTGGCATTGCCACATTGACTCTTCAGTTTCACCACCACATAATATCGATCACATGGGAGTGCCAGGATTCAATCCATCCTAAGCACACACTGAAAAGCTGACTGACATTGTATGCATACTGCCACTGAAACATGGGCCAGAAGCCTCCAATTTGTGCACATCAGCATGATTTATCAACGCAGCTGAAAATGAACCCGCAAAAAAGTTCAGAAGAATAATATTTGCTCTCATGTCAAAGGGATATGCGAATGCTTTTCATAAATGGTATATTCCTTCTAACCATGTATTGCTCATTGTGCTTTTCATCACAGTCCATGCTCCTTGTATTTTCTTTATATAAAGATAGAAACTCCATGGCCAGAGATTGCAGAGGTAGGAGCAAGCAAGGTCATTTATCTCTCATTTACTGTGGAGTGGTGCCACAATATCAATTGTTTTAGCCAGGCTTACATTTTGCATACCTACTTGGAATTTGAAAAGTACAAGGACAGCCCATGAAGTCGCTCAGCCACAAGGACAAATGTGACAAGTCACTGTAAGGGGGGACCTTTACCTTATCAATTTGTTACCATGTACCACAACTCCAGAATTTGCAGTATCAGTATTTAGTTTCAGAGATGGTAATTCAGCCAAATCCGATAAAACTTACTTTTACTATGAGATAAACTCGACTTAAATATAACATTAGTATTATATATAGATGTTTAAAACATTTATATTTTTTAAATCTCGTAAAATACACTAATATTAATATATGTCTGATAAATAAAGTATGCATATCTAGATTCGACAGGTGAATATCCATTGTTATCCCTACTTAATTAATTTATCCTAATTATAATATTTGTACCTAAAAGAAATTAGAAACTGTATAATCATTCAAGGATCGATGCTGCCATACATGAGAAGAGAAAAAAAACCTTTACTCTCTCACTCTCTCTCTCTCTTTCTCCATATGGTTCACATGGTCATATACTTTTTAATCATTATTTCATGAAACCAAGTAATATATTCTATAGTTATCATCACAAAGCTGGTGGGGTAAGATAAAGGAAACAGTAGGAAGCAAGCAGGAAGAGCTGGTGGCAGGGGTAAATCAACAATGGAAAAGAGAAGAAAGAGTATACAGTAGACACAAGAGAGGGACTCTGTAACTCTAGCCAAAGAGAGTGAAGACAAAAGAAAGAAAACAAAATGGGGTGAAGGAAGAAACGAAACAGGAAACGTTAGGGGAGTGGGCAGCTGAGCCTGAAAAATGGTGAAGTTATCTCATTTAAAATTTATTTTTAATATTTATATATTAAAATAATTTAAAAACATAAAAAAAACTGATAACCTAGAGCAAAATCTTAGCACGCGGCATTGAACGAGGGAGATCCATGCATGTGTAGGACAAAAAATATTATCCCTATCCCATCACGGTGGGTCAGAGATTTCTGAGAAAAATTTAGCCACCCATCCCAACCAACCCCATAATTATTATCATCTCCTCTTTCCTTCATTCATCTCACATCACAGAATGCATTTTTATTCGCATCTTTTCAGTCTACTCCTTCCAAGTAATAATTAATTTTGCTATTCATTTCATACTTCTGAGCCCAGCTCGGCACATGAACTTGTCCATGGTATAATAATGAGTTAACTCGTGGGTCAATAAGTTGTCAACCACAACCCTGTTAAAATAAAGAAACTCGATGGGATCTAGTTTGGTAGTCAACGGGCAACTCACTGGACCAAGCTCAAGTTTAAATCTGATAAAAGATCTTTACAAAAAATAAATTTAAGAATACGTTAATTAATTTAGGTTTTATACATGATCAAGATTTAAACTCGGTGAGCAAAAGCTAATCTGAGAATGTCATATGATCTATATATCTTCGAAAATGACATTTTTACACACACATATATACATGATGTAAATGGATTTTCCTTTATCTTTACGGCTGTTTTGGAGGGGGCGTGTGAATCTATAATGAGATGTTGCTGTCAACACCGCCCTATATAATTGTGGTTGTTTTCTGGGATCTGCTGCCACCCTTTGCAGCAGACTGACAATATTGTTAATGCTATGCCATAATTACAATATGAAAGCCGTATATAGCTGCAAGCACTGAATATATATATATATATATATATATATATATATATATATATAGCTTTACTTTCTTTTCTTTTCTCTCTGTGCTACCTGCTCTCTTCTACTTCTGCTTCTCTTCTTTTTCTGCTGCTTAATCTCTTTGCCTTTAAGTTCCCATTTCTCTTCTTCATATGATCCCATAACGAAACCAAAAGGTAAAAAGTACTGTGTAATCCCTTATATATATATATTCGATCCTAGCCATTCATTTCTTGACATGTTCATTATCAAGACAGTCCAGATTCTATATGTTGTCCGTTTTAGCTTTTAAGGGACATGGAATATTCAGTGTAGAATGGGGAAAGAAAGCGTGACATGCTCCTCTCTCTTTCTTCTTTCTCTCACTCTTTAATCCTTTCCTGTTCTTCTTTAACACTTTACAGCATAGAAATATAAATAAAAAGTAAAGAAAGTTAGAGGGTCTTTTCCTCTTTACCATTCATAATTTTTTTCCAACGATGATGTATTTTCAATACTGTTCATGCAACAAGAACTGGCTAGCTAGTATCTCTTGTGAATTTGTTTTTTCTCATGATTTTTTCCACAATAATAATGTGAATAGCAAGCCCTTTTATGCCTTAAATCAAGTACTCGTAATATATTATTATTTTTGGATTGAACCCAACAAAAAAAAAAGAGGCTCGAGAGAGAAACTAACAAAGACTATTATGAAACATTCGAGATTTTTTTGGATTGAATCCAAAATAATAAGGTGAAGGGCAAACCCTTTTATGGCCTTAAGCAACTCTTAACACAGTAAAAAGTAATTTACTCTTTAGCATCCATAATAGAGTCAAAAGAAAAGATGGGTATGGTATGGTATGCTATACAATCACGGGGAATATTTATATGCATTACAAGCAAAAAAGAATAAAATAAATAAATATCGAACGTGGTCCATGCAATTCTAGGGAGTGGGAGCACCGAGGAGAGTGCACGTCCTCACTCGTCTCTCTAGAAGAATATATGCAAGAAATGAAGGAGAAAAAACTTAAAGAAAGAGAGAAATATATGGAGACCATGGATTGAAAACCACTGAAAACTACTTTTCTCTACTATTTCTTTCTTTATTTTCGTCATTGATTACGCCTATGAACCCTAACCCTACTACACAATCTCTTTCTAGCTAGAGTGGGGACGTCTCTCTCTAGCTCTCTCTATATCCTCAGGTTTATGTGTTGGAGAACTTGGCATCTAGCTAGTTTAGTTTCTTTGCTTTATTAATCAACAACCTTCCTGTGTACACACAGTTGCCATTGGTGGCTACTTAACTAGTTTTCAACTTGTTTAAACCCCTTCAAAATAGACGATTACCTTACATAATCACGCACCAAAAACAGTGATTAAGCAAGCATTTTAATGTTGCTCTGGAAATATTAAGCTCTAGATTAGGTTTTAGTGATAGGACAAGTCGTTTTTCGTAATCCATTTAGGAATTAACTAGCTAAAAATTAAACAAGAGTGGGGCTATAAGGTCTTTGGTTAATTTAGCATTAAACTATGTTAAGTCATTCAATCCCAATTTCCAACCAAGTGATTGTAAAAAGTGTACAAAATGCTGCTATGGATCAGAGAACAGTTTTCTAACTTGATGAAATTGATGGCATAAAAATAGCAAGAGACTGTCCAAAATATATATCGATAGGGTTGTTGCCTCTCTGCTGTGGTGGCTCTGTGGTCTAGTGTAAGTACTTGACCACTGGTTCTAGGGCAGCCCTACCTAGCTATGCATTATACTCCATACTAATCAATACACTGAGAGGTCTCTTTCTGGTTGGTTTCCTACAAACCATATAGAGATTCTAGATGCTATGGCCAGCAGAGCTCTGGACCCTATCCTGTGCATCTTTTATCTACATGTAGTGCATGACGAGTCTATGTGTAAGAGTGTAAGTATTTCAGTGGCTTGCCTTTCTAAAGCCTAGAAATCCAACCACAACTAAGCTTATTGTAGCAAAAACGGCACAGCCATGTTCACTCATCTTCTCTGACTTCGGATTACGGTTTTTTTTATTAAAAAAAATGTTTTTTAAAAAAATATTTTTTTAAAAAAATATTTTTTTATTTTAAATTAATTTTTTTATATTTCTAAATTATTTTGATGTATTGATGTTAAAAATATTTTTTTAAAAAATAAAAAAAATATTATTTTAATTTATTTCCAAACAAAAAATAATTTTAAAAAATAACAATTAACACATTTCATATTCGTGTTCCTTTTCTATTCTTTAGTCTACAAAAACTGCCTACTTCTGTCTACATAAAATAATTAATTTCCAACAATCTTGTATCATGATTTAAATTTCTTCTTTGAAATTACGAAAACAAAAAGGTCTTTGGCAATTTTTTCCACTAGTGTGTGAGAGGAATATCTAATATATTTGGTAAACTATACACACATAAGATTATAAATTATAAAATCTATCATATCGTCTCTTTTCATCAAAACACTCGCTTAAAGGTCAAGAAATTGTCTTCTCGATCAATTCCACCCATCCATGATTTATGCAATATATTCAAAGAGTGTGTTCGAGCTCCTCATCATTAAAAACCTAAAATATTTCGTTTAAAGCATGATAAATAAGTGATTACACTTTTTTACCCTAAAAAATGTTCTAAAAATAAATAGTTAGGCCTCTAAACAACCTACTTCCTTAACTTAAATTCTCAACGTGTTCCTCCTCATTGATAGTTGGCTAAGGACAATACATACAGTTCTATCTCCACACTTAAAGTGTTAATGTTAATTAAGGGGATGAAGATATATATATATATATATATATATATATAGGATCAAGTAGTTGTACCCTTTTATCTTGTCCCTTTAAACCTTTTGAAACCAATTATTGCTTGCCTTGATTAAGATATAGTACTTGTAATTTTGAATTGCAATTTTTCCATGATTGGGATTCCTAAGAATGTGATGATTTTTGATATCAATTATTGCTTACTTTAATTAAGATATAGTACTTGTAATTTTGAATTGCAATTTTTCCATGATCCTAGTGGGATTCCCAAGAATGTGATGGTTTTTTACATCAATTATTGCTTACCTTAATTAAGATTTGTAATTTTGAATTGCAATTAGTTCATTATCCTAGTGGGATTCCCAAGAATGTGATGGTTTTTTACATCAATTATTGCTTACCTTAATTAAGATATAGTACTTGTAATTTTGAATTGCAATTTTTCCATTATCCTAGTGGGAATTCTAATAATGGGATGACACATATATTATTAACTAATTATTTATTTTTAATATATTTTTAAATTAAGATTTAATCGGCTGGTAATATTATGGTAACTTTTATTTTTTAAAAGTATTTTTTAAATTATTTTTCACATAAAATTGTTTTACTTATTTTTTTGTATGTTTTGATGTTAAAAATTAAAAGATTATTAAAAAAATTATTTTTATATTTTTTTAATAAAAAGTTATTTTTTAAAAAACACCCTCCCCCTACAGTATTCTTTGATTTGATATCTCTTGTGTACCATATTTCTGAGCTTGCATGTGCTGCTTGGTAATGATTTATTCCCCTAAAAACCATACCAAGACCTAGTAATGTCACTGTCAAAGTTAATGAGATGGTGACAGTTTTTTTAATGTAAAGTCGAACTGATATGATTAATGGGGTAATTGTGCCAAAGGGCATACAGTTCTGTACCTGCTGGTCTCATCAAATACACCATGATCTATCCTTCAATTATTTGCTCATGAGATGATAACTGGGTCTTGCCTCTCGTGAGTGCACAAGTCTGGATAGAGATACTAGCTATGTCAGATCAAAAAACAAAAAGAAAAGCTCAAGATTTGTTTCTGCAGCACAAAACTCATTTGAAAATGTTTTAATTGTTAAAATTAAATATATACTAGCTATGTCATGTTTTCTTGAATTCATAGGAAACCTATTTCCCTGGTGGATTAATTATGATATTAAAGATTGTGGTTTAACTTCAAGTATCATATAACTCTTAATCGAGCACAGAGATCACTAAACCTTGATTTCAATAACAAATGATTTTACATATATAATTAATTACTACTTAAGCAAGAGCTTTGGCAACTCCTATCTTTTAATTTAGCATCGCTTGAAGTATTTGGCCAGCTAGAAATGGATTAGTTTTTAATTAAACTAATACGGGAAAATACTTTTTTATAACTTTATTTCATGTTTTTTCTTGATTATAGGTTAGCAAGAAGTGTTTCACTTATGATTTAGAGATAAGTTCAACTTGTATTAGTACATGATCTAATAATATTAAGTCAAAGTAATTATAATATTAAGTCAAAGTAATTAAGAGAATATAAATCTCGATCGGTATTTTATTTTTCTTTGGATTGTTCTTTCTATGTTAACTTTACTTTCAATTGTTTAGTCATTTACTAAATAACTAACAACAATAAATCCATCAATGATTATTAAAAAAAAAAAAAAAAACTTAAGCAAGAGCTTCTCAAGGCTATGAACTTATCACTCGGACTGAAGAGGTAGCTAGATAGGGAGGAAAATTAACAAAGTGCTGTCCATTAGGGATACAATATATTTCATGATTTATTACTTGAGCCAGCAACAATCACATATATGATTTATGGGATTAGAATTGAGAAATGTGCCTCATTTTTCTTGTAGTATCTATTATTATAGTTCAAAGTGATTTTTATTTAGAAATGTATTAAGATAATATTCTTTTATATTTTAAAAATTATTTTTAATATATATCAACGCATTAAAACGATTCAAAAATACTAAAAAAATATTAATTTTAAATTAAAAAAATTAAATTTTTTTAAAATAAAACGAGATAGATTATTTTTTACACCCAAGTAACTTGTACTCTTGACATGAGAGAGAGAGTTTCTACTTCCCATTACACGTATAAAGTTAGAATGCTCAGGCCTTCCATTAATGGCATTTCAATATCAACAACAGTGATCAATTTGGCATGCAACTGATCGACCCAGTACCCCAAAATTCAAAGGCATTTTGCAAACTGGAAATTTGGAAGCTAATTCGTAGATTTTATGTTAGCAGAAACCACTTGCATGTATGATCACAATGTAGCGTACAAAAAGTATCGTATATAGATTTGTTTACCTTCGAGACTTCATACATCTAGGAGCATGAGCATAATATAACTATTTCTGTTTGCAATTTGTAGCTTAATTATGGACAAGCACCCCACAGAAGTGGTCAACTCAAACAAAAAGATTTGATATGTACGTACAGTTCAGGTCCTCTGTGATAATATATATTTCAAGCATCATGCAGAGCTAAGTCTCACTACATCACTAGATTACGCAAATATCAATATTTATGGTTCCAAAGAGGACACATCTTATATGAACTTCATTAGAAACCCATCAGGATTTTTCAACAACAAAGAGAGTGATATGAAACTTCATCTGCCGCAAACCTCTCCTTTAATTGCTCCAATACTGCAACCTAACTTGGATTTTAAAAGGGGTCACATGACAATGGTGCATCGCCTTATCCAAGCTAGCTCTTATAATGATAGCAATAGCTGAAGATATGGGCACTAGAGAAGGAAATATATATATATATAGCCCATGAATTCATGCTTAATCTCATTGATCAGGATTCATGGTAATTACTTCTCCTCCATATCTAATACATGGGGGTGGACTACTATCAAGGACAGTAAAGTATAGAATACTTGAATGTTAAATTCAAGTTGTAATTGGATAAAAAATTTCTTACCCTAAAATTCGTGAGTGAGATTAACAAATTTGAATGAAAACTGGCGAACATGCTCTCTCCACTGCAGATGAACGACAAGCTAATACATAGAACAAACGGTGGCTAAATTACTGCATTGTTTCCTCTCACAAAATGATTATATAAACTTCACATTTCTAGGAGTTGATTGAGTCCAAACTTGAAGTATGTCGTCTTAAATAGAGAGATCCGAGAGAGAAAAAATCCAAAGGGAAAGGTGATAGTGTGACGATAGTATTTCAGAAAGAAATTAAATAGTTGTCAGCTCCTGCTTCTACATGAATTATCCTTACTAATTTTTCAAAATACTTTGAGTCATTAATGCACCATCCATATTCAGCATCATATATTTAAGTGGCATGACCAATGGTTTATTATGACAGAACTTAATTATGTCTTTATTTGCAATTCTTGTTCTCAAATTAATTCGCACTCTGTCTAGTTATTAATAAGTAAACTACACTTGTCTTTTTCATCGTCAATAAGGGCATGATGCAGGAGCCTTTTCTTATTTATTTATTTTTTTTCTTCTTTATTTAGGAATTTGTTTCTCTTATTCTAGTTTAGGAAATTATTTAATTTAATAATTTTACTTTTTCTTGCTAAATGTAGGCCTAAAACTAGTATAAAGAGAATTTTCTAACTTTTATTTTTCCAGAGACAATAAAATTAAATATTTTAAATGTCTTCCCATAGTTATAGTATTCTTAGTAATTTCTCGTAATTAGTGTTGTATGTTGTTGAATAACAAGGGTAAAAAAAGATTGCAGAATATGATGTGCTCATACAAGAGGAGATAAAAACGTTTGTCCTTAGGAAAGAAATGTTTAGAAACCAATGATAAAAGACATACAAAGACATATAATAAAATTAACTCATCAGTTGGCGGCAATAAAAAACTTGAGGGATCATAATGAGAGTGATTATGGATTTATAAACTAATTTGAGAACCCGTTCCAGAGACGAGAAAAGAGAAGACAATCTCTTGATCGGAATGTGTTTCATGAAAACTTAGAGTTTTGGATAAAACTTTCAATGTTTGTAGGAACTTTACAGGTAAAGAAGTTATTAATTAGTTGCAAGAGGTAGAACATATGTTTGAATTCAAGAAGATCCTAGAAAAAATGAAGATGAAGTTGATCAACACTAGACGAAGGGTTTATGCTTTTCTTGGAAGGAACAATTGAAGCAAACCCACAAGAGACAAGACAAGCTCAAGAGTTGTGAATGAAAAAGGATGAATAAGAAGATGAAGGCACACTTCCTTCGTTTTAGGTATACTTAAAATATAGATTTTTCAAAGAGAATATCTTTTCATAATTGTTAGAAAAGCCATTATTGTGTACTCATCATGGTGCTTTAAATACCAAAGGTAATTTGCAGGTTTCCACAACAACTAGACAACTAGAGGCTTATTGCTATAAGACCCAGACATGATAAAAGCAAGTAGCAAGTTGGAAACTTTAAAAGACTCAAATGAACTGGATGCTAAGGTAGATGACAGGTAGTTATGACATAGATGTAGATTCATGTTCTCCTTTAATTATAATATTTATTTTGATGATAATTATACTGTTAAATAATAATATAAACAAATGACATTAATATTAGTAATTATGTCATTAATGATGTTTTCAATGACAATAATAACAATTTGTATTCAAGGACGAGTTATTTCTAATTCAGGGAGATTGACACAATAACTTTTATTTATTTATTTTTTATTTAGTTTATAAGTTTTATTTTTTTATTTAGTTTAAGATTTTTTCTTTCTTATTCAGTTTAGAAATTTATTTCTTATTTAGTTTTGGAAATTTATTTTTTTATTCAGTTTAGTCCTAAACTAATAAAAATAAGGTTGTATAGCTAGTATTTTTTTAAGGACTAGGATAAATAAAATTAAATATCTTGAATGTATTCTCATATTTATAGTGTTCTTAGTTTTGATGAATTTTAACTCATAACAAATCAGTCATCCTTCGTTTTCATCTACACCAAAGACATAACTGAAAAGAGCTATTATCAAAGGTATCTCTAATGGGATTCCAATTATGATGATGTAACTGGAAATGAAATTAGTTTGGTCTTTTGAATCATGAAGACTATCAAGTTGTGATAAGGATGGGAATAATGCATGAGACTAAAGCTAGTGATAATTAATTAGAGTTTTAAGAATGACTTTAACAAAATATATAATCTGAGCTGAATTGTAATCAATATTGAGCATGTTGTTCAAGTGCAAGAAATATTTATTTGGAGTGAAAATGACATAAAAGAGAGTAATTACAGTGATGATACTCGAATTTATCATGCATGTTTAATTTGCATCATTGAGAGGGACAAGTTTGTGAAGGCATGCTTACATTATAATTAAACTTCATTGCCGATTAACTTAACGATTGGAAATTATATATATGGCCATAAGAGTGTGCAATGAAATAGTGAAGTGAAAGCAAAAGGTATAGCAGTAAATTTGAACAAAATACTAATTGTTTAAGAGTAAGTAGCAACTTGCAACCAGCAACTAGCAGCAAGTTCCACTTAATGTAGTAGTAATGTCTCTCTCTTAGCCTTTTTAATTATATTCTAATCAACTAATTACATGATTACTACTAATCTCAAACAAGAAAACCAGTGTTTAAGCTATCTGTTTTAGACTGACCATGAGGGAAATAATGAGGATTGATTGGCTTTTAAAGAACTTTCTCCAAGGAAAAAAAAAAAGGTTTTAAAAGAAGAGACTAAACGTGGAAGCAAGAATTAAAGATAAAATCATTAAAGAGGGCAAGAAATAGAGGAAAACACTACCTTATAAAGTTCTGCAACTTTGTCTGCAAAACCTGCGGCCTTGTCCAGTGAACCAGCGACAAGAACAACAACCTACCGAGGTAAAAACGAGAGAGAGGGAGAAGAAAACAAGCTGCTACAAATTATATCAGGTTGCTAATAATCATACAGTACTCAGTCTACACACAAGAGTCAGGAAAGTTTGTTATACTACTAAATACTTCAGCTATCAGTGAAGAAAGAGAGACTCCAGAGAGGATAGTTAGTGCCCAAAGAGAATATAAGATGTTCGAATCTAATAAAATAAGTGGGAAACCATGGTGTTGATACATATTGAGGAAAACGAAACCAGGCCCTACAAAAAAGAAAAGAAATCATGGAATCTTGGGCAACAAGGATGGATCTATGTCTCTGATATAAGCCTATATCTATTGACATGTACTACATATATTTACACAAAGTGAAAAAGAAAGATAGTACTTGAAACATCGGTGGCAGATGCTAGAGATAGATTGCTCTCTCAAAGTTTCTTTTGCTTTCTGGCAGCTGGCTAATAAATCCTTTGAAAAACCCTCGTTGCTTTGAACAATTCCCTTGTGTACTTTGTGGGCAGCAATATTAATTCATTGATAAGATCCTTTTCATTCCTGTTTTATTCATCATCATCAAGGAATGACTGGTGAAGAATCAACATTTGTGATTTATGGGGTCTTGTTGAGCATGAAAAGAAATGAAGAAATCTAATGTAAAGGAAGTGATCAAATTAGCTAGCTGTCTTGGTGTGGACCTTGTTGTTGTGTTTATTGATGGCAAAGTTTAGAATTTTGGACCTCACGAGGAGTCAATAATCTCAGATATCTAAATCCAAGGACATGGAGGAGGAGGATGACGATGACTTCCCTTTGTGGAGAAATTGAGTATTGGAGGGTGGCAGTTCTGGTAGTGGGGTGCCTCTATAGAGTTTCAATTGGTGGAGGGGATGTTGCAGAGACTGTGAAGCAAGTTGAGGAGTAGGCTGCAATGCAATAGTAGCATTATGAGGTAATGTTGCTGCTGCTGTTGTTGTTGAGGACAATTTGCGATCATAGTTATCAGATTGATCAGTAATGGGGCAATCCATGTTTACACCAAACAACCTCAGTTTCTTTGCCGCTGCTTTCCCTTGGACTACCGGCACCGACTCATACACCACTGGCTCGACAACCCCACCTCCTCCTAGCTGCCATTGCACCATCCCCATTCCAACTTGTTGTGGGGTTGGTTCAACTGCTGCTCCTGCTGATGATCTCATGTAAAAAACTGACTCAGAAGATGAACAAGGGTTTACCACATTGTTATAATTACCATATCCATGACCATAATAACTACCACCAACATTGTAATAGGCATTTCTATTAGGATTAGACAAGTGGAGGTGGTCCCTTGGCAAAATTGGTGCTGTTGGCGGGCGCATGAGTAAAGGGCTCCAAGGGATTGATGAGAAAGGGAGGTTGTGGTGGTAGAGTTGGTGGTGAGAGGCGTGGTCCGGTGCATCCGGCCGGCGCCTCCAGTCAATGTACAAACGATCTTTACCCAATTCACCTACCCCTCTTTGAAACGACACAATATCACCAGCATCAAGCTTCTTCTCCTTCACAAAACGGCTCCAACCTTTAGTCATAACATAGCTCTGGCTACTATTCCAGTACGAATACCTAAATGTCCAAGCTTTACCATTCCTATCCTCAAAATTCAATAAAAGCCCCTTCTCATTCGATGATGAATCTAAAGGAAAGTACTTCTCTGCGTGCTGTTTTGGGATCACAAGGCGATTTAGCTTTCCTACATCACTTGGAGTTACGACCTTATCAAACATGTGCTCCTTTTCTATCACCACACAGCTAGATTCTCCTCGGCCCCCTTCTTCATCATCATTGACATCCATAAGGTCAAGTTTTGCGGCGGTGGAAGCTCCACTCTCATCAAATCTTGATGTATCTTGATCTTCTTGGTCATACTTGTTGCCTAACCAAGAACCCATTTGGTGGTTCTCAAAGATTTGGCCTAAAGGGACCACAAGTTGGGTTTTTTGATGAGAAGAAGAAGATGAAGGAGATGAAGAAGATGAGTATGAAGAAAAAGGGAGTCCTTTTCCTCTACTTATTTGATCTTCTTCACTAAAACCTGACCCAAACTCCATGTTTTTCCTAATAAAAAAAAACTCTAGTCTTTTCCTTCGGAAAGATCTAATATTAGCCAGCTAAGAAGAAGTAAAAATCAAAGGAGGGTAGCAAAAACTAGCAATGGCTTTCTTCTATGAAGAAAACGAGAAGAAAGAGGGGGGGTGTTTGAAGGCAAATTGGTTATCAAAACAAACAAGTACTAGTAAAGTCTATCACTTTTTTAGGGTTAAAGATTATTCTCCTTCCATAATCTCAAAGACCAAGGAAAAAAAAACAGATAGGCAATAACTCCCATTTCAATGACAGTCGGTGCAATATTCTTTGACCAAGTTACAAGACTTCAAGAGAAACCAAAACTAGACAACAAACACCTTCACATACGTTTCAAAGAGTGCAAGTTCCTCTAGTTGTTGACCTTAGAATGTGAAAAACAAAAATCAAGTATAAGAGTTGCAAGGGTGGGAATATGTGTGTGATTTTCTTACAAGGGCATTTCCCTGGAAGCTTCTCAAGTTAGGCAATTTTGCCTTTCTTCCTCCTGAATAAATTCTAAATCTTTGCTGCTATCTTTCTTGAGAGAGGGAGGGAGGGAGAGAGAGTGTGAAAGAGAAAGAAGTGGAGGGCTGTGTTTATATGTAGGGACCTCATGTATTATTTGGTTGGGCTCATGTGAACTTGTCAATGTCATCATCCTGGGTGGTATACATTAAAAATTTCTCCCCCCCCCCCCCCCCCCCCCCCCCCCCCCATAAGATCCTAAAAAAGCCAGCTGTTTCGGAGACCATGAGCTTCTAATCGTAATTGTTTTTTTACCCCCAGCTAGCAATAAAAGTTTTAGTATGCTATTTACTTTATTGTTTCTTTACATTACTTTTTTTTTATTAAACTAATTATATAATCTTAACGTTCATCTCACAACTGCTGGTTTGATACTTGAAAAAAGGATGCTTACTTTGTTAATTAAACATTTTATAGCTTTGTTAATCTCGTGATTTCTTCATGATTTTTTTTAATTAATTTCAACATGATTAAAGATTAAAGAGATAAAAGATCTAAAAATAAAAAATTCTAAAACCCAATGCAAAAAAATAAAATAAAAATGTATTAAGATACTTGACTTCTCATCTTTATTTGAAATTCATGAGTGTTATTGGACAAAAGTTTTCTTGGGATTTTTTGGTTAAAAATAAAATTCATCTCTTGGTGGGGTATCTCTTGATGTGTCCTAAAGACTTTTCGATGAGCTTCTTGTCCAATGACATACAATGGCTAAGAGCAAATTTCAGAGAAAAACATGGAATCTTCTGTTACTTGAAGTATTTAGCTAACCAGGAATAATCTGATTTTAAAGAAAATTCAACTAGAATATGAAGCATATTTTATTCTAACATTCCATTGATTGTCTGTCTGGTTGAAAAATTATGACTCAAACTTTAGCTATACAGGTAATAACTTCATCAGAAATTCAGACAGTGTCCGGAAGTGTACAAACACCAATAATCAAAGGATTAAAGTCATACAAATTGATAATATTAAAATTTTTAGTAAATGGCCATTTAACAGCAATTTGGGTTTTTTTTTTAATGTTTTTTTTCCAACTTTTACATTTTCTTTTTAGCAATCTTTAGGTTTTGTAACAAATAATTTCTCCTTCTACTTTGGCCATCCTCTAAATGGTTATTTTTAATATAATCCTCTATTATCATTAAAAAAAAAGCGTTTTTTGATTCACATAGGCAACTTTTACTCCCCATATGTGGAAAGGAAGGGAACTGGAGAGGAAAGGGAATATAAGCAGAAGGTATATCTAAGTAACTAGGGTTGTTAGGGTTTTGACTTTGCTTTTCCTTCCATTTAATTCGTACGGATCACCCTGCTGCTTTAGCCAACAGGATAGAAAAGGATATTAGGGGGGGCTCTCAGAGGTAGCAAAAGTTGTAACAGTTTCTATTGCAGGGCGGCATGCAGTCCACAGAGGCCCACCACCTATATATCCCCAAATCTATGCCATGCCATGCCATGTTTAATGTCTGAAAAGATGAAGCTTCTGCTATGGCTCAATCTGTCTACTGAGATGAACCCTAGCAATGGTGAACATGATGAGTAATTTCTTTGTTGGGTTCGGTCAAATTTTGAAGAATGCAAGAAAAGAAGTGATGGATTTTCAGTATCATTGATTATATGTCTATATGGTACTTTGAATTTCATTGAAACTTAGGCAACTAATTTATTGTCCAAGTATGAAGTCATAACACATCAATCACTTCATGTTCTTATAAGCCAACAACATGAGTGATTGATGAAATATGACAATGGGGTGTTCTGCTCTCTTGGACCAAAGCATTGGGTGGCAACTGGCAAATCAATTAATTGCCATTCTTTTCTTGACACAATTGTACAATTTTTTTTTTTTTGTTATTAATTTTTTAGGAAACTTGGTATCATGGACAACTCTATGTATGTAATTTTATTCACATTTTTTTTATATAATTTATATCATTCCTTTATTGCTTTCCTTTATAATTCTTATTCACAATTTATTACTTTATTTGTTTTTGCCTTGTTGTTTATTTCTTTAAGTGGGTGTCTATATATATATATATATATATATAAAATCAATTCTTGCGTAAGTTTTTATTTATTTATTTATAATAGTACTTTTTTTCCTTTTTCTTTTTAATTTAGTTTTTTTTATATTTTTCATTCTTTAAACATTGGTTTTTTATTATTATTTGGGATTTGTTTTTTGTATGGTTATTCCGGTTTTATGACTCTTGTCAGTACTAGTTTTATGAGTTAATTTAGTTGAATTATGATTTTTTTTTTGTCTTTTTTTAATTTTTTTTTAATTTCATACTTTAACATTAACTTGATTGAGAATTAGATTTCATAATTTATTTTGATTTGATTTCTATAAAGTTGTTTCGGTTTCATCACCTAGGCTGCAAGTTCAGCAGGTTAACCTGAGTTGACTCTAGTTGTTTTTTTGTGCTCTTTTTTTAATTGATTTTTTTTCAATTTCATCTTTCAAAATTAGATTGATTGAGAATTATGTTTTATAATTTATTTTAATTTGTTATCTTTGAGATTATCTCAGTTTCATGATCAAGTTAATTTAAGTTGACTCCAGTTGTTTTTTTTCCCTTTCTTTCAATTGATTTTTTTTCTTTCAATTTCATCATTCAACATTGGGTTGGTTGAGAATTAGACTTTATATTTTTTTTATTTTTTTCTATGAGGTTATCACAGTCTCATAATTTTGGTCATGAATTTGACAAGTTAACTCGGGTTGTTTTTTGTGTCATTTTTTAAACTGATTTTTTTTTAATTCCATCTTTCATATTGGATTGATTAAGAATTGAATTTCATAATTTGTTTTGATTTGTTTTTTATAAGGTTATCTCTCTTTCATGACATGAGTTTGTCAGGTTAACCCAAGTTGACTCCGGTTGTTTTTTTTTAATTGATTTTTTTTAATTTCATCATTTAACATTGGACTAGTTGAGAATTAGTCTTCATAATATTTTTTTATTTGACCTTGATTAATCCAATATATTGTTGTCTCTAATTTTTTTAAAAAAAATATGTCATCTTGAAATTTTATTGAGTCAAACTATGTTTTCTCTGATTGTCCAGATAATTATTGAACTTGTCAAGTTAACCGGGTTATACCGAATCAATCCTTATATTTTATTTTCCCTGCCATAAGACGCATTATCAAGTCTAGAAATTTTTTTACATTGATTTTTTTTTTCATCCATCACGCATGAGAAGGGTACTCACTCAACCGTTTTAACAAAAAAAAAAAAAAAAAACTGTAGGGACGAAAGCAAATTTGTTTGTGATGCCAAACTTGCAATCATTTTGAACTAGTAATCCATTCAGGAAACACAGCAGAAGCGTCCTCAATTTAGATAGTGAGGCATTATGTTCGCAACCAAACAGCTAGCTAATTATGGACAGGAATACCTACTCTTAAATGGTAGGGATGCCTTAATTCTTCACTTACATGTGAGGACGTCGTCTAGGCTCCTTTCCAGTCCCCATCCTCCAGCTTTTTTCTTCAAGATGCATGGCCTCGATCCTGATATTCTTAGGCATCATTCTAACTCTCCTATATATATATATACTGTTAATAAGAAAAGAGCCTTCTTGTTTATTGCTGTGGGCCAATTAACTGTACACCTTATTTTCCCATCAAGTCATTTTAAAATTAAAATATAAAAAATTCGATTAAAAAACAAGTACAGGGAATGCATTGAGCAGTTAATACCCCTCTACCTTTGAGAGATCTGTCGGGTCTTTGTTTTTTTTTTTTTTTTTTTTTTTTAAAAAAAAGTAGATTCACAAATAATTTGATCATTTACCCAATAAAATATTAATCAAATATAATTTCAAATTATATGAAATAATGCCAAAGCAACTCTTCACTTAAGCAATTAGAATCCTTTTTTTTTTTTTTTGTTCAATTATAATCCGTATTAATGGGTATCAAACTAAACTCACCTGCCATTATCACTATATTATATAAAGAGATGAAGAATAAATAAACTCCCAGATAGACTCAAGGCACACGCCATGAACTCGCTTGAAAAAAGGTCGATTCCCATGTCTTTAATTTTGAATAATGAAGTGAATTGCATTTGGACAAAGCTAGACATTAATGACAAGCTAATTAGAAAATTAATCTTGTAATGCTAACATGTCTGTCTTATTAGGCCACTCACCCTCCCACTTGAATTAATATAATGGACTCTATGCTAATCCATGTAATTAATAAATTAATCAACCAACCATTTCTAGTGAATGCATGGTATACAATTTCTTAAACTACTAATTAAAGCTAATATTCTAATGACAATAAGATCAGCCAGGTTGGCTGCTTTCGTCATCAGGGTGACGTTTAAATTTATTGATCCAATCAACAATTAATCACTTGCTATGATTAACTAATTATTAATTACAAGTTAATTATGCTAATTACTGATTCTTTTGACTTGATTTTTTTTTTTTTGATAGTAATGACTTGATTTAATATATAAGACCAATTGCCTTACACCCCATTTCAAATTAACCCCAACTTGTTATCTTATCTCTTGCTCGTATCTCAAAAACACAAAGCACTTTGAGCTAATCCAGCCCCTGAAATTCTTGGTCTTACCATTATTGTTCCCTTTACCATTACGATACAGGCATTTCTTGATTAAATATTGCAACTTCCTAATTTATCTCCCTACTTTGTGTTCATTGAGTACACGTAGACTGTAATTTAGTTAGGTAATTGAGTTGGTAACATGACTATAAATCATAATCGAGTGCCCCCTTTTAGGCCATATGAAGTTATAATTTCTTGCAACATATTTTTGAAACCATCTAAATTGAATCCAATTTAAATATTTTAATGAAATATTATGTTTTGAATCTTTTAGATGTTATAAATTAAATTTCAAATGGAATTTAATTTTTTAAAATATTATAAAATTAAATAAATAAGAGGTCAACTCTTCTGATTTATAATTTCAAAAAGAAAAAAATTTAATATTAAAATTAATTTTTCTAAAACATTTCTTTAGTCCTTTTCTAAGACTTTTTTAAAGAAATAAGATAATGGTAATAAGAGAAATATAAAAAATAAAATTATTTAAATTTATTTATTAATTGAATTTAAATTAAATACTATAATTAAATCTAATTATAATATAATAGAGAATTGATTATAATAGAGAATTGATTTTAAACTCTTACTGTAAGTTATTAGTATTATTCCTATTGAGTTTTATCAAGACGCGTGAAGAATCTAGACTTCAACTTTTGAAAAGATCTGTTGCTACTCAATTTTTTACCCATCTTTTTGATAAAATTTTCAAAAATTAAAAAATAGCGAAAAACAACGAAAATTCAAAAAATATGTTTTTAAATATATTTGCATAATTTTTAGCATTTTCAACATCATCTCAAAAGAATTTAAATCTCAAAGGTCTTTTGAACGCGTTCAACTTTTAACGTGTTATTTTTAAAATTATTAGTTTTCCTTATCGAGGCGACGTGAATATTGCTCGTTTTTGAAAAAAAATCAAATATAGATGTTTTACCAAGCATTTGAAAAAAAAAGATTTTTTTTCCTCTATAAATAGACAAGAAAAAAACCGGAACAGGGAGAGAAAAATTCACAAAGAAGGGGGAATTTTGGGGTTGAAAAGAGATGACCGTGCAAAAAAAAAACCTAACCCTAAAACCATCTCTTTCAAGCCAGCCGGCGGCTCCCCTAGAGGGCCAAAACAAAAACAACAAAAGCCTTGCCCCTTCCTTGGCCAAGATCCAGCTCCCCTTCATTCATCAACATAGACCTGCCAAGCACCCCATACACAAAAACAAAATCGTGGCCCTCCAGACCCACACACAGTCGGCCACTACTCCCTCTCTTCCTTCGATCTGCCTCACAACCAAAGCTAGCCTCCCCCTCTCAGTTGTTTTCCCTAAGCCACCGTGAACGTCGTTTTCAGCGCCCCTCCATAACCCCAGAACAGCTCCACAAAGCCTTCCCTGTACAACAACTTCTCTTTTCCCCATTAGCAATGTTTGTTTCTCCTTCGGTCTCCTCAACTATAGCGATCGCCTTTCAGCCCACAACGAACAAATCTTCCCTCCTCAACCGGCCACAGACCCACGGTCTCCCTCTTCAGCCGCAGACGTCATTTCTCCTCCCCCTGACCAGACATCCACCTCCCATCTCCACCGCAGCTTCAGCGGCCACAGATGACAACAACAACCAGATCTGCCATCGGCAGAAGAAAAAACAAACCGGGAGGAAAAGAGAACAGAAGGCTTTGAACAGATTTAAAACCGAACAAAATCGTTTGTTTGTTGCGTTTTCTTTGCTTTGCAGGTGACGTTGCTTGTCACCGCCGGCGAGGGAAGGAAGAAGGGAGGAAGCCGGGCTAGAACCACCCATTTTCCAGGCGTTGCCTGCGGCGACGCGTGAACCCGCACGTTACTAGTGGCGGTGGCGCGTGGAGAAGATGCGCCGCCACTGTTCCCACCGTTCAGAAGATTACTTAGCACTGTTCCTCAGTCCCAGAAGTTGCACTGATGTCCCCAACACTATTCTGATTTTTTTTTTTGGGTTTGCTTTGTAAATTCCAAATTGTTTAATGTAATGTTTGTTTTATTTTGAATTTGGATGATTTGTAACATGTAATTAGGGATGTGTGAGTAGAAATAGTGAAAAGTGATGTGTGGGAGTTTGTTTTTTTTATGATAAAATCGCAAAGAATAAAAAAGAATTTAATATTTTGATTTGCTCACGGTAAAGGATTATGAACTTATACGTAAGTCGTATTTCTAATATCCGATGAAAAAACAAAATTTTTAAAACTTATTTATCACATCAAATCGCAAAGTAGCTTACCTCAGGTAGGGTGCACTATGGGTGTTAATACCTCCCTAGTCACAACCAGTCCTTTACTCGTGAATCTCTGACAAGACCAGTACACTCGGGTTTTCTAGTGATCCTGAACCAAATACTAGGTGGCGACTCTCAAATCATCAATCAAACAAACAAAAATCACCAACAAACACCACGTGGGGACGTGCGACAAGACTAAAAGGTGTAATTTCTATTTTGGGATGGCCATTTCATTAATTAGGACTTCTTTGAAATGTTTCTAAGAATAAAAAGGATTTTGATTATTTTTTTAAGACTTTGGTGGGCCAGATTCAATTATTATTTGATTAGATGGTGTAGTTATATCTTAACTTTTTTTTTAATCATGGTTTTCGGTATTATTAAATAAGTGGGAGATTGTTTTGAGCCACAATCAATTAAAAATTGGGCCAAAGGATGTGATAGAACAATATGGAGAAATTTAGAATTTTTTTTAATAATCGATTTTTTTTAAAATTAATCCTTCTTTGTTACATAAGATGTAATTCTACATCAAGCTTTTATCTAATAGCTTAAACTATTAAATTTGATGGTTATTTGATAATCTTAGAAAAGTATAGAATTCATATTAATATAATTTTATGTTTTAAGCCTTTTTTATTAATTGTTTTCGCAATCTACTCTTAGATTCAAATCCAATATAATTACAAACCATCTTAATTACCACTTGCTCCTAACGCATTAAGAATAATTTTGATTCATATTTAAGGATGAATAATGCTGAAAATGCAAAGAGTTTTCTACTAAATATATGTGGGAATCCATGGTAAATGTATATAAATTCTGTAATGGTAATTATAACTGCTTATATCGTGAGATAAACCCTTTGTTTTTTTTTTAAAAGAAGGGTTAGAAATTTTATGAGAGGGATATTATGAATTCTTTTATTGAAGATTTTGGATTAGTTATAATTTTTAAGAGACTCATATGAAAACATACCTAAAATTTTGGTACTAAACTGATTTCCAGAAATTATTACGTGTGTTAGAGAATAATATAATTATACCCTGGAATCTCACATAACAACTTAAGTTTTTGAGTTGAGATGGTTCTTTGACATGATATCAGAGCCTTAATGACCAAGCGGTCACGAGTTCGAATCTCACCATTCCCTATTTATTTGATAAAAATTAAGCACAAGGTAATGTGAGTCTGTGCAAGTTTCAAGTCCAAAGAGCTTTCACTTGAGGGCGTGTATCCTGAAATCTCATCTAACAAATTAAACTTTTAGATTGAGATGGTTTTTTGACAACGTGCAACTCTTGCAATTATTAACAAAATTTAGTAAAATACATCTCTAGCATTATGGATCCATGGTCTTAAATCACCATCAGAGGAATGATATTTTTCATATATATATATATATATATATAAAATGTGGGAAATGCTTCTTGATAATTACACATATCGTTTTCAACCTCATTGATTGCTTGGCTGGGTTCTTATCCCATATTATGATCATGAATAATATGAGGAGGATCTAGCTCGTCCTTCATTACTAGCTAGAGGGACTAAAATTCAATAATTGATCATGTTGATGTATGAACACTTACTCATAGGTTGTCTGTTGCCCAAAAAATTGTGGAATCAACATAAAATGACTGTTGTACCGCATGGCATTTACCAATAAATGTTGTAGCATAAGACAAGCCAAATTGTTTTTCCGGTGTTTTTATTTTTTTTCATGTGACATATTGCTGATAAAATATAGTATTTATCTACATCAAAGCTGATGATAATATTCTTTTATCTTTACAGCTTATATTCCCGCATTCAGCCGCCAGTGACTGGCTTTCGTCAGTACAGTCCAAAATCAAACCCTTCACCAACCACAGAACGAAAGGGTGGTGTTAATTATACCATTTAAACTAATCATGGCTTAATTTTCATTGTTTGTAATGAATCTTTTGTTCTTTGTTTATGGGAAAATACATGTTGCACATTAAAATTGTTGGTTAATTAATCACCTCATGCATGAGTTTGATATAATCTATTTTAAAATATGATCGCAAGATTTAGATTTTCATTAATTTTATGAGATCATTAATGGGAAGTAAATTTTAACTCTAAGTTATTAGTCAAAAGTATTTTTCAAAATTAAATTATTTCTAAGAGTTAATTAATTAGAAATATATAGCGGTAGAAAATGCAAATTTTAACACATATGTTACATATGAAACACCAATCAATCAATTCTCGGTTGATTTAATATTCTCCCTACGTACTCAAAGAGCCAAGCCCAGAAATTTGCGAGTCCTGTCACAATTTTCCTTCTTTTACTACTTCCTTTTCTTTGGTATTATCCATGCATATCACTATCTTGATGAACAAGGGGCTGCACGCGGGCACAAAATTCTTGTGGGAGGCTAAGTGGGGTACGTGAAGAGAGTAGCTAGCAAATAGCAGTAAGCAAATAGAGTGAGTTGCAAAGATTAGGACAATTATCTGGCAACCAATGAAGGGTGACTCGTTGGCACTTTACAGATTCCTATCAAAATCTTGTTAGGATGTGATGGATTATATTTTACTGCATTTATGTTTACGTGTATCTCCAAAAACTTGACAATATATACACTTTATTATCATTAAAGTCAAGAATATATTTAGTTGGATGGATAGAAACGAAAACATAAAATAAATATTTTTAGGATAATTGTAAAATAAATTTTTATATTTTTAAAATATTTTAAAATAAAAAAAATATAAGAAGATATATCTTAAATATTATATTAAAGGGCTTTCGTGTATGTGTAAAGAATGTCAAAGAATTAATTCAACCCAATATCTTAAACTATTAGGTGAGGTCTTAGGATATAATTTATATTATTCTCTAACACACCCCCTCAAGTGAAAGCCCTTTGGACTTGAAACTTGCACAACTTCATATTACCTTATACTTAATTTTTATCAAATAAATGAGGGATGGTGAGATTTGAACTCGTGACCTCTTGATCATCAAGGTTCTGATACCATGTTAAAGAATCATCTCAACCCAATAGCTTAAACTATTAGGTGAGGTCCCAGGATATGATTTATATTATTCTCCAACACACTCCCTCAAGTGAAAGTCTTCTGAACTTGAAACTTGCATAAGTTCATATTAACTTAAGTTATTAGATGAGGTTCCAAGATATGATTTATATTATTGTCTAACAAAAAAGAAATATAGATTTGAGAATTTTTAAGATATATAAAGTGATATAGGGAACTGTTGGTTGAGTTATAAGCTTGTTGAAAATACACGTAATTACATGTTGAAAATATTTAATTATTTATGTACCAATGAATCAAAAAAAGTTCAAAAAGTATTACTCTGTTTATGCCTAATTAACCAAGAATATTGACTACGTACAACGGTTATGCAACCTAACAAATTCAGCTAATTAATTATTACCCTAGTTAGTTAATTTCAATGTTGTTTAACTTGATATAGCCATTGGTTTGAGTTTGTATATAATAGTGAACAATATATACAATAAGGGAAGTAAACTTCATGATAAATCTCTGCCGCTAATTATCTATTGATCTTTAATTTCTCAAGATGCATGGTTAGGGTATGTAAGTCTTGTCATAGACACCATTAATGAATTCCGAAGCCAACATTTATATATATTTCAAAGGAAAATATACAAGTCATTGAGAAAGTTCCTTTGAACATTCAAAAGTCTTAGTTATTAATTGGATGCCTTAATTTTACTATTTTTTTAGATCAATATTTATTATAAAACAAAATCAAGTGACAATTTATATTAGGCCAGGTTAGCTGTTGATCTAGCTGTTGATCTAGCTGTTGCCCAATTCTCCTACTCATGATCACCAATGGGATTCCCACGTTTTGGTAGAGGAGAATAGTTTAATAAAATCTCCATTAATAAAGCTTAAGTTCCATGGCAAATCAAGGCTAAATAAATGCAGTCCAGCTTATAATTATTTGGCTACTTAACTAGCACTGTAGGGTTAGAAGAATTTTAAGCAATCTCCTCCAGTTAGATTTCAATTCATAAATATTCTTTGAACTATGATTTCGATCATCAATTGGATCTAGTTAGTCAATCCCTCCCATACTTTTGTCAAGGAAAATGAAATTAAGGAAGCTTCACGTGAACTTGTTTTAATTAATTGATTGATGTCTTAGCATTAATCTTTGAAATCAATCAAATAGAATCTCATTGACAATCCATGCATGTCCCAAGATTATTAATTGTTGTTTGAAACTAATCAATTGCTTCCAAAGAACATGGACCTAACAAGAATAAATTAAAGAATTGGGAAAGGATCGATCACAACTTGTGCACCATGCACATCAAGCAAGCAAGCTATCATCCATAAATGATTAGTCAGGCAATGTACTAGAGGATGGGGAAGATAACCATTGGTGTGTAACCTGTTAGAGGTGTTTGTGTACTAGCTAGCTCACTTATTAAAAGACTGCCGAGTTGATGTTTAACCTGTAGTTCTATCAAGCTTTCCTTTTTATTCTTCATCTTCCCTCCCCACCCTAGATAAATTTAGGACAATAGGGCTCCACTGTTATTGTGAAAGAATTTCATTAGCCATATCTGTTGATGATAAAAGGATTCCATCAGTTTTCTTCAACTTTAAACAGTGGATATGGAAGTTCCTGTCGTGTACATCAAGTTTTTGAGGGGGACCTCTCTCGATCTATATCTCTCTGATTTCTTGACAAAAGTATGTAACACAAACACAGAGGAAACACAAGTTTTCAAGCTTAATTTTCCCTTCGCCAGCTTTTTCTACTAATTAATTTTAATCTTGTGTACTTGTGTTCATCCAAAATAGGAAAACGTTTGTGCTTCGTTAAAGGCTAGTTCAATTCATGGTGCTGATTACAAATATTAGGATTTGGAGCATGATTTCAGAAAAAAAATCTAGCAAACAAACAAAAGAAAGCTAAGCTCAATGAGGCATGGCCTTGTTGAGATAAGTTTTGGACCACCGCTTTCAAACTCAACTGGACCACCACGCTGGAACACTCCACCTCCAGTTGACGGCTATCTTGTTTTATCTTTCAATATGTTCTTAGGTGCGTATGCATGCGTCCATGCCCGTGTTGTGTTGAAAGTAGAATTGAATTTTCGTTTAAATTGTTTCATCTTTTTATGTGTCTTTATATGTGTGTGTTCGTGTTCTCACGCATGAGTTGAGGGCAAGATTTAATGTTATTTTAAACAAATCATATGGTTAATTTTGGGAAAAAAAAATTCACACCAATAATATAATTTAATATGTATTATCTCTTATTTCATATTAATTGAGATCAAATATTGATTTAATTTTAATTTGGGAGGTAATTATTCATGCTATAATTAAAAACTAGAAATTTCTCAACTAGGTAGCTGCAAGTTGTAAGTTGCAAGTTGAACTGATCTATATGGCAACTAAATCCAGCTCAACGCATGTGTGAGACAGGAAACTGAGAGCTATAAATTTAACCAATTGGGAGATTTTAAAAATATTTTAGGGGCTCAATGCAAAAGCAGCAAATTGTTTTCATCTATTTAATTTGATATCATAACTATGATTAAATAGTATAACACTAGATTGATTTCATGTGCTACGTAGTGGGCAGATTAATTTTTTTTTTCTCAGAATGGATGATTAGGTGATGCTAGTATTTTTTTAAAAATAAAAATAAATAAAAATCAAAGATCCGAGTTATTAACTTGACTAGGTCCACTAACCTCAATTAATTTAATAATATAATTAAAAAACAATGATGGTAAAAAAATAAAATAAAAAAAATAACAATGATTAACTACAAAACATGAATGCTTGATAATATAATGGAAAGATATCATCCTAATATTCTTAAAAGGTCTCAATAATCTTATTTAATAATAAAGTAAAAATTAAATAAGAATGAGATAACCCTATAAAAAACAAAATGAAAAACAAATTGAAGCTCAATTCCCAATACATAAAATGTTGCAGGATAAAATTAAAAAAAATTAAAAGAAAAAGAAAAAAAAGACCCGAGCCCACCTGAGTTAGCCAGCCAAATTTGTGATCTCATCATGAGATGAGGATAACCCCGTAAAAAAAATTGAATAAAATTATAAAACTCAAATTTCAAACTAACACAATGTCGAAGAGTGACACTTTTTAAAAAAAGGAAAAAAGAAAAAGAAAAATAACGCAAGTAAATTCGGGTTAACTTGTGAAGCTCGTAATCCCAGACATGAGATTGAGATAACCTTTTAAAAAGAAAAGTGAAAAAATCATGAACCCGTGACCGTGAAAGAAATTCAATATTGAAAAAGAAAAATAACCCAAGTAAATTTGGGTTAACTTGTAAGCTCGTGACTCTAGACATGAGATTGAAATAACCTTTTAAAAAGAAAAGTGAAAAAATCATGAACCTGTGACCTTGAAAGAAATTCAATATTAAATGATAAAATTAAAAAAAAATCAATTGCAAGAAAGGACGTAAAAAAAGATATAAGTCAACTCGAACTAACCTTTCAAATTTGTGACCTAGGTCATAAGATTAGGATTACCCTATAGAAGGAAAAAAAAAATCATAAAGCAAAATTCTCAATCAATAAAATTCTGAGGGATGAAATTGAGAGAAAAAAATCAATGAAAAAAGTTCAAAAAAAGCAAATAGAAATTAAAAGCATAATGATCAAATTTGATATAAAAATGAAATGAAACCAAATGCTGATGGTTGGAATTGAAAAAATAATAATTAAGAGAATGGTACAAAAATAAATAAATAGCAATCAAAGGAATAAGAATCAAATTTGACATAAAAATCAAATATTTAAGGATGAGATTGAAAGAAAAAAAATCAAATAAAAAAGGGATTCAAAGCAAAACAAATAACAATCAAAATATTAAAGAACAAATTTTATATAAAAATAAAATGACATGACATTTTTTAATTTTGGCATAGGTGGCATGAATCACAATGATAAGAGAGAGAAAAGAGAGAGGAGAAGAAAAAAGATCATCGACACCAAACTGTTGCTTTGCCATCGCCACGCACCAGCTTAAAAGGAAGGTCTTGCAAGCCACTTCCAATTGTGCAATGAAAGCAGACGTTTGATTGCTAGGATACGCCGTACGCACCGCCTAAACATGGTGGGCGTTTAACACACGCGGTGCGTGTACCACTAGCCCCACCCTATTTGCTCCACCTAGTTACCCTAGTCCTTATAATTATTTTAGTTTTAATTTTGGTCTATTAACACTTAATTATTCTACATCAATCAAATTTTATTTTTTAAAACCGAGCATCAACTGAGCCATGAAAATATCCGTTAATATTGCAAGGCCCCCCTATATTAAGGCATTCAAAACAAACTACAAAGTCAAATCCCAAATAAAATCAATTTAAAGGGATCAAATTAGAAAAAAAAAAGTTGAGGGACCAAAATAAAATAAAAAAGGACCTAAACCTCCCCCCTGATAATACAAATAAGTCCTTTATTTAGGCAAAAAAAGGTACTAAATATTTGTTTAATTTTAAAATTTGATTCCTAAAGCTGTAATTATTTGAAATCAATGAAAATAAATTTCATTTTGCTAAACCACACCAGGGAAGCTCATCGTTGAACACTTTAATTCTTTACATGCACCGCCCAAAGGCAGTAGAGGGCCGAACACGTGTTATGCACATATTGATCACTTTTTTTTTAATATTTATATTTATTAAAAGACTAAATTATCTCTAAATCAACAAAAATATAACAATAAAACCGTTGTGAAAAGACAAAATAGTTCCCGAATAACAATTTATTAATTTTTGCCTTTTGAGGGTATTAGTGTCATTTTATTGTGCTAACCAGATTAAAAATGTGAAAATGACCATGGACGATAGTTAATGATTTTTTTTGTTTTTAAAAGTAATTTAGTAAATTAATCATGCAAAATAAATATAAAATACAGAGTTGTTCATAAAAAACAATTTACTAATGACTAATGGAATTTATAAAAAGATAGAATTACCCTCATTGACAAGCTAGCTATTCTTTTTTTAAAAGAGCAAAATGATAATTACATAATAGTAAATATATTTTTTAAAAAAGCTATATAGTAATCTATAATGCACTATGTACAAAGTTTTTCACTGTGCATTTCACCCTTTCATTTTATTTTATTTTTTTAATAATTTATAAGATAATATATCAACCATTTGCATCATAGCAACCATAACCCACAAGCCCACAAGGTTTCTCTATGTTTGTTGTGCCTCCTATTTTCTTCTTGCATTTTGATCTCTCCCCTTGAAACAAGTTGACCATCAAAACAAAGTGGGGTCCTTCATGCTTGCTTTGCCTAGACCAAAAAATACTTGAAGGACCAAGACCAAATCAGCAATGGCATTTTGTTGAGACTTGTCTTTAAGCCCAACTTCAACCCAATTCACAAGCAATGGTAAGGTGACTTCAATTACTTTTCATAGATTGACCCCATGATACAAGTTGAAAAGGAATATATGCAAGCCTCCATTGACGCACCTTACTAGTTGAGAGGAGAGACTTGGAGCTCAATTATATTTTTGTCAAGATAATTTGTTTAATTCCAAAAAGAATTTTCATGTATTTCTTGTAGAATAAGTTGATGAATAATTTGTCAAGATGGGTTTGGAGGTCCATTGACTCTATGAAGCTGGTTAGTTTAAGCTCTAGCCATTTCGGTCTATGATTATGGAGATACTGAATCTAAGATTATCATTGTTGATGATAAAAGAAATTGTGCAGTGTTATTACTGTTTTTTTTTTTTTAATAACATTACTAATAGTGAATGTGAGAATTATTATTTTGGTTTCTATAATTTTAAAAAAATTTAGTTGAATTTCTATAATTTATTTTTTTATATTTCAGTTTTTGTTAAAGTACAAGTCGAGTCTGAGAGTTATGGCGTAAAAAAAACTAGAAGGAATGCTAATTTTACTAAAAATTATTTCCAAATTTTAGATTTACGGGCTCCAACAAGTTTTGTAACCAGGCTAGGCCTTGGCTCAGGACAACATCAAATGGGCCTTGAACAAGGGTTTAAGGATTAGATCGAAAAAGAAAAAGATCATCCTACTTTCTCTAGGGTTTATATCGAAGTACTGTCCCTCTCTGTCAGCACCGAAACAGTCACAGAGCCTACAGAGAGAGAGAGAGGAGCAAGAAAGAAGTAATGGATTCGTTTTCTTCACATTCAAGTATGGGATCTGGGTCACCCCAAATTTCAGCTGAAGACTTGAAGGACCAGTTAAAGAATCAACTTGCACAAGCTTATGCCCAGGAGTTCCTTGAGGTTTACTTTTTCTTTATGAATCTTTCTCTTTCTCTCTTTTTATGTGCTTCTACTATTGATGATGATTTCTTGGCTTATTACGTAGTCTTTTTCTTGCTTTGCGATCTTTGGTGGTTTAGTAGGGAAATTTGCTTGCCTTTGGGTGGTTTTGGTATAAAGGATGGCCAAAGATAGATTTTTTTTGGTTATGAAAGATGGATTTTAGTTGATTTTTAGCTGAAAGGATGTATTTTTTTAACTGGGTTTCTTTTAATTTATGTTTTTACGTGAGTGTAAAGGTTAAGTTTTCAATTTGAGGGAATGCATTTTAGGGGTGGAGGTTTTATCCCGTACTTGTGATAATAGTGAACTTTCCGATTAATGTGAATCGGTATTTGTCTCCTCTGTTTAAGGGTTATTAGAGAAGGACTTAGGTGGAATGTTAATTCTGCTGTCATTGGTTAGTTAACTTTTGTGCTTTTGGGAACAGTGTTGAATTATTCCGTGACTTGCCGTGAGAGTTTGACACATCTAATCTTTATGGTTTACAATAAGTAATTACTTATGATGGCTTGTTATTGTTTGGAGAGTTGGAGATAATGCGTGTACATAAATATACTTGTTTTTTGTTTATATGTGGGAGCTTTTGTGAATGTCAACCTGTTTTAAGAGAAAGGATCGCAAAAAGGATCAAGACGCAATTTTGATACGTTAACAATATTTCATGCACGGCTTAGGTTGGATATTGTCATTAGAGTGAAGTCTAGTTGCCTGCCCTGATTTGCTTGCTCAATTTTGTGCGAAGAAATGTGGAATTAGAAAATATATTTTTGATTGTTAAAATATAATTTTAGGTGGCAGCTTTGTTGTGGATGTTGAGATTATTGCACATATATATACTAATGTGCTCTCAAATGAAATGATGAAGGTGAACTTACAGGTAGATGAGTTTCAGCCTAACAGTAGAGTTTGTGTAGCTTCAATTTTCTTGGAAGAAGTTTTATTCTGGTTACTTTAGTTATTTGTAATTAGAATTACAGTGGAGGTTGCATAAACACATGTGCCCTGATATTAATACCGAAGTTCCAGTTCATCATGTTATAATGTCATTAACAGGCTTTAGTTTCCTGGTAGCCAGAAGGAAACATGTAAACAAATTTGTATCTTAATAAAGAGCAGTGTCTAGGATGTTGGTTGAGGCACCTACATATATCAGTTGCACATCACTTAATCTCTCAAAAACCTTTTTATCAATTTGGGGTCTTTAGCAGCACTTGTGTCGTTACGTTGACTCTCATGATTTTAAAGTGGCACATTTCTTAGAAGCATTTGCCAGTGCTTGATTGAATTCCCATTTGTGAAAATGGAGTCGATGTCATGTACTTTACTATAGCTTCTCTGTCATTTATGTGCAAGATTGTCCACTTATAATTCTGTTTCAATGCAGACTGTGAGGGAGAAATGCTTTGAAAAGTGCATTACAAGACCAGGGTCAAGCCTGAGTGGGAGCGAAAGTAGCTGCACCTCTAGGTGTGTGGAACGCTACATCGAGGCTACTGGCATCATCAGTAGAGCCCTTTTCAGTGCACCACGCTGAACATAGTAGAAAGTTTCCTGAAGATGTCCTGCAAACTGTCTAGGGAACTCGAGTGACAGCAGAGATTTTGTCTCTTATATTGTAACCCATTTTATCATTCATAATGTGGACAGATGTTTTCTTCATATTGATCTGTAAAAGATTTATCCAGTTGAAATTCAGCCAATTCTTGGACAATTAGTTAGTTGTGTGGTGTAGAATCTTTTAATAAACCGATAGAATTTACTTGTCCTTGCAATATGAGAATGCTAACATAGCAAGCAGAGCATAGAAGATTACAGAAGTTACTGTGATCTCAATGAATGTATAGAATCTATCAGCTCATGTTTCCCTGAAATCCGTCCTTTTGGATCATTTCTCTTTTCTCGTTTTCATGCTTTTGGAAAGCTGGAACCCTTCTCCATCTTTACATTGATTTGTTCAACGTGGGATGTTTAGGGCCTTAATTTATTAGGAATTGCCAAACTACTCCCATTAACGTGGGCGCCTTATATCTTTTCAATGCTCATGTTTTTTAGCTCTATTTCGTACACCTTTTATCAATGCATCTGGCCAGTTTGTGTGGAAACAAGCTTTTGCCATGTATTTTTTAGATAAAGGAGAGGTTCAAACTCCAGATCTCGTGGGCGAAGGGGGGGTTAGTGCCGGTTGAACTACAAGCTCATCGGCTGAAGTAGCATGGTTATATAGCCAGCTCTTATACTGATATTGTCTTCTAGCTTATCCACCAGTATCCAACTCAACCATAAATCTCTTCGTTGCTGAGATCTCCTGGTTTTCCAGTCTCATTGAGTGATAACAAAGAAGCTAAGATCTGAACATTATTATTGTCATCTTTAAGGTCCAAGAATTCCAAGCTTAAATGGATAATTGATGACACTTTCCTGAAGGATAATGTCGTGCAACAGAACCCTTCAGTGAGAGCATAATTCTGCTTTTTATATTATTTCCTACTTCTAACATTCTTCAAGATTCATGGAGACATATTTTCTTCATTTGAGTACAAATCTGGCAATCTCATCTGCAAAAGATGTATCCAGATGAACTTCATCCCATACTTGGGCCATTACCATGTCAGTAGAATGTGGTGCAGAATCGTTTAATATTCTTAGAGAATGGTAAACAGTTACAAAAACTGTGATCTCAATGAATGTATAAAATCTGTCAGCCAATGCTTCCCTGGACTCCCTTCTCTTGATTATTTCTCTCTTCTGTTTCTCATACTTCCTGATTCCCTCTTCCGCTTTAAACTGATTTGTACTGGGCTGGTTGTACAAGGCCCTGTTCAGAATCATCAAACTACTCCATACATTGACATGGACATCTTCCATCTTCTCAATTCTCATGCTTATTTCCCTCCATTGCAGGCCCTCTTCTCTTTCTGTCATCTTGAATCTAGTTATCACCATGCATCTGGCCTGCTTCTGAGACAGAAAACCATCTTCCACAGGTATAACGCGCCAAAATTGCATCACATAATTAGCTTGATAAGGCCAGTTCTTGTGTATTTGATAACGACTGCCAACTTAAGAGATTGACAGCTTTGCCTGTCTTTTTGTCCACTAGTATCCGACTCAACTTGAGATCCTCTATAAGCTTCTTGCAATGATCTTCTCTTGATTTTCGAGCCCCATTGAGTGGTGATAGAGGAGAAGCTAATCTTTCATCACTATCTTCATCTTTAACGCCCAGGACTCCCAATTTAAATGGACAATTTAGAAACAATTTCTCTCGCTCATCAGCAATCATTTCCCAGCTGCTATCAACGAGTCCATGTTTGAATATATCAACAGCCTCAGGTATGCCATCCAAAATCCTTGAAAGGACACATCTATTCTTGTAATAAACATCAATAAATGACAGTAGGTCAGAAAGGGAAGTGTGGGGACTTAGTTCAGCACATTAAGGCAGCTTCGAAGTGTCAGCGTTGGCAACTTCATCATATGAGATAAGTGGGTAGGCATCCGAGTAGAATTTGTCGAAACAACCCTTAACAGAACCCGAAATCAGACGTTCTGCATCTTCAAGAGCAGCAGAAGGCCACCTGAAATGACAACACTTTCCACAATATTTGGTCATGGGCTATGTCTCGCAGCTCAGAACAGGTACAAGGAACAGAGGCCAGGGCTGAACCATCGACATGAGCCATGATATCGGTTAGCAGGTCACCATTTCATGCCCTGGAGGTTGATACATATGATTAAAACTTTGGCTTAAACGTTTTAGGATTTGGACTTACCAAAAATGATTGAAACAAGTGATTTAGATGTGCCATTCATATGAATTTCAATTTACATTAATCATCGAATTTGAAAGTGACATGGCATCAAATCCATTGGAAATGCATGTCCGTAACTCAATTTTGATCAAAAATAAAATTCATCAAATCCGAAAAAAAATGTAAAATTATTTACTTCGAGAAGCCTGATTCGGGTATTGACCCAACACCTGCCAAAATTAGTCGGCAGCTATCGTTTTTTCTCCTAACAATCTGGTCCCTCGAGGAGGCAATTTGAGTTTTTGCTCCAACCTGTTGCAGGCTCACAATTATTTAGTGCTCACTGATCTATCGGATGGCTCATGGACCAAGATTGCGACCATATTAAAACGTGATATCTATGATTCTCAAAAAAATAAAAAGTGAAATTTATATTAAATGTACTCTGGTCGGTTAATCCATTAATCGCAATTATTGTTCATATTTCTGTTCAATAATATCTATGTTACAATCTTATTAAGGATGAGATGCCTCATGATCATAATTATAAAACTCACCCGAGTTATGACTCAATTCAAGATATGGGTTATGGGTTGGACAAATCAATCCTAATCAATTTAAAATGATATCGTTCCAAGATTTATTTTGAAAGTTGAAATGATATTGTATTAATTTTTTTTTAAAAAAATCAAACTAAATATCATATGGGTTTTAACTGCGTTGCAAATTGACTCATTAGGTCAACAGGTTTAAACAAATCAATTCTTACATAATTTAATATGAAACTTGGTCTTTGCTAATTGCTGGGTCACCGAATTGATTTATCGAGTTGGGTCGGGTTTTATAACATTGCTCGTGATTATGATTGTTAATTATAATTTGATGAATTTTAGTTAAATAATAGATGTGGGCTCGCACTACGCCACATGTCCACTTTTCTCCCCACAAAAAATGATGTTTAAGAGTCGTAATCGCATTCTAAAGAAAAAAGAAAAATCAATGACGTGGGTTATAGTCTCGACCAAGTCTAATAAGTTGGTTTTATTTTAGTCAGACGATAAAAAAAATAGACAATAATAGTAAATGGATAAAAATTAAGAGGAAAAAAAAACAATCACGACAACTTGAAAAAACAATCTCTAGAATGATGAAATTGGATAGGGGGAAATGGTCGGAATCAACTCGAGGTAGCATGATAAACATGTAACCTGGGTAATATATGGGGCGAGCCAACTCGAGTTATCTCGTCAAACCTGCGACTCAGGTCATGAGATCGGGATAACCCGATAGAGAAGAAACTAAACAAAACCACAAAGCCATTTTTTTATATATAAAAAAACCAATGTCGGACAATGAAATCGAAAGAGACAGTAAACAAAAAAAAAGAATATTGACTTGCGTTAACTTTTTAAACTCGTGACTTGGGTTATTAGACTAAAAGCACCATACATGAAAAAGCCACGAAACTCCACCCCCAACAAATCAAATATTGAAGGATAAAATTTGGGGGGGAAATAATCACACAAAAGGATAGAAAGCCAAAAGAGCAATTAAAAGAATGAGAATACAAATAAAATAAAAATAAATAAATTAGAGGGCATCTATAAATTTTCAATTAAATGGTGTGAAATTGCAAAGAAAAAAACTTTAATAAAGGACAAAAAAATCAAAAGAATGAGGACTATATTGCAAAAAATAATACATCATAAATTTGGATTGAGAGGTGAAATTGAAAATCAATAAAAATTGCACAAAAAGGTGAAGAAAAAAAATAGAAATTAGAAAAATAAGGACCAAAGTAAAAAAAACAACACATGATAAATTGGGATTGAATGACGAAAATAAAAATGAAAAATGAAAAATCTACAAAAAGGCTAAGGACAAAAAATTAGGAATTAAAATAACCAGGACTAAGTTCAAATAAAAAAAAAAGTAGCTGCTCTGAAAAATTAGGGGGCTAAACGCAGAAACCTGCGAGAAGAGAGAAAAGAAAGGGAAAAAAGAAGAAGAAGAAAGAAAAGGCTGCTAATGCCAAATCAAACGTTCGTCAATAACACACGCCAACCAGTGATGGAGGAGATGCCAAGAACAATCGAACGCCGTCCCAAAAGCCGATATTTGGCCACCAGGAGACGTCACACGTGCCGTCCATAGACGACGTCCAACAATCATGTGTGCAACATGTATATCAACAACTTTTTTATATATAATATGTATTATAATGTAAAAGAAAAACTTGCCACTTAGTTTATTTAATATTAACTAAAATCAAGGTGAAAAGACAGAACTAACCTCGACCAAACACAAGGGTTTCTTTGATTTTAAAGCTAGGCAAGTAATTTAACTATGCTTGAAAAAGTGAAAACCTGAAACTATTCATAATTCCCACGCCACGTTTTTTTTTTTTGGTCTCCAAGAATATTTTTATTATTTTATTTTTCATTTAAAAAGAAAAAAACCCTCCTACCCCTAGCCCACCTAAACATTTTTGGTTTGATGTGAAAAGTTAGAGGAGCAAAGTTAGTGTTTTGAGTCAATTTCAAAACATCCATCAAGTTTCTCCGTGTTTTTTGGTTTGGTCTCTCATATTTTAATTTCACCATTTCCTAACAAAGTAGAAGAAACTAGTCTTCAATTTGGCCACCAAAGGATCCAATAGAGAAAAAAGCAATTTGAGAATTAAAATAGAAAAAAAAATGTTACTACTCTAGTCTATACTAAGAGTGTGACAGGAGGAACCATAAATTGTCTAAAGTAAAAGATTGATATCCTTTAGTTTCTTTTGTAATTAGATAACTAGTCTTCGTTACAATATGGATCAAGTAAAAAAAAAAAATTGAATGTAAGAAAAGAATATTTAGGTCATGGGAAACTCTTTATGGTTTTATTAAACCCAGTCCAACAGTTCAATCTTAAAATCTTTTGATTCAACTCCTTGTCTAGTCTGAGCTACAAATTAAACCGACTAGGGGTTGTCTTGACTTAATCCTATCAACTTGAATAATCAAAAAACAACTTGGATGACTATTAAAAACGTGATTTGACTTTTAAAAAACAATTAATATGATATTTTTTAAAACAATGAGAAGATGATATATTGAATCGACTTAGGTTAACCTATCAAACCTGTGACTTGGATTATGTACTCCACTGAGTTTAATAATTTTTTTTGTTAAACTATTTTTTATTTAATTATATGATACAAAAATATACATTCAAAAAATCAAGTACCAACTCAATAAGATGGTAGGCTTACGCACATCAAGTTAGGTTGTGCAAGAGAAAAACCTTTGAATACCCCTACGAGCGCGAAGCAATGCCTATCCATTCTGAACTTTTTTTCTTAGATATATATTTCATAAAAGCTCTTTAACATTACTAATAACTATTTTTTTAAAAAAAATTATTGTAACAGAAACCAGTTACAAAACAGGTCCTTAATTCTACCATTTATTTTCTTATTAGCTATTGTAGACTTTAATTCTCATATTTATTTATCTTGTTGACTTTTGTAGGTTAGAAGCCTATGTATACGCCTCCATCTTTAGAGACAAACATGAAAATTACCTGACTTAAAACACTCATTTGGAAACTCGGGTAAACTTGTGTTTTTAAAAAATTCAATTTGATTTTTTACTAAAAATTATTTTTTTATATATGTTTTGGATCGTTTTGATGCGCTCATTTCAAAAATAATTTTGCTAAAAAATAATTTTTGCTAAATAATTTTTTTTCAAACCATAATTTCAACCACAATTAAATCACCATAGCAACAAGGTCCTAATTGGCTGGATTAATTACCTGATAAATCATTAGCTTCAAGAGATCTTTTTTTTTTAATTAACATTGCTAGAAACCTATTTGGTTTCGTCGATGTGCATTATGAACTCACCCCTTCCACCTACCAAGTTCCCTCGGACGCTCTTGTAATAACATGATCAATATCATGCCCACGTTATGAAATCCTTGAGATCTGATGTGTTGTCCGGTCTTGTCATATCACAGTTGGTACTGAATTTTAGAATTTGGAAAGAAAAGAAAAAAGTGATGTAACAAAGGGACCCTGTTTGTTTGCTTTAAAAAACTTTTTTTAAAAAATAAATTTTAAATAAGTGAATTATTTTCTGATGTTTGGTAATGTAATAAAAAATAAAGTGGAAAATATTTTCCAGTATTTGGTTATGTCATGGAAAATGAGCTGGAAAATAACTTATTAATGTTTTATTTTTCTCAAGTTTATTAAAATAATGAGAAACAAATTTTACAAATTAAAAAGTTGAATGAGAATAAAATTGAAAAAAAATATAATTTCATAAATTATCTCAAATAAAATAAATAATAATCAAAATAATAGAGATCAAATCTAAAAAAAATGAAAGATGAAGAAATTAAAATAATAATAATTAAAATTTCATAAATTATTTCAAATAAAATAAGTAACAATTAAAAGAATGAGGATCAAATTTGATAGATAAAAAATTTCAATAAAAAATGATAAGGAAAAAACAAATAACAATTATAAAAATGAGAACCAAAGTTAATATAAAAATTAAATTTTAAGAGATGAAATTGAAAAATAAATATTCAAAACAAAATGTATATAGCAATCAAAAGTTTGAAGACCAAATTTAATATAATCAATAAATAATATAATATTTCTAAATTTTTTAAAAATTAATTTTTAAAAACCACTTTCTAGAAACAAGCATGCCCATATAATTTGGCTGATTCTCGGTCGAGATTTGGCTCTGAGCACCGACACCACTAGGAGCTAAAATCCATGTGATTTATTCAACAATCTGAGTAGGATGATGGACAATATTTGTCAAGATGCATTGATGAATTTCTCATTGTTTCATCATTCGGAGAGATGATAATGCGCGGTGACGAATTTTCAGAGACTCTATAGCAAAGAAAGGCTTTGTTAGATTCGTATACAATAATTCTTTTAGTGCAGAAAGTCCTATCTAATAATTCTCACACGATACTATCAATCAAGTGCAATTAATATTTCTCTTTCTTTCTTATTTAACTATCTCCATTTAAAAAAAAATAAATGTTTGTAGTCATAATTATCAAATCTTGCCCAATTCCATGAATTGATTTTGAAATTTGATTATCTAATATTTAATCTGATTTGAAATCAAATCAATTAAAAAACTAACTTGCGTGGAACTAATGAGTAAAATCCAACAAACTCGACCTAATCTAGTCCGGTTTAAACTTAATCCATCAATTATGAAATATATATATAATTGTAATCACCAATGTTCACTTTTACTTTGAACAACAAAGTAACTTGACCGTCGGGAATGTATGGCCGTGACAAACTCTGACATATAAAATTTGACTAATTAGAAATTAAAATCACCCAACCAGATATTGCCCTCGAACATGAAAGAGGTAGTCAATGATTAGGTTTTAAATTTACTGAGTATTTTCAGGACAATTGAAAACTTACATAGTTAATAATTTTAAGACCTGTAAAATTATTCAAAGTGCGTGTAAGCTGACCCAAAATATCATGTTAATAAAAAAAATCAGGACTTTCATGTGAATATGGAACAACACTCAAAAGTCTCAAACAGATGATTTACATCCTTGGTTCTTCACTATTCAAATAATTAATTAATTAAATTTTTGTTATAGAGATTTGAGTGTTGCACGCTTTGATTGTGTTTTTCTAATGGCGATTGATCGCTGAATTTTCTAAACAATAAGATAGATCCAGAGAAAGGATCAGATGGGCTTGAACCAGTTTTTTAATAGACTATTATATGATTATATTCTTTTTGTAAATAAAGACAACAATTTAATTTGAATTAAATGGACACTCATTCAAACAAGATTTAATTGCATTACCCCAGTTTTCAAAGCAGAATCTCTTTCTCTTCCTGGGTGTAATTGTCTAATTGACTATCATTTTTTTTCCTCTTAAATTGTTTCATTTTTCATGAATGATTTATCTCTCGATTCTCTTCTCACACTCTTGTTCATTAGTGTTTTCCACTCCCAACAAAATCTGACAATTTTTTGAGAAAAAGACTTGCAATATATCTGACAGATGGATTGCTAAAATATTTTGCTTGGACGGAGATCACAGGGAAAGTTTCCTTTTTCTCTGTTCAAGATATTCCACCACCACCCCCTATGACTACAAAGATTCACATGTGAACTTAACGCTCGGTCCAAGGAGATCAAGATCTCCCATTTTGTTTTCTCGATCCGAATATATGTTGAACCGAAAGCAAAGAAACTTAAACGCCAGGGAAAAAACAAAGAATTATATGCTGCTTGCTTTCGGCTTCCCTAAAATATGTTGGTAGTTGAGCAGGCATGGACACCATCTGGCTATGAATGACTACTATAAATCCACCCTGTACACAGCCAGAAATCACATATGGATTGCCTGGACATTCTGAATTTCTGACCCTAATTTAATCACGTGCCTGGATTGCAATTCTGAGAAACGGCAAGTGGATTCCTGTCAATCCGATTCCCAGTACCTTCAGTGTCAACACCGGTGATCAAAGTACGCTTTTTGCCCATTCCTATTTTCGGGACAGAAGAATTAATGGGGTTTCAGTTAATGCAGCAATAAATTGTTAGGTAGGCGATGCCTGTCATCATGACTATATGTATTTAGTAATGAACCGACAGCACAGTGGGAATTTCATTTCATGATTATAACTTTAATACGTGAAGCATATAAACTGGACAGAAAATTAATTAATAGGATATATACCTTGTGGGATACTGAATTAATATTTGATCAATTAATTCATTGATCAAATATTAATTGATTTTATTACTCGATAACCGATATCTAAAAGATAAGGTATAGTATAAGATCATTTCATTTTGGGTCAATTAACACAAAGACAATTACTACTAGAAAATTAACAAATATAAACAGAGACTCTGGTGAAATATTTTTGCCGGTATATTGTGGTGAATTTTTCCGACTAAATATGTACGCTCTATATCCATCGGTAAATACTGATAAAAATATTCTCTCAATATATATTGAGCAAATTACAGTTGAAAAATAAGAAATGAAAAAACAAGAGCCAACAAATATGATAACATTTCATTTTTATAGGCATAATTACTGATGAATCCATCTGTAATATTTAATTTATGACCTAATGAGTGACCCCTACCCTCCCCACAGTATGATAACCCTTTCTTCTTCTTCCTCTATTTTTCTATGCAACAAACAGCAACCCCTCTTCCCCATAATTACCACAAATCAACCTCCCACTACAAATTTAGTCATCTCAACACTTAGTTTGTCAGCATTCCTATTCTGATTTAAATTTTATTGAAGATTTCCCACTTCAAGTAAGAAAAACTACCTATTTTTCATTTGAATTCAATTTTTAAAATGTTAATTTTTATTGCATATTTTTGTAGTATATGTATTTTGTTTGTGTGTTTACTTATTTTATAGGTTTTTCCCATATGATTTGTTGTATGAATGTATGATTTGTACATGTTAGGGTTTTTTGAGATTTTGTAAAATTTTATTTGTTTGTAAATTGATGAAATTTAATTTGAATTTGTGATTTAGGTGTTTTGTGATGAAATAAATAATGACTTATTTAACGGGTCTGTTTTATATTTTTTTCAATTGTATTATTGAGTTGAAATTTTTGGTAAATGCATATAAATTTGAATTTATGTAGATAATTGATAATGAATTAGTTGTACTATTAAAATAGTTTGAATAAATTTGAGTTAAACCAATGTTCTATTATTTATTTAGTTTACGTATTTAATTAATACAAGTTGTCATCACTATTCTATATATGTTTGACATAAGAAATGGATGATCGTTCATGAATGTATCGAGATTCGCTCGAAAGGCTGGATAAGATGGATTATTATAATGGGGTTTAGGGATTTATTAATTACACACAATCTAATATAAGAAATATTAATTAGTGGAGGCGGTATTAGATGTCCGTGTAAGTTGTGTAAAAATAAAAGGCTTTTTAATCTAGATGTTGTAATGATGCATTTTCTGTAAAAAAAAAATAAAATAATGGAGAGATAAACGTGTTGCTTTGCATACGGGGAACCATATGTTCTTCATAAGACCATGGTTGAAAGGATGGTTGGGTCAACTTCTAGTTCTAGTAACGTGCATGAAGTTGTATATGATAATAGTAATCCTTATATGGATATTGTTATGGATGCGGTGAGAATGAATCAGGGTTATGTCAGTCAATAACCAATAGTAGATGAAGAACCTAATGCAAAAGCGGCCATGTTTTTTTTTTTTTTTATCTTTTGAAAGACTTCGATGAATCATTATGAGATGAGTGCACAAATCACAATAAATTATCACCCATTTCACATGTGTTCACTATCAAGTCTGATCATGAGTTGAGTGAGGCCAGTTACGATAGAATTTTTTAATCGACAAAAAACATTTTACTTGAAGGAAATAGGTAAAAGAGAATTTTTACACGGCTAAATCCATGATGAAACTTATCGACCTAGGATACCAAAAAATTAACATGTGTCCAAACTTCTGCATGTTGTACTACCTTGAAAATGCAAAGTTGACCGAGTGCAAAACATATGGGCATGCTCGTTATAAACCCAGAATTGGTAGGGAAAGGACTCTCGTCGCATATAGAAAACTTAGACACTTTCCAATTACACCTAGACAACAAAGGTTATTCATGTCACCAAAAACTGATAAGCACATAACATGACATCATTCACCTAACATGATTTTTTGTAATCGCATAATCGAAAACCAGTCAAATAACAAAAACCAAAGTGTATACATCATTAACTATATTCAACCATTCCACCTTTATACCATTTATGTTTCTAAAGAGTTCTTCCACCTCCCTGATTTTTCTAAAAAGTTCATCCACTTTCTAAACTTTAAAATTCTCTCTCATAAAAAAAACTTTGTTTTTTCCTCTTTTCTCTTTTGTAATTATTATTTCTAAACTAAACCAGTCCTTATTATTTTTCCAATCATATTTTAATCACTAAAAAAATTATTTTTATTTGATTGTTTTTTTCCTTGATGTCCTTTTTTTAATTTTTGATTTTTTTTAATAAAGAAATGGTTGAAAATTGCAAAATGACTAGAAATTAGCCAATAGTGCCAAAATTTTTTTTTTTTTTAGAATTTTGGTATTTTTTGTATTTCTTTTCCAATTTTTTAAAATATATTGAAAATATGTGTAAAAAAATGAGTGATGACAACATGATTAATTAAGTGTTGAAGAAATTGTCCAAAAATCTTTGTGATGTTAAGAATAAAATGTCTTTTAACCTATGCCAAATTTTAAGGTTATTTTGTGTGGAAGGAAGACGTATGATTTTTTATTAAATCTCTTTTAATCTATGCCTAACTTTTGCACATTCATTTATCATAGATATGCTTGGCCTACTACTAGAGTTCAATAGGCTATAAGCCTTAAATTTTGGTATTTATTGTTTTTTAATTTCAATTATTTTGCTCTGAAAGTCCATGTTTGGTGTGGGTGGGGTTAGCCATTATTGACTGATTTTAATGGTTATTTCGGGTTATTAATAATGTCCATGTACATGTCCCAGTCATTATTACTGGTTAGTTGACCGTTATAAATATTTAAATTTTCTTGCTATTAATAAATATTAAAATAATATTCCTTTCTCGTCCGCTCTAATTGATCTATTCAATTTTCATCTCAGTGGTCTTTATTTTATATTATCACAAAGATAATGTCAATATTGAGGAATTTAAAAATATTATAATATAAATAAATGTTTTTTTAATTGATTTATAATATGATTTAAAAAAATTATTTTATATTAAAAAATTATACTTTGATTCTAATTAAATATTTTAAAAGTCTTATATAAGATTTGAAAAGTATTTCAAATCTTATTTAAAAAATAATTATGATATTAAACAAAAATATGATTGAAGACAATCGACATATTTCATTCTCAAATATCTAACATTACAATAACTAAATGAGGAGGAGAAATTAATAAAATATTACTATTTATTGGAACAATTCTTTTATTTTATTTTCTTTTCAATTTCATCATTTAACATTAGATTTATTGAGGATTAAGTTTCATAATTTATTTTAGATTATTTTTTATGAGATTATCTCAGTCTCATAACCCGAGTCATGAGTTTAACGGGTTACCCAAGTTAACTCGGTTTTTTTTTGTCATTTTTTGTAATTGATTTTTTTTTTAATTTCATCCTTCACCACTTGGGTTGATTGAGAATTAAGCTTCATAATTTGTTTTGATTTTCTTTTTATAAAGTTATCTTAGTCTCATGATCCTAATCAAGGGTTTGGCGTTTTAACCAGGTTGATTCAAATATATTTTTATCATTTATTAAATTGATTTTTTTTTTCAATTTTATCCTTTAATGTTGGATTGATTGGGAACTGAGTTTCATAATTTATTTTGATTTACTTTCTATTGGGTTATCCTGATCTCATAATTTTGTTTTGAATTGCTTTCTATAAGGTTATCACGGTCTCATGATCCGGGCCATGAATTTTACATGTTAACCTAGGTTGACCCAGGTCGTCGATCTAATATGTTATCATCTCAATATTTTTTTTTAAAAAAAAGATGTTGTTTTGAAAAAAACATTTAGCCATGCTATTTTTTTTTTTTTGTTGTCCATATTGTCTTTGGATTTATTAAATTGACCGGGTCACGTCAAATTAATCTCTACATGGTTTTTAGGTGAAATCTATTTAGGTGAAATCTATTTAATAGTGTTGATGTAAGAAAAATGTCAACAATGGTTAAAAAGCTAGATTTGAATAAAATAGCAATAATAACCTATAAATTCAAATGAATATCATCATTTTTATAGTGTATTTAGAGAGTGTTTGACAGTAAGATAGCGGTTGCTTTTTAAATAACCTTTTGTGGTGAAATGCATGCCAATGATTTTTTTTATTTTTTAAAAATTATTTTTGACATCAGAACATCAAAACGATCCAAAACGTACAAATCATATTAAATTTTAGCAAAAAAAAATTTGAATTTTTTGGGAACGCGGTTTGCACCGCGTTCCCAAACATGTTCTTAATCATATCCAATCAACCTAAAAAATATTATAACAAAAAAAATGATATAGTAGATGGTCTTTAATCCAAAATTATTAAACCTAATCTAACTGGTAAGTTAACTTGAAATCCTGGCCAACCCACTCCGGGCTAAGGTTAGGTGTAGAAAAAATATTAATTTAAAGCTGACCCGATCAAAATCTAGTTTGATTTTTATATTTTTTTATAAATGATATATAGTGTTTTGTTTTGATTTTTTTCAAATTTGAATCGACACAAATCAACCTGGATTAATCCGTTTAATACATAACCTAAACTTTGAACAAATTTTAAAAATATGCTCTAACATGAAAGATGCATCGTTTAAAATCATTGTAAAAAGAAAAGAATTAGTTGACGTTAAAGTTGGAAGATAATTCCATCGTTTTTGTCAGGAAAGATAACTCCACATTTAATATGAATCCAATTTGGTACATAAAACGACTAAACTTTGCTAATTTCGTTGCCCCACTGATGGCCGAAGTAGCCACCACCTTCTAGATCTTAATATTGAAAAAAAAAGTATCGTCGCCATCTTCATGGTCCTCAATCTGTCATCAACAGTGACGACTTAAGCAATGATATAAGAAAAACCAAACAACATGAGATCCTTCTGGATTTTTCATTTCAAGTTACTAGAATCTCGGTAAAATTTAATTTATTCAAAATAATTAAATTACATAAAAATAGAGACATTATACTTTTTTTCCCTAAGAAAAAATAATTTTTTCAGAGAAAGTAAAAAAATAAGTTTAGTAATTGGAGGAGGGTGTTTGGTGGAGGGAGGCTGCGGGTAGAAAAATATTTTGTTCTATTTGATGTGTATAGTTAGGCAAGGTTGGGGAACGTAGTATAAATCATGTTTTAAAAAATTTTAATTGGAGGAGGGTGTTTGGTGGAGGGAGGCTGCGGGTAGAAAAATATTTTGTTCTATTTGATGTGTATAGTTAGGCAAGGTTGGGGAACGTAGTATAAATCGTGTTTTAAAAATTTTAAATTTTTTTTGTTAAAAATTAATTTTTTTGGATGTTTTGGATCGTTTTAATACGCTGATCTCAAAAATAATTTTTTAAAAATAAAAAAAATATCATTTTAATATATTTTAATATAAAAAATATTTTAAAAAATAACCATAACTATTCTTATAAATACTTATAAACATGGTAGGATAATTCAAACAAGGCGGTCGTCTCTTTCAAGGTCCAATTCAGGCTATGGACCAGGCAGTAACTTCTAGATCCACGAGTCAATAATTGTTATTATAATATACTCAGCTTCTAGTAATACAGGTTGCGGTAAAATAATTTTTTTCTTTTTTTTCATCACGTTTTCAGTACCTACGTTCTAAGGAAAAAAAAAAGAAGCTGAGCTTAATGTCAATAAGTTTATCTTTTTTAGAGAAGAAAAGGATGGTTTTATAATCTATATATGCTGAAAAAAAAAAGATTAGAAGCCATAAATGTTTTTTTTTTTAATTTAGTTTGATTCTCAAGTTTTTGAGTGATTAAAAAATTTTCTTTGTTGAAAATATTCATGAGATATTATTTTTTTTAGAAAAAATTTGAAAATTGAGCTATGAAAGTCTTAAAACTCGTATCCTAACATTCTAGTAATTGGAGATGGTCAAAAAAATGGACTAGAAGATAACATATTATTTACCTATACAGATTGAAACGTCGTCTGATCTAGAACCATGCATGTGCAGAGAATTTTATTTTATTTTTTTGATAATTTACACAGGCTCACCCTTCTAAACCCGAGTACACCAAACCTTCTTTAAACATCTCTTAACTCTTTTTGAAAACAATTTTAGAATAAAATTCTCTTTACAAAAAAATTATTAAGGACTGTATTTTTTTTTTATAAATATTTATTATAATTGTTATCTAATTAAATAAAAATAGAATCCCTCCCGCGGTCGCTGTACCCTCCTCCATGCATGACGTTGCTCAAGGGAGGTCACAATGGTTATGTCATGGGATGTAGCCAAGATTGGCTGTGATGATAGACGAGTCCAAAAGGTAATTCAATTAATCCAACTCTTGCCTGTCTGCTGCCGGCCACTAATAAAGACTTAAGATGCCGACCGTTTGGTAATGTGTTTTTTTTTTTTATATATATATATATATGGGTTTTATCGATCTTTTCATCCTTGGGATCTGGTGGAGCATACGTGATGCTTAATTAATTAATTTAGTTATAAAAAAATATAATGCTAAATTCCTATGCAAGCATGTTAAATTAAAGAATTGTATGTAACATATGATTAAAGTAGAGCCATCAATTTTCTAATTTTGTTTTATTGATTGAAATTAAACTTAGAAAACTATTTTATCTTCAAACTAAAATCGAGAGGTAATATTTTGTTTTAGAAAATATATAATATACTTTATTTTCTTGATACACATTGAATTTATAATTTATATTTATTCTTGATTTTTAAAGAAATACTATTGCATCATTTAGTTTCATAATTTAATTAAAAACAAAGGAGCTTAATTAGGAAATAACAAGAAATCAAATAATGCATAAGTGAATTCATAAATTATCATGAACTTTTAAATAACTAGAAGGATTTTTTTTTTTTTTTTTTTTGATTTACGTGGGGTGTCCGGGCCAGCTTACGCGCACCACGACTATTCTCCACGGCCCACTGGACATCCTGCAAGCCCAGGAGCAGGTAAGGCACCGCGGGGGTGACAGGCGTGCACATAGAGGGTCGAACCCGGGACGGGGGTGGAACAAGTCACACGGTTGACCACAGCAGCTAGACCCTCAAGTGCAACTAGAAGGATTTTAACATGGGTTGATCTAGCATAAGAGTTTTTTTTTTTTATATATATATATTGTTGAAAAATATCCAATATGCATGATAAATTATAGTTTATGATCATATGTGCTTTCTACTGGTTTAAGAAAAAATAATTTACAATAAACTTATGTTAAGAAATTGTGATTCAAAGTATTTAGTTGAACTTTTTTTCTTATATTTTCTCTTTTTTCAACATCACATCAATTTTTTTTTTCTGTTTTTCTCTTCATAATTGACAAGATGAATCCAATATATATGTTTAATTTTTCAGTAAATATCAAAATTTTATTGATTAAAACTTAGAAATATTAACACGTTGTTAAATAATTATATAAAACTATATCTTGAGACCTCACCAAATAATTTAAGTTATTGAGTTAAGATAATATTTTGAAATGATATCATAACCTTGTTGACTAAAGAGATCAGGAGTTTGAATCTCACTACCCTCATTCTATTTGATAAAAATTAAGCACAAGATAGTGTGGGCTTGTGCAAGTTTTAACCCCAAAATGCTTTCATTTAAGGGGGTGTGGGATGATTTTTTAACATGGTATTAGGGCATAAGGTAGTATGGGCTTATACAAGTTTCAAGTTTAAATAGCAGTTAGCTAAGTCTAAGATAATGACCATCCTCCTATAGCATGCCCAAGAAATGACCTTCCTTCATTAGGTATAACCTTGGGGAAGAACTTAGCTTTCATAAGCTTAGCTACATTTAACGTCTTAAACTCTAATCTCTTTACACTTTTTTAGGTATATAAAAGTCCTCCAATGATTCATCATATTCTCATCAAACATGAATACATATGTAATTGATATTTATCTCTCGTTAAATGTTATCAGGGTAATTACATTGCAGACCCTCTTGTTCATAAAAGGACAAGACTCATAGATTATAAATACACTATGAGACCTTCAAAACAAAGATTCACAATCTTCATTCTCTAATACACATATTTTCAAAGCATCTCTCCCTAGAATATTCTTGTATTTTCTCTTTCTAAAAGATACTTATTTAAGCATCGAAGAGTCCCCACCTCTACCAAAAAGAACCTTTTGTAGGCATTAGCCACGAGCAGTTTTAGCCTACCAAATACCAAGTATAAGCTATCAACTACCTTGGCTAAGGAGAATGGAGAAGATTGTTAGGACCAATTGATTAACCGATTGTCCAACCGAGAGCCATATTCCTAAGCTAGTTGGATTTTTTAGACATCACCAGTGCGTCGTTTGTGGGAAATTGATAAAAAAAAAGCCATCGGTTTCTTTCTAAAACTTGTTTTTAGCATTTTCAAGGCATTTCATGGCTCACAACCAATACCCCCTAGGGATAGGAAGCGAGACAAATTAACTTGTTGTCACAAACACTTCTACCCAGCATGAGCTTCAACAACTCACTAGTCAAATGCAACTTTTCACCCAGGTCATGTTGACAACATAAGGGAAAAATCAAACCTTACCAACCCAACAAGTCTTAACACCCTCAAGAACACACAATGTCTTAACACCAGGGCCACCAGCTACATCAGGAGCTCGTTGACAATTACATTATTTAGAGGAGACAAGACAAAATGACGTTCATAAAAGTTCCTCAAGGGATTACTTGCACCATTATCACACTCATGCATAGAGCATACACTCCAAATGCACGCCCCTTAGTTACTATAGGATGGACACCAATCATCGTAATCGTCATTCTACACCAAGCCCTCCGGGCTCCCAAGAGCCTAACAGACAAAGAGTAAGGAGATAGTCTATGCACAGGCATACCTAAGGGAATGATCATACCTAAAAGAATGCTTATAGTCCCTATCAGTGGAGGTTTTCTCCTTTGTCCAAATGCATATCGAAAACTCGACTTCTTAAGGACTACTTTTTCATGAATGAGTTTGGACAACTATGATGGCTTGGCCGACCCAAGGGAGTATATGCAACATATACGCAGTAGCTGAATTGATCATTCAAGACCATGACTCAATGTGCAAGATATTTCACTCAACCTTTAGAGGATCTGCACGTGCTTAATATAACAACTTGGAACCAAACTTTATTGAAGGTCTCGTGACCTATGTATGAAGCTAGTGGCATGCTTTAGCAACAACATACCCACTAAGAAAACCTTCACAAAGCTTTTCAGTGTTGCCCAACAAAAGGGTGAGTCTATACGGGCATATTTGAGGAGATTCAACGCGGAGATGTTCAAGGTGGAAGAATTAATTGAGTCAGTAGCCTTGGAAGCATTAATAAGAGGAGTAAGGAAACATGCTCTCTAGAGTAAAATTTATGTTTTATTAGATAAAAACTTATCCAAAGTAAAGCAATTAAAGAAAAATCATATACGGGTTGAAGAGGCCAATTTACTTTGATGTGGACCTCCTTGTTTTTACAACGATAACCAACATCAATGATTTTCCAAGTGAAGTAATCAGGGTACCCGAAGAGCCTCTTTCATACCTGTCACTTATATCACCCCAAGATGTATAATCCTTAATAAGAATGTAAGTTTCTTAAATATGAATAACTTATTTAAAATGACTTTTTATTTTCTCCAAGTGGTCTCGTAGGACAATAACCCCATCACTCTTGAAGGGATGAATATAATCTCCTCAGTGCTATATGCACCATTGTTCAAGGAATGGATGTGATCTCCCCAAATGTTATATGCACCACTCGCCAGGGATGGATGTGATCTCCCTAATGCTATAAGCACCACTTTGCCTAGTGCTGTTCAAAGGATGGATGTGATCTCCCTAGTGCTATATGCCTCACTCGCCAGGGATGGATGTGATCTCTCTAGTGCTATAAGCACCACTTTCCCTAGTGTTATGTGCACCATTCTCAATAGGGGATCTTAAGCCCCATGAAAATGATGGGAAAGCACCTAGCTTCTATTCTCCAAAGAACCTATAATCACTTAGAAATTTCTAAGCATAGGTTCACCTTTTTTGGGTTCCCACTAGCCACTTATAAATTCTCCAAGTATGGGATCAACGCTCGATTTGTTTACAGATAGGACTTTCTTTAAAACGAGTTGATTTTCTCCGATGGGTTTCCCCTAGCCACTTAGAAGTATTTCTAAGTACAAGCTCCTTCCTCATGTTTTTCTCTTACCCTTCAGGAAAATTTTTGAAGTATGATTTCCTTCATGCCCCTCCACATAGGTTGTCCAGTATATCATCCATTGTTTCCACCCTTTTTTTCACATGATGAAAATTCAACAAACTAGTCATAAAAACCAAGTATTTTTACAAGTCTTTGCATATCAATATATCATAAAGACTTGGGGGGCTACCGATAAACATATTTTTAACAAGCTTAAAAAACCTTTTAAGTCCAATCATTCCTTGGCACACTTAAAGGAATGATCATGCCTCAAGTGGGGGCTTGACAGTGTGCCAAGTCCTGGGCACGCTGGGTTTGGCGCCAACCACACCCAGATGCTTTCCGGGCTTAGTAGTGTGCCAAGTTCGGCACTTGGACTTGGCAATCAGCCAAGTCCAAGGTAATGCGGGTTTGACAAACATTTTATACCCAATTCACTTGTACTTGGCAGCCAGCCAACTCTAAGGTAACGTGGGTCTGACAAACATGCCAGACCTAAGGCATTTAGACTTGGCATTCCGCCAAGTCCAAATGCATTTGAACTTGGCAGTCAGCCAAGTCCAAGACAACATAGGTCTCGCAAACATGTTAGACCCAATACATTTAGACTTAGCAGTTAGCCAAGTCCAAGACAATAATTATCCTCCCTTGATATGTCCAAGGGAATGACCTTCCCCCCTTGAGTATAACCTAGGGGAAGAACTCAGCTTCCATTGACTTAGAACCAATTGATTAATCAATTGTCAAACCTGGAATTCCTATTCCCAGATTAGTTGGATTTTTGAGACATCATTACCCAGCTCCCAACTTCGAGAATTCAAACAAAATTTATCTGCATCACCCCAAATTTAATTTATTGCATTGAATTAAACAAATATATATATTTTTTCTCTACATTTTGCTATAGGGATAATCAAATATTTCCTTTCTCACTCTCTTTAAAATGCTAAACTACAAACAAGTTCACAAATATTAACATGTTTTTAAATCTTGATTTGAGTTGTAAGCAGATTTAGTTTTTACGTGTTTTTCCTTGAGGTTGGTAGATAAACATAATGTGGGAAGAAACTAGAACAATCGGAATAAATAATAAAACTTTATCTTATTTGTGCTCACATGTCATAATTCATGTTAGTTGAAATGTACTGGTGACCTCATGTGTTGTCCTATAAATATGGCCATACACACCTCCATTTCCATAAGCTTGACAACTTATCGAGAATCATTTGCATTCTGATCACCTAGTCATGGCTCCCACCGCCAAGCTACTACTAGCCGACCTTGCATCTTCAGGTGTAAAACAAATTCCTTCCAACTTCATCCGTCCCATCTCCGACCGTCCGAATCTCTCCGATGTTCAGATTTCGGATGGCTCGATTCCTCTAATTGACCTTCGTGGCCTTGATGGTCCCAACCACTCTACTATAATCGAACAAATTGGCCAAGCATGCCAAAGGGATGGGTTCTTTCAGGTACTGAAACTACGTTCATTATTTGTTGCTATTCCATTCTCACTTGACTCTTTCTTTCACTTTGCTCAGACTTTGTCATAGGTATGTTGTAGTTATTGTGTGATTTGACCACTCTTACTATTAATTAATTAATCATCATAAAAAAAAAATTATAATTTTAAATTTATTGATGAAGTAGGTTCAAATTTAGTCATGAAGTTGTTTTATACGTATAATTTTATAAAGAGTTGGCTTATTATGACCGTTGTGGTTAAATATATTTTTTTAATTAGACTTAAAAGATGTTGTTTTAAGATTTTTATTATTATTATTGTTTAATTTGAGTGTTACTTTTACATTTTAGCTAATTTTGCTTTTGTTTTTCATTTCTGTATAGACTAGTCAATTTTGCTATTATATAAACAGTTTGTAAGTATATTTTAAGAGGTTATTATGAGTTATTAAATTTCATAATATATTAAACATATTTCTTCTACAGTTTATAAACCCCGTTGATTTTTTATCCTTCATTACGTACATGCTGCATCATGTTGTTCTAACAGAATATATGCACCGTTCGTGTCAGGTGAAGAATCATGGGATACCAGAGGAAATGATTAGTATCATACTAAACATAGCTAGACAGTTCTTCAAATTGCCTGAAAGTGAAAGGTTAAAAAATTACTCTGACGATCCCACTAAGACAACCAGGTTGTCTACTAGTTTCAATATTAAGACAGAACAAGTTTCAAGCTGGAGAGATTTCTTGAGACTTCATTGTTATCCTCTCGAAGATTACGTACATGAATGGCCTAGCAATCCTCCATCATTCAGGTAATTGATTGTAACCAAGCTAATAGCAAGCATTGTGCACGCCAAACTTTTTTGTAAATTAGCCCCCTTGTGGGTTTTTTTTATGACAATTTAAATGGTTTTTCTAATTTTTCTGAAGTTCTAATCAGTTTTTTCAATCCCATCTATTACAGATAAAACTAAAATGCATTGAAAAGGGATAATTTAGAATTTATTAGTAGTAAACTTTGATCAAGAGGGTAATTTATGATTTTCAAAACCTAAAAGGGGGACTGAATTGAAGTATACTTTTTTATCCCATTCGAACAGGAAAGATGTGGCTGAATATTGCACAAGTGTTAGAGGTCTAGTGTTGAGACTGCTTGAGGCCATATCCGAGAGCTTGGGTTTGGAAAGAGACTATATTGATAAGAAATTAGGCGGGCATGGACAACATATGGCTATGAACTACTATCCACCCTGTCCACAGCCAGAACTCACATATGGATTGCCTGGACACACCGACCCTAATTTAATCACCATCCTGTTACAAGATCACGTGCCTGGATTGCAGGTTCTAAGAAATGGCAAGTGGATTGCTGTGAATCCGATTCCCAATACTTTCATCGTCAACATCGGTGATCAAATGCAGGTGAACTTCTCTGTCCTTTCCTGTTTTCTGGACAAAACAATTAAACAAAATGGAGATTCATCTTACATTCAATATATCTGTGAATCAGTTATAAAATCCAGCCTCGTCGCAGATGTTAGCTCGGTAACTCATTGATTTAAAATCAAATTTAAAATCTAGCTAGGGTTGATTTAAATCAGGTCAACGGATATAAATTGATTTGGTGGGGTGGATCTCATCACTGGATGTGGATGGGAATGTGCTTCTGGCATGCCATTAAAAGTAAAGGGAAATGAATATTTAGCAATGGACCTACCGCACCATTGGATTTATATTGATAATTTTAAATTAAAAAAAAAGAGCTCCAACAACCTCTAATCACTGTTATTTACATCTGCAAGTCCACGAGCTTAATTTGATGATTAATTATTAAGCATGAGTTCCACAATGCATTAATTAACAACCTTTTTTTTTTTTTTTCTTATTCTAACAAATTCTTTTTTTTTTTTATTATTATGATAAGGTACTTAGCAATGATCGTTACAAGAGTGTGCTTCACCGAGCAGTTGTGAACAGTGATAAAGACCGAATATCTATACCGACGTTCTACTGTCCTTCACCGGATGCTGTAATCGGGCCTCCAAAGGAGCTAGTCGACGACGAGCATCCTGCCGTCTATAGAGATTTTACGTACGGTGAATACTATGAGAAGTTTTGGAACAAGGGACTTGTAAAAGAATGTTGCTTGGACTTGTTCAAGCCTTCTAATAATACAACCTAGAAAAAACATTATATGTATTCCTCAAACTATGTATTAATAAATTAGCTTTTCATTACTGTATCACATTACAAAAAAACAATCAAATAGAGTAATTTAATTGTGTTTGATAATGGTATATTAAATAGAATAATTATCTATTTATTATATATATTTAGTCGGTAATTGATAAGAAAAAATAAAATAAAATAAAATTATTTAATCAATATTGTAATACTAAATGAATTACATTATGCATTATAAAAGTAGATTTTGTTTCGGTGAATATTTTTCTAAGCTTCTACCGGTAGAATGAAGAAAACAATCAAATAACCTTGAGAGGTGTAACTCACTGGTCAGGCTTTAAGTTTACTCCTTAGAGGTTATCAGTTCGAGTTTTACAAATCTCAGGGTCATTGGAGGCTTACATAGTCGTTAACTTCAGGGCCCGTGGGATTAGTCAAGGTGTACGCAAACTGATCTGGACACCCACGTTAATAATAATAAAAAAAAGAATTAAATATTCGAACTATTATTTATCAGAAGAAAATCAAGAGATCAGATCAATCGCAAATTTTTTCAACTTCCACCACTGCTCCAGCATCAATTTATGAACATCTGGTCACAATACAAATGCCAGTCAATGGAAAATAAACAGAGACCGGCACTATCAGTTTCTTTTCAGTTTCTTAATTGCACATAGGTTCCTGCCTTAATTTCTTCGCTTTGTACTTGAAAATCTAGTGAAGCAAGGAATTGGTTGAGAAGCAACAATAGGAAGAGAGATGATTCTAACATGAAAAATATCTGTGATTGTTAAGAGAAGAAGATAGTTGTTGTTTTCAAACTCACAACTGATAGGGTTATTTACTTAAAAAGATGAGATGATTTTAAAACTAAGAGTGTTTTTTAGAGATATTTTAGGGATAAAATATAATATATATTGTTTTTAAATAAATATTTTCTTTGTACTTACTGTTTTGAAAATACAAAAATTTTCTTCAAAACTGTCACTCGAAGAATTTTATTTTTATGTCTCCTTCTTAGTTTGTCATACCAAACATGTTTTTGTCTCTATTTCTTCCATCTCATGATAACTATCCTAACCCAAATTTTAACTCCTATTTTTTATATATATATTTCAAATAAAAATAAAAATCCAAAAAGAAAATGTGCAGTTTTAGTAAATTTTGTATATTTTAATCATTTCTTTTTTTTTTGTCATTTTTATTTAATTTTTTATGTGTTAAATTAAGTTACAATGATATATCATAAAAAAAAAACAAAAATACAACGAAAAACTAAAAGATAAAAAATATAAATATAGTTGGGGTGAAATTGGACCAATGATTGAATTTCACAAGTTAAAGATTAATTTTGGGAAGATCAATTAAATCCAAGAATAGTTTAGGTTGCAATGGAAAACTTATTGGAGGAGAAATTGAAGTAAAAGAATTTAATTTGACTTTAAGTACTTGGCTAAGATTATAAAAATTAATTAAAGAGCCAATGATGAATTTGAAACACTTGACCAAATTAAAAAGTCAATGAGGGACTTATTTGATGAGAAAAATGAAATTATGAGTTGGATTAGTCAAAATCGTATAATTCTAGAAATTAAAGGGTCCAACTAATTAAACAAAGGATGAAATTGAAAAGGAAAACCAAGATTAAAACCTTAATTGAATGAAAATAATTAAAATTCAAAAGATCAAGGACTGCAATAAAAATTAGAGAAATTCAAGGATTTAATTGCAAATTCTTCTTCTTCTTATCCAGCCAAAAGTCCCAGGTTTCCAGCCTCCTTCATGCATTTTCTTGGCATCAATACGCAGCTTTGAATGATCCCCAACGGAACAAAATCACGTGGTGATAATTATCCAGCATGCCAGCTACAAAAAATTATATTGGCATGCGCGACACGTGTCCCAAAATGATTTTCCAGCGACTTCTGGTGTTTGTACACCTCAAAGGTTAATTTCCAATCCTGAATAAGTATTTGTCATTTGTGTATTGATATTTTAGTGCTTTTTTTTATATTGTGAAAAAAACTATTTTTGCAGTGATATTCTTACATGATAAAAAAAATAAAACAAAAAATAAAAATTGTTAAAAAATTAATAATATAAAAAACCAATAAAAATAAATGGGCCGAAGCTCAAATCCTGTTAAGACCCATGTAGCTAATATTTGGATTCAAAGCCCAACTTGCATCATCAATACAAGTTCAAAGCCCAATTTTTATCATCCAAATGGGTGTAATGTCTGTTCTTAGCAACTTCGATGAAATTTCTCTTTTTAAGGATAAACATTGTTTTTGACATGTCCCCTTTTAAAAGGATCCATGTCTAGATTTTAAAACCAAATGTGGGTTACACCCACTTTTAGAAATTTCAATGAAATTTTCTTTTTTAGACTTAAAGTCAACACCTTTAACATGTCTTTTATTTTTAGAACTGACATTAAATTTCTCACGAAATGATTATAGCAATAAATTGAAAATAAGCTAAAAATAATTAGGATAATTAAGGGTAATCTAAGAGATAAATTTAGGAGAAAACACATAGTAAAGATAACTTTTCGTAAGAAAGGATGTTGTGAAGGTAATATCATTCTTCCCTTAAGCATAACTAATCTCTTACCTGAATTTTTAGAACCGGTGAACATTTTAGGATACCTAGTTTCCTCTAATTACTAGCTAGCGACTCTTAATTTCCATTATATATTTTAGCCTCCCACCGCGATGTCCACCTAGGTGCAACATACGCCACGAACAACTAGCACCCAAACATGTTGTAACAACTTTCTTTTTTTTATTAATATACATTCTCATATGATAATCATGCTTGACTTTATATTCTTTTAGAACTTTCATAAAATGAGTGATATTTGTGAATGGTGGATCAACAATTCTAGTCTTTCATATTTTTATCCCATTATCACTCCATATTACTACTATCAGACTTTTCACCACCTTCATCGTCATTATCGTCATCACTACGAACAATTCAGATTCAGATTCACCCACTAAAGATTTACCAAATTGAACTTCACATTATAGACCATCAATCCATTTATTTTCATATTCATTACAAAATTCAAAACCTTCCTCATCAGTAGGGATGTAATCATTATCTTTTTTATTATCATAATCATCCTCACCTTATCGTTCATCCTTATTTTCTTCATTTGTACCAAATAAATTAGTAGGTGAAATTTCTTCTTCTTTATTTGTACTTGAAGTTCCAGTATATGGTGTAGCTCTATCACTTACATCAACATTAGAACTACCAATCTCAAATCATCACAATCATCTTTATCAAGATTAATCTCTATCATCTTTATATTTAACTAGTACCAGTTGATGTCTATGTAAAACATATAGTCAATGCAACAATCTCTTTCTACATAAAAAAACCTGCCATGATGAGCAACTATATTTGGCATTTTGTAACCTGAATGGTGTATATTGAGATGCTTGAAAAACTATATTGAAATATTGGTAGGCTATACCTCTCCAGCCGCCCCCCTCTCTTTTGCAGAGACGAGAGAGAACCTCACCTCTCTCTTTCCCCGATATTCATTTGGCTTGGAGAACCAACCGGACTTCCCTCCATCTCCTCTCTCGACCAACCGAGATCATTTGCCAGACTAGACTCGCCGCCACCCACTTTCAGTCACACGCTGCCAGATCGAAAAAAGGGAACGAGAACAGATCTATAAAATTCAATTAAAACCACCTGCAGTTTGTGTTGCCTTTTTCTTCTGTTTCAGGTGATAACAAATCTCCACCGGCGGAGAAGATCTGAAGGTGAGAGATGGCCGGACCTTAAGGCAGCTAGATCTCTATTTTTGAGAAGCGGTGGAGGTCACCGCCGATGCAGGAGTAAAGAGCAGACCGTGGGGCTTCAGATCCAACGGCCACGCTCCAACAGTAACAGCGGCGCTTGGGTTCACGCGCCACCAGTGGCGGCCGCGCGTGGATCAGACGCGCCACTACTGTTCCGGCAGTTCGAGAAAGCCTCCTCTGCAGTTCCTGGAATTTTTAGATGTTTGAATATGTATTTAAATTTCTGTTAAAAGTTTTTGTAGTTTATGTTATTATGGAAACATGTAATAGAAAAAAATATAGTAAAAAAGTGATGTTAGTGTTAGTGTTTGAATTTTTTTTTATGTATGGTTTGTTTTTATCTTAAAAAAAAAGACAAATAATAATAATAAAAAAAAAATTAAGTGTTTTAATTTGAATATGGTCATGTTGTACTTCCTGAAAAAAATGTAAGAAATGTTTGTGTGTGTGTGTATATATATATATTGAGATTTAATAATTGATTTATTAAAACTTTAAGAATTTGATTAATATTTTAAATTTTCAAATCACATCAAATTGTAAAGGAGTTTATCTCAGGTAGAATATGTTAGAAGTACTAATATCTTTTTTAGCCATAATTAGTCCTTTACTCATGGATTTTTAATAAAAATCAGTATATCTAGTTTTCCTAATAATCTTTAAGCAAATACTAGGTTGCGACTGTGCAACTCCTAAGACTTCAAATCAAGTAAATGAAAACAAAAAAAAAAATTGTTAAACGGCGCCGCGCGGGGACACGCAATAATCAAATTTTATAAGTTATAACTTAATCTCTGCCCCATCATTAAATAATTAAGAAAAAAAGTACTACATCTAAATAAAAATTAAGCTCTACTATCCACTTCATCTCTTTTAAAAAAGCGAAAAAAAGGGAAAACAAGACAAACTTCCAAATCCAAATCCAAATTAAAGAAAGTGAAAAAGTGCCTAGCCATTGGTAATTGTGTATACCGTGCACCTTGCAAGCGTATCAAGGGAAATTGCATGGTTTTGAAAGCAAATCAATAGCCAGCTATGTCTCAGGTAATACAAACAGCTGGCCCTCTAGCCTACTTGCCATTCTTTTTAACCCAAAAGGTTTCATTTACATTCAAACTGAAACAAGCTGCAAAGCCCATGCTTTATAACTATTCAATATAGAAACAGCCCACGCCTCACTGCAGAAACAAAGTGTTGAGACCAAGACTCCACGCATGGATTGCAGCATAGAGCCTCTGCTCGCCATTCTTTTAGGCTGGAGATGGTGTTATTTGTTGTATATAATCCCTTGAATGCGCAGGCTCAATATATATAGACACTAAAGCCCATGTATCTTCCTGAATACAAGAAGTTCCCTAACAAACTAGTATCAGAGTACTCGATGATCTTATGGTTCTTGAAGCAATTTTTTGGCTGATTGTTTCACAAAGCAGGTTTTTTGTATAGGCAAACTAATTACCTTGTTCTCTTACTGACACAAAAGGGTTTGCTTCTTAAATCGACCTGATCACTCTTTTTCAGGTTAAGATGTCATGGTTTACTTCACAAAGGACACTGAAGATTATATATGTTCAATAAAATGTGAATAAAAGCCTTGTTTTTCAAGCATATTGATATATCAAAAGAAATTTACAAACCCTATCTTCTTCTATATTAATTAATATGTCTAGGAAATGTTAAATAATTTATTTCTTTTTCCTGAACAAGAAATGAAATCCTATATCAAAAGATAAACATTAAATTTCTTTGTAATTTGGTGAGATTGCATTTGATTTTGTAACTTAGTTGTGTTATACCTCCATTAAAATGAAAGTTCTTTGGGTTTGAAACTTACATATATCTACACTACCTTGTGCTATTAATTAGATTTTAATTAGAAAAGAGAATAAAAGTGGTGAGATTCGAACTCGTGACCGTTTGGTTATCAAGACTCTGATATCTTGTCAAAGAACCAATTCAACCTAATAATTTAAGTTGTTAGATAAGGTCTCGAGATATGATTTATATTATTCTCTAACAGAATTGAGCAACTGATAGATATTTAATCGGGTACCGATTACTTGTTGTTTATTTGATTTATTTAGTTCACATTTTGATGTAATAATTGATGATTACATTATTAATAATAAATATTCTCATTAATATTCTATATAAGTTTTCTAAGTAATGGATAATCATTCTTAGACGTGTTAAGATTCATTCCAGAAGTTATACAAGGAAGATTATTATAAAAGGGTTGAGGATTTTATTAGTTTAGCACTTTTAAATCCGAAGAATATTAATGGGGTTAGCTTGTCGATGATCCGTCGGTCATATTTAATAATGGATAGGCCAACAAAAGTTGGTCATCACTTATTTTAAACACTGATAAGTCTATTTTGTTGGTGTATATATCGATATTTAAATCACCGACTGAATTACCAACGGATCTAAAATCTTCAACGAGACACTAGCCTACAACATGTTTTTATTAGTAAATTAATTGGTGATTTTTATACCAAAAAAAGTATAGCTTTTACATGGAAGAAATATTCCATTTATCTAAATTAATTTTCTAGATGTGTTCATCAGATGGAATGAATATAAACATCAACGCATGGTTCAACAAGTGAGCATGCATCTTTAACTGAAGCCTTTTCCCCTTTACGCTGTGTCTGTGCTTTTTCTTGTGTTTTGTCGATTTCACACCAAGATAGCTTTAAAAAAGTAGTCTCCACTTTGTTAATTTCTTCTAACTCCACGTGGAAATTAGGATCATAGATTGCCAACTCTTTCTTTCTTCCATGTCATCAAGTGGGACATCACTTGGCTAGCCATTCGTTGATTTGTATACCCTAATATTTTAGTCCATTTTGATGTGTTTGACAACAAAGGAATACTTGCTAAATCATTCGGTCATCTTAGGGTATCTTTGTTTATTTATTTTTTATTTTTATAAAAGATACAATAGGTAAGAGATCGATCACGTGATTTTCATTTCGTAAATACAACTAATTAAATATAGATATATCACTTTTTTTAATAATAAAAACTGTGATAATATTTGAATATAAAATCTTAAGTTGAATGAATATTTACCAAGAAAAGGCAAAAATCTATTGGTATTTACATTACCAACGAAAAATTTCTATTTGTATTTTTATAACGATACTTATGATTCTATCCGAAATTTTGTCAAATATTAATTTTATAGAGCTCCATTTAACCTTTACCTTGTCTTGTATCTAGTTTAATTCTTTTTATCTGCATAGAAATCATGAATATATTTCAGTTTGGTCTATTTGAGTTCTGATTTCGTTTGATTTTTGTATTGTTGCTTTATTAATAAGACTGTTTGTTTCTTTATTTTGTTTTATTATAATTAGATTGATGTTTAAGCTACAATTTATGTAGCCAAAATTCTGCTCATGTTTTCTTTTTTTATTCTATATATATTCTTGATTTCAAAAAAAAAAAAAAACTAATTCCTTTGAGTGTTGGGCCTTGTATCGTTTTCGTAGCTTAATTCATCCTGTTTATATCTAGCTACTTCTATTGTAATTCATGGGAAGGGATTATCCTCAAGCTTGAAATGCTACAATATTGTAATTAATTTGTGATGCATGCATGCCTAGTCCTTATCCCAATGACCTTCGAGAACGTATTGCTGCTAGAGAAATTGAATAGCAGAATTTCTGTACGGTTGAATAATGTAAAGAGAAAGTCTTACTGACGAATATTCTTTTTTTTTTTTTTTAGATTCGAAGAAAAACCCACCTTCCAGAAAGTATATTTTGTGGATTTAGATGAACGAGTAAAACCCCGGCTGTCCCAGGCTCTCACAAGAGATGCACGCCCTGACTCGAACTCGAGACCTGCTATATAAATTTCAAGCCTTTTGTCATCACGCTACGCCTTTTGGGGACCTTATTGACAAATACACATTAGATTCAAACATATAATCTAGTGCAAGGCTCAATTTTAAAATTGCAATTCTAGAGCTAGAAATTCTGCTGGTCTCATCTGGAAATTGAACACAGGATTCCTGATGGCCAAATTGTCTGCTCTTGCCTTATGCATCGTGCTTTGCACGTAGTTAGCTTTTACTAGATGCTCTATTTTCTCCAAAGTTCCCTTCTTTCTTACATAAAATAATAAAAAAAACCTGTAATTATCTTAACAAAATTACACAGAAGACAAGCAGCCTAAAAGAAAATCCAAACTGCATGCACAAATACTAAATAATAATTAAAACCAGTCAAAAAAGGATCAAGATAAGTCGAAACTCCAACGGCTTAGATTTCTTCATTTTGTTGTACTTTCCATGTTTGCTTCTTGCCTTTTCAGCTCACCTTCCTTTTATTTTTTGTGTTCATCTTTTACTACTTTAAAAATAAAACCTAAGCGAGGGCTTTTCTTAATAGTGTACACACATGTCTATAATCTATTTTTAATATAATTAAAAAATTCATCTCAATTCAAAACTTTAGATGAAACTTGATAAATAATTCTATATCATTTTCTAATGGTATGAAGAAAATTTTTTCTTTCCTTCTTTAAAAAAACCAATTGTAAATAAACAATATAAAATAAAAGTTTTTTTTATAAAAAAATAACTTTTATAAAAAAATCATCTCAACTTAAAAATTTAAGATGATAAATGAGATTTAAGGAATAATTTTTTATATTTAAAACAATTAAACTTAAATATAATTAAGATTTTATTTATACGCCATTCTCAATATATAAGGACATGCGTTGGATGCTTGAATTGAAATAATAATATGATTCAATTCTTTGCTCTCGAGAACTTGGTCTAAATAAACAGTAAATAAAGATAAAGTAACGTTTCTAGATTAATATGGCAACTTTTTCAATCCTTCATTCCCCACGTCATTATATCGGTTATTGATTAAATTAAGTCAAAGTTATTAAACATATTTTTGAAAAAAAGTTAAATCTAGTCAAGGTCAATTTATGATCAAGTCAAGATACGGTTTAAATTCATGGATTTATTAATTTATTTTTTATTTCTATTAAATAAATAAATAATGTCTTTATTATATTTATTTTTTTAATTAAATACCATTTTTTGGCAATCACGCACACCTTTCATATACAAAATCTGTTTCCTCGTGAATTTTATTAAGCTTTTAAAAATTAATGGTTGAACTAAATCAAATCAAATAATTTAATTTAATTTAATTGATTACTGAAATAAGTTTTTTTTATTCAAAGACTAATTTAATAACACGTCAACTAATAGTTTAAGGTAACTGGCTATCTTTTAACCAATAGTTGTATTCATCATAACCACTGTGATGGGTGTTGGACACTTCCTAGGTTTAAAATCATTTCAATAATAGATTTAATTTTAATTTTAATTTTAATTGAACATTTTTTTACAGAAAAGAAAAATAGTGCATGTCTTGGAATAATTTGTACCAAAGACATCGCATTTTGCTTTTAATCCGACAGCAGACAGTCAAATAATGAGGCCATGGTTGATTCTTGAAAGGTTTGCTTAGCCCACATTTTGTTTAGTAGAAAGTGGTTTTATAGGGGGGAAAAATCACATTTTCTCTTGTTTATTTTATATTAAAAAAAGTTACAAAATAAATAATATTTTTCAGTCAAATAATAATTTAGCTTGTTTTCTAGAAAAATATATTTTTTTTTATTTTTGGGTGAAATTCATTTTTTAAAAGTTGTAAAAATTTCAATAATATCCTATTATTTGTTGATTATATCAAATTTAGTTTTAAATCTTTTGGTTGCTGTATATTTTTTTTGAAGTAATTTTTTATTCTTATTTTTTTCAATTTTATCCTTAAGAATTGATTTAATTTTATTTTTATATCAATTTTATTCCTCATTCTTTTTATTGTTATTTTTTTCTCTTATTCTTTTTTTAAATGAAATTTTTTGTCCATCAGAATTGATCCCTATTTTTTAAAAATAATTTATTAAATTGGATTTTTTTTTTCAATTTCATCATCTTTTAACTTTTTTATCTATTAAATTTGGTATAAATTATTTTGATTGTTATTTGTTTATTTGAAATAATTAATGGATGAAATTAAAAAAAAAATTAATTTCACCCTCTTTTAACTTTTTTTTATCTGATTTGGTCTCTATTCTTTTATTATTATTTGTTTTATTTAAAATAATTTATAAAATTAGATTATTTTTTTAATTTCATCATCCTTCAACTTTTTTATATGTGAAATTTGGTCTTTATTCTTTTAATTATTATATGTTTTATTTGAAATAATTTATAAAATTGAGATTTTTTTTTAATTTTATCATCCTTCAACTTTTTCATCCACCAGTTTTGGTCTTATTTTTTTAATAAACTTGAAAAAATAAATAAATTAATAAGTAATTTTCTAACTTATTTTTTATGGTATAACCAAACACCGGAAATTAAATACTCTCATTTGATTTAATTATAATCCATGCTTAAATTAAATGAGACTATGAGATTTAAAAATACAATATTTTAGTAAAAACAAAATTCATAATTAACCATGTAAAAAGTTATTTATTGAACTTCATCTAACAATTAAGTTTTATGAATTAAACTGATTTTTTAATATAATATCAAAGTTTTGACAATAATCATATATTTGATTCTTGACTTGAATTTCCAATCCACATTCTTTTGCCTTCAACAACTTTTAAATTATATCCTCACACCTTTATTTGGTCTGCATGAACATGAATTATTATTATTATTGTTATTATTATTAAACTATTCTAGAGTAGAGCAACGTGACCCTTTGATCTACTTTCCATGTTTCAATCAATCTTATCCGCCACCATATTTCTCGGTTCATGCATATGTTAAATTAAAACTTATAAATTTTGAAAAAATAATTAAAGTTTTAAATTTGATATGGTACGATTTAATTAATATTTTTTTCATTGATTTATATTCAATTAAAAAGGTGTTTTTTACCAAGTGGGCACCAAAAGGAGCTTCATAGGACCGTTGTGTTGAGACACAAAACTGTATCATTTCATCATCATTGAAAAACACAACTTGATTAAACTGTTTCAAAACCATCAATGTTGAAATTCTGTATTATTTAATTTCCGGATGAGTCAACTTAAACTAATTTTGTGCAATATCCAAATAGCATATAGTCAAATAATGAAATCACCTGAAGAGTTTGGAGAGGCTGATCTCTCTGCGTATTCAATACTTAGATTCTCATCGCATGAAATGTAGCAATTTATTTATTTTTTTAATTATGAAATTACGTACTATGAAATATGCTAATTTTTTTTTTAGTTTAATGTGGCTGTCCGGGTCAGCTTGCGTATATCTAGACTAATATCACGGGCCCTGAAGTTAACGACGATCATGTAAGCCTCCAGTAGCCATCATATGAGCAACCACATGGCTCGAACCTAAGATCATAGATGGAGCAAACCTCTTGATCCCAAACTCTTACCACTGGGCCACCACCTAGATGGTAAACACACTTGTAGTACATACATGATTTGGGTTTTAATTTATTTTAGTGCTAATTAAATTGAGAAATATTTTTCCAATTGGAAAATATTTCTGGCTCCAACTTGGATATAGAGCAAGCTGCTTCAAAATCATCAATGTTGAAATTCTGTATTATGTTAAGAGCGAATGGTCAAATCATGAAGGATGCTGGCAAGTCATTCTAGAATGGCACAGTACTAAAGCAGCATTTAAAGATCCTGAGAATGTGGACAACATAATTTATTTACGTGTTGCTTCTAGATGAATGGGCATGCTTTATCTTTTTCAAAAAGATGCTCAAAACTTTTCTTTTCTTTTTCTTTTTTGATGGTGATGATCTTCAAAACGAATCCCAAGTAATAGTTAGACTGTTTACTGAGTACTTGGACTAGCACCACCACTGATTATGAACATAATTGAGACTGGATTCTATTTAAATAATTTAAGTCTAGTGATAGATTATTTATTTTTAATTTTATATATTAATTTTGTATCATTTATTTATTTTATATAAGATCTTGGTGGTTTCTACCCCTCTCTCACTTGTAATATAATTATTATTTTTTGAGATTTATCAAGTGATTTCAGCTTCCAATTCTTCATTGAAATTTTAAAATTTTATTTAATTTTGATTTTAATTAGCTAGGTAAACTGTTTTTTTTTCCCTCCTGCCCTTTTCTGCAATTAGACATTGATTCTTCGTTCTGCCTTCCTTTTTTTTTTTCTTAACGATTTACCTTCTGTTTTGGGAAAAAAGAATTAGGACTGTTTACTGGGTCCTTTCACCGGCAGACAACGCCACTGATTGTGACCATTGACAAGTTTAACTTTCCACCACACAGCTACATAATTTTTTTCATATAAATAGGGAATCATACAGCTGCATACCAACAGAATCAGATCATCAAATATACAAGCCACGAATTAAAGGCAGGCACTGCATTTCAAGTTTAATCATGGCTCCCACTATATTGCCACAAGCTGGTGATCACCTTGCTTCAACTGGGGCCAACAAAGCTCCGTACACCTACACTGATCCCCTTTCAGAGGTTCCAACTCTCTCTGGTGTTGATGTATCAGCTGATGGCTCTACCCCTATCATCGACATGGAAGCCCTTCTCGGTCCTCACCGATCTGAGATCATCAAACAGATTGGCCTTGCATGCGAGAAAAACGGCTTTTTTGCGGTACAAAATTTATGTTGTTGCATGCATTCTTCATAATCATAATCAAAGTGCTTAGATTATTCTCTACATTAAATTCTGTAATAAATCGATGATAAAATTGTTGTTGTTGCTGCTGCTAAATGCAATATAACTCCAGAACTTGAGTGACAGTAAAAAGGACAGAAAAGTAATTAACAGCGTTGAATTTGTTTTTTTTTTAAATAGTCACAGCCATGCTTATCGAGCTTCCCTGCTCGCAAATCATATGTAATATATTCTTCATGAAGTAAAAATCTCTTTTGTAAATTTAAAATTAATTATAGTTCTAACAATCAATGCTACAACATCAGGTGAAGAACCATGGAATTCCAGAAATGAAGATCAACAGCATGCTGGGCACGGCAAGAGAGTTCTTCCACTTGCCGGATGAAGAAAGGTTGAAATTTCGCTCTACTGACCCGAACAGTGTCATCAGGCTGGTCACGGGCTTTCAAGACAAGACCCGGAATATCTTTGTCTCGAGGCAATCCTTGAAATTCCACTCGCATCCCGTTGAAGAATACAAGAGCCAATGGCCTTCAAATCCTCCTTCTTTCAGGTAAACAAGCTCTAACATCAATACAATTATCTAGACCTCATTTTCTTTATTTATTTTGTGCTGTATTCATTAATTTACAATATAATTTTTGACAGGGAAAATGTTGGAGAATATTGTGCAAGTGTGAGAGAGGTGGAGGTAGCAATACTCGAGGCCATATCAGAGAGCTTGGGCCTGGAAAGGGATTACATAGACAAGATATTGAAAGGACATTATGTGTCCATTAATTACTATCCAGCTTGCCAGGAATCAGAACTTGATGTTACTTATGGAGTTCGGACTCACACTGATCCAACTATAATCACTATTCTGATGCAAGATGATGTGCCTGGACTTCAGGTTATTAATGATGACAAGTGGATAAATGTTAATCCTCTTCCAAACGCCGTTGTTGTTCATGTTGGAGATATCCTGCAGGTGATCAATTAACCATTCCATCTATATAGTAATATAAAAACATTCTTGAACGATATATAACTTATCTTTAACTGGTTAGAAAAAAAAAATTATGGATTGATTCAGAAATGACTAATTTTTTTCTCTTTTGTTTGTTTCCAGGCACTTAGTAACTACAGATACAAGAGTTTGCTTCATCAAGCTATAGTGAACTGTGAGAAAGAGCGTGTATCCATTGCCAGTTATTGCTATCCATCGGATGATGCTATGATAGGACCTGCTAAGAAGCTGGTAGGCAAGGATCATCCAGCAATCTATAAAGATTTCACTTACAGAGAATTCCACGAATCCATGTGGCGAGTAAAGTGTTCAACAGCTAAGCGATTAGACTTGTTCAAGGCTCGTGCTGATTAACTCCATTTTCTGCACCGGTCCTGCTGTTGGGATGCTCGAGACATATAGTAGCTTTACTCAATAAGAATTTCCAGCAGTTTTTCTGAATTATGACTTACAATAAATTTTATAAATGGCAGCTAAGATCTTTCTTCTTATATGTTGAAAGTAGTTTTACAGTGTTAATTTATTATACACAAAGCACATATATAAAAATTCAAGTTTATCAACTGTGTAATATTTTATTAATTACTTTCATGAATTTATTTTTAAAAAAAAATAAATGTATAAAGAAAAGGAAAAATCAAATCCAAGACCCCAAAAAAAATTATAATAATCTTTCACTTGTTTCTATATTATAATATTAAATTTATATTTACTATGTAGAATAACATAAAAATAATAGTAAAAACATGAGATTTAATTGACAAATCTCTGAAACTTCTACTAGAAATTCACTAAGAATATAACAAGGTTGTTAATTTCAAGTGCTATTAAATCAATAATCAGAGATTGTTTTGATTTCTCGAATCAAAACATCTCTTCTCTCAACATTCAAAAAGAATCCTTCAATATTAATCCAAAGGCCTTTTATCTTCTTGAGTATGGGTACTGTTCAGATTATTTTTTTTCGGCTCATAAAAACTGTCTTATCTTCTTCTTTTTCTCCTGGCAAGCTGTATGTTAGAAAAAGACACTCTCTCTTGGCATCTCGTGAGGGCAAAGCTAAAACCTTATCACACTCTCTAACGCTAGTGGATGGTTAGCTTTCGGCGAAGGTGGAAGTCAGTAAATATACTGTGTGGTGGGGTTAAGTGCTCTCTCATGCTTAATACGGCGCACAAACACACGTCACGTTATGAAAGAAAGCATGGTGGACCTTCAGGGCATGGAAACGGGTGATAAATATTCTAATTGTAAAGAATAAAAAATAGTATTTTTTTCAAAAAAAAAAAAAAAACTTAAAGAAAAAAATAAAAAAAATATTATAAAAAATAGACTAAGTATAAAGTAATAAATATGTCAATTACATAAAAAAAAGTTGATGTCGGTATTGTGTCTTTATCAATTTGATGTCAACATAGCACCTTCTTACCCATGATGTTTTGGCGTGTAGTAACTGCTAAACTTGTTATCATAGTTATCTAATCCAATCTGAAGGTGACCCAAGTCGGGTATTAAATTTTATAAATCAATTTGGATTAATTTAAAAAAATTAAAAATATATATTTAAAATTTTAATATTTTATATGAAAAAATTAAAAAATAATCCGTGTGAATATAGGTTATACATATTGTAAATAATAAAGTTTAAAAGAATATTTTAAAAAGTTTTTTATCCCACGTTAAAAAAATACTATATTATCCTTTTAAGTTGAAGTATTGAAACAAAAATTTTTTGTTATCCCATATTGAAAAAATAACTTCTTTCTTGTGAACATGGAGTATATTTATTAAAAGACTTCAAATCGCACATTGAAAGAATAATTTTTTTTCTTAGGAATATAAAGTACTTATATTAAAAAGTTTCAAATTACACATTGAAAAATAAAATATTTTTCTAGTATTTATATAGTAAACTTTAAAAAGTGTTAATAATTAATTAAAAAAATATAAAAAAAGAGGGGTATAAGAGAAAAACCACATTTGAAAAAAAAATCGGGTCTCGTCCGGGTTCGCCGGATCATGGATCGACCGAGTTTTGTCGGGTTGTTATATTGACTGGTCTTTTATCTTACTCGATTTGATCCAGCTACCAGATCGACCTATCGATCGGGTCCGGATTAATAACACTGCTTGTTATCATCACAAAAGACATATGATAACTTGTTGGATTATATATATATATATATATATATATATATATATATATATATATATATATATATATATATATATATATAAGCCAACAAGTTCAATATATTGTAGCTAATTAATGTTTCAAATACTTGTTTAATTTTTTGTCCAGCCGTATTTTAAAAATCATTACATACCTTTCTATTAGATGATTTTAGTTAAATTTATCTTGCTATAATAAATTTCGCAAAATCAACTCTTGAATTTTCGATTTTAGGATTAAAAAAATAAATATGTTCATTAATTATGTTGTTAGTTTGACTAAAATTTGTTAGGCATCTGATTAAATAACCTTTTATCATGCGGAATAAAATTGAGAAAAAAAAAAGAATTTTAATGTTGATCATAAAAAGTAAAAAAGACTTAAATAATGAAATAAACACTCAAGCCCCACCTTTTAAAAAAACACAAAAACCCTAAAATAAATATTGAAGTAAAATTCGAAACTTAAACCCTAACCTAACCTAAAATTCCCAAGTGAAGCCCTAATTGAAACTCGCCTCCACTGAAATTCACATAAACACGCACCAACAAACTATCTTCACCTCCACTAAAAATGACATAAACTCGCACTTTCTCAACCTCCACTCTCTTGCATCTACCTCGTTGAAAAACTAAACCTCCATTGCTGTGTCAGTATGAGATCTACAAGCATTAATAGATATTGGTGGAATATCAAACAAGGAGATATGATGATGGATTGATATTTCTTCTCTAAAATATTAATGTATAGGTATATATGGTGGACACAGGCCGAAAGGGAAATGACAGTGTCTTTCAACATAATAATTGTTTGATATTAGCACATCAACCATGAAAAACAGATACACGGAAGAAATGAAGGAACCCAGGCCAACAAACTTGCCCAATGAATGACCAGCAGACATCATTTCCCTAACACAAACTCTAATACTCGTCTCTAGCTCCTTTCAGAACAGAAAACTGAAGCTATATAGCAAAAGACATGATACATAGAAAGTCCCATAAGACACAGTCCCTGGATATTTTAGATCACATCCATGGGATGCTTGTTTAGCAAGGCCATCCGCAAAGTGGTTAGCCTCACACAGGACATGAGAGGAAAACACAGCACCCAAGGTCAAAGAGAAACGAGCAGCAAGGATGAACAACTCATGGAAATACCAAGGCCTAGAGGATGGTTTTCTCATCCAGCTTACAACACTAGAAGAATCAGACTCAACAATAATTTTCTTGTTGGACAAATCACCTCTCAAAGATGATAATTCTAATGCCTTTGCCACCGCTATCAACTCTGCTTCATTGGAGTCTTTGATCCCAACTGAAATAGAAAACACACCCATAACCAATCCCATGTGGTCGCGTAAGACTCCACCTGTACGTGTTGGACCAGGTTTTCCAGAAAAGGAACCATTAACGTTCCATTTAACAGTAGAAAGCTCAAAGAGCTGACCACAAAATAAGAAGCTGAGATTTCTAACAGTTTATCTTTTTAATCAAACCATCACAGAAAACAGAAGATCAGTTGCACAATAAGGAAAATCTGAGTATAATGCTTTAACAAACACACAAAGCCTGGTAAGGATTAGGAAGAAAAGACTACCAAAGTCTGGATTTTTCTAGTACTTCATCAACATATTCTCGAACAACTAAATCAAATGCTTTATGGAAATCCAGCTTAAACAGGAAACCCTTCTTTTTATATTTGTTCAAAAGAGTACTGATGACTCATTAGCAATAAGAACGCTGTCTAATATTTGTCTTCCCTTAATGAAACCATTCTGACATTCTCAAATAAGTCCAGGCAGGACACTCTTTAAACTTTTTTTTGGATTCGAGAAAACCCACCCTCGAAAAGCATATTTTATGGCCTAGATAAGCGAGTAAAACTCCGGCTGTTCCAGGTTCTTACAAGAGGTGCACGCCCTGACTCGAATTCGAGACCTGCTGTGCAGATCTCAAGCCCTTTGTCATCACGCTACGCCCCTTAAGGACGACACTCTTTAAACTATTAGCAAGAATCTTGAAAATAATTTTGTAATGACATCCAAGAAGGCTAATGGGTCTAAAATCCTTAAGCATATTAGCTCCAGCAATTTTTGGGATCAGAGTAATGAATCAACTATGAATAATTGACACTAGAACTCCACCTTGAATCTAGAACTCCATCTTATTCAATATTTATTCCTTTTCACATTTACTCTCTAACCTATATACTGTTTTTAAGAAAGGAAAATGACTTGCATCCTCATTCTTGACCGAAGGTACTAAACTCAACCTCACTCATGACTTAATCTGAGGCACGGTTATAAGTTGGGTGGGTTGCTTAAGTAAATCCAAAACAATATCATTTTAGTAAGTTAAAATGATATTATTTTAAAAAAATAAAAATAAATTTATTTTTATTAGATTATATTGGATTAACTCCTATCTAATTTAATTTATAACCTAGCTTGGACAAGATACCGAGTTATCAGATCACTAAATTAACCTATCAAATCAAACAGAGTTTAATAACACTAATCTCACTAAGCTAACTCCAGACAAAGGTTTTATCAATCGGTCTAACACATTTTACATCTTGGTCCTGCTAACGATATCTGTTATTTATTCTTTTTAATTCTATGCATATGTGCCACATGCACAATATAACAATGTTTTGCAGAAAAAATTACTGAAATATATATTAATATTAAATCTCAATCTTGGATAACTTAATTGGATTGTAGTGTTGAAAGATGATGTTCCTAGGGATGTTGGCTTTCACATTGCTATCCATCTTCTAATTTTTGGGTCGGGTTCAAGAGATGATCAGCAATAATTACTATAGCTTCTTCTTTCAATTTTCCTACTCGATGCAATGCTTTTATCAGTTGATCATGCAAGACCTATATTTATTCAGACTACTCCGCACGGCGCCACCAAATGTTGATAGCTTTTATGTTCCTCGTTAATCTTGAGTATAACGTGGCCTCATAGTCCCTTAAAAAAATAAAAAGCCATGAGATATCCTGTTGGATTGTAGTACCCTTTCTGTACGATGTTCTTGAAAAGTCAAGCAGGCAAAAAAGAAGTTCAACTTTAGATGCTAGCCCAAATACTTGAAAATAATAGCTCAGTTTATTTTCCAGCCTGAAAAAAAAATCCTACAGTCTCCGTTTGGAACAAAACTAGTCAAGACACAAGAACTATAGGATGGGACAAAGAGACAAGTCGTAACTCATGGAGGGCCTAAATTGTTTTCATCATGCTGTTATGAAGACAGAAAAAAGCACCAAGATTTTAAGTCTACCTAGCAGAGTTAATTTGCCGGGCAACTTTTTTAAAACTTTTATGTAGTTTTCTATGTTATTTTTATATTTTTTATTGGCCATTTAATCTTTTTTAATGTTCCTAGGGTTTTTTTCTTCATTTTAAAAAAATATTTCTTATCTTTTAAAAATGATTTTTTTTTCCTTTTGGTAGTATGATTATATTCCAAGGAGGAGCTGAGAAGGAGGAGAGGAGAGAGAAAAAAAATAATCTTGTACATACATCAAAACTTCAATGATGATATCATTAATACCGTTGGAAAGATTTCGACGAAACGAGTCAAACAACACAAAAAAAAATCACACATGATGAGCGGAGTGAGCCACACAAACAGTCCAAAGATGTTGGGGCTCACTTGTTTTATGAGCCGCTCGTGTGACTCATTCCAATTACTGTTGGTGACATTTCATAATATCGTTGGATTTGTCTCATCAAAATCTTTTCAACGGTACTGGAAGTATTATCATCAAAGTTTCAATCCGATATGCATCCGATGTCTTTTTCTTTCTTTCTTTTGTTTTTTTTCTCTTTATCCTCTCTATCCTCTCTCCAATCTCTTAATTAAATCATGTGTTGACACTTATAATCAATAAATTATTACTCTTTAAACTATGCTAATTTTTTAGAACGCTAGAAACCAAAAAAAAACTCATATTAGATTTCGTACAACTTTTCTAAAGTATAGAAACATTAGGGCCTTTAAGACACCCTCCCAAGACTGAATATATATAGCCACCATCGTACTCCGTTCACCCATTAATTAATTCACAAATTCTATGGATTCGTAATTAAGATTTCATATGAACAAAACAATAGTGAAAATTAAGAAAATATTAAAGATCCAATACAAGTTTGATTTATTAAAGATATGATTAATTAATGAGTGCCTAGAAAATGTGTGTTTAAAAAATGTGTTTTACATGGAAAAAAATATTAAATTAATATTTTTTTGTATTTTTGATTATTTTAATATGTTAATGTCAAAAATAAAATAAAATAAAAAAAAATTATTTTAATATATTATAAAATAAAAAAAACAATTTGATAAAATAGTCTACACTTTGTTACCTAACACCCAAATAGGAAGAAAACAACGTAACCCATGCACATGGCCTAATTCATAAGGAATAGAAATAAACAAACCTATCAAGTCAACATTGACCAAACTTACCAAGCTGGAGAGGGACCTTAAAAGTTTGGAGAAATTAAAATAATATAATAATAACAGCAGGGATGGTAATTAAACTATAATCCAATAAATTAATAGTCACCTAAACCGATGGATTGGATGAGTTTTTTTTATAGTTAATGTTTTTGTTTGAATATGAATATTTAATTCAATACTAATATTATATATTACCTTTTTATATTTAATAATAAATAGTACTTCGATAATGAATATCCAATTATAGAATATCAGACTTTTTTATGTTAATATTAGAACATAGAGGTGTCATCCTGATATGCCAATGTATAATAATAATAATAATAATAATAAATAATAATAATAATAAAGCACGATGAGAGGTAATGCAATGACTTGTAAGTTGGACTTGAGAAAAAAGCAAGGAAAGAAAATAAAAGAATTCTACAATGGCAGCTTTCGAGTCAGCAGGCTAACTTCTGATATTTGTAGTTTTCTTAGCGTGGTACATAGTTTTCTCATATTTTCTCAATTAAAAACATTTGTAGTTTATTATTTTTTGTTTTCTAAAAATTGTAATTAAATCTATCTTGATACATTGGTTAACTTAAAACCTTATTAAGTGATTAATTTTGATCCTTGGGTTGTTTTAGAACCCTAATATCTTAGTGATCTCTTTTGATCTATTGAGTTTCAATGGAATTCCTAATAGCTTAGTGTGATCTTTTAGATTCACTAATTTATTCATACTTTCACAATACATATAGGCACCGTCTCTACATGGGATCTATTCTAAGAAAAAAATTATTTGGTAATAATTAAATGATGTTGAAAGGAGGACACAATGATGTTAAGATAAAAAAAAAAAAAATCTTTACCCATGTAGTCTTTGAATTATACATGTGGACCTTTTTTTTTTCTCACCAATAAATCTCTACATGAGTAGGATCATTTTTTGTTGCTTCTCAATACCCTTCTGATCTTGGGAACCATAAAGGCCTATTAATGTATATATATAGGAAATACTGTAGGCATACTATATAGAAAATATTGTAGTTATACTCTTGTGTTGTAACTTCACCATTACTATTGTATATTGCCCTACACATATATATAGAAAAGGTTGGCTAACCAATAGGTTAAGCCTCTCAATTATTCTCAACTTGGTATTAGAGTCTTTTGTCGTCAGAACTCTTCTTCTCATTTCCCTCCTTGCAGCCGGCCTCCTCTCTCCCTCTCCTAAATGGACTCTGTTGCTGCTGCCGCCTACTCCCCCCACCAAAACGGTGGTGCAGCCCAGCCAGCCAGCCACTCAGAAGCTGCTGCCACTGGTTCCTTCTCCCACCAGCAGCAGGAGCCCCAACCTGCAGAGCAGAACCATGGTTCTTTCTCCCATGTTTTTGGCGTTCCTCTTCACATCATGGGGACAACGACTCCGGATATTGTTGCATTGTCCAACACTCATCAAGTGGTCTCATTGAAGCTTACGACCACCAACTATCTTTATTGGCGAATGCAGATGAAGTCATATCTTCTTGGTCAATGTGTTTTCCACTTTGTTAATGGCTCAGTGTCGTGTCCTCCCTCTCATGATTCTGACTGTTTGGATGGTTTTTCTTCGGCAATCAACCCCTCTTTTCTCCGTTGGAAGCAACAGGATCAGCTTATTTTAAACGCATTACTCTCCTCTCTCTCCATGGACGTCCTACATCTTGTGGTAGATTGTCTAACTTCTTCTTGTGTTCGGCGCACTCTTGAGAAAGCGCTCGCCTCTCCATCGAATTCTCGCATTATGCAACTCTGTGGGTCTTTTCAAGATCTTCAGTAAGGAGATGCTTCGGTTACTACATAATTGCAGCACGCCAAGTCATTATTTGATGAATTGGCTGCTGCTGATCGGCCTCTCTCTCTTGAAGACTTCAACCTCTATATATTTTGTGGCCTTCATGGTGAGTTTAAAGACTTGGTAACTAGTCTCGTGACCAAGGCAAAACTGCTGTCATATGCGGACCTTCACAGCCATCTTCTTACTCATGAGTTTCTGCATAAGTCTTCTCTTCTCTCCTTGGCTGCAAATCCACCTCTGCTGCCCACACCATCTCTGTTGTCCTCTGCTCATCTTGCCCAGCAGCAGACCAGCTTCAATTTTGGCCGTAATAGAGGTCGTTCCCGTAGCGGCTGACGCTCCAATAACAACAGGTATAGCAGCCATGACAGGTCTGATTTTCGTGGCTCTCATTCCTCTGCTCCCACGAACTGGAAGCAGAGTCATTGGCAACAGCCCAGACAACCTGCTGCTGGTGGACAATGGCCTCCTCAACGATCTTTTGAGCAGCACGTCAAGTGTCAGCTATGCTTCTCTTTCAGCCACACAGCCCCGCAATGTGCTCAGTTTCTTTTGAGCAGCACGTCAATGTTCATAATGCTCTTGTATTTTTTTGCAAGAATGAGAGCTATTTATAAGTTTCCAAAAGAAACTAGTCGTTTCTAGTGTTGGGACCCAACTGACAGCTTAAATGATCCGCCAGTTCAGATTGGTTAAGCTAATTAGTCGACCGATTCCTACATACTTTTAGGTGTTCATCTCTGATAAACAAGCGGTAGATCGATTTATACAAAATATCAGTTTTGACAGTTTTAAACCTGGTGAATCTTGAATCAATTGATTTTGATTTTATCAAATCATGTATCCATCCTATAATGCATGCAATATAAAGTATATAGATTCATTTTAATTATGTTATCAAGTAAAATATAAAGATTTATACATAGAGCACTAATTATTATTATCAAAATATATACAAATATTAATACGTGATTCAAAGTTCAACATTATTCATCATTTTTTTCATATAATACCTAGTTTTTTTCTATATAAAAAAAACCCTTCATAGTTTATTAGGTTTTTCTATCTAATAATCTTAACTAATCTAATTTGTTTTCTTAAAACCATAATCTCTGATTGATCTATTATGATAAACTTAATTATTTTCATTAGAGAAACATATCTTCTAAAATTCGGATTGGATCAAGTCGTAGCTCGCCAATGATTTGGGCCGACCTGGGATTCCGATCACTTTGCTTGTTTTTCCCCCTCTCTTGGTTCTTCTTGCATGGTACCATTTTCAATGTTGTACTACCACGTGGTTTAAATTCTCAAACTTGTGTTCAGAGAAGAAAAAGAGAGGCCGTAAATGGAATAAACGTTGCGTTGTTGTATAACTGCGACTGTTTAATTCTTCTTTTTATTTTTGCTATAAAGGAAATATATAAATTTAAACTTGCTGAAAAGATCGGATAGCACTAATGCCAGCGAACTCCTAATTTATTTTCCTTGTTTCTTCCCTATCCAAGTCAAACCTAAGGAATTCTGGGTTGCACTAAAAAACAAAATACCTTCGAAAAAGATAAAAACAAGAATTTATATCTTCGATACTCTGTCGGACAACGGCTATCATCTTTGGAAGTATATGACTGCATTTTTTTTTTCATGTTTAAAAATATTTTTAATTTAAAAATATATTGAAATAATTTCTTTTTATTTTTTATATCATGACATCAAAATCATTAAAAAAAATATTAATACAATATTTTTTTCATGCTAAACAGCTTTTAAACAAACAAACACGGAGACTACATAGTGAGAAACAATATAATTAAATATCTTAATGAATCGTTATGGTTTCTCTCATGAATCAATATAATTTATTGCTAAAATGAACACTATTTGTTTCACTGTCCGATTTATGACCAATTTGTTGTTTACTTTGACTTCATAGTTTAACAATTATAATTATATCACATTCGAAATAAACAATACTTGTTTGAAAATATGATTGATTAGTAATTCATGATTGTACTCTGAAATGATTAAATCACATGCATGGAAGAAAAAAGGATAAAAGAAGAAGCTTCCTTTTAAATTCCTCAATTATATGGTAGATTTAATAGTTGATTCAAAGTTTGACTATAATATAAAAATATTTGCATAAACAGACAGCTAGCTAGCTACCATATTTTCAATCATAATGGAAAACTTTTAGCAAATGTTTTTGGATCAATGAAAATGAAGGGTTCCATTTGTTGTCAAAAATATGCAGCAATTATTGAGATAAACAAGAAAAAACATAAAATTTAAAACTTTGTTAGGTAATTTATCTATATTTATAGGAGTGAAAAGTTTTTATTTTCACTATATCGAAATACGGTTACATAATATGTATTTATAGTAGATCCTAAATCGCCCAAGAAAACCTAGCCGTCCAAGAAGTATTAATAGTTTTTTTCTAATACCTCTTTACTATATCGCTCTACTTCACTTCACTCAAACAAATCTATGTCGTTTCGCTTCGCTTTGCTCGGTACATTCCGCTCCACTCTACTCTGCTATTTGTCTATGAGCCATAAATGACAACATTAGCAAATGTTTTTGGATCAATGAAAGTGAAGGCTTCCATTGATGCATTGTATTTGATGAGACTGGGAAATATCTTCTGTAAAAACATTAGGGATGTTTTTTATAGGCTAACAAAACTAGATCTGAAAGACTCGATGGGTTTGGCGACACCTGCAAAAAAAAAAAATACTATAAAGTTTAAGTTAATATAGTATTTATATAGGTGATGAGGATAATGAATATGTTTTAGACTTAAATATTCTTTAAACTTTATTTAAGTCTTGTATTATATTTATATTGTGTTAGACTTGAAGTCCAGAGAGATCAGTTTTGAAAAGATGAATTCTAGTTTCATGACTTTGATAGATCTTAGATCTGAAAAGATAAAGCTTTGTTTATATGAATTTTTTTAAGATAAATATATATTTATAGATATATTTATAAAAAAGTGTATATTGAATAAAACAATTGTATAGTTCTTTCATGTGCATATTTCTTACCAAACTCTTAGTATTAGGTTGGGTTGGTTATATGATTCCTTTCTGCCATCTCTCTTTCCTAGAAATCTCTTACTTCAAGACATTAAATTAACGCAAGGACAAAAAAGGATCGGAGTATAGCAGTCGAAATTGGCTAGCTCCCGAACGCAGAGGTTGTGTTTTTCTTTACTTTGACTAGATTAAATATTCTTTGTTTATTATACTTCACATGTACCCAACCATTACTGTATTTTGAGGTATTCTCCTGCTTATGTTCAAAGTGTTTGATATAGTGACATAAATTAATTTTTCAAATATTTTTTATTTATAAATATATTAAAATAATATTTATTATTATTATTTTAAAAAATATATATATTCGATATTAGCATATTAAAAAATTTAAAAATACAAAAAAATAATTTAAAATAAAAAAATTTAATTATATTTTTTAAAATATAATCAAACACAACCTTAAACTACAAAAACAAATGTTACAAGGAATTTGAGATATGGTGAAAGACGAATTATCATAAAGGATTTATCGAAACCATTGAATTCAAAAATATGGTGAAATATGGTAAAGTAGATTGGAGGTGGGATTGAGAAATCTTAAATTTACGAGAATTATAGATTTAAACAAGGATAAAACTTCTAATATTCAACGCACCAAACTCTCTAAATTCTTCTTATCCAATTGAGATATTAGTCATAATTAATATATATAAATTAGTTAATAAATATTCCTTATTTTCTAATACAAAAAATCCCAACTACCTTTCATCAAACCTCAAATACTCTTTTATATCATTAAAATCATTTTCACTAACATAGAAGTCCAAAATTCCAAAAATTCTTTGTTTGACTAGCACGGTGGCACCACCAATTTGGCACCCGCACACAAGTTATTGTTCATCAGCCCCACCAAACACTATGTTTATCAAGTTTGTGGGTTTGGAATGAGGTGTGGCGATACATGATTTGTTTTTTTTATATCCACACACAAAAAAAAAAACTTGTTTTTTATGATAATTTTTTTTATTAAATTGATTGTGCATTAAAAAAAATCACATCTCACCACACCTCTATCTCAAATATTTTCTTCAAATATTTTTAAAACTCAAACAACTTCACAACCCTAATATGTTTATTCAGAATTTGATTAATCTAAAATCTAGACTGGTTTGGATTAAAGAAAAAATAAAATATAATAAAAAACTCTGTCAATTCAATCAAAAACTTGAGTTAACTCGATGACTCAGTCAAAACCAAACAATAATGTAATTTTAATTTTTTTAATTGATCCCTCCCGACCTGTAACCCGAGCCTTGCACGAGTCAACCTCGGAGTTATTAAAATTATTCTTCAAAACTATGATATGGTATTTAAAGGGTGTTTGGGAGTGTAGTAATAATTATTTTTCAAAGTATTTTTCGATCAGAAATGTATTAAAATAATGTTTTTTAAAAAATATTATTTTTGATATCAACACATCAAAACAACTTAGAAATAAAAAAAAAATTAATCTGAAGTAAAAAGGATATAATTTAATTTTTTTTAAAAATACTTTTAAAATATAAAAACAAATAAGTTATTAGATATTTATCAAATAAGGAAAGATTAAAATTGTGCCATGTGAAGAGCGATGGCTGTCGATTTCCTTCTATAAATACGGATACAAACTCCCCCACTTAGACCACAATACTCATTCTTGCTACCACTACTATTAATTCTTCTAATCATGTCGGCCACTATGTTGCAAGTAGCTGAAGGCCTCCTTGCTTTGCCAGGAGCCAAGCATCTTCCACACACCTATAAGGATCCCATTTCCAATCTTCCAACCCTCCCTGAGGCTCAGGTATCTGATAGCTCCATCCCCATCATTGACCTGGAAGCCCTTCATGGTCCTCGCCGCTCCGATATTGTCAAACAACTTGGCCAGGCATGCCAGCACAGAGGTTTCTTTGCGGTAGGAGCTTTTTTTTTCTTTCTTTCTTTTGAAAATTTTTCTGTTGGAGTTTATACTCGATGCTAGTTGTGCTAAATGGTATATGGTGGTGCTGGTTTTTCATGAATGGAAGGAATCATTTTCTTGAAAACTGGTTATAGCACCATGACATCTGCCCAGAACTAGGAAAGTGGAGAAGATAAGGAACCACACATGTAAAAGACAAGACTCCATTGCAAATACACAGCAAAGTAACAGCGCAGGTCCACATAGGCCAGCTATCGAATACCTTGTGGACATAGTACAGAAAAAGCCATAATAGTACAACTATGGACAGATTACAAGAAGGGTTAAACAGAAAATGAAAGAAAATAATTCTTGAAAATTACCAAATTAAAACAAAGCAAAATAAATCCTCTTCTGGATTACTTATGGGAAAAGAAATTATGCAAAATCTGCTATCTTCCAGAGTAATATAGTGGTCCTCTTATATGGAATTTTCATGGGAAGACATACAGTGTCTGGCAGTTGTTTCTGATGACCTTTAGCATCAACTTTGCCTCTCGCAGCATGCTACTGTTCTTGCTGTTAATTTTTTATTTTAGCAGTGGTTGTAGTTTGGTGTACTATATTCTCTTTGTATATGCTTGAAATCTAGCTAGTTCTAACAACTCTATTGTTTTTCCTCCTTGTCAGGTGAAGAATCATGGAATTCCAAGGACAGCGGTTAGCAACATATTCGACACAACAAGAGAATTCTTTCATCTGCCAAAGGAAGAAAGAATGAAATTCTACACTCCTGACCCTAACAGTGACATCAGGCTAATGAATGCTTATAAAGATGAGGTTGCAAATGTCTTTGTAGCAAGGGAATCTTTGAAGTTCCATTGCCACCCTGTTGAAAATTACGTGAATAAGTGGCCAACAAATCCTCCTTCCTTCAGGTAAACAAAAGCTAGCACACGTTATTATAATCTTTTTCTATAAAAATTCCTTTGTCATAATTGTCCCATCCGGTTCTTCGACAAACCCCTGACACGCGTGAGTCATGGAGGGTGTAGATAAGATAGTCTTGGCAGGCACCGATGCCCCTTGCACCAGCCCATTGGAGATTTTATAGTAATAGGAATTAGATTGTTTGGTGCTGCATGTGTGTTAACATTTGATTGCTGACAGGAAGTATGCCGCCGAGTATTTGACAAATGTGAGGAGGGTGGAGATAACACTACTTGGTGCAATATCAGAGAGCTTAGGCCTGGAAAGAGATTATATAGAGAAGAAATTGGGTGGACATTATGCATCTTTGAACTACTACGGAGCTTGTGAACAATCAGATCTCGAGCTTACTTATGGAGTGCGTGCGCATACTGATCCAACTATAATAACTATTCTATTGCAAGATGATGTGCCTGGACTTCAGGTTCTAAGTGAGGACAAATGGATGGATGTCAATCCCATTCCAGGCACAGTGGTTGTCCATGTTGGAGATCTGCTGCAGGTGATCATTTATATCTTTTCATATATATATAGTACTCTTAAGCTAGGTTTCCTTAATTGCTATTGACAGTCCAAGCCCTATTCAGGGAAACTACAATTAATTGTAGTATTTAATATAGACTTCTGGACCACCAAATTGGGTTAATGACTTTCTATATGACACTTGACTGTGTAGAAAAACACAACAAAATATTTGATTTTAACATTAATAAATGAAGGTACCATGTACATGTCATAAGCCTTTTCATATCAATTTTATGGTGTTTATACAATAAACATGAGTGGTTATTCAGTGAAAACCATAAAATTTCTCGATTTTCAAAGTGTATATGCGGCTTCCCAAAATCTTCGAAAATCCCAAACTTCCCCTGAACTAGTTATTTTCTGGGTACTTTTACGAAATGCTTCTCCTTGAATAAGAAAAACTACAGTCAGACCTTCCAATTCTACAGCCTTGGATTTCTCACTGTATGTTTGTAGGTAAAAATACTAGCATGCTACGTCTTGCTCTCCTTGTTGTGATAATTACTTTTTTCTCTTGTGTTTCTTTTGTATCAGGCAATTAGCAATCATAAATTCAAGAGTTTGCTCCATCAAGCTATGGTGAATTGTGAGAAGGAGCGTATGTCCATCGCCTCGTATTGCTATCCATCATCTGATGCCATGATTGGACCTCCTAAGAAGTTGATAGACAATGATCATCCTGCTGTCTATAAAGATTTCACGTTTAAAGAATTCAGTGAGCAAATGTGGAAAGTAATAACTTTTACTGATACGCGTTTGGACTCGTTCAAGTGTTCTACTGCCTGACCCTCAGCTTCTGAGATAGCATATGCACTTGTATAATAAGAGAACATGTAGCAGTTTTGCTGAATAATAAATATCTTTTAGTTGTTTTTAGTAAATAACTAATTTACACGGCAAGCTATACTGTAGTATGAATAAAAAAATTGAATAATTTTTTTTTTTAATGAATGTTCATGTTACATGAAATTATATGATATTGTCATAAAATTAAATTTAATCAATCAAATCTCTTAATCTGAATTCTTATCTAAATTTACTTTTTATCTAAACCAAATTTAAAATAAAATATGTAAAAATTGCCACATAAACCAATAACCCATTTGAATTTGTAAAAAATATATTTAACTTAAAACAATAATTTAAGTGTCATAATTCAATTTAATTTTTATTTTTTTTGCAGATATAAATAAATCAAATTACTGAAATCAAAAAATTAAACACTTATCCATCATATAAACCTTGTTATCAAATACAAGCTACTTGGATTTTTTATTACTTCCCATCCCACCACACGGTAACACAGCAGCTTCCACCCGTTCCTCTCTTCCCTGTGGCGGCACCGCCAGCCACCACTAACCATCCATTCTTCTCCACCACGTTACCAAACCAGATCATCCACCAGAAGCCACCACAAATTGACCCACCAACACCAGCAGCTCCACCCCACGACCAGCAGCCAGCGACACCTCATTCACACCAACCATCAGCTAAAAAAACTCATCTTCACCAACACTGAACAACAACAACAACAATGCCTCTATCTCCTCCACCTGAAAGAACAAAGACCCATTAACCCGAAGAGACCCTTCAACCTCCAGCAGATGTCCCACTCCAGCAGCACCAGCAACCCAAACCAGTCCCCATCATCATGAACCAAGCTAACCCACATTGTCCTCCAACTGTCACGCTATTGTCTCTTCTTTCCTTCGCCAACCACCAAAAGAAACAGCCCCGCTCCAGCCACACGGCAGCAGCGAGAAGTTTGAACTAAATCGCCACTCCAATCGACCAGGTTCTGCTCCTTCTATGGCAGTGATGAAAAACAGCTAAACCAGAAGACAGAAGAAGCAGCGGAGAGAGAGAAAAAAAAAATTAAAACTGACTGTTTATGTTAATTATTTGGATTTGCAGGTGATGGTGAAATTCATAGATAGCATAAAAAGAAAGAGGATGAAGAGCTGTTTTAGATCCCACTAATTTCCCCCTATTACCGGCAGCAACGCGTGGATTCACGTACAGGCAGTGGTGATGGCGTCTGAAGCCCACGTGCCGCCACAGCTCTTGCACTTCTATGAGTTCCAGCGGTTCTTCCATCATATTCCGACCATTTGGTTTTTTATCCAGAAGACGATTTGTTTAATTGTGTTTGATAATGTTCTATAAATATTTATAATTGTAGGGTGTGTTTTAATTAGTAAAATAAAGGGTCTGTGTTAACTCTTAGCGTGTGTGTTAGAACAAACAACAAACAAAAGAAATATATAAAAAATTTTTTTGCATGGTTAGCATTGTTTTATACATTTTTTTTTTTAGTAAAAAATACTTTATATAGGTTTTATTATAATTTAGAAACCGGCCCGGCCCGGCGGGTCGACCTGGGGCTGGAACTGAGTCGGGTTGAAGAAAAAATAGAGGAAAGAAAAACCCGATGACCCCGTTGACCCGGCAAGACCCGGTCAAAAACCAGGTTGCAACCCGTTGACTTTTGTTTTTTTTACTGAAACGACGTCGTTTTGATTTTAAAAAAAATTAACCCGGACGACCCAGTGATCCAGGCCTTGAACCGGGCCGGGTCTAAAAACTATGAGTTTTATAACATGTTTAGACAGCCCATCAACAAATTCATCCAAATAAAATGGCTATTAGATCTATATATATATATATAAAAAATCCATCATTTTTTATATTTTCTTAAAAGAACAATCACAAAGTTTTTTTTTAATAAAAGGAAAAAAGCTAATTTTTAATCATTGTAGAGTTCATTAAAGAATTCAACCCTCAATTATTTTAACTTTTGAGTTAGTAAATATCGCGGTTAATATTTTTAACTCTAGTATTAATAAACATGAAAATAAAGATAGATGATTCTATTAGAGAATCTAGATCACTAAAACATGAAATTATTTTCCCTTAAATCAATATTTCATAAATAATTAACACAATCAACATGTTTAATTTCTAGTATACATTTGCATGGAAAATGCACAGGAAAACGTAAAACCAAATGTAAAATTTGCATAGTCAATTCAATCGACATTGAAAATTTAGCTTTTAATTTCCAACGATACTTTGAATTATCTTTCATTATCTCTTACATCACGGCCAAATTCAATTGGTATTGTGGTCTATCAAAAAATGGCAAAGTTGTCCAAATAAAAAAAATAAAAAAAATATGAAACTCTACAGGTAGATGTATAGCAAGTAATAAGTGGAAAGTGATTTTTGAATTTGATGAGTGATTATTCAATAATCATTCTTCATGATTAATTGAGATTATATTAAAAAAATTTATTATTTTGTGTCTCATTCTTCTTCAAGAAATTTCAATCTCTGTTACTAGGAAGTGTTTGAAAATGTAATAACAGTTGTTTTTCAAAGTGTTTTTCACTCAAAAATACATCAAAATATTATTATTTTTTTAAAAAAATTATTTTTAACATCAACACATCAAAATCATCTGAAAAACATCAAAACAAATATTAATTTAAACTAAAAAATAAAAAAAATTAACTTTTTTAAAAAATACTTTTAAAATATAAAAACAAATATACCTAAATCATGCCCTCTACGGAGTCATATGTGTTATTAATGATGACTCTACTTAAATGAAGATGTTGATTCCATTAGAGAATCTAGTTCACTAAAACATGAAATTATCTTCTCTTGAATCAATATTTCATAAATAATTAACACAATCAACATGATTATTTCAATTTAATGCAATTTAATCAACATTAACAAATTCTTTTTGAAGTCTAGAATTTTCATTAAAAAAATATAGAATTAAACTAAGAATTACAGAAGGGCTTTTGGATTTTTTTTAAAATTATTACTAGTTATATGACCCGCGCGATGCCGCGGGTCAATTTTTTTGCATAAAAATTATTAAAAAACGCTAAGATCTACATGTGTTGGGTTTTTTTGCAAAGCTATACCCAATAGTCTCGGGTTTGGCTGCAACGCCTGACTTAAGAGTGATATTTATAATATTAATAATAACATTAAACTGGCATGACCCAAGTTTAAATGAGTCTAGCTGCAATACCGGACCCAATAGTCTTGGATGTGAGTCTGGCTGCAAGGTCGTGTCATAAAAGTATGATAATTAAATAGATTAATTAAAAAGAAAAAAACAAAGAAAAAAAACCAATGGGAAGAAAAAAACTAATGAAGAAAAAAAATCTGAATTAACTGGTTTAACCCATCAAACCTGAGATCCATGTCATGAAAGTCTGATAACTAAATAGAAAAATTTTTAATATCAACAAACTAAATAAAAACATTAATTAAAAAGAAAAAAAAAAGAAGGCATCAGCCTTTTCACCGTGGACTGCACTGTGCAGTCCACCGTGAAAGGCATAAAAAGAAATAAAAAGAAAAAAGAAATAAAAATAAAAGCATCAGTCTTTCACCGTGGATTGCATACAATATAAAAAGATGAAATCGGAAAAACAAAAACAATGAGGAAAAAGAAAAACAATCTGAATTAACTGGATTAACCCACCAAATCAGGTTAACCCGTCACACCTGGGATTCGTGTCATGAAAGTGTGATAGCTAAATAGAAAAAGATTTAAATAAAAATAGGAAAAAAACAAAAAAAAAAAAGACAGTTCAGCGTTTCACTATGCAGTGCACAGTGAAACATTGAGCACTTTTAGTATATGTTATAATTATAATTATAATATAATATAATAATAATTATTATTATATAAGTAAAAAAAAGATTAATTAAAGAGGACAAAGCAAAGAGAAAAAAAACCTACATGAAGAAAAAAACTAATGAAGAAAAAGAAAAAAAATCTGAATTAACTAGGTTAACCCATCAAACCTGGGATTCATGTCATGAAAGTCTGATAATTAAACAGAAAAAATTTAATATTAAAAAACTAAATTAAAAAAATAATTAAAAAAGACAAAAAGATAAAAAAAAACTAAAGGCATCAACTTTTTTACTTTGGACTGCACTGTGCAGTCCACAGTAAAAGGCTTAAAAAGGAAAAGAAAAAAAAATAAAGCCATACGCCACGGGTTATTTTTTTTCCTTGCATAAAAAACATCAAAAAAATACTAAGATCTAAGAGTGTTAGGTCTTTCAGTAAAGATATACCCAAAAGTCTTTGGTCTAGCTGCAACACTTGACCTAAGAATAATATTTATAATATTAATAATAATATTAAACTTACATGACTCAAGTTTAATTGAGTCTAGTTGCAACAGCGAACCCAAGAGTCTTGGATGTGGGTCTGGCTGCAAGGTCGTGTCATAAAAGTATGATAATTAAATAGATTAATTAAAAAGAAAAAAAAAAGAAAAAAAACCAACAGGAAGAAAAAACTAATGAAGAAAAAGAAAAAATATCTGAATTAACTGGGTTAACCCTTCAAACCAGGTTAACTCGTCAAACCTGAGATTCGCGTCATGAAAGTCTGATAATTAAATAGAAAGAAATTTAACATTAACAAACTAAACTAAATAAAAAGAGAAAAAAAAATTCAGGGTTAACTCGTCAAACCAGGTTAACCCGTCAAACTCGGGATCCGTGTCATGAAAGTCTGATAACTAAATAAAATAAAATTTAAAATTAACAAACTAAATTTAAAAAAAATTCATTAAAAGAAAAAAAACACAAAAAAAAAGCAAAATCCGGGATCCGTATCATGAAAATTTGTTAACTAAATAAAAAAAAATTAATATTAACAAACTAAATCAAACAAAAAAATTTTCATTAAAAAAACCAAATAAATAAAAAAAACGAAAAAAAAAAAACAACAGTTCTATAATATAATATAATATAATATATTAATAAGTGAAAGGTGTGGGGGAAGCTACTTTCCCCACGTAAGAGTATTACTTAACTTAATAATTATAATAATTATTAAGTGAAGGGGTTTGAATTACTTTTATTAGTTTTAAGCCACACGTTGGAGGCTGATCTAGAACTATTTTGACAATTGAAAAGACCAGGCATGTAAGGTGTGCCTTTCGAGGAAAATATATTATTTTGATGGCGTTTGATTTTTTGACTTCCATAGTTTCCAGTCAATATTCTTATCTTTTATAATAATTTAGCAACACTAACAGTACATTATAAGGTACCGAAACTTAAATTATGAGACTTGTCTATGCTCTGGAATGTGGCTGTGTGAGCCTTAATATATATATATATATATATATATATATATATATCCATTCCTATGAAGATCATGGTAAAATAAGTAATAAATAATTACTACTACTTTGAAGCTAAGGTATTGACAATTGGAAAGCATTGCTTTTGAATATTGATTTCAGCCATGTTTTTTTTCAAATTAATAGGTTTCAATAATATTTCTTGAATTATATATAATTAATAAATAATTGTATTAATATCAAATATATTAAAATATAATTGATTTTTCTAAATGGTTTTCCTATTAGAGTGTATTGACCAAGTTCATTCTCTAGATGTATACGAATACATCACTTTGTAGCTAAGGATCATGGAATGGAGACAATTCTATGCCTGAGAAGAAGAAAAACACAGCAAAAACAAAAGCCTGCGACGCCGGCATGTTTGTTTTGCCGGCAGTCACTAAAATCTAAAATATTTATACCATTCCAAGAAAGATCATAGAGTCCAATTAAGGATTTATACTTGTGTTTAATAAAAATTTACAGTTGGACTTTCTTGACCTACTTGGACTCTTTCTTTCTTCTTTTTTTCCCAACAAACAGCCTAAATTTGAATTAATTTTAAACACAAAAACATATTACCATATAAAATAAATAAAAACTATTTAATAAAAAAATATCTTTGCTTTTTACAACTTTTTTAATACACCTCAACAATAAATAAATTAAGATAATGTTTAATGGGTGCCTTGGAGACACCATTAGCTAGCTTTTTCCTTGTTTTATTTCTCATATTTAAATATATTTAACTCCATATAATCCTAATATATTAAGTATGCTTAAAAGATGAAGAAAACATGCAAATGTAGACATACAATGCCTTTGGGATTTTCCACAGTCCCTTCATTTTTTCGCCATCCTTATATCTAGAACTACTATATATTTTGAATCTTGAAAAACATGCACGATATGACATAATTTGGAGAAGAAAATGTTACTTTGATGGCGTTTGATTCCTGCAATTTGGAGGACAATATGTTCCTTTCCTTTTTAATAATCTCATAAGTCTCCTACATGTAATTAATAAAGCTTAAATAGTAAAACTCCTCTAGAATGTGAAGACATGAGCCGTCATATTTTTTTATGATTCAAGAATATAATAATCCATAAATTCTCGGAATTATAAATTAAAACTGATCACTAATTATCCACAATTATGAAGTTCATATATAGGAGTAGTAAGCAGACAAATAATTAAAATTTGACAAACTATATCCGCCAGAGAGAAGAACATAATAATTAATTAGTCGTGGAGCATTATTTCAGAAAATCAATGGAAACGTCTTTACTTGAGTGATATCTCATCTTGGGAAAAAAAAAACAATAGCATACGACAGCTAGCGTGGACCAAATTATTACATGCACCTGATTATCGGTTCGGTTCAAAAGATTTGTTCAGATAGTAGAATGAAATTTTCTGCTGTGCAATGCTTCAAAGATAAGGTTGAATATTGCTACAACAACTTCAAATTATTGGTTACTTATTTCTTTTGGACAAACGAGAATGTTTATGTTGATGTAATTTATTCACACAAAATAAATTAAATTCGACTAAAATCATATATAGTAATTTGAAATCATACAAGAAAAAAAATATTAAAGATAGAGCCTTTGTAGATGTTGACAAAGAAGATGGGGAGTTTTTAGAGCCTTTGTAGATGTTGACAAAGAAGATGGGGAGTTTTTGAGATAAATGTTTCTTGATCTTAGAGTTTGTTTGGGATTGTAGTAGCGGTGCCGGTTCAAAGTGTTTAGAAATACATCAACATGAAGTGTTTTTACTTTTTTAAAAAATTATTTTTTACATGAGTACATCAAAACGATTTGAAAACGAAAAAAAATATTTTAAGTAAAATTAAAATTTAAAATTTTTGAGAATGCGGTTTCCACCGCGTATCCAAACATAGTTTTAATACATGATAATCAACAGTTAAGAAATTATTTTAACTCAAATATTTATATTATTAGGTAAATGAATAGTTTTATATTATTTTTTTACATGTCTTTACATAAAAAATTTTAAAGTTAAAGTTTTTATTAACTCATTAAAAGAGAATAATAGTGGTGAGTTTCTAAACTCATTATCTTTTAATTATTAATTATTTGGTTGTTTAAAACTTGGTTCAATCTAAAATCTTAAATTATTAAGTGAAAGTCCAATAAATAATTCTATATAACTTTTTAATAAACCTCTTTAAATAAAAATAAAAGTTCAACGCATAATTATTTAATTAAAACTTATATTTATAAATTTAATTAGAAGAAAAAAAGAGTAATAAAATTCAAATTCCTCATCACGGGGTTATTAAATATATAATATCATTTTTATCTCTTGGTAAATAACTTGAGAACTTAATTACGTAATTGGATAAAACCCACCAAAAGTTTTTACTGCACAATAAAACTTATAATTTTACACTTAATTAACGATTTCAGACTTACGGATAATACTGATTATAAAACATAACCTATTTTTTAAAAAAAAAAGTTTATTGCAAATAAAACTTATAATTATAGTGTTGTCCTGATCAATGGAGAACATATTTTTAGATGTTAACCTACTTGATAGACAAGTCTTGCAAAAAAAGTATCATTTCGATGCTTTCAGCAACTTTAGAATTTCATGCGCAACAAGTCTCCGAGTGGGCTTAACTAGCCATCCGCAACCTTTTTGAATAGTCTGGACGGCAAACCGGATCGGTGGCGTATAGCTGAACAAGAGTACAAGACTTTTCTCCATTACAAATAATGGTATGCCTCAAATTAACGTGTAGGTGTAGATTAAACGAAGGCTTCTCTGAATGGAAGGAAAAGAGAAATTCAATTCCGTGAAATCTTTTGTTGGCTTGAAGAAGGCCCGAATCAAAAGCCTTCGGAGATCCGTTTCGGGCATAATGGCTTTAAAATTATATTCCACAAAAGGTAGTTTCCTGTAGAAGCTTAGGAGGAAAAGCTTACAACATAGTTATAAAACCTTTGTCCATCATTCGGATCAATATAAAACAACGTTGTTACGAGAGAAACAAAAATTACTATATCTCATTAAGGCTAGATTTCATTAAGGTTTTAATTCACAGATCAATTGAATTTATCCGGTTTAATCTTCATGATCAAATCAAACCTGAAAGACCGGGCGGCGCTGAGTTCTGTAGCAATAATCAAAGGGCGAAGAGATCCTCCATTGCGGCAACTGCAAGGCATTCATTCTAGTCCAACAAAAATAATTTTTTATCTTCGAGTCCACTAAACAATTCAAAAGGTGGACAAAATGACAATTCACCTGGACTGGCACCACCAAGTTGGGGGCCAGCAAAACAGTAGCCCCCTCGATGGTTGCTTCCTCCTATAAATAGGGGTATGCATACATATTCTCTTCATCACACTCACTAGCCACATATCCACAGAATTTCCCTGCATTTCAAATTTTAGTCATGGCTCCCACAAAGGCAGTAGTAGCCGATGATCACCTTGCATTACCCGCAGGGGGCAAAAATACTCCACTAACCAACACCATTCCCATTTCCAATGTTCAAACCGATATCTATGGGCTTGAGATCTGGGAGGGTACCCTCCCCATCATCGACCTGGGAGGCATTCATGGTCCTCGCCGCTCTGACACCATCAAACAGCTTGGCCATGCATGCCAACACTATGGTGGCTTTATGGTAGTTACCTAGCTATGCTTACATGTGTGTGTGTATTGCATGTGGAAACCATCAAAATTATTATAGAAAACGTCACTGAGAAAATGTGTTTTAACTTAATTCAATGTCTTCGGTTCAATCAAGGCACCGAAAAAGTGTAATCGAATATTTTTTTCATTCATCTTTGGTACCTCTTTCTTTGAGCATCTATAACATCTTTACCTCTGACCAAATATTGTGAAGTGTAAATAACTTCGTGTTCTAATAATTAATGTGTCGTATTATCAGCTGAAGAACCATGGCATTTCAGAGAGATTGTTGAATGACATAATGAGCAAAGCAAGAGAGTTCTTCCATCTGCCAGAAGAAGAAAGGATGAAATTATACTCTCCTGACCCTACCAGCCTTATCAGGCTTGCTACTGGCTTTAAGGACGATAATCAGAATGTCTTCGTCTCGAGGGAATCGTTGAAATTTCATTGTCATCCTATTGAAAATTATGAGAATCTATGGCCTACAAATCCTCCATCCTACAGGTAATATTTCATGGAAAGATTAAACAAGAATTCAATCTGGTGTTTTTAAATCTGGATGGACTAATTTAGTAGCTTTTTTCAGCTATTACTAAGTTATAATATTTTATTGTTTACAGGGAGGTTGTATCCGAGTATTGTGTAGCTGCTAAAAGGGCAGAGATAACACTACTTGAAGCTGTATTCGAGGGCTTAGGCATGGAAAGGAAATCTATAGACCAGATATTGGACAACCATGGACAATACGCTTCTCTAAACTACTATCCGACGTGTGACAAGTCAAATCTTGGGCTCACTTTTGGACTTCGTGGTCACACTGACCCCACTATACTCACCATGCTACTGCCAGATGAGGTGCCTGGGCTTGAAATTCTACAAGATGGTGACTGGGTACCTGTCAAGCCTATTCCTAACACCTTGATTGTCCATGTTGGTGACGTGCTTCAGGTCATTTACTCTCTTTATATCTACTTTCTTTTAGAATTATTCATTCAAGGCAAAAAGAAACATGAAAAATCACCGGTTAGACTTGTATGTGATAAAGCATGTGACGGACTACATAGCTAATTTTATATCTTAATTTTTCTTATCAGGGGCTTAGCAATTGCCGATACAAGAGTTTGCTCCATCGAGTTATTGTCAATTCTGAGAAAGAACGTTTATCCATTGCTTCATATTGCTATCCATCAAATGATACTCAAATGGGGCCTCCTAAGGAATTGATCGATGATGATCATCCATTGATTTATAAAGATTACACCTACGAAGAATTCTACACTACAATGTGGAAACAAAGACTTCCAGATGCCTCCCGCTTGGACTCATTCAAAGTTTCTGCTGCTTAATCCCATCTTCTCCACTACCGTTCCTATGTTTAGAAGATGCTTGGGATGCATGCTGCTTTTATCGATCCTCTCTCTTCTTCTTTTTTTCTTTTCTTTTCGTTTTGTGTGTGAGATCGATGGCATGCAATTAATTACTTTGAATAAATCTCAAGCATTTTGTAACTTTTTCTTTTTTGGTTACTAAGCACTGTACCATAAAAGGTGATGAATCTTGTAGCAAGTGGCATATGATCACTTGATCCCTTTTAAGATGCATGCTAGCTGTTATGATATTACCTGAAATAAAAACGTTTCTGTTTTCATGAAATGTTGAGCTTTATGCTGGATGATGGCATAATTTATCCTTTTCCTTTTCAATACATACGAGTTCATCCCTAACTTAATTTGTAACCGATAATGTTTCAATATCTAATATACTAAAAAATAAGAGTTTTTTTTGTGGTTGGATTAAGGATTAATCAAATATTTATTCAAATAACTCTCTTCTTCAAAAAAAATATATATATATATCTCTTGATAACTGTCATTGAATACCTATAAAAAAAAAGTCAGTAATGTTATAAAAAAAAGACATAATCTAGAAAGCATTAAATTCTAAGAACAAGGTTGTTCTTTTGTTGAATATAGATGTGATTTTTTAATGTAAAATCTTTAACCTCTTGCCTAGGTAGCTCAAGAAATATTTATAGCCTATGAACATTATTTTTTTCTTCAGTGAATGAGCTGAAAAGTCATTTTATCTTATAAAATTAACAAGAAACAAATGTCTCTTACACATATATTAATAAGGGAATATCATACATTAATGAAGAAAGATATCCCTTACACATGCTAAAGAGGAAAAAAGTAGTTGGGCTTAAGACACTCGTTAAGCCGATGAACATCAGGTCATATTATTGTGCTAAAAAAAGGTAGGGCCCAAGGAGTCAGGCACACCCCATGTGGATGTGGTTGGGCTCGGGCACACTTGTTATATGATAAGAGTTATATGATAACTAGGATTAATTAAAAAAAAGATTAGAGAAGATAAGGGTTATTGCCACACATAAAAAAAATGAACATGCATGTAAGATTAACTCTATAAGCAGGTGTAACAAGCCATGTAATTAAAGGCAGCAACAACTCTTGTGAACGTGAGATTATGGAAAGAGCCTTGAAAGATGAAAGGTTATCAGTAGTTGACAGACAATTAATGAAAGAATCATACAACTGATTATATAAGACAGATTACAAGGAACATTGACAACAACAACTCAAACTCAAATCACTGCAATGCAGTTTCATCAAGTTCTCAGGACCTTTCAAACCTGAAATCAATAGGCGATAATTCGTAAGCGATAGTTTGTAGATGATAACTCTATAGGCGATAGTCAACTTCCTTTATAATCAGTAAACTTGTAGTTTCAATTTCATATACCAAAAAGATGTTTCATTATCTAGGAGTTTCAATTCGTGGATATAATCAAAGTATGAATTACTCTATAAATATAAGTATTCATTTCATAAGTTATTGAGTTTACTTTACATTGAAGTTGTTTTAATTATATAGTTACTTATTCAGTTGAACTACTATTTGTATGAAGTAAATTTAATCAAATTAATACTCGTGTAATTCTGTAATACAAATTTAAAATTACTTGAGTAAATCTAGAATTAATTTCTAAGTTCAAACCAATTAACTTATAACTTCAATCTTAAGTTGCAAATTAAGTCCTTTTAATTGAGATAAACACAAAAAAACATATATCAAACATCGGGTATGCAACATAATCCCACATGTATCTGATATGGATCTAATGATTTGACTCATGATTATTATGGGCTTGTGATAAAATTGAACATCAAATATTAAAAAATATCAATAAATCTTGTTTCATCAGTAACGGGAAAAAATAATAATTAAGATCCCTTCTATCTAAGTTTTTGTGATGGAAGGGAGAGTGAAGGTTTTGGAAATACAAGTAATGTGTCACCGTCTAGATTTATGTTAGTCATAGAAGGATTTCGGTTGCAATTTTCGGTCACAAATATATATATATTTTTTTTTGACGTGTGGGATTCAATGAAAGGTCATTTGCTTGAATTTAATTTAATTTCTAGGAATTTTTTCACATGGGAAAATGAATGTGAAAAGTAATGTCATTAATTTCATTAATAAATTAAGTAAATTTAAATTGACAGCAAAATTAGGTGAGAAAAGGGAAAGTGTCCGTGACAGAAATTTCTTTTTATTTTTACTCCTACTACTTTCATGTTGTAAACTGTACAAGACAAGAGGAAATATTGTAAAAAGTAGTATGAACAAGAAATATACACTGCCCAAATTCCTAACAAGTAGTCGTTCAAATCTGACACCCTTCACTGTCGAAAGCAGCGGTCACGAACATTTGCCTATGATTCTTACACTTTTGGCACATTTTATTGGAAACTCATAACACTGCTTTCTGACTATTCTGGCGATATCATATTCATGCAGCGTGCAAGTATTTCCTCGATAGACTGTTGAGTGAGGACATGAGGAGACTAAAATATGGTCTCTATGATGCTGTAGCAGCTTTTGCAAATTGATCGTCTAGAACCAATTTTTTTGCTTGGGATGTTGTTAGAAAACGAACGCATGAGAAGGAAACATAATACGAGAATTATCAAATCAAACGTGCTAGCTAGAAAGGTCAAGCCACCCCAACGAATATATTCCAAATTGGACTACGTAATCTTGGACTGTGGTAGAACAGAAAATTCAAAATTATCCAGTCTTAAGGTCTCAATATCTTCTTTTTGTAAGTTAACAAACAAGAGGAGTGATGGCAATTGTCTGTAGTATTCTAGTACTTCTTGAACAAAAATAGACTAGCGTTGAATGTTCAACGGATTGTTTTACGACAATATCCATACGTTCAAAATCAGGAAAATACCCTAACACAGTAAGAGTTTTTATGAAAATAAACATAACTTTTAATTTAATAATTGAATTATGTTGAAATTTTATAAGTGTCTTCTAGAAGCTCAATTCTATATGTGGTTGGCAGGCCAACGAAAATCAAGATTGAGAACATGTTGAATTTGATTCAAAAGATGTTGTTTAGAAGTTTTTATTATTATTTTTTTATATTTTGTATTAAGTGTATTAATTCTTTAAATTTTAGTAGTGCGGTGCATGTTATTTTTTAAAGTATTTTTTATTTGAAATGTATCAAAATAATTTTTTTAATTTTTATTATTAGTACATTAAAATTAAAAAAATAATTTAATATTTTTTTAAGAAAAACATAATTTTAAAACATACTAAATCCAAATACAAAAACAAATTTGAACATTCCACATAGAACTACAAAATATCGGACTTTTCAGACAAGTGTGCAGTCAAAAATTCTTCATTTTGTATAAAAAACAATTGAAGAGACGTGATAACGTTTGTCCTCACATAGAAAAGTCTTGATGGCAAGCTGTCTGTACTTCTTTTATTATTATTATTAACAAATAAACTAAAGGCCGTGGTTTTTTTTACTGTAGATAGAGATGCAATTCACCGTGGAAAGTTTTACTAGCAATTTTATGCATAGTTTTCAAACCTGGTTTGGTCAAGCTAATTGATCTGAGATCTGATTGATTCAGGATTAGAATTAGATTAGGTTAAAAAAAAATAAAAAATAAAAAAAATTCAATGTGACCCGGCAAGACTCAATCAAGACTCAGTTACAATATGTTAATTTTTGTTTTTTTATTAAAACGACATCGTTTTGATCTTTTAAAAAAAAAATTTAACCAGGCCGACCCGGTCACAACCCGGAACCCGGGTCTTGAACCAGGCCGGCCACCAAGCCAAGTCTTAAAACTATGATTTTATGGGTTAATAACACCTTTCCTTTTCCAATTGCAAGCAAAAACAAATGGCAACCTCAACCAATGAGGAAGACTATCATCTCCAGTATGCTATGCAACTTTCAAGTGCATCAGTGCTGCCTCTGGTTTTGAAAGCAGCAATAGAGCTAGGTGTGTTTGAGATAATAGAAAAGGCTGGTCCAGATGCCTTGCTCTCAGCTTCAGATATTGTCGCTCAATTTCCCACACAAAACAACCCGGTAGCCCATATTCTGCTAGACCGTAACCTCTGCCTGCTCGCAAGCCATTCTATTCTTACTTGCTCAGTGTCCACCAAGAAGATTCAGGATGGTCATTCCCAGAGGTTATATGGATTAGCACCTGTGGCCAAATACTTTACGAAGAACCAGGATGGAGGATCGTTGAGTCCCTTTTTAGCTATGATTATGATGGATATGTGGTAAGAGACTTCATAAGTATTGCTTCTTTCATATATTCTATTTTTGTTGTCGAATTGTTTGTTGCTATAGTTAGTTTGTGATTTTTCTTCTTCTTTCACTATGAAATAACAACAGGTACCACTTAAAAGACGCAGTTCTGGAAGGGGGGATTCCATTTGAAAAGGCTCACGGGATAAATTCTGCAGAATATCTAAAAAAAGATGCAAGATTTTGTGAGCTATTCAGCAGTTCCATGAAAAGTTTCAACGTTACATTTATGGAGACAATTCTGGACATATATGATGGATTTGAAGGTGTAAAATGCTTGGTGGATGTGGGTGGTGGCAATGGTTCTATCCTTAACATGATCATTACCAAGTACCCTGCAATTAAGGGTATCAACTATGATTTGGCTTCAGTTGTGGAAAGCTCACCATCCTACCCAGGTATTGATCTTTTGTTTTGATCTTTTATTTTAACTTATTACTTACATATCGAAAGGATGCTTGCCTATTCTTGAAGTTGAAACGCGACTAGTAGGAAAACTGCATTGATACAGTTGTTTGATCATTTACTTAAAGTGTACAAAATTGAGCAGTCTGAACAAGTTTTGTTCTGTAGGAATTGAGCATGTCGCGGGGGACGGATTCGTAACAATTCCGAAAGGAGGAGATGCCATTTTCATGAAGGTAATAAGATTTGATACTAGTGAAGTTTTAACAAATTGTTAGCTACATACCTCTGTTAGGGAACTGAAAATGATATTTTTGAATGAAACAGTGGATAACTCACAACTGGGATGATGAGCACTTGCTAAAACTGCTAAAGAATTGTTATGAAGCTTTACCAGACAACGGAAAAGTTATAGTGGTGGATATGGTAGTTCCAGAAACCCCTGAAACCAATGTTAAAGCTAAAAGCATGCTACAGAATTATTTGTTCATAACAAGCATGAGTCCGCAAGGAAAAGAAAGGACAGAAAAAGAATTTGAAACCTTGGGAAAGGAAGCTGGATTTTCTCATATTCGAGTTGCTTGTTTTGTTTGTAATTTTTCAGTAGTGGAGTTTATAAAAAAATAAGTGCATAATTACTGTTGTAGTTACATCAGCTTACCCAATTGCTCATGTGGTTGCATTTCAGAAGCTGATGATCAATTCTCATAGAACTCAAATCTCTAGTGAGTGTAGCTCTTGGATTTTGGTGAGGAAGTAGTTCATAAATGTTGAATGTATTGGAAAATCAATGAATGTTGAATTTATCAGCAGATTAGCAAGAGTCAACCATAATTTATTTGTTTAGCTCCGGAAACTGGACTTGGCAGCACAGCAAGTTCTGGTGCAGAAAAGGAGGCCTAAACCACTTCAAGTTTTTTCTGTAGATGATTCTATACCTGATCAGCAAGTGCCCTGGCCGAAACAGTTTTTCGAAGTATGACAGATTTAATATTTCCTCACAGCACCATCCACCGGACTTGTCACAAGAACTGATTGCAAACTAAGATCATTAAGGTAGTCCTGTAATTAAGCAAGACAAACATTTTAGATGGATTATAAATTGGATAATGTAGCTAACAAAATATACCAACAAATTAAATACTTCCCACTCAGAACAACTGCCTCCCAACTTCCCACGCAGAACAACTGCCTCCCAACTTCCCACTCAGAACAATGATGCTCCTTTTGTGATTGACCGTATCCTTTGCCTTCTTGCTAGCCATTCCAATCGCACTTGTTCTCTAGACAGTATCTGCACGAGAGATTTCAACCCCATATTTATGGAGAGAATTCTGAATGTATGGTGGCTTCGAAGGTGTAAAAACCTTGGTGGATGTGGGTGGTGACAATGGTTCTGTGCTTAACATGATCATTTCTAATTATCTTACCGTAAGGGTATCAACTATGATTTGGCTCAGTTGTAGAAATCTCACCATCCTATCCAGGTATCTATCTAGTATTATTAAGGTTTTTTAGTTTTTTTTTTTAATAAAGAATCGTAATAACTTTTGGACAAACAGATATATGAAATAATATAAGTATTTATATTTATTGTGTTTTTGGTTTTTGAGAGTTTTGATATGTAACAAATCTCTTTATCTTTTATTCTTGCCTTTGACAATTGGTATCATATAACCCAACAATTCCTCATAGTTATTTTGCTTTGTTGTGTGTGGTAGAACAATCATATCTACTAAAAAAACAAATATCTAGGAAATAATGTGTTATTTTCATGTGCGTTAGTTGTTGTCATTCAAAATCCTAATGGTGGAATGCTTGATGAGGTACCCCGCACAAAAGTGTTGGGTTAGAGATCTACAATGAATATCAAACACAAAAAGATATTGTGTTTAAAACTTATAATATGGTGGCCTGCACAAAAATGTTAGGAACTCACAATAGAGTGGCCCACGCAATAAATGATGTTCTTGATGGAAAATAGTTTTTAACTGTAGATTGAATTAGATAATAAAATCTTTCCAGCTAGGAAGATGAATGTGGAAGATTTTTTAGGAAAATAATATTTATCTATTTTCTTATTTTTTATTATGATGTTTTTCTAGTTTATTATGAAGGTTATATTTAACCTAATTTATTTTTTATTTATTATTATTAGAATTTTTTAGTTTTTTCTATATAAAATATTAATAGCTCTTTAACAAGTGAAGACATGAAAAAATATAATTGAGTATTTTAAAAGTAACCTTATACTTATGGTGTTTTTGGTTTTTGAAAGTTTTGACAAGTGTTTTTTATTTTTTAAAGTTTTAACATGTTTGCTATCATTCTTCACATCAGAACTTGTCAGAATTATATTGTTATGAAGGGGGTATTTGGAAGTAAATTTCAACTTGTTTTTCGCCAAAATTTAAATTTATTTTGCTTTAAATTAATTTTTTTAGTATTTATAAATCGTTTTGATGTGTTGATATAAAAATAATTTTTTAAAAAAATATATTATTTTGATGTTTTTTCAAGTAAAAAACAGTTTAAACAAAAATATTACCACACACTCGAACACCTTCACAACCACAATGGAAAACACACTCGAACACCTTCACAACCACAATGGAAAAGTGATTGTAATGGACATGGTAGTGCCAGAAGCCCCTGAAAACAGTTGCTTGTGGTGCTTATGTTTTTCAGTAGTGGAGTTGATCAAAATATGTGATTGCTTAATGATTAACATCAGCTTAGTGAAGTAGTGGCCGATGTCCCCTAAACTCTGCAATTCTTATAAAACTCTAATCTCTAGTTGCCACAAACACATTCTACAAGATGGGTGTAGCTTTCTTGCTGTTAGATGCATTGGAAAATAAGTGAATGATGAACGTGGAATTTGTCAGCAAGTTAAGAGAAAATCATGAACCTGCCAAAATTCATAAAACCAGTTATTAATCAATGACAAAGAATTAAAAGTAAAAGTTCAAAACTGACGCTAAGCCACTGAAATGTAACTTGTACTTGCCCCCATCTAAATGGTTACTGTCGCTCTATCTGAATGGTCACATGACTGATATTGTGTTCTCTCTTAATGTAATCTATAACCTTGTCTAGCACCATGTCAGCATCAGCATCAGGCTTGATCATAACATGGCAAGCCAACAAAAACTTCCCTACAGTTATTGCCCAAATGTGCAGTTCATGGACGGCAACCACCTCGTCCATTTCGCAGAGACCCTTCTCAAGCGTAGTTGCGTCAATCTCCCTCGGGGTGCTCTCCATGAGAACCTCCAGAATATTCCGTAGCATACTGATTGTTGTGCCCAACACAATTATGGAAAACACAAGGGTGCATATCAGATCAATGATTTTCCACCCTGGCTTATACCATATAAGTGCCCCACCGAGCATCACCCCAAAACTCTGAATTGAATCTCCCAATACGTGAAGATAAGCCCCCTGAATATTAATATTTCGTTGCTTCTTTTGTTTATGCCCACCATTTGTTTTATTTTCAACTTCTGTGTGACTACTAAGCAGAGGCTCAGCAAGATATGCTCCATGTGTGTCATGATGCTCACCATTGTCTTCGGAGTTCCCCTCATGATGGTGGTGATTATGATGTGTGGCTCCACTTAAACTGTTGGTATGGGTATGATCATGATCCTCATGGCTATGGTCATGATCACTGTGGCCATGATCGTGCCCACCATGCCCGTGCGCGTGACCGTGATCATGACCCAACAAGAGTGCCATGACAATATTAACCAGTAAGCCAACAGCAGAAACAGCAAACATGAGAGCACCCTGAACTTCACCTGTATCGTAAATCAGTCTGGCAATAGCTTCATACACAAGGATCCCTGCAAGAAGCCATATCATCTGGATGGAAATAAGAGCACCAAGTATCTCAATCCTAAAATAACCATAAGTTCGGCGTGGAGTCGCCTCCCATCCTGATGCCCAGATTGAAAATAAAGAGATTGCAAAAGCTGCAACATCTGATAAAAGATGAGCTGCATCAGTCAAGATCGCGAGACTGTTGGCTTTTATGCCTCCTACAATTTCAACAGCCATGAAGATAAGACAGAGCACAACTGCCCATCCAAGTTTCTTCATAGACGCCCCTCGTTCCTTTGCATCTTTAGAACTGGTTTTAGCATCTGAAAATCCACATGTTGCTCCCGCACAAATCCTACTCCCACCCAGGCTAGTCTTCACAGCTGGAACATCTACATGTATGTCAATTATACGTCCATGTTCTGAATTTCGCACTTCCATCTGAATTTAACCAGCAGCAATAACAAAACTTAGATGAATATTAATCTATAAACATATTCAAGGACAAACACGCCTCTAGATATTATAAGTTCCTGCAGCAATTAAATACAGCACTTTTATCTTGATGCATGTATGCAACCATAGCGTCACACAATACTTCGCAACCTTCAATTCTGATCCTTGAGCATTGGAAGAAAAAAAATCAAAGAAAAGAAAATTTATGCAATTGAACCCCTGAAATAAATCCCTGAGGCAACAGCTTGTGCCTGAGTATCATAAACCCATGGACAAAATTAGCGAGTCATAAATCATTTCAGCAGTGAATACAAAAATGTCAGTTGCTTCAGCCCATTCTAATATCTTTTTGGGGCTCAATTCCATAAAGGAGTACTTTAAGGGAAACACATTGCTTATAAAATTCTAGAAAAACATTCAACATTGACTCGCAATCAGCATTCGGATTTGGAGCTAATCCGAAACATTAAACGCTGACATAGAGGCATCTATTGAACCAAACCTAATGACCAGCCAACAATAAGCTTAATGTTCGTTGATAAACATACCATATGGTAATTAGATCAATCATTGACAATGAGCAAGCTAACAAACATAGATATTCAAATTAACAAGTTTTAACCTTCAAGCAGAATCCATTCCTCAATCACCACAAATCTTGGAAATATAATCACTAATCACCCAAAGCTCCATAATAAGAACCAGCCACAACACAAACATGGAACAAAACCAGCCCTTGACAATCCAAGATAACAAACCAAACCCGCCATCAAACCCCTCGTCCATGATCATTAAAAAAACAAACTTTTTGTTCAGAGCAAAAAAAAAACCTCAAAAAACCATTATCCACTTTAGAACAACGACACAAAAGGCCAAAAAATTGAATGAACAGGACAAATCCACGAGACCCATTGACTAAAACTCCACTAAATGACAAAAAGCAATAAACTTTAATCCAGAAGGTAAATAAATTTTCTTTTAAAGATCCAAGATAAAATAAAATAAAATAAAAGGCATTAGATTCCAAATCCATAAGTATTAACAATCAATAAACAAGAAAGAAAGACAAAGGAAGTACCTTTTGGTCTGCTTAAATTCTGAAGCTTTTTGGTGTTGGCAATAGTATCTTTGCTTCAGCTTCTATTATCGCTCTCTCTGTATGACAGATTGAGAGAGCATTACAGCACTAAAGTACTAATGTTTTCTTTCCTTGTGTTTATGTTGCGGGTTGTGATTTTTTTTTTTTTCAGTATTTACAGATGGAGGAAGAGACCAACATCATTGGATATTAAAAATGTATTTTATTTGAAAAAATAAAATTGATATTTTTTAAGTATTTTTTATAATTTTAATATGTTGATATTAAAAATAAATTTTTAAAAAAATATTTTTAAAAAGTATTGTAAATGGAATGGTTTTTGTTTTGTAGTTTTTATTTTCCAATTAAGGATTATTTCCTTAAGATCTTCCCCCTTTTCTTAGTCAACAGTCACTTCAAATTTTTAATCTTGTTTTGGTATAAATTCTTAATTTTGAAGTTGATACCGAATGTGTTTTGTATCGAATTTATGGATTAATCGAGATTGATTTGTTTTTAAATGTAATTTCTATATAGGTTTGGTACATTTTAGTAAATAAACTATTTACTTTCTTACTATGTTTAGACCATCCCTGTACCTAAATCTGAAATCTTGTGAAATCATGAAATCATGCAAAAGTTCTGAATGCTTAGACCATTTCTATATCTAAATCTTGTGAAAATTATTTGCATTTTTTAAGGATCGGAAGCTAAAATAATCAAATTATCCTAAAAAAACAATTAGAGAAATCAAACTAAATTTAAAAAAATTTCATTTTAATTTGTTTTGGTGTCAAGCTTCTGAAACCAAAAAAATCAAAACAAATTAGTTTAATTATCTATGTCGGTTCGGTTCAATTTAAAATTTTGCAACAATACATCCGGTATACTTGGATTTTTTCCCCCCGATTATCACCACTGATGATAATCCCACTTCAGTAGGGTATTCATCAACTAGCATTTGACTTCAAGAATCATTACATGGTGGACACGATGGAACCAAAAGTTGAATAGAATTCGATTCCCACTTGTGAGTTGTGACTAGAGATGGAACACACTACCATAATCCTGGAAATGTTTGCTTTCCTTTTCAGTCTTCATCAATGCTTGGCTTTGGTCACTCCATTGAGTTTTCCCAACATATCTTTTAGCACGATGTTCAATTTGGGGTAATGGAACATGAAACAAACCTCATGCTAACTGCAAAATGTGCCTCTAAAGCCAGTTCCAGCAGAGTCTGATCATCATCCTTTGAAGGATGAACTTTGGCCATGCTTAGATTCTCGAGTAAAGCTCGTGTCATTCACCAGATCATAAAATTTATAGTCAAACGGGCCGACATTGAAGTTACAGAACTATGAATATAATTCTTTCCATGAATTGCTTCTACAGATTATTCTAAATACAAACATTCCAAAATCAAGGCAAAAATAACAAAGTGAACTACAAGACAATCTTTGTTTTGGGTTCAAGAATAGGAGGATCAACATCAATCCCCATATTAGCTGCAGTGCCTGCTATGATTCTCATTGCTGATTCGATGGTTGTGCAATTCAAGTCTGGCAGCTTTTCAGTAGCTATGGCACGCAATTGGTCAATCGTGACCATACCCACTTTCTCCATCTTTGGGTCTTTAGAACCTTTCTCCACTCCTAATAAGAACCAAGATTCAACATCTATATTACAGCAATGACAATTGAATGGCAGATGATATAACATCCACAATCATCTTGCAAAACTACCAGTCCACAATAACAAACTTGTCTATGGATTAAATGCCAATTTCCTATCCTCACTTTAAGCAGCACCTTTTTGAAGGAGCTAGTCAACAATTTCTCTCTTTAAAAAATGAGATTCTTGGGCATATATTGAATAACTATGTTGAAGCCATATGCATGAAACTTGAATGTTTCCTGACACAATGCTAGTAGCTCCTCTACGTATATATATGGAAACACAAGTTATTTCTAAAGCCTAATTGTCTATAGAGACATCACCAAAAAGAGGCTAGGATTAGTAGTAGGAATTCTATTCCAACAAAAAGAAAAGGAAAAAAAGGATAATTTTTTTTGTTGATGCTCTTGCATCAACTGGAAAATACACACACACACACAAATGTGTTCATTTTCAGAGTCAGGTATTTGTTTCGCAAGTCAAAGAAAACAGAAGTGGTTTCATAATACAAAGAACACAAGTTTTGGTAAGATTTTGACGAGGATAGGTTGCATCTAGGATAGGTTGAACATCCTACGATAAACATTGAAGCACAACAACGCAGCTCTGGCATCAGCGGTGGTCGAATAAAACTACACATGTTGTAGATGGAAAAGAATTGCTATGGAGCTAATGAGATACAATGTAAAGTGAAACTCCACTTATCTAATCTAAGATTGCTACGAACATTGAGAATATTACCAAGCACTGAAAGGGGGAAACCACGGAGTCTTTGAGGTAACAATATTGGGGTTTCCCTTCCACAGCTTACTTTACTATACTACAGAATAATTAACCAAACAAATCATTTGAGCTCATAATGTGAAATGACTCTTTTCCGAAATAGCTTCCAAAACAGACTCAGGCAATTTGGTCAAATATAAGATCCCTCCTTCAAAAACCTAATACAGCATAATGAGGGGATTCCAAAACATGGGAAGAATTCAGGTCCCTGATATTTGAACAAACTTCGCATCAAGTAAAGCACTCTTGTGCTGCAAAGTTATAACATTTTTTATAATCATGAGGAGTGTAGTTCAACTGGTCAAGCCCTGGTTTGCTTCCTAGAGATCACCAGTTCGAGTCTCACAAACCTCAGAGCCACTGGAGACTTACATGGCAGGGGCGGAGCCAGAAAATAAAATTAAAGAGGGCCAAGATTTTAGTTGTTTTACTATTTAAGCTAAAACTATAAATATTATTAAGGGAGGGGGCTGGCAAAACAATTTCCTTGCAGGGCCGGGCCCTGCCAGCCCTCCCCTATCTCCGCCCCTGTTACATGGTCGTTAACTTTAGGGCCTGTGGGATTAATCAAGGTGCGCAAAAACTGGCCCGGACACTCACGTTAATAAAAAAAAAAATTATACATTTTTCTTGCTCTAAACTCCCGATCCCAAATTCATTAAATCTCACAAAAATATTGTTACTGGAACTCCTTTTGGTCTAAAATAATCAAAGAAAAACACAACACATTGAATATGAATGACTTCAATTAAGTGAAAAAAGAGCGATTCACATCACCACAAACTCTAACCTAATAACCAAGAAGCTTAAAATGAGAATATTAGCATGTGTATTTTGTGCACAAGGTTACCACCAACTCTTACAAACTCAATTATTACAGCACCTTTCACAACTGCTTATCCTGTGTGCATGCTACAACCATACATGTGTCTCTTAAAGAAGCCTTTAAATAGTTTGATCATTTAACTATCTGCAAACAGCTTGTCCACTCTAGTATTCACGTGATATATTTTGTTTGACAGGTATCATAAATGCCTCTCCCTTATAAAACTTGTATAGAGATTTTTAGATATTCAATAATTAGAGGGAATCATTCATAGAATTCGATGCACTAAAGTACAAACCCATTGAAACATTGACCTCAGGCTTTAGGAAAACATAACAGCTTCGAAAGGTAGGAAATTAGAGCAGAAACGGAACATGGCTAGCGGATAAAAAAAAAACACATCAAACAGTTGGTGAAAAAAAAACATATGCAAGCATACCTGCAGCCTTAAGCAATAAAACTGAAGCAGGAGGTGTCTTCAAAACGAAAGTAAAGCTTTTATCCTGAATAATAACAAAAGGTCAAAACAAGAAACACCATAAAACCCCCCAAAAACTCAACCCCGTCAAAACTTTGCAAAAAAAATGAAATTCTTACGTCATAAACAGTAATCTCAACAGGAATGACATAACCAGCTTTATCAGCAGTTCTTGCATTATAATCCTTACAAAAAGCCATGATATTTACACCCTTTGAACCGAGTGCTGGTCCTACAGGTGGTGCAGGAGTTGCTTTCCCTGCCTCTAAAGCCAACTTTATCAATCCAATCACTGCAACCCCCCACAAAAAAAAAAAATCATCACAAAAAACCCAAAAATTGAAACTTTACAAAACAAAAACATAAAGGGAACATTTTTTTTTTTTTACCTTTCTTGGCCTTTCCGCCAGGTTTAGGAGGTGCCATTGCAATAACTGAGAGCCTTCTTGGAGCTGTTGAAAGAACTGGGGAGTGTTTCTTGTCAAAGAATTGAAGAGAAATGTTGGGGTTCGAAGATAAGCTAATGGGAGAAACAAAAAGAGAAGAGGAAAGCTTGATGTTAGCATTGTTCTTTGAAGAAGGAGAAGGAGAAGTGAAGTGATAATGGGTAGAGAGAGTAGAAGAAGCCATTGTGGAAGAGAGAGTGAGAGATCATGAAAAGAGAAGGAAAGAAATGATGTTATAGATAAAACTTGTCATATCCTTTCCATCTTCAATTTGTGTTTGGGCTTTATTTTTTTTTTTTTTTTGGTTATTTCTCTCTTCCATCTTCAGCCTTTTGTAAATGGATTGATATTCATTGGGTTCAAGAGATGTTATCCAGTTCCAAAGGCCCAACTAATGTGATTAAGAGCATGAACTTTTGTTACAAATTAATTGATATATAATTTAAACAGATCCATATATCCTTACTATATAACTGGGTTTTCTTATTTACTGGGTGATATATTAGAGAATTTGATATATATTTTTAGAGCACACTTACAATGCGGTAATAATTTCTTTTTAAAATGTTTTTTACTTATAAATACATTGGAATAATATTTTATTATTTTTTTAATTTATTTTTTACATCAATATATTAAAAGAATCTAAAAATACTAAAAATTAATTTCAAATAAATAAAAAAATTAATTTAAAAAATATATTTTTAAAATGCAAAACAAACAAGCTATTAGAAATATAGAGATAAATTGAGGATTTGTTCAATTATATAAGGATAGATTAGGTAAATTATAAAAAAAAATCATAATTCATATGCTATTTACAATTGTCAATTTCTAACATTTAAACCTGCTTGATAAAGAAATAAGTGTCACGTCAACAAATTTATAATAATACTTTATTGATTAACAAGTACAAGTATACATAAATAAATAAAATCAGTGTAGACACACATTAAAAAAAAACAAGAAATAAAAGTAATTGCTTCTAGAAGCACAACCTTCACAAATTTTAATCTTTTAAAGTTGATGTGACTAGAAATAATTTAATTTTAAAAATTTCAAAAGCTAAGAGATGTGATGCTCTCAACCATGCAATCTTTTTCAAATTTTAAAAGGTTTTAATAGGAATAGCACAACTTGGTTGCAAGTTATGTTATTTTTTTAATTTTTTTTAATTATAATAGTTTATAAATTATTTTTATTAATTATAAATTTATGAGAAAAAATCTGATTATTATAGTATTTTTTTTTGTATTTTAAAAATATTTTTATGTTTTTAAATTAATATAATATATTAATATTAAAAAAAAAATTAAAAAAAAAAAATTTAATATATTTAAAAAAAACTATTCGGTAACAACCATGAAATATCCAATCAGCTACGAAATGTCATTTATCATAGATGTCATGTCACCGTCACTTCACCTTCCCTTCTCCAAGTGAAAAGGGTTGCTTTATCGATAACGGCAAACAAACGTCCATCTGATGGTGATGTTAGAAATTGTGGAAGCGGGGCGTGCACGGGAAGCAGCTGGATAGCATTTGGTATTATAATAGTAGTTTTTTTTTTAGAAATATATTAAAATAATATTTATTATTATTTATAAAAATTAAATTTTAATATTAGTATATTAAAACGATAAGAAAATAAAAAATTTTAATTTTAAACAAAAAAATCAATCTTTTTCCAAATAATTTTTTACCCTAAGTTTTGTCTCACGTACTCCCAAACATTTCTATTAATATCATAGAAAGGTTAACAAATAATATATCGATAATGGCAAACAAGCGTCCATTTGAAGGGGATGTTAGAAATTGTTTAAGCGGCAGTTTGGTAGGTGACAGTAGCTGACAGTAGATATTTTTTAAAATATTTAAAAATATATATTTTTATTTTTAAAAAATTATCTTTCATATCAAAACAATTCAACAATATATAAAAAAAATTAAATATAAAAAAAATTAAATTTTTACCCAACAATGTTGAGGTGATGTTCCCGAAAGCTACCTAAGTTTTGTCTCACATGCTCCCAAATATTTCTAAGATCATAACAACTTTGAGTGTTTTTGTACTCTAGCATAGAAAAATACATAAATAAATAATATAGTGTAAAAAATATTGGGATAAAAAATACAGTATAGAGAATTCAAAATTTATGACTTTTTTAAATTGTAAAATTGATGAATTCAACATTTCATAACTATAGAGGGGAGAGAGAGAAGACAAGAAAAAATTGGGGTCAAAAAGAAAAATTAGACTTAAAAAAAAAACTAACAAAAAAAGCTGAAGTTAAATAAAAAAAATTAAAAAAAAATGCAAATTCACTCGGGTTACCTTGACCAACCTACTCTCGAAATAACAAAACAATAAGAGATGCAAAGAAATGACAAAGCTTAAGGTCAAGTAATTTAATAAAAAAATGATGAAATTAAAAAAGCATTAAAAAAATTAATGAGTCCACCCAGGTTAACTCGATCAACCCGCCACTTGTGACATGAGACCAGGTTAAAAAAAATTAGACTTTCATAAAAAACACCCAGCAAAAAAGACCAAAGATAAATAAAAAAATTACTAAGAAAATACAAGCTAACTCGGGTTAACTTGACTAACTTGCCCTCAGGATAACCAAGTATAAAGAAAATTGAAAAAATCACATAGCTTAAGGGCCAACAATTTAATGTTGAATGATAAAATTATATAAAAAATAAATTTATTAAGAAATTTGAGTTATTTATGGTTAACTTGATTAACATATTACCTGAGATATGAGATCAGGATAACACAACAAAAAAATAAAGCAGAACAAACAATGAAGTTAAGGGCTTAATAATAAAATGCCAAATTATGAATTTTTTTTAAAAAAATCAATTTTCAATAAAGGATTGACCTGTTGGAAGGCAAGCACGAAAAAAATAACAAAATAAAATATTCAATCGTAAAACAATTAAAATCCAAACAATGCAAACCAAATATGATATAAAAACAAAATGAAAGAAAATCCTCCCGCGCTAAATTGCAAAACAAACTGAGAAAATGATTAAAAAAAATAATCGAAAGAATGAGGACCAAAACTAAATATAAAATCAAATGAAATTAAATATTTAAGGATAAAATTGAGAAAATGATAAATCAAGAAAAGAATAAGAATATAGTAATCAAAACAATTATGACAAAAAAATGGATTATGAAAACAAATGCAACAAAATCAAGGGAAAAATTGCAAAAAAAAAAATATTAATCAGAAAAAAGTATAAAACATAGAAATAGAACAATAAAAAAATAGAGGGATCAAATCGGATTAAAAAATAAAATTGAATAAAATGTCCAGGAATGAAATAAAAAAAATTCTTACAAAAACATCAAAAGCCAAATAAATAGTGATCAAAAGAAGGAGGGTCAAAATTGATCAAATCACAAACCGGAGGACACAATTGTTTTTTTAAAGTCAAGCTCGAATTTCTAGGGAATGAGAGAGAGAAGAGAGGAGAAAGAAAAAACTCCACCCCGGCCCAACCATACCTCCTTCATCAACATGCGTCACACTGCTAAAAAGAGGACGACTCGCCACTCCCAACATCACCACAAAAGCAAGTTTTTGGTAACCAGAAAAGGGACCTCACGTGCCTCTTGAATGGCATAGAGGCCATCACTCGCTAAGGTGTACGTTGCCCGTGTCAGTTTTGTTTTTTAACAATATTTAATAAAACACGTTCAATGGTTAATAATTTAATGGCAAATGATAAAATTAAAAAATAATAAATTAACTTATGACTCGAGATATGAGACATGGACAACCTAATAAAAAAAAAGCAAAACAAATCACAAAGCTCCAATAAGTCAATGTCAAATGAAAAAAAAAACACCAATTTTTAAGAAGGATTTAAAAAAAGACCAAACTTAAACTGAGTTCATCATCGAAACTGGTGGACCAAGTTATGAGAGTGAGATTACTTTGTAAAAGACAAACACAAAAAAATTACAAAGCAAAATTCTAAATCTTAAAATTAAATTAAATTAAATTAAAACAATGAGGACTAAACCATGCACCAAAAATAATTGAAATAAACTAATGAGGGATTAAATTGAAAAATAAAATAAATGAAGAAAAGTATATAAAAAAAGAGCAATAATAAATAATGGGACCAAAATTGAAAAACAGACAAAATGAAATTAAATTATAAAGGAAAAAATCAAAAATATATTAATACGAAGGATAAAAGAATGAGGACTAGATTGGATACAAAACAAATCTAATGAAATTAAATGATGAGGGATGAAATAAAAAAAAAACTTCAAGAAACATTAAAATAAAAAAATAGAAATCAAAAGAATGAGAAATAAATTCAAAACAAATGCATTCTGGAGGATATAACTAAATATTTAAAGGCTTTGCACAAATACCAAGGTCCAAGGAGAGAGAAAAGAAAGGGAGGAAGAAAAAACTCCATAGCCGCTGAACCGCCGCCATCCTGACCATATATGTCACTCCAACAGTTGCGTCGCTATCTAACACGTTGAATGAGACGACAGTTGGAAGCTTTTGGCTATCAGAATACACCTCATGCACCTTCAAAATGACACACGGGATGTTGATACGTGAACGCGTGAACAACATGTGTCAACCTCTTTAATTGATTTATTAACATTTTAATAATGCAAATTACTAAATGGGATTCAAGGGCATAAAAATATTTCAAAAAAACCAATTTGCAAAGAAAAAAAGGCCCTCCCAAGCCAGCCTTAATTTTTTTAAGTCAAAGGTTGTATATATCATTTTACTATGTAAAAATTGTGTAAAGACAAAAAAAAAAAACCCTTATTTGCTAGGTCAATATTTTTGAGCTTTGAAAGATTCAATCATTAATTATTAATTAATTGTGCAAATAAATGCAAAAAATATACAAAAGCTCATGTACGAAAGGCCATCTTTTTTAGCTTTCGAGGGCAACAAAATATTTTAGAGGAGAGCATGAAATAACCTATCCCAAACATTTCAATCCAATACACAATCATCAAAAACCCAAAATCAATTCATCAATTTCTTTTAGAAGTACGGCATCAGTTGTTTACGTAACAAAACCATCTCAAACATTTTATCATCATGATTTTTAACTTATTTTTTATTTACTTAATAAATTGTATTTTAACTCCCTTATTTATTTATTTTAATTTTCTTTTATATTTCCCTTTACGAGCTGAAACCTTTTCGTTTGATTAATTTAAGGGATCTTATTTCTCCAAAATAGAAAAAAAAAATACAGAGAGATATATATTAGCTATCACTTAATTTTTTTATATAATTCTTCTTTAATGTTATTACGTTCTTCTTCTTATTTTTTATTTTTTCTTAACATTTCAGTACATAATTACGAGTTGGATCCTTTTCGTTTGATCAAACGAGGAGATCTTTTGCTTATTCATTAGTTGCTCATATAAGCATGAGAGAGGTTCCCATCTATATCTTTATTTTCAAAAGCATTCCACCACAAATACTTTTTTTATATTTACTCTCAGTAAAAAAATATTTAGATTACGGTTATTTTTTAAAATATTTTTTATTTAAAAAAATATTATTTTTTTTAAATTTATTTTTAATATTAGTACATCAATGATATAAAATATTAATTTAAAATAAAAAAAATTATTTTTTTTAAAATACCTTTAAAATACAAAAACAAATAAATTAAAAACCTCTGAAGTTTTGTGATGACGTGGTCAACCACTAAGCTCAGGAGGGGATAACTCCTCAATCACTAGCTAGGCACAACTTTATCAGTCGCGCACTTCACTAGCTCAGGATTGTCCTTTACGTTTCTTAGTAATTTTGTTGCCTTTGATTGATGTTTGAGAGAGACGTAAAGGAAGTGGAGGATAAAGGATGTTTATCTGTGTTGGATCATCGTCTTTGCTTTTTAAAACATATTTATTTTTTAAAAAGTGATTTTTAAAAAATTATTTTTTAAATTTTTCTGTATTTATTTATTATTAAAAAAATGATCAATGAAAAACACTTTCCAGTCAAAGAAAAATTTAACTTGATTTTCAGGAAAATGTTTTTCCTTTTGACTATGTTTGTTTTCCAGAAAGTGATTTCCGGAAAACCACTTTCCAAACTTTCATGTGTTTGTTTGTCATTAGAAAAATTGGTCAACGGAAAACACTTTTCAGTCAAAGAAAAATTTGGCTTGGTTTTCAGGAAAGTGTTTTACTGGAAAATTTGGATGGAAAACACTTTTTGAAAGTTGTGAAAAATTTAGAAATGTTATTATTTGCTAATTATATCAAATTTGATCATCAAACTTTTGATTGTTATATATATTTTGTTTTGAATATTTATTTTTTAATTTCATATCTTAAAATTTAATTTTTATCTTAACTTTGGTCCTTATTTTTATAATTGCTATTTGCTTTTTCCTTATCATTTTTTTATTGAAATTTTTTATCTATCAAATTTGGTCCTCATTCTTTTGATTGTTACTTATTTTATTTGAAATAATTTATGAAATGTTAATTATTATTATTTTAATTTCTTTATCTTTCAATTTTTTATTTTTTATTTGATCTCTATTATTTTGATTATTATTTATTTTATCTGAGATAATTTATGAAATTATATTTTTTTTTTCAATTTCATTCTCATTCAACTTTTTAATTTATAAGATTTGTTCCTCATTATTTTAATAAACTTAAAAAAAATAAAACATTAATAAGTTATTTTCCAGCTCATTTTCCATAACATAACCAAACACTGGAAAGTGTTTTCCAACTTATTTTTCATTACACTACCAAATATCGGAAAATACTTTCCTAGAATTCACTTTCCTGAAATTCACTTTCCCCGAAATTCACTTTTCAAAAGGAAACTACTTTCCAGCAGACAAACGGGGCCAAAGTTATAGTTTGAGAGCACGGATATTTTTTAAAGTATTTTATATTTTAAAATATATTAAAATAATATTTTTTTTATTTTTAAAAATTATTTTTGATATCAGCACATTAAAATAATCTGAAAATATAAAAAAATATTAATTTGAAAAAAAAATTAAAAGTTTTTCAAAAACACTTTTAAAAAACAAAAACAAATAGATATAAATATTACTATAATTTTTGACATCCTTTTCTTTACAAGGTTTTAGCTAACGTTTATTATTTTATTGTTATTTAAAATTCTTGAATTAAATATGTTTTAGAGGTGTGTTTCTGGTCAAAATGTGTCTAAAATGGACCTTTAAGATTAAAAAAAAAAACCTTGGCCTTGATTTTTGGATTACTGATATGTTTGAGAAATTATTGTAGCGGATGATACGTTGTTCTTTGTATCAAATTAATTTTGTTTTGACAGCCATTTTTAATTAATCATTTTTGGGATTTATTGAGCTTTGTTTATATAGTTGTAGTGCTAATTGGCCGATAAGTTTAGCCCTCGAAAATATTTAGTTTTATTAATTATTGTTTTTATAAAAAGAAATTTATTTTGATTTTATTGATTTTTATTTTCAAAATATTTATAATACAATAAATATTGTTAAACACATAGTAACCTAAAAAATTGACATTATGTTAAGTGTAGGAGAATTATTTCTCCTCGTGCATGAGTGCTATGAAATTATTGTTCATAAGAAAAAATTTAATAAAAAAGACAAACTTCATAGAAGTTCTCGGATTTTGAGGACGGTTTTGATTAGGTTCCTAGCTTAAATTAGATCCTTAATGCATCCATGAATTCTTAATCATATCCTTCTTTAGCTTTTAATGAAGAAAGCTATTACATAATCACATAAACACCACGCGCACGTGCACACGCACTATATAAGCGATATAAGCCCTAACATAATTACATTTCTTCATATAGTCTGTTCTATAATGTATACATGGAGGATTTCAGAAAATTCAAGGGTTTTTAAAGGGGCAAAGAGAAATCACATGATTTTGAAATGATTACTTAACCATTTCGTTAGCTTAAAGTAATAAAAGGATCTAATTGAAAATCTATTGATATGCCGGGGACCTAATTGAAAAAAGAAATTTATTTGAGATCTACTGGAAATTACTCTTATAGGCTGGGTATCTTTTTGAGCTTTGTCCTAAAAAAAATAATCAGTAAAGGCCCCTCAGCCGCCTCCAGTTTGGTTGCAAAGTCCATTTCATAATCTCCACTGGATCTTATCAGGAGGAGGTCTTTCTCCTGTAGGATGCTTTATAAAATGAAAAATATTTCGGCTGCTTGCCAGAGACAGACTTTTCCTGTTTTCTGATTCATAAGGGACCCAAACTGAGAAATCTACGCATCATCATAGATTTAAATTGAAGGAGAATTTAATTTATTGACATTTCTGCTGAAGATTTCAATTTGGGTGGCTAATAAGCCAATAAATAAATTCCATATGACGAAGTCACCATTATTTCTATCTTCTTTCTCCAATTTAAAAAAGATGGTGTTTATCTCTCATGGTAACTCCAACATGGTCTCTCATATTATTATTATATAAGAAAAATGTCAATTTTTGTTTTAAACTTGATCCCATTTGGAATTGTGGCGGCTTTTGTTTTTATATATTTTTTAAAATGTATCTACTTTGAAAAAATATTAAATTAATGTTTTTGTAATGTCTCTAGATGATTTTAATGTATTCAAAAAAAAAATATTAAAAAATTATTTTAATGTATTTTCAAGTAAGAAATATTTTACAATATAATCTTAAACATATATTTAAATTCAAAAATAACATTAAAAGTTGAAATTTATCTGAAATTACAAAAAAATACAGTGATAAAAAGGTTAGAATAAAGACTTCAATATTAATTATTTTTTGTGGAAAAACAATCTTATTCAAAACCCAAATTATAAAATCCACTTTCTCACATTTCACACCCTACGACTAAATAAAACAATTTTAATATAAATATATATATTTTAGAATCTGTTTATTTTTGTGTTTTAAAAATATATTTTTTTAAATTAAATTTTTATTTTATTTTTTTCTTTGTTTTAAATTGATTTTTAGTTTTTTCAGATTATTTTGATGTGCTGATATTAAAAATAAATTAAAATTAAAATATAAAAATATTATTTTTATATATTTTTAAATAAAAAACTCTTTAAAAATATAATTACTATCATGATCCCGAATGGACTTTTAATATATAATTAGATTTGATGTTCCATGATCATTAAGGATTCAAATATAAAAAATACAGTAAATAAAATAAATATTTTATTGTAAATGTATCTAGATAGATGAAAGTTTGCGCCAACAAGCTTTTAAAACGTTTTTAAAAGTAGGACTGTAGGACCATATATATTTTTTTAAAAGAAAACATGGTTTACTTGGAAGGTAAGACGTGGAATTGTCTTCTCTCCCAACTTTTTCAGCAGGCCATAAATATTGCCTGACCACTTGCTTAAATCGTAGTTTCCTATGATATTTCTCTACCCATTGAAGTGTTCCTCTCCATTATAAACCCTACCTAGCCAGTCGCTTCCTCTTCTTCTTCAACTTCAAGCCTCCCTTCACCCCCCTCGGAAACTAAAAATAAAAATGGGGATCTCCTTTGTTGCAGTGAAGATGCCAAAATGTTTTGGTCTCCAATTTCTTCTAGAGTTCCTGACTTTCATCAAGTTGTTGTTTCTATTGACTCTCAGCAATCTACTTATGTCCAGGCCACTTCGACAACCTTATAATACTGATCAAGATCAAAATCCCACAGAGGATTATGTTCTTGTAATGGGTGAACTAAGTCCATCTCCGATTCCAGTCCCAGTTTCCGTTCTAACAAGGCTGATCAAGAAGAAGCTTCCAGTGATGGCATTCAGCAGCTTGCTTGAAAGGTTAGTGAAGCTTGAAGATGATCAAGAGAGCATGTGTCCTGTCTGCTTGGATTGTATTCAGGAAAGAGATGAAGTCAGAGAACTATGCAACTGTTCTCATGTGTTTCATATGAAGTGCCTGGATAGTTGGGTGGATCAAGGCCAGGTTACCTGCCCAACTTGCAGGTCCATGCTGTTTCCAAAGAAAATGGAAGCTGCTGAAATGTTTATATTTGCTCATGATGATTCTGCCATGGTTGAGCAAGTTAGCTAAAGTTATCTCCATCTACAGCTCTGTAAATGATCTTCCTCGATCTAATTTATGATACGCTCTTTGTTTCTGTGCCTGTCTGATTTTCAATTTTCAATTTCCTCATCCTCTACAGGGATAGATCTTATCAGACTTTCACCAATCAAACGAACTAGCATGGCCCCTCAAGGTCTGAAAGGTTTAGCAAAATTGGCGTCATCCAAGATTCCAATATAGTTGAATGTTATTGATGAAGGCAGTCTGTGAAAAGATGCCCCCCCCCCCCCCCCCCCCCCCTTTTTTTCACAAAAAGAAATTATTAGGAAATTGATCTTTGGAAATAGACATGTTTGTCACTCGACAGTCATGCGATTCTCAATTTGGTCCCCAAACAAATAAATTCTCAACTATATCCCCTGTTTATCAAACATTACCCAATTAATCACATCATTAAGATTTATGACAAAACAACATCATTTTTAGACAATTAAGTCCTTCCTGTAAATGATTTCAAAGGAAAAAAGTATTAATTTGAGGGTTAATAGGTGATGGTCAATATATAAGGGACCTGACTAGAAATGTATTTTGATTGAAGATCAATTGAGAATTGGGTGATAAATATGTCCTTTTTTGTGTGTTTTATGACACAAAGATACGAGTCAAAACTACAATAACTATTGGGAATAAATACATAATTTTTAATTTTTAATATTCATGCAAATCTACTTCTCAAAAGGTTTTTATAATCTTTTATTTAAAAAAACTAAAAAATCCCAATAAAACTCAATAAAATAAAATAAAATAGGATAGTTATTTTCTTTAAATAGAACAACTAGAAAAATGTAATTATACTGAGTAGAATATGAAATCCACCTCTAAACTAGTTTCCTTCTAAAATAAGAGGAATGTTAGATTCCGAGGTAATTAGGAGTGTAATTATTTTTATTTAATTGTCTCTAATTTTTTTATTTGAACTGGACCAACATACCCTTGCTTCCACCAATAATAATACGATTGTTATAAGCTAATGACGCATTTGCTAATATGTATTTTGTTATTATATTATAAAAATTATTATTACACACACACACACCTTGTTAACTTAATTCCAAATTTGTTTTTCTCAGACTATTACCTTTTACAATACGTTTGAAAAACGCTTTTGAAAAAATTTTAATTTTTTTTTACTTTAAATTAATATGTTTTTGATGTTTTCAAATCATTTTGATGTGCTGATCTCAAAAATAATTTTTTTAAAATAAAAAAATATTATTGACATACTTTTCTAAGTGAAAAATATTTTGAAAAACAACCACAATCACATTGTCAAACACGTACCAATAAAGCCGAGATGACAGAGCCCCGGAAGAGCAAAGCATTGTAATTAGAAAATATAGTATAGTTTGTTTAGTGGGAGACTAAATATAGTAATAAAAACCATATTTCATTGATATTTTAAGTTTTTCTCTCCATTTTATTATTTAAATTTAAAAAATAGAAAATACATTCCTTTGTGGAAAGCTAGAAGAATTTTTTCCACTGAAAAAACTAAAAAGCATTCAAAATTATAACTATTTGTTAAAAAAAAATTACAATTTATAATTGTCATCTTAAGTTTTTATTTGGGAAAACCTAACGGTAAAATACTACCCATATTCCATTCAAATTAAAAATTATCATGAGGATTTTATCTTTACCAATTCTTTTTATATTAGATTTCTAATAAAACAAAAAAATTATAACATTAATTAAAATATGAAAAAATAAAATAAATAATTTAATGTTTTCTATTGCTAAAAAAAGTTCGTATGTAAAATACTAATATGGTATTAATTATTATCTTTGAACTTATAAAGAAAACCCGTGTAAATTCCAAATTTAGTATAATTGAAAAACTCAAAGGTAGTTGTCTAGCTCTTTAAACAAGGAAAATATTGTATTTAAATAGACAATTTTAATTTTTTACTTAATTTATTTAAAAAGCTGGAGTATTATTTTATCTATGATATACATTAAAAATTTGAAGGCCCTTACAACGAGCTAGTCAATGTCCTTGCCTCATTAACAGTGAGAATGTTGAAAAAAATAAACAAACAAGAAAATTGGCAACTACAGTAAGTTTTAAAGATTGGACTGGAATTTCTGAACTGTGAATTTTTCAATGTTTGTTAAACAAACTGATGATTAACGGACAACGTCTTCAAAAGACGGCAATTGCACCATTATTATCAAATGGGGTTTGTCATTTCTAACAAGACTTTGGAATCAACGCATGACTCCTTCCATGTAGTTTAGAACTAGTTATTTTTTTAAGATATTGTTTTTATTTTATTCAATATTAAATGGTTTTAAATTTAATATTAAGAATAAATGTTGTTTTTTTTATATAATAATGATGTTTTTATGGATCCGGTAATTATACGAATAGTTTGTATATACCTGAATTTAAAATGTCCAGGTTCAATATAAACTGTAATAAAATTAAAATATATATTGGAATAAATATTAAGAAACTTTGATTAGATCGAAGTAATTAATATTTGACCAAATATTTCAGGGATTATCTAAAAAAGAATGAGATTCTCTACACCTCTTAGAACATTACATTCGGATGAAATATATATCCAAGATTAAAACATTGGATATTTAATCTGAACCTTAAAAAACATAAAATCTCTATAAATTTGGTAGGACATGTCATTCATCAATGAGATAAGGATCTCTCATGGAAGTTGTGAATGACATGTTGCTCATAATTGATATGTCTGTCAATTACTTGGATATAATAGATGATATTTATTTCAAGAAATGACTTAAAGCTATGGACTTCGTGTACAAACCAAGTTTGGAACTTGATTGATATACCTGAAGGGATAAAACCCAATGGATGTAAATGAATCTTTAAGAGAAAGACTAATTTGTTACAAAGGGAATCACTAGATTAGAATTTAAGTTAACTGAGTTATAGATAAAGATTGGGGTTCTGGTTAAAGGGAATTGTCATATTGGAATTTCAGGTTAACCGATGTATAAATAGAGATTTAAGTTCTGGTTAATGAGAATCACCAGATTGAGATTTCAGGTTAACCGAGCTGTAGATAAAGATTTTGGTTTTGGTTAAAGAGAATTACCAGATTGAAATTTTAGGTTAACCAAGGTTTAAATAGAGATTTTGATTCTGATTAATAGGAATCGCCAGATTGAGATTTCTGGTTAATCGGGCTGTAGTAGAGATTTTGGTTCTGGTTAAAGGGAACCAACAGATTAGGATTTCAGGTTAACCGAGCTATAGATATAGATTTTTGGTTTTAGTTAAAAGGAATTGTCAGATGAGGATTTTAGGTTAACCGAGCTATAGACACAAATTTTAGTTATGCTTAAAGAGAGTTTGTTAGATTGAGATTTCAGGTTAACCAAGCTATGAACAGAGATTTTAGTTATTGTTAAAGAGAATCACCATATTGGAATTTCAGGTTAATTAAGCTATAAACATAAATTTTGATTTTGAATTGAAAGGAATCATTGAGATGCAGGTTTTCAGGTCAACTGAGCCAAGAACAAAAGTTGTTAAGATGAAAGAATTCATTTCCCGACGGAAACAATTAGATCATAGTTTTGATTGAAGGGGATTGTTGTGAAGACAAAGTTTCAAGTCAACCGAACTAAAAGTTTTGAGAAGATTAGGTTTGAAGAACAGTTCGTTTGTCTTTACAAACTTACCACGCAAAACACTTGATAAGTCTTTGCTTCATAAGTATTGTAAATAGGGGTTATATGTTGTTACTTATTTTTTGCTCCCTACATAAACAAAAAATAAAAAAGGATAGGGAATTTTCAAGTTTAATTTGAAAAGCTTTCGGATCTTGATTGGTTATAGGTAGCTAATCAATCTACTATGGAATAAAGTTTATAAAATTGATCACCTAGTAAAATTTAAATATAATTTAACATTTAAATCAAAAGTTATGTTTATATTTTTTTTGATAGTTCATTTGACACAACTAGACCTCTTCTTTGATTTTGATGTGTACATTTAATCCGTAAATATCTTCAGTAAACTTTTTACTTGGTCTAATTATATTAAATTTGTATCCAACTATCATCATTGTATGGTTATGATTTCGATTAATCCAATACCTGTTAGAATTAAGATATATTCTTTGTAAATATGTTTTTAGTTCTGTTTTTTTTTTTTTTTATGTGCTAGAAAGAGGGCTAGAAAGAGAAATGCATTGTATGCTGCGAGGTGTGAGGATATTTAGGATACAAGTTTAAGAATTCTTCAAAATGTATTAGTTCCCGTAGATACACAAATTATCCATGGTTTTATAATGATTATACTAACCCTAAAAGTCAAGTTTTATTTCATATTAGTTGATAGAGCTTCCAGAACACAAGGGTTGATCAAATGAATAATGGCAAATCTGTACTCTAAATATTTTATAGTACAGATTGACCATTCATGTTTTTCAAGAGCTTCTCTCTTTAATCTGTACTATAAATATTTTATTCATTACATCATGTGAGGATGTTTGACCATTCATGTTCTTCGAGAGCTTCTCTCTTTAATCCCACAAATTTTCATGGCACATCATTATTTTTCTTTACCCGTGGTGATCCTCGCATGCACTTGGGATATGCATTTTCTCGGCATGACTACACGATCTTCACCTCTTCAAAATATTTCCACGCCATTCATGCCCACAAAGACACTACACGATCTTCACCTCTTTAAAATATTTCCACGCCATTCATGCCCACAAAAGCACTACACGATCCTCACCTCTTTATATTTTCATTTTTAAAGTGGATCAGATACACACAAAACCGATAGGGAAAAGTAAAAGCAACCTGCAAGAACACGTGCCTCAGCACAAAAACAAAACATACAAGCACGAACAAGGACACTATCAAGTATCAAGCCTGTCGATTTCTAACTCTGTTTAAAAAGAAAAACTTGAAATTGTACCCGCAAACTATCATCAATCAATCAATTTGGATCCTTGTTTCACGTTCTAGTAGGAAACCAATACTTGGGAACGTGTTTTGCTACGGGTTAAATGTTTTTCAATAAAAATTTTATATACAGGTTTCCCAACATATTTTTAGTTAAAAATTTTTTAAATGAATATATATATATATATATATATATATATATATATATAATCAAATAAATTGAGAATTATATGTGTTAATAAATAAAAAAAAATCACAAATAATAACTGATAGGTCTTGGTTTTCTAAAAATATCCTCCATTTAAAGGCCATCACACGAAAGTCATAACTTAAAATGGGGTTATGTCTTTTTCGACGCTCAACTCTAAGTTGGTCAAGGGCGCGTCCGCACCCAACTCTAGATTGGCCCTAGACGTGTTCACGCCCATTCCCAAGTTGGATCAGGGACGTGTCCGCACCCATTCCTATGTTGGGTCAGGGCCACGTCCGCGCCCAACTCCACGTTGGGCTATGGGGCGTCCGCGCCTAACCCCCTATTTGGTTAGAGATGCGTCCGCGCCCAACTCCACGTTGGGCTATGGTGCGTTTGTCCCTAACCATTCTTGGGTTCAGCGTATGAGTTGAATCCAACTCCCCTCATGTTCAGCTAGCTAAAAAGTAACTTCACATTGAGCCTCCCATATTTCGGGTCAAGGCTAGTAATTATGATACCTATCATATTCCATTAAATACGAACAAGCAGTCCATGCTTATATTAATTAGATGTGATGACACGAACAATAGAATAATATTATTTTACTATTACGAGATTACATCTCTACCTCTCCAATGTTGTATGAAGCAGATCAAGTCAGGCAATACATAGAAAACATCTTAAAGACCCAAATAAACCTATATGTTGTCTGAAAACACCCTAAAATTCGGTGTTAAAACTGAAACTCAACTCGATTATCAAAATCTTTCCTAGACAAGATCTAGTTTTTTAGGCATGACAAAACCTATATAATAATTTAATAGAACTGTTAGCATCGAAAGGAACTTGTTAATACCAAGATCTATATTTTTGTTGCTAGAATTGATTTCAATAAATGATTTTCTATCTTTAACACCATTTTTAGGAAAGTCTCTCTCATGATAGGAATAAAAAATAAAAAAATAAAATTTTGAATCAAAATAAACTTGTCTTACGAAAATTATATTGGACATTTGTGTTCTTTGTGTTTTTCAATGTAGTCTCTATTCATTGAAGTCTTTCAATCCTTAACAAAATTTGGCAAATTAGTCAATAATTGGGGGTGTATAAGGACACTATTGAAAAAAATAAGGATGAAAAAATCAATGCTACAATGAATATCTTAGGAATTTTAGTATATGTTATAGCTAGCTAGTTGTCAGCACTTCGCTTCGGATTGGACAAAAAAAATTTAATGCAAAGATAGAATATGCAAACATTGTCAATGTGTTTTCAAGTAGCAAATCTATTTTTATGAAATTGAAACAAAAGTTGGATGATAAGGGTAGAAAAAAAAAATTAAAGGACAAAAACAAAGAGAAGATAGTCCGTACTACAATCCACAATCAACATAGTCTCTCCTCGCCACAAGTAGAATCAAAAGTTAATTTTTAACATAAAAATGTATTTGCAAGCACTTCTAATGTTTTAAAATTTCAATAAAAACCTTAAGACCCGTTAGGTTGGGTCTTTGCCTAGCTTGGATTTTCAACTAAATTATGTTAGAGTTGATTTATATGATCTCATTAACTAAACAAGTCAAGGCATGAAAATATCAACATAGCAAAAACCTGTTTGACTTCAAATAATTCAAAGGACGATGTTTTAACATTGTTTTTTAAATATTGAGACGATAATATCTTGGATTAACTCGGGTAAATTTACCATACATATAATCTGGCTAGGTCTAGCAACTTTATTTCTTAAAATTATTTTTTTACTTAATTACACGACAACAAAAACAGGCTTGCACAAGAAAGCATATGTATATTTTTTTTAAAAAAAGAAAAATAACATTATGAAGGGTTGTACTAATTAACCTATTTTTTTAAAAAAATTAAGTTTAACCCTTTATTTTTTTTATTTAATTATATCACAATTATTTTTTTATTTAATTATATTTGCAACTAATCTGAATAATCTAATTTTTTTTTCAAGGGAAGCACTAAATTTAAAGTGAGCCCTTTATTTTTTTATTTAATTATATTGCAATTAATTGTTTTTTAATAAATAATCTAAAATTCATAAAATTCCATCTAAGCATGTGTCATTTTAACCCTTTCTTTTCATACATTAAGTCAATGGTGTTTTGAATCGTCTTAGTTTAGCTCGGGTTAACCCATTAAACTCATGACCTGAATCTTGAACTCAGTTGGGTTTAATAATTTTCTTATTGGAATCTATTTTTTTTAATTATATGATTATAAAAATTGATATGCATAAGAAAGCAACTAAATAAGATTTAAGAAAAGAAATTAATCATGATGTGCTATACAAAAATAAAGTTTGCTAATGATATAAATATAACCTTATTCAAAAACAAATAAAAAACATCATGAAGTGTTATACAAAAAAATGACTTGCCAATATAATTTTGTTTAAAAAAGCTATAATCATAGCAAAAAAAAAAAAGGTCAAAATCTAATGATATTCAATAAAAAATCTCAAATTAGTTTTTAATTAATTTACTTCACTGAATGTAAATTAAAAATCTAAGGGGAAAAAACGAAGAACAAAACATACTATACTTGTACACCAGACTTCCCTCTTATTTTTTTATGTCAAGGGGATGACATGTTGTCTACCCTCATGTATATATATTTTTAAAAAGCTAGATGACACGTCATTTATATATCCAGAATTTGTCCATTGGCAAGGTGGTAGAAAAATCGAGCAATAGGTTTTTCAACCCAAAAAACTTATTTTTACCATATTTTAATCTAAAAAACACCCTTAGAACCCTAAGAACAAAAATTTTCTTCTGTCTTAAACTTGATCTATATTTTTCCAGTAAGATGAAGGGTAAAAAATACCTCAATGAAACTCTACTCGTTAAATGAAATCCATTGACAACAAGAAGGGGTTTTTGGTTAAACTACTTCTCTCTCCTATCATGTTTTCTTACACTCCCACCTAACTAAAAAACGAAGGACTTAAACATGAATAAAATAAAATTTTGGATCAATAAGTATAATTGTCTCATCAAAGGGATCAAAATAAAATTTTTAAAAAATCTCAAGGCTTTTTTTTTTTTCCAAAGATTTGCTGGATGAACATAACTTGAACAAAAAAAAGGTGTATTTTTTACCCACTTTCAATTTTTTTCATCTTATTTTAAGTTTTTAAAATAATAAAATCAATTGTTTTTTTTTTTTTGTAAAATTAAGCGTCAACCAATGTCGGTTTATCTTTTTATTGAGACAACGGTAACCAAAAAAATAAATTGTGAAAGGATGAAATTAAAATAAAAAAACAAAATAAAAATTATTATTACAATTCATAATGTTTTTACTTGCAATCCATAATGATTGTAGAGTAAAAACATCAAATGCTTTAGGTTTATGTTAATTCATGTCTAATATGTAGAAAAATCTTTCCTGCTATCATTGTATCAAAACATCTTCTACTTCATCTTCAATTGATGGAATCACATAAACTGAAATTTAAAATACAAAAGGAAAAATCTTAAATAAGTCTCTAAGTTAAATAAGGATTATTACTTGAGTCCCCTAACAAGTTTTTGTCTCATTTGAATTTTGCCCTATATAAAATTGGTGTGGGGAGATTTTTCCATTTTACTTCCTCGTCAAAGCCTAGTGGAGTAGCCATGCACCTGGTTAGGATCTCTAGGCAAGATGGCTTACAGTGCTCAGGCATAAAAGTCCCTAGCCCAACTCTTGAATAGTTGGAAGGATTGCGTGGATGGCCCCCGGAGACCAGATGAGCTTCTCAGAAGATGGTTCTTTCTTGAGTCCAAAATCAGTCCGGTTAACCTAGGCCTGTTCAGTCTTGGCCCATCATATATTTAATACATATAGGCTTTCTAGTTTAAAAGAGGTTGTTCTTTACTATAATTAAATTTAATTATAATGTTTAATTTAAATTTAATTAATCTATAATTTAAATTTACATGTTTGAAAAAGATATAATTTAGTTTTTATATTTTTTTTTATATTACTATCATCATCTTCGTTTTATTCTTTTAAATGTCTAAAAAAATAAAGATGGTTTGATGAATATTTTGAAAAAACTAATTTTAACATTATTTTCTCATCTTTAGTTTATTTTCTCATCTTTAGTGTACTGAATCAGAGGGTTGGTATTTGATTTATTTTTATATTATTTTTAGAGATTAAATTTCATTTGAAATTCAATTATTGATATTTAAAATGGTTTCAAACATGAAATTTCATAAAAAATTTATTCAGAAGATTCCAAAAATTCTATTAATGCAATGAGCAAAATATCAACAACATTATTACTTGTTAAAGCCTTCTTGAGTAATCTCTCGGGGTAGATTACACATCACAATGATGAGCAGTAGATTTTGCAGCATTTCCTTGTTCCTTCACTTAGGAAAGTACAAAATGCAAGAATTATTGTTATTGTTCGATAGCATTACAATTTTCTCTACCATATTACACATCTGCATATGCCTCCATAGCACGTACAGATATTGGACTCCGAACAAAATGCTCGCCGTCAGTCCATGTAAGGCTCCCAAATCTGTATCCTCCCTGAACTTTCTGAGTTGAAAAGAAAGTAACTTCGTATGACAGGATTTTGTTGTTCATGTTGAAACTTAAAGTTGTAGGCTCAACTCTCATGTTTATGCCAAATGGAGCCTGAACTATAGCTTTGTACACTGAATTAACATTTCCCACATTTGTCACCTTTCTTGCCACTTTTGCACTTGTTTTCAGGTTTGGAATGGTGATTGAAGGAAGATTGAGGTTAAGTCTAGTATTGGCTTTTTTCATGCAGTTGATTGTGGCATTGGTTAACCTGGTCACAGATGAACTACTGTAGCCCATGGAGCAAAGGAACTGAATATATTCCTTTGTGTTGGTGTCGTAAACAAGCCCTGGATACACTGCTTTTTCAGGATTCACATGTCCCCCACCTATGTCAAATGGGTCTGCTTCCTTTCTAGTTGAGCCCTCCTCAAATATTTTCATTCCATCTGTTCCAGTTTGGGAAGCTGCAGTTTGTGTCATTTTGTCAGAATTTCGTTAATAACTTGAGATATAGTTGGTGTCCTCAAGGAAACAAAAAAAATGACTGAATGAGGTTGAATTTGACTGACCAGTTGTGACAAGTGCTGATCTTATGGCTGCAGGAGACCAATTCGGATGTAAAGACTTAATGAGAGCTACAATTCCTGTCACATGGGGACAAGCCATTGAAGTTCCTGATAGGAATGCATACGAGTCAACTTGGTCTTTGTTGGCTGGTCGATGTGCAGCTAAGATGTCCACACCCGGTGCGGCTATGTCAGGCTACCATCATCAATCAGACATTGGATTAACAGGTAATTAATGATGACATTATACACGATTAAAGGAAATGTAACGACTACACATTTCCTAGAATTAGTGATTGCATTATTTGGCTATTAGTAATTCTGATTTACAACTAATGCTATTTGATACGGTCGAATCTAGTCTGCTTCGTTTACCTTAAGAACTTCTGGAGAAATTGAACTTGGTCCTCTGGAGGAAAATGATGCAAGTCGCGGAGAAACTCTTTTGCCAACAACAGTCTTTGGAAAATTCAGCTTTGCAGTTGGAGACCTTCACATGAAGTTGGAGAAATGCCATTTATTTTCATAGAACCAAGCTTTACGCGATGTGCGCGCGCGGGGGCATGCACATGCTTTAACCTCTTCACCATGTCCTTACCTGGCTTTTCTGATGTAGGAAACTATCTGTGTCCCTACTTCATAATCTACTTTGACACAGGGGATCTTGCATAACTCCATCCCATCAAGGTGAAATTGTACAAATATAAGTCCAACACCTCCTGCTTCAAACACAGAAGTTGATGCAGAAAACATATCCTGTGTATTTGATTCTGATAGACAAAGTATGATTTTTCCTGCTGCTAATGTTGCATTTAGACTCCCAGGCTGACAATCCTTTCTGAATACATTTAATATCATAGCTCACAGGATGTAGCAGAGTGAAAATAATTCATGAAAAAGCAGGAAAAACAAAGGTCTTACGCCGAATCAACCATGGGGTTTAAAGGTATGCGCTCGGAGTATGTAAGGCTTGCAAATCCGTGATTATGTTGACCTGTAGTAATAGACTGGCCCTGAATACAAAACGCAAAATCAAAACTTAGCCAGGTATCTCTTTGCCTGATTTGTTTCAAGAACTATAGCCTTACCCAGAGGGTTTTGTTGTTTCCAAGTGTAATGGCTGTTGGAAAGGTCCTGTCAATTGTAGAGGCTGCAACAGTGATGAGCCAAGGTGCTGTATTCTCAACTGTCTGTGAGATAGGGCCATCATTTCCTGCAGAACAGATCACTGAGATCCCATTTAAAGTTGCATGGAAGGAGCCAATTGCAATTGAATTGCGCATATCAACATAGGAGAACAAAGGAATATTATTGCCAATTGACACAGATAGGATATCTACTCCATCATGTATGGCTTTGTCAAATGCTTTCAGAAGATCTGCGTCAGTGCATCCTCCATCTTCAATATTCCAACAAACCTTATAAATTGCCAAGTGAGCAAGAGGTGCTCCCCCTCTTGCTAAACCTGCAGCTAGTCCTTTATAGCTTACTTTCTCGACAAAATTACCAGCTGCTGTGGAAGCTGTATGACTACCATGGCCCTCGCCATCTCGCGGCGACATGAATTCCCTGCTTTCAGTTGTGTTAAAAGGTAATTGATCCTGAAATCCTTTTACAAACCAGCGAGCCCCAATGATCTTTCTGTTGCAATTGGATGAGTTGAAGCTCTCACCCTGCTGACATATTCCTTTCCAATGAGATGGCACTGGCCCCATGCCTTCATCATGAAAACTTTTGGATTCTGGCCACACTCCTGCAGAATTTCACACCAATCCAACAACCTTCAATGATCCTGTGAAAGCATTGGTTTCAGCTAATAAAGAGAAACATATTACCTGAATCAATTACACCAATGATAGTTCCTTGGCCCATGTTGCTTTGCCTTAACAGATTTTGAGGAGAATGATGATTGAGACCAATGAATTCCCAGCTTCTAGTTGTGTGGAGCTTGTGAATGCCATTGGGAATTACTTGGATAACACCAGGAAACTCTGAAATTTAAAGGAAACAATCTTTTAAAAATGGAAATATTTTATCTTATTACTAGAGTTATCAACAATTATGGTGCCTGCAATATCTTCTGCCTGAGACTCTGTCAGTCTTGCAGCGAACCCAGAAAAGCCATGCCTATAGCTGTAGAGAATTGAACTTCGTGCTGCTTCTTTGCTTCAAAAGAAGTAGAAGAAAGTTTTAGGATTTTTATGTAAGAATATAACCATATCAACATCTGGTTACTCTCAAGAGGAATGTGGATCAAATCATACCTCCCTAGCAATGTCGACAGCATTTCATAGTGAATTTTTTTGGTTATTGCTGGATCTTCATGCTCTTTCTCTCCCATATACACAATGTGCACCTGGAAACATTTCCTGTTCAGAACCACCAAAAAACGATTCTGTACTTATCTAGAAATATTTACACTCACTTTCTTTGTGGCCTCAGCACATTTTACAGAAACATGTAGCTGGTGTTGAATTAAAAAGATTGCTATGATCGTGAAGAAGTGATTTTTGCTTGGCCTCCTCCATTTACTTGATTTGAGGTCCATCACACAAACAGAAGTGATGGTTTGCGAGTAAGTATTTTTAAATTTAATGTGCTGGAATTTTGTCAAGGTTTACAAGTCGGTCATTATTGCATTTGCAATATATTAGAGCATGAAGGAATATGAGTAAAGGGGGAGGAGACCAATCGGGGAAGTAGCTCAATTGATCATTTTAAATTTATTTTCTAGAAATTATTAATTTGATTCTTACAAATATCAGTACTAAAAATTTATCTGGGTACTGGGAATTCTGTTGGTACACTTTTTGCTGTTTATGCATGCATGCCATGTGAGGCATGATTTTATAAAGAAAGATTTGATGAATTTGCTATCCCTTTTTCCATCTTTCTCGCTTTATTATTTTTAGTCAACTTGTACAGTAGGGCATAAATGCTTGTCAGGCTGCTTTTAAGTACTGTAAAGCATAATTTTAAGCTTCTCAAACAAAAGACAATGATCATGCATTCATTTAACATCTTCTTGGAATTTTGTTTGGTCTTATCACATGAACTGTTTGATATTCTAGAGGCCATTTTTATACATTGTTGAAGGTAAAAGATTGAGCGGTTTTGTCTGTGCTTCCTGCTAGGTTGATTGATGAAGCCCTTACAGATGAGTGGCAGCAGCAAAATCATGCTTGAACTATAGGCCCTTCTGCAATGGTTTCAAAAACACTTCTAAAAGAATTCTACACATAGTTATCCAACCTAGACTAGCGGGTTGATTTGCTGATCCAAAGCTTGATATTAATATATTAACTCAAACAAATTGGAGTGATCCAAATTATTAATCTGTGATTTAATTAATCTTACCAAACTTAGATGAAACTTTATTCGGTCAACTTTAAATAAATTTTTATTTAAACTTTTATAAAAAAAATGCTGTTTTATTAAAAAAAAAAGATATCATTTTAAGATTTAATCTGAGTTACTCGGTGACTCTATAGTTAACGTAGCAATCTGACAACTTGAGCTTTCAATTGGGTCGGATTCTGAACCGAACAAGACAATTATGATTTAACCTGAGACTTTGTATGTTTATACACAACCAATGGCTGCAACATTACTAAAAATAGGTCATGGCTCATAATTTGACCTTGTCGAAATATTTGAAAAATCTAAACTGATGTCATGAAAAAATGTTAGCTTCTAGTTGTTTAATGTTCGTGTTTCATATTGTGGTAGTTTTTATGGTTGTAATTTTAAAAAAATTATTTTAGTTGAGGTTCATTTGATATTTATATATATTTGGTTTCAAATATGGTTGAAATTGAGATTTAATAAAAAGTAGTTTAATGTATATTGTTTAAACATACTTTTCAAATTGAGGTTATAAAATAACTAAAAACGATATATATTAATATTGATAATTTTTAATTTAAATATTGTAGATTTAACTACCACTATTACATCATTAAATAAATAATATTTTATATCAAATATTTTTTTATTATTCCATTAACTTATCTACAATTTCATCACGTATGAAATTCATCTGATAAGGACTATAGTTTCCATGGTTTTTTGAGCGTGTAACAAAATAAGGTAAAATATCATCAGCAACAAAATTGGAATTGCGATCAAATTCCGCAAATGCTACGTCATCATACGATTTCCTTCTAATTTATGTGGTGTTATTAAATAATATTAAACACTGGTTTTTCGAGTAAAACACAATTTTAAAAAAATAATTTTTTTTACCGGGTCGGACGTGATCCAATGAACAATGAAGATACAGTGCCAAGTAGTTAGAATTCACCTGGCATTGTTCACGTGAACAGTGCCCAGGTGGATTAATTCACTTAGCATAGACGCGGCAGGGGGAGAAACAGCTCCCAGCTGCTTTGTGCAAACCGGCGATTTCAACATAAAATATATGGGTCCCACACAAACAGTAAATTGAGTTTTAATGTTACCAAACATGATGTTTACGCGGTTTACTTTAAAAGCTAAAGCTACCGTGTAAAGAAACACCTTCTAGATTTTTATGTGATTGTTCAAACATATTACTAAAATTGTTTAGAACTAGTTATTTAACCTGTATTTTACCGCATATTGAATATCTTTTTATTAAAAAAAAGTTGTATATGTAAACTTTTACAACTTGTTTTTGTACATTAAAAAATCTCAAACGCAATTTGAAAAGTTTATGTATATATCTAATTAAATAAATTGAGATCTATTTATTTAAAATAAATAAATTATAAAGCTCGATCTCTACCCAGCCAACCAAGATCATGGATTTAATTAAGTTCAATAATTTTTTTTATATAATGTTTGATGTAAAATAAACACCTATAAAATTAAGAACCAACAAAATATCAAAGTGATTAAAAAAAATCAAACAGAAACAAATTACGCTACCCAATTAATAATCAACCAAATATTAAGTGATGAAATTGAAAAAAAAAATAGTAAGAAAAAAAAATGCAAGTGTAAAAAATAATTAAAAAAACCCAGCCTCTCTAGCTAAGAAGACCCAAAGCTCCTGGTCCTCGAGAAAAAAGCACACGTGCACGGCCTGGAGGAGCCCACGCGTCTGGACCTCATTCTTTTTTTAGTTTTCTTAAAGGGCGGATGACGCTTTGAAAAAAATAGCATGCGATGCATTGCCTGCACTACCCAGATTTTGACGACCTCCGGTCATCAAAAATCAAGTTGGTCTATTTTAAACTAAGAAAAATCTATATCCAACCACATTTTGATCCCAAAAAAACAAAATACCATAAACCCCTTGTAAACACATATTTATAGCATCTAACAACCTAAAAATTAGTTTTAAAATCCACAATCAAATTGAAATCAAAATTTTATTTTAGAAAAACCGTAGTGGTTTTGTTTTAGTTCCATATCTTTGAATCTTTCCCTTCTTTAATAAATATATTGTATTTGACTATCAATTTAGACTGTAAGGATATAATCAAAGAAAAAAGAAAACGAAATAAAAAAGATTTGTTTTTTTTTTGCTAAACAGTAACATACAATATTTTCTTAATCAATTAAAGGCATTGTTGAAAATTGTACAAGTCCCAACAGACACAATGATTGTACTGCCTTAATTAAAGATCGGACTTGAGATTCCCAACCCACAATCTCCAAGTTGCTCTTTTGCTTTTGATGTTTTCTTTCCATTGGCTTTAAGGAAAGTGTTTCTGATAAGGAATTCTATAATGCTTCGTAAAGGTCTTCAAGATGGATGATGACTTGAGGAAAAATTGGGAACACAATTAATTACATCTTGCTGCTTCATGTGGACCGACCTGGTGCCCTATGAAACTGTAAACCTAATTCATTTTCTCTTGTGTTGTAACGGACAAGTCCCTGAATCTTGAACACAAAAACGTTCTCCAAATTGATGATACATGATGATACCTGAAATGGGTGTTTCTAATTCTATGTATTTCAACTCTGACTGAGCTTTTGTTGTATTATGTTTTGATTGCTGTGTTCTACTATGTTTGAAGAAATATTATTAGTTGGTATAAAATAATATAAATAATATTTTAGTATCTTATCTAACAACTTAAGTTTTTAGATTGAATTGGTTATTTAACATGGTATCAAAACCTTGATAATCAAATGATCACGAGTTCGAATCTCATCATCCCTATTTATTTGATTAAAATTAATATAAATCATAAGGTAGTGTGAGCTTGTGCAAGTTTCAAGTTCAAAGAGCTTTCATTTGAAAGGTGTGTTAAAGAATAATATAAATCATATCTTAAGACTTCACCTAACAATTTAAGTTTTTGTGTTGAATTTGTTTTTTTGATATTAGTAAAGACAATGTTAAGCGATTAAGAAATGTATTTATATATATAAAAATTAGTTTTCATAGAAGTAAAGAAAATAAAAGATGCTTAATAAAATTGCTTTGAATTTGGTTAAAATAGTAGAAGTTAGAAGCTATCTAGGTTATCAGTTAGCATTTGGTTACCGATTAAGACAAAAAAATAAAATAAAATTATAAGGTCAATTGAGACAAAGAAAATATATTTTCTTGTTTTTTCTGTTTTAAATTAATAAAAATTCATTTTAAAACCATTCTAAAAATAGATTTATTTTCTATTTTTATCTTTATTTCTACAAATAAATACTTTTTATACATTCTATATTTATCTCCATCACTCCTATCTTTTTAATCATAAATATTGTCAAGGTTATTTCTTTTATTTAGAACTCTTAATTTATTAATGGAGGATTGAGATTTTTATAGAAAAGGAGCTTGAGAGGATTAGCTAAGAAAATTGTTAGCTATAGATAAACAAGGTACAAATAGGCTCTCAGAGCATGTTTGGGAACGCGGTTGAAACTGTGTTCTCTTAAATTTTAATTTTTGTTTTGCTAAAAAATATTATTTTTTATGTTTTCAGATTATTTTGACGTGCTGATGTCAAAAATAATTTTTTAAAAATAAAAAAATTTTATTTTGATATATTTCTAAGCGAAAAATATTTTAAACCGCCACCACTACCACAATCACAAACACATCATAGTCTCATAGCTACATAATCCCTTTAGTACAAGGAATCACATAAAAAGATCCCTATACTTTTACATCTATTTTTATAACTTAGACTACAAATTGTTTTTTTTTTCCCTTTTAATTCAAGTTTTTCTCCAAAATAACCTGCATTTTTCTTTTTTTCTACTCAGAATTTCTAATTTCACTTGCCAAAAACCATAATTATAAAATTTAACCCATAAATCTACCTAATCCAAGTTCCAAGTTATAGATTGAGGGATTAACCTGAGGCAATCTAAACTTTAAATTTTATTTTAAAAAAACTCTAAAATGATGTGGTTTTGGTTTTTAATGATCTAAGAGTAAGTAATCATATACTCTGAAATTCATCAACTTATTATTATGTGTTTCATTTCACCAAACAATATAGCAAGGAGCCAAAAGCAGCCATTTCCCCCCCTTATTATATCCCATCCTAAACAACTCAAAAGAAGGAACAAAGCAGAAAGAACGATCAGGCAACAGAAGACTTGAAGGTGTCCAAACGCTTGTCAGTTGCATGCTGCACTACAGCTCGCCACATTTCTTCATAAAATTCTGTATACGTAAAATTTCTGTAGATTGCTGGATGATCATTGTCTATCAATTCCATAGCAGGCCCAATTGTGGTATCGGATGATGGATAGCAATAGCTTGCAACAGATACACGCTCTCTCTCACAATTAATAAAAACTTGGTGGTGCAAACTCTTGTAACGGTAATTACTAATTACCTGATAAAGAAGAAGAAGCATATAGTTAGTGTATATATATTGACAAAGAAAATTATGTTTTCATTCATTCTGATTAATAAATTTTTTTTTTTTTTTACATTCCCTTTTGGCTTGTATATATAATTTTAACATTAATAAAAGACATTTATAAGAGTGATGGATCCAAATAAAATGGACCAAAAAACCCTCCAAAATGTGTCGCACGTCTACGGCGTCATGGCGATCATCCTCCCGGATCGAGATAGTCGGGAATGATATGGGAGAAAAGAACAATGAATTCTTGTCCTTTATCAATAGAAAAAGAAATAAGAGTTGCTACCTAATATTTTGGTCATTATAAACCTTAACTGATCTCAGAGTCTAGGAAAGGAGACTAATTGCGTAAAGGGAAGGGATTAAAACCTTTAATACGTCTTACCTGAAGTAAACTGTATTATTTATTTATCTGATATAAATTAAGAAAAGTTGTATTTTCTAATCATTAGTCTGTTTAAGGTTTAACAAAAGTTATCATCAGTAACGAGATCTTTATCTTATTAGATTAAAAAGCTAACAGTTCTAATGCCAACAAAAATAAACTGTCTTTTTATTTAATATCAGAAATATATTTTACGTATAAGTTCATAATCCCGCTTATTAAAAGAAACAAAAATAAAATTTTGATATTTTTGAAATGTAGGCCAAAATCCTTTGGAAATTTACAAACTTGTTCTAAAATCCATGCAATATTTTTTTTAAAACATGTCAAAGTATTTTACATTTTTCTTTTTTAAAAAAATTCTTAAATAATTTTAGGATTTTTAGCCATATGCAAGAAAAAAAGAAAATATATTTTTTATTTTTTTACCCAACCCGACCGAGTCAACCTTAAAGTTTTGATTCGACCATAAACCAAACTAAAAATTCTAGTTTAACTCAAAAAACAACCTAAAAACAAAACTAAAGCAAAAAACAAATTAAACTATCAAAAGGCACAAAAAATTAAAAATTCTTGAACAGAACGGATCAAACACAAAAAAATAAAGAACACGAAGAATACTCGAAACAAAACCTAGCAATGTGAACTCAAATCTAGACCATATTTCATGAAATAAAAAAGACATAAAGGTTGCAAATCATTGAAGGATCAATAATTAGGGGTTCATTTACTTTGATTTTCATTAAATCATCACGATTTGGCCAAAATGAGTTTTAGTTCAAAACTAAAACCTTAGGATAAAAAATCATTATAAACATTGGTTTTTAGTGTAAATAAACACTATATATTAGTTAATCATGCATAAGGAAGGGTTCTGTGCAAAAAAATGGATCAAAATTGGTCTGAACCAAGGGGCTAAGGCTATTTTCTTCTCAAGAACATGAAGAACATTGCCAAAAACCCACCCATAAGGCAGCTGCTATTAAGCCTAAAAATGGACATTTTTGGCCTCTGAAGTATGCTTTCTTTATCCCAACAAGTCATAATATCATGCACAAACATGTTTGAATCTAAAAAACTAACAAAAAACATAAAACAATCAAAATGAAATATGGGATACCAAATCTAGAAACTAACAACTTAAAATAGCCTACATTTTCAAGCAACATTGATTCAAAATTAGTTTTCTGAACCTGTTTTCATGCATGAACAAGCTGAACAAACTAACGATAAACATCTTTGCTTTAACATGCATAATTTAAACTAAACCAAAGCTAAAACAACATTTATATATCAAAAGGATAACTTAAACAACAACTTTAATACATTAAAAACATAAAGAAAACTTTAAAATAACATCATTAAATATAAATCAAAATAACAAAAAAATGAATGCAATATTGATTATTAAACATTCAAAACTTTTTTTTATGCTTGAAACTAAAAACATAAAACAAAACAAATAATAAAAACAAAAAAAGCATGCCACAAAGGACTTACTTTTGGATCTACAATGTATACTTAGAGCAATTACTCTCTCTTGGCTTTTGTTTGGAAAGAATTGCCTCTCACAGCTTACAAAGCTTTTTGTTTTTGCTCTTGGACCTCTACCCTTCTATTTCTTATTGATATTATTCTCTCTTTTTCTTATCCATTTTTCTTTCCCTCTTTTTTTATCCAGCCCCATCTTGATCTTGAGGGGGTATTTATAAGGTTTTGGGAGGTCTTGAGTTCATCTCTGACCTCTTGATCTTGAGAAGAGTGTTGTGAACTCTTGATAAGGACCTATTGAAGAGCCTTTGTATTTGAACACACGAAAACCAAATTGTGTTTTGCGTGATAATTATGTTTTCGGGGCTAACTGAGTTGCCCACTTTTGAGGTTTCATCAGAGCAATTCTGACGTCATCGTCACCTGAGACCACCTGGATGTGGTAGAGGGGGTGCATACCTTTCATTTGGATCCATGTTTAATTAATTTGAAGGTATGCAACTCCATATTTATTCATTCAAAGGTGACGACCTAATCAACCTAAAATCTGAAAATTGAGTGATGGTTGATCAATGACAAGATGTTGGGGACTTTCATGGAAAGATTGGGATGTAAACATCTAATTTCATGGAAATAGGGTTGTAGAGAGAATGTTCCTCTTCCATTTGATCATCTTGAACTATCAAGGAAGAAAATGAATAGAGGCTGAACGACGCATCGTCTAGGTTAAACCCCATAAATTAGGGTTTTTAATTTGGGATATGACAAGGTTTCAACTTATTCCATGTTCTTCCAATTGTTGCATATGCACCCTTAAATGACACACAAACTTTTAATTGCATGAAATTTAATCCCCGCCAAACTCAATTATCATCCTTTAAGTTGGTCGCCTTTTTCATTTTGGTCATTGGTTCTGAATTTGTACACTTTGACCTTTAATTGACTAACAAATTTTAAATTTCTTCAATTTGGTCTCTGAAATAGTCAATTTAAGCCCCTATATTCACACGCCTTTTTTAGTTTGATTCTTGGTTTTGGATTTCTTCAATCAAATCCCTGATTGCCCATTAAACTTCAATATTTATACAATTAAGCCCCTGATTTGACCAAATTAACTCTTAAAAATTATAATTTGAACCCCAGACTTTAATTTATTCCAATTTAAGCCTAAATTGACTTTAAAATAACTTTTTTCTTGCAATTAATCCTTTAATAAATTCAAATAAACCTTGAAAAATTCGATTTGAGTACTTAAACATCCAATTTTGAATTTTCCTCCTCAAATAGAATTTTCTTTGCTAATAAGACCTTCATCAGTCGAAAATACACTGTCAATTTTTTTTTAATCTTGAATATTTGATCTTTTTGAACTAGTCTTCGGTCATTTCCTGGACATTCTGGTATATTCTTCTCACTGATATATTTTTTTATTTTTTTCCAACATTTTTTGATTTTTTTGTATTTTGTATTTTCCCTTTTTCTAAGATTTTTTTTTTGTTTATATAGGGCCCCAAAATAAGTAATAACAAAATAGAGCCATAAAATAGGCCCAACAAAAACACCCCTTGGGCTTAGGCTTGGTAGCCTGAGCCCGATGTATAGCAGGGTGCTTAAGGAGAGTGGGCTCGGGCGTGGTAACCTGAGCCCAAGACCTAAAGAGCTTGGGCTCGAGCCCATGCAGGGCTCACACCCTGTTAGGCATGCTGTCACATCTAGTGTGACAGTGCACCTCTACACCCCTTTGGGCTCAAGCTCAGGAGCACACCTCAGGCCTAACATGCTTGGGTCGAGGTAACGCGTTTGAACCCATTTCTCACCTCTAATGGGCTCGTGCCCAACACTTGTTCAAGATTTTTCAAGGACCCCATGCGGGTCCCTCGGTATTTCATACTGATCCAATAAGTATTATTTTGAGTAGAATACAACTCAAAATATCACAAGAATGAAATTACACTTCATCCCCTCCTCTCCACAAAAAGATAAGATTCATGAGTTACAAATATATCATGAATCCTTCAAGTCAAGAGTTCACAATCTCTTCATTTTCTACTGCATATATATATATATTTTCAGAGTATCTCTCTATAGAATATTATTGCATTTTTTCTCTCTATAAAGTTAATGACTTTACCATCGGAAAATCCCCACATCTATCAAAGGGGATCTTTTACAAGCACTACTTGCTACTACCACAGCTACCGATCACCTAACTTACCAGACTTCACCTACTACCAGTTACCAACCCTTTAGGCTTTCCATATCAAGTTACTAGATACCTTGACTACAGAGAATGAATCAGATTGCTTAAACTAAAAGATCAACCAATTATCTAACACGTCAATCTTATTCCTAAGTATCTTGAATTTTAGGACTCATCAAAGACTACTGTTAAATATTAAAAAACTATGACCAGAAAAATCTCCAATAATATATATGATCTCAAAACGGGATCAATTTATAGGTTTCATCAATATGATGATTCATGTGTATCTTAAAGTTTTTTTTTCCTCATATATATATATATATATATATTATGTTCAGCATTACTTTATATATAAAGTGAATCACCTGTAGTAGGTCTCCAACATGAATAACCAAAGTGTTTGGGATATGACCAACGTCCACCCATTTGCCATTGTTGAGAACCTTAAATCCAGGCACATTGTCTTGCAGCAGAATAGTGATTATAGTTGGGTCTGTATGATGTCTCACTCCACGAGTAAACTCTAGATCTTGTTCTTGACAAATTGGGTAATAGTTCATTGATATTTTTTGTCCATGGTTGTATAACATCTTGTCTAGATAATCTTTTTCCAATCCTAAGCTCTCAGACATTGCCTCAAGAAGTGCAAATTCCACCCTTTTAACACTTGTACAATACTCCATAACATCCTTCCTGTCAACAACCAAATTATTTCAAATTGAGATCTAATTAAAAATGAAAAACAAATTTTATTCTCTTTGTACCATTTTATTTATTCTCATTTCATTTGCTAATATTTTCACCTTATAAATAAATAAAAATTGAAAAATACTATATATAATCATATAGTATAAGCCATATTTATTTACCTCAATGAAGGAGGATTTGCAGGCCATTCATTCACATAATCTTCAAAAGGGTAAGTGCTAAATCTTAAGGATTCCCTCGCGACAAAGACATTTTGGATCTCATCTTTAAAACCCATAAAAAGCTTGATGCTTTTGTTAGGGTCATTAGTGCAGAACTTCAATTTTTCTTGTTCTGGAAGTTTGAAGAATTTGCTTGTTGTCCCCAATATATTGTTCATATTCGTCTCTGAAATTCCATGGTTCTTCACCTGACACAGCATGACATGTTAGAACAAGATTCTTAGCATATACAATTACCACTACAATTTATAGTAACCCTAAAACAACAAAAGGGACTTTAATCTAAACAAACAAAAGTAAATTTTAACCATGGCTGTTTAGGGGCTCAACCTAGAGCTTAGCCCAAGCTGGATTTCACAATTTATAGGATGAGAAATTAATATTTCAGTTAAAAGCTTAGGTTGACTTGCAACCTAATCAAGCCAATTAAAAATTCATTGCTTTTTTAATTATTTTTTTTAAAACGACGTTATTTTAATCTTAACTTAAATTTTATTTTAGATCAAATTTAATAACTATGATGTGATTTTAACTAGAAAAGAGAAATCAATATTGTTGTTAATAGCAATTTATTTTTCTTCGGGGGAAGAATAATATTTAAAAACACTTCCACAATGATAATATTTAGCAATTTCTGGACAAATTTCTTCACATCCTACCATTCTTGTTACATTTTCAACCATTTTTTATTCCAAAATTACTTATGTAACATTATTTAACCCTTAAAAACTATGTCAAACTCAAGTTAAATTAAACTCCCAAAAACTCAAGATTTAAAATCAAAATTTGGTATGTGTTTTAAAACATCAAGTTGAATGATCATGATTGGAACTTAAAGTGATGTTTAAATGTTGAGGACATGATTTCATAGGTGAAAGTGGAGATTTTGGATGGCCGGAATATGTAAAATGGTGGCGAGTCAAAATTTTCCTCTTAAGAGTTTAAGGGAGTGCATGATAAAATATTATAGTTCATGGATTATTTTGACATAAACAATACTTTAAGACAATATTATTAAACCAAGTAGTCCGATCCAGCAGGTGAACCTGTTTTTATGCTTCTAATTATTATTATTATTATTATTATATGCATGCAGCTTGCTGCTAATTATTACTACTACAATTTTTAACAACAATCAATTTAACCATGTTTAAACATTTACAATTAATTTAATAAAGATCAAACACTAATTAACGTTAAGAAGTACAATCATTATACAATAGAAATTGGAGATTACTGCCAATACATGCAAAATTTATAGATCACTACCAAAAATAAAACAGTACCAGAAAGAAACCATAGTGTTGGCATGCATGGCCAATTTGTTGGACAATCTCAGAGCGGCGAGGACCTTGAAGTTCCTCCATGTCAATGAGAGAGATGAAGCCATCTGATATCTCGGCCCCCCCAGATGCAGCTAGTTCATCGTCAGCAAGTTGAGACTCCATGGCAGACATGGCTAGTGGCTACAACTAAATTGATGGCACACTTCTCTTAAATCTATCTCTTGTAGGTTCGATGGTGTGTTTGCTCAGAACTGTTATTATATATGCTATATGTAGTTATGGTTAAAGCTCAGAATCAATTCCCAACCCACTATCTCCAATTTGCTTTTCTGCTTTTATTGATTCCCATTGTTGCCAGTGGTAGTGCTAGTGAAATGTTGCGAACCAAAAATTGTTACCTATGGAATAAAAAGGACTAGCATTAGACTATGGTTATCATTCCTTGCAAGAAAAAGATAATAATAAAGGATTATAATGTCTGCTAGTATCAGGGTAATTTCAGCTGTCAAGTTTGGTCCAACTTGACACCACAGTGATAATTGAGCATGAAATCTAGCATTTTTCATTCGGGAAGACTATAACTTCTCTGACTTTTATAGACAGTAGAAGATTTTTCTTATGGTGGTAGAGTTGAGACCAGTATCTTAGGTGTGGCAGCTACAGTTATGCAAAATGGAGGGTCAAACGAGACTCAGCATGCAGAGTTGAGAGGCAGCCATTCATGATTTTTCTTGTGATTATGGAAGGATTTTTCAAATTTGACATTGAGATTGAGACTAGTATTTATTTATTTTTAAACTATTATATGTCTTTGAGAATCGCATATATCGTATACGACTTTACATTGCATAATGTTGCTTGTTTTGCCAGTTAAGAAACAAATTGTCATATCCACAGACTCGGAGGTCACTTGAGTAGTCATCTGTCATAAAATAAAGGAAACATTTGAAATCCATCCTTTAATTTAGTCTGTTCATAGCATCCCACATTTTAATTTTTAGTACTGTTTTTGAAGCATTCTGAAGAAGCTTGTGGTATTACGCACATATCAACAAATAAAGCTGAAGAGGACTAAAGCTGAATGTAGACTGGAAAAATCTAGCATCAGAATTAGATGAACAAATTATATATTTGAATAAGTTTGTGTGCTTGTGGTAAAAAAAGAAAAACACCATATTGTTTAAAGGATAATGCCATAAAACTTATAGACTTCTTTCCTTGGAAGGCTAGTTCTTCACTTATCATCCGAGTAGGACTGTATAATCTGTGTTCTTACAGATATGGGACTTGTCACAGCATGTACACCATCTGTCCAGGTCAAGCTTCCAAAAAAGTATCCGGTGTTCACTCTGTGGTTGGTGGAGACAGTAACCTTGAAGGAGGTTGCCTTGATGGTTGAGTTGAAAGCCAAATATTTAGGTCTGACAGATATAGAAATACCAAAAGGAGGGTCAATCAAGGATTTGTATATGGAGTTGACAGGACCAACGTTTTTGACAGTTCTTGTCAGGACCACTGGCATGCTCAGGTTTGGAATGGTAATGGAAGGTAGATTCAGATCCAAAATAGAGGGTTTGGTACTTGGACAAGTTGTTACTTTTCCTACAACAAGAGAGATAGATGAGTTATTATAACCCACAGCACAGAGGTAATGTATGTAGTCATTTGTGCCCATGTCAAAAACAAGACCAGGTTCTGCGGCTTTGTAATTTGCCTCTGAAATTTTCTACACACTAATCACACATATCGAATGATCTGAAGATCATACTATCGAAGTATACTAGCTGCAACACATCATAAAACGTACTTGTATGGTTATGTTATTCCCAAGTGTTAGGGGTGTCGGAAAGGACCGATCAGTGGTAGTAGCTGCCACAGTTATAATCCAGGGTGCTGTGTTCTGTACTGTCTGAGCAGAAGGTCCAGTTACAGTATTACCAGCTGCACAAATAACAGGAATGCCTTTGGCAACGGCATGGAATGCACCTATGGCAATCCCATTGCTCTCGTCGACATCTGAAATAAAGGAATATCACCAGCAATAGAAAGCGACAGCAAGTCAACTCCATCATGGATTGCTTCATCAAAAGCTCTCAATATATCAGCAGACGAGACTTTTCCTGAGCCCCCCACATTCCACCCAACCTTATACATAGCTATGTGAGCCCGAGGTGCTGCACCTCTTACAAGTTACAACACCTTTTCCAAATCCCTTGTAGCTTGCATTACTCACAAAAGAGCCAGCAGAAATGGAAGATACATGGGTTCCATGTCCATTAACATCTCTAGGGGATAGATAATCAGGGTTTTCAGTGGTGTTGAATGGCCTTATGTTTTCAGCTTGAAAACCATCAATAAACCACTTTGCTCCTGTTAGTTTCTTGTTACAATCTGTTGTGCCATTAAATAGCTGTCCTGATTCACAATGACCCTTCCAGAGGGCCGGAATTGGTCCAAACCCTTCATCATCAAATACTTTTGACTCTGGCCATATTCCTGTTAGCATTTCAAGACTGTTAAAACTTCCTTGCTTGCACACATTTTTGTGTACCAGTGTAATATTTAAGAGAGATAAATACCTGTGTCCAAGATACCAATGATGATTCCCTCACCCTTGTTAGCTTTATGTAGAAGATTAGAGGGTGACTGAGTAGAGAGGCCAAGGTAGTCCCAACTTCTAGTTGTTTGCACCACATGAAGCTGACTGCGTGTAACATGAACAACTCCAGGTAGCTCTGAAGGGTCAAAAGCAGTCAATGTAATGACAATTGATAGAAAAGATTTAAGCATATAATGCACCATGCCATTTATTCTGTTAGTAATTATTAGCTATAGCTGAGGAATAAATCACTTTAATACTTGGTACCCGCAATTTTTTGTGCTTGAGCCTCTGTGATCTTAGCTGCGAACCCTGAGAAACCATGCCTGTAACTGTAAATCATTGAACGACAGCAGCCTTCGTACTGCATCATATGTGTAATACATGCAATTAACAAATAGAAGCAGCAGCGTTTTTTATTCTCTTGAGAGCAAAAAAAAATATGTAACCAGAATGGCTTTACTTGTAGCAATAACTCTGTCAGGTTCCAACAAAAAAAATTTCAAGAGAAAAGGAAAAACATAACAGCAAGGATGCTTCAATCTTCTGCTGTTTTACACAAAACTCTTAACATATTAATTGTACCTAAAACTTTGATACCCCAATACCACTTCTGATAGAGAAGTCAAGGTGGGTCTTGAATTTAATAGCATAAACCATAAGGATCCCAGCACTAAACTCGTTGAGCTTATAAAGCCTTTGGACCGAGTGAGGTCATAGGCCAATCTATTCCATGTTGTGTCAGGCACAAACAGGATTTGTTTCATTGCCTCCAGAAGAATTTGCTTATTACTCTTTGCTTGAATCACATCTACTAGATAATAGTCAAATCCAAAACTAAAAAAAAAAAAAAAATTGTTGATGAGGCATACCTGCCAACAACTGATGCTAGCAAGTCCAGATGAGAATCGGTGACGAGCTTGAGATCATTATGATACTTCTCACCCATATAAACTATGTGAACCTGTAAGATGATTTTAAGATATATGTCAAGAATGTTTTGCTTAAGGGGAAGAGGATATTTTCTGGCAGGACTTACTATCTTCATGGCTTCTGCTGATGCAAGTAAGTTGTTCCAGCCATTGGGAACTAACAAAATGACAAGTAGCACTAAAATTGGAGCTGTTCTACTCTTATTTCTCATGGAAAGAGTGTGCATCATGTATCTAAATTAAAAGGGGCGATGGTAAATGTACTCTCTAGAATTGGCATGATTTCATGATGTATACTGCAACTCACCTTGCAATAACAAATTCGTGCAAGAAAATCTTGTTATCTACTATGTGAAATGTGTGACAGAATATGGATTACAAAACAAATTAAAAAAGGTTGAAATATAGAGGCTTCTTGACCTTTCATTTGTTGAGGAGAGAATAAATTCATCTATCATCTTACTTTGAAAAGTAAAATGATAGAGGCTGCTAAGAATTTTTTTTTTCGGACTAACAAAAGTCTAAGAACAAAACTACTCTCTCTTGGCAAATCCGTACAATACTGATATCGTACTCGCCACTAAAAAACAAAATATCGTATGCATATAAAACTAATTACTCTCTATTAACATGGAGTAACTAACTATCTTCCATTAGTTTGGAGTTTCTAACAACGGTGTGATAAGGTAATAAGAATCGTAAGTTTCCAAACAAATAAATATCATATGCAAAGGGGGTTTATGGTTCAATAACAATAATTGACAATGCAAGCATGGTCATATCAGAACAAACATAAGGGTTATATGGACCATGTTTATATCAAACAATAAATGATGAGTATAAAGAAGGGCAACAGATCAATCATGCTTATATAATCAATAATCATAGTTTACTCATCATTTAATACCATTATATATATTTATATGTGCTGTATAATAAAAATTATCTCACTCGCTCGGAAAACAAAGCAAAAAGATAAACAAATGCAAAACCAGAGATTTTTAAGATTCGTTAGGAGAAACATCAACAGAACCTATAACGGATACGGAAAACACATAAAAAGCAACTCAAAGCAACATAACATAAAAGATTAAGATCCTAAACTTAGAGACCAAATCATAATAATAAAGTTGAATTGATTCACTCAATCCATTCTGAACATAACTCAAATTGATCGAACCTAACAAACCTAATTAACTGTCATTGTAGGGTCAACCGGTCGATCAGATTAACCAACCAGTCAACCATTACACAAACCAATCGGTCGACCGGCTGTAACATGTGAATCGGTCGATCGGTTAAGCCCAGCCAGTCGACCGGTTAGTCGGGATTTCCAGAATCCCGACCTGCCAGTCAAAAATCTGCAGAACCCAAAAATAATAGACATTCTATTCTACAACAAACTCATAATCCAGACATTAACTCAGTTCGTTTCAGTCCAACTAACATCCTTATACGTAAATTAAATCCCTTAAATCATCCATATATCAAAATCATAACGAAACCCTAACTTCTTCATTCATCCTTCCATAAACAACCCAAAAATAAAATAGGAGAGAAACACTCAGTTGTTACTTCCACCTTTCTTCAACCTAGAATTCAAGATCAAAAACTAGAATCTTTCGTTTGATGAGAGGAGGGTTACGACAGCCACAAGAATTAGAAGAAAGAAAAACAATTCTCTTGCAACTTTTCCATATATAACTAGGTTAACTTAGGTTAGGTTTGGGCTGACTTGAGATTGAGTTCGAGTAAAAAATTTGGGTCTTACAAGGATGTTAAATGATTTTAGATTAAGTTTCAATTAGAAAAATAACTTGGATTTTCCCCTTGCACCAAGTGAAGCACAAAAAATTTCAAAATGGCTGGAGCAAAGGAACTAGGTCCTCTAGAGGAAAAGTCAGAAACCTTGGTTGCTACAGGATTCCCCATAAAAGTTTTTGAAGGACTTGTTTTTACTGTAGGAGATCTGTGCACATATAACAAGTGTCTATGTTAATTGCATAAAAAAATGTCATAATGTTAATAGAAATTTATGATGATGATGATAACACTAATAATGATTCAGCTAGGAAACCATCAATGAACCACTTGGCTCCTATTACTTTCCTGTTACAATTTTTTTGTGGCATTAAAGAGTTTTCTTGAATCATAGTGACCTTTCCAAAATGTTGGAATTGATCCATAACCTTCGTCGTCGAATACTTTTAGTCTGGCCATACTCCTGTCACAATTTCGAGACCATTAAAACCTTTTTTTTCTTAATGCATCCATATGTGTGCCTAGTTATGGAGATTGAGAGGGAAAAAAACCTGAGTCAAAGAAACAGGTATTAATTCCATCACCCTGTTTGCTTTAGGTAGAAGATTAGTGGGAGGATGAGTGGAGAGGCCAAGATAGTCCCAACTTCTAGTTTTTTGCGGCGGATGAAGCTGATTGCGAATAACATGAACAACTCCAGGTAACTCTAAAGTCACAAATGTTAATCAATAGTGATAATAATTACTAGTCTTGCTTTGGAATACAATTGAGCATGACACTCTTTTAAGGGTTAATTAGTTGCACATTAAGGTAAAAGAAAAAAAACACAGCGAAATTAATTACTTGCAATCATAGCTGCAAATCTAGAATGTAAAAAACTATTTCAACTTAAAAGTTTAAACTATTAGGTGAGATCTTAAAATATAATTTATTTTATTTTTTAATACACCCTTTTAAGTAAATGTTTTTCAGACTTGAAACTTGCATAGATACATATACTATCCTGTGCTATAAATATATTTTAATTAGAAAAGAAAATGAGGGTGGTGAGATTCAAACTCTTAATCGTTTAGTTATCAAGACTTTGATATCATGTTAAAAAACTATATCATCTAAAAAATTAAATTGTTATATGAAATTTTAAGATATGATTTATATTATTCTCTAACACATAAAAATCATGCATGTAAACTATAAACCATTGACTTGACAGCAGCCTCTTTGCTGCAGTATTAGTGTAAAATATGGAGTTTAACTATAATATACAGGTAAAACATAGTAACCATATGGATTTCTGTATTATCATACCATTTGGAATCAAATAATCGAGTTCGAGTCATTTATCTCAAGTATGAATGGCATTAGTATCTCGTGAGACATACATGCCAACAACTTATGCTAGCAGGTAGTGCGGGAGAATATGAACAATTGGATATGGATATGTTATAATTGGATCAGGTGAAAAATCTAGGAAAAACATTTATAGACCATATAGATAAGTTTAAGTTTAAAAAAGAGGTATCATCAAACCAAAATAACTTGTGTCTTGTAAAAAACAAGTATAATTTTGTATTTGATCGTTGAATTTAATTTAAATTTTATCAAAAAAATCATATAGAAATAGTGGTCAGCTAGGTATGATTAGATGAAGTTGGGAACACCTTCAAATTATACCTAAAAGGTGTTTTTTTTTCTATTTAATTTCATATTTTGACTTTTAATTTTCCAATCCGTTTCTTTTTCCTTTCTAGTTGAGCTCAGAGATAGACCTATTCAAGCTATTGTAAACCCTTTTTATATATAAGATAGATATTGGCAGAAGAATTTTTATTTAGAAAATAAGAGTGCTTGTTTGGAATTTTTTTTTTTTGTGTGAATTTTGTCTTCCTGTGTTCTTTGATTCTTAGTCTAGTTAGTTGAGGCTGCGTCATCAGGCTAATATGAACATCAGTTACAAGCTCGAGATTATTATGCTGCTTCTCACGCATGTAACTATGTGAATCTGTCACATGGCTTCAGGTGCTATTCAAAACTGTTTGGAAGGAGAGGAAGATCCTACAGTTGAAGGTTCTTACTTTTCTTGTGTTATCCGCCGATGCATTCAAGCTATTCCAGCCATTGAGAACAAAGAGAATGATAAGTAACACAAATATTGAAGTTGTGTTTCTGTTCTTTCTCATGGAAAGAGGTCCCATGATTTCTGCTACTATTTGTCACCCTCTACTAACATTTGATTTAACATAAGAAAAAACGAATGCTGAATGTAGGACTGAGGATGAATCTACCATAAAAGGAGAAAAAAAAATTCCTTGAGTCTACAAAGGATAGAGAAATTTCTTAAGCTCTTTACTGTAACCTATTTCAAGATTTTGGAGGCATGACATTCCACCTTCCACATAAGGTTTTGTTTCTTTCTGCTCTTTACTGTAACATTTCAACAGTTTCAGAAAATTCAGAAGTCAAACTATCAGGCAGCATTGTTGAATATTTGAAAAGCTTGGAGAATAGGGCACCTAAGTAATAAAAATCGTAATAAAATACTAAAATCTTGAATTATGCATCCAGTGCTTTTCTCTTTTCTTTTTAGAGTGATAAAGTGATTTCTATCATCCAATAAAAAAAAACATGGGAAGCTTACTAAAATTTTAAATGCATCAAACATAATTTTTAATTCTATTATTAAATTAGAGTTAGCCCAGATAACATCCGCTGAATTCGAGAACATAAAAATATATATCGAGCAATAATATAAAAAGTGTTGTTTAGCTTTTTCATACTAATAGTTAATATTTATTGATATTCATAATTTATCAAAAACAGATTTTTTTTTCTACAATTTAAACCTCTAATTTCTTTCTCGCTAGTTTAGGCTCTAATTTTTAGGATTTAAGAGACCCTGACTTTTTATTTTTCACTAGGCATCAAAGAAATACATCAGAAATCATGAATCCCGACATTATTTAAAGAATTTCCGGAATTCGAGTTCAAAATTAGTTGTCAAGGAGAGTTTGGAATTTTGTTCACTATTCTGTTTCTATAATCTGTTTGAAGGCAAGGCATGATGATTGATGTGATTCATCTTGACATTTCTGTTTACCATCCATTGCTAAACCTTTTTCCTGAAATGTGGACCACCCATGCACAGAGTAAATGACAGGGATACAGGATGTGTACTAGGGCTTAGCTTCTTCGAAGCTGTGCTTGAGACCATGGGAGCATACAGATATGGAAACATAGAATGAACAGATACATATGAAGAAATTACTATTGAAATTGAATTTGTATATGTGAAATAATGATCCTCGTGTGGAAGCAAGTGTTTCTTAGTTTTCATCAAATATAAGGCTGTAAGAATTCCGTCCTGACAGACAAGGGACTTCTCACAATATGCACTCCATCAGTCCATGTAAGGCTCCCAAAAGAGTACTCCGTGTTCACCTGGTGAGCTGTGGTGACCGTCACGGTGAAGGTGATCTTCTTAGTTTTATGGTTGAAGACTAAGACATTAGGTTTTACTGACACACTGGTGCCAAATGGAGGCTCAATCATAACTCTATAGATGGAGTTGGAGGCGCCTACATTGGTAACGGTTCTGGTGAGGGTAATGGAATTTCTAAGATTTGGTATGGTTATGGAAGGCAGGTTAATATTCAAAATGGATGGCTCTTCAATGGGGCATACTGTGAGGTTTCCTGTGAGCCTGGATATAGCAGTGTTGTTGTAGTTCATGGCACAAAGATAATTTATGTAGTCTTCCGTACCCATGTCGTAAACCAGGCCTGGGTATGCTGCACCGTTTGGATTTACAATGCCTCCTCCATAGTCAAATGTATCGGCCAGCTTTTGAGGAGATCCTTCGGCAAATATTGGAAAACCTGATGGATTATTTCTCCATGCTGCATCAAGATTTTGAAGGTTCAATATATAGAGTCAATTCCATAGACAGTGTAGTAATTGAGATCAGATTATTCAGACAACTCGGACTGCCAAAGGTAACAGATTGGATACCAGTGGTGACAATAGAAGATTTGATGGCTGCTGGCGACCAATCGGGATGCACTGCTTTAAGAAGAGCCACAATGCCTGAGACATGAGGAGTTGCCATTGATGTTCCTGATAGCATGGTATATCCACCCTCCTGGGATCGACGAAGAGGCGAAGTAGCAGCTAAGATGTTCACCCCAGGTGCAGCTATATCAGGCTGTGAAACAGAAAATTTTGGATTAAGCAACATGATGCAAGAGGTTCTGAACAGTCAGATACAGAACACTCTTAGTTGGACCATGTGGATAGTCTATACATTTATGCTCTAGTAAGACAGATCCAAATCTAAAAAAAGGTCTGATCATGCCCGACGACCTACATAAAAGCCCATAACTTTCAATTCAATCATTGAAACACGCATGAATTTTTCAAGGAAATTCTGCATGCCCTACTCTAAAAAGGGCTAGCCTGCTTTGCCGACTTACATGGGGAGGCCTTAAAAAAAAGGCTAAGAAGATATTGTTTGATTTAGTTTTATTATTTCTCTTTAATTTTATATTTTCAGCCTTAAATTTGGATTTTATTTTTTAATTCTTCTATCTATTTAGAGATTCTAATTTTTCCTTTTTTGTAAGAGTCGGTTTCAGGCCTATTTAAAGGGTTGTATTAGAAGCACCTTTAGGGTTCTTGTTTCAGACCCTTTTTAAAAATCTTGTCTTTCTTTGATCTTCGATTACTAATCTAATTATATTCAACTGTGTCATAAATCAATGCTTTGGAATTATGCTGAAATATCTTAAACATGGTGCAAGTTGTAACCTGCAACTTGCAGATGTAATATGGGAATATGACCGAAGACATATGTTTATCTAATTTGAACAGAAGGATGAACAAGACAAGGTGTACTCATTTTATTCTGCTGTCAGGACACTGATTCCCATAAATTTGAAGAAAAATGTTATAAATTCTTCAAACTATTAATAATGTCATGCTAAAAAATTAAAAGACATGGATTTTTATGAGATTTTTCTCAATGCGTAGTCATTATTTTTAAGCTCAATTCAGTTGAAATGTATAGCATTATGCAGGATGGCCTTTGATTTAAGCATCTTTACCTTCAGTATTGCAGGAGCGATTGAATTAGGCCCTCTAGATGAGAAATATGCCACCTTTGCCAGCACAGGCTTGCCTACAATTGTTTTAGAAGGGCTCAACTTTACAACAGGAGACCTGCATATTATCAATCAAGGTCTAAGGATCAAAAGAGAACCTAGTTCTGGTAATCATGAAAGAAGGTGATTCTACCTTGTAGACCGGATGTAAAACAGAATCTGTGTTCCAATCTCATAGTCGACTTCAGTGCATGGGAATCCATCAGTGCAGGGATACAAGGCATCACTGGGATTCTTAGCAACAATCAACCCTGCTCCACCTGCTTCCTTCACCACTTCTGCGGCACTTCTCACAGCGCCAGGAGTCATTGAGGCGAAGCAAAGAACCACCTTTCCAGCTACTGTGGAAGCATCAACTAAGAGAGATTGGCAGACACTGCAAGCAAGACAGATTAGACAATGAATTTTTCTTTTTGTCAAAAAAGACATTGCATTGTGCTGTAAACCAATAAATCAAACTACCCTGCAGAGTTCGGGTCCAGTCCCTTGGCCACTGGATAAAACAAGTTTCTGAAACCAGTGTCATTTCCAGAATACAGGCCTTTTCCCTGCAAATATTTTGTGGAAAAATCAATGTTGTAGCCAGTGCTGAACTCATTGGTTCTATGGTTAAAATTCAGAGATGCAAGTTGCTGCTACAATGAAGATATACCCGGAAAGTTTTGTTGTTCCCAAGTGTTATAGGAGTAGGAAATGCTCGATCCATGCTGCTGGCTGCAACGGTTAAGATCCAAGGAGCTGTATTCTGCACTGTCTGAGCGGAAGGTCCATCATTTGAAGCTCCACATACTACAGTGATTCCCTTGGCCACAGCATGAAAGGAACCAGTAGCTATGCTATCACGTTCATCAATATCTGAAAATAAAGGAATTGAAGACCCAATTGACAGTGATAACACGTCAACCCCATCATGTATCGCTTCATCAAAAGCCTTCAATATATCGGCAGAAGCGCATTGTCCTCCGAGAACATTCCAACAAACCTTGTATATTGCCAACTGAGCACGTGGTGCCCCACCTCTTATAGTTCCAAGTCCAAGGCCTCTGTAGCTAACATTGTCAACAAAATTACCAGCAGCAGTGCTAGCTGTGTGAGTCCCATGCCCATTTGCATCTCTAGGGGAAAAGAACTCCCGGTTTTCAGATGTATTCAATGGCTGACCATATTCAGCAAGAAATCCATCAACAAACCAACGGGCTCCAATAATTTTCCTGTTACAATGGTTTTTAGCCTCAAACCCCGTTCCAGATTCACAAACACCTTTCCAGTGGGATGGGATTGGTCCAAGTCCTTTATCACTGAAAGCTTTAGACTCGGGCCATATTCCTGATTCACGAGGTTACTTTTCAGAATTCTTTTTATGAACACATGATAGAGAAATTAAGAAACATTAGAGAGAATCACCTGTGTCAAGGACACCTATGATAACCCCATCACCCATGTTGCTTTTATGAAGAGTATTGACAGGAGAATGAGAAGACAGGCCTAGGAAATCCCAACTCCTAGTTGTTTGTAGCCTGTGAAGGCTGTTTGGTATAACTCGAATAACGCCAGGCAATTCTGAGGAGGTTCAGTGTATCAAAACATAGGCATGACAGAACAAATGACAATTTATGGCTTGCCAGCACTTGAACATAATCGTGACAGTCTTGATTGCATCAAAATAAAGTGGGGAAACATGAATGCATGAAACAAAAAGTAATGTTTGTTTGAGCAACTACCAGAAACCTTTTGAGCCTGAGACTCTGTAAGCTTGGCTGCAAACCCTGAGAAGCCATGTTTGTAGCTGTACACCATTAATTCTGTTGCCATTTCCTTGCTGCAGATTAAAATTGACTTGTAAAAAACAAGCAGTTGACTATGATTCTGATTCTCAACTATCCTGATAAAGTTTACCGTACCTCCCCACAACACTAGCAAGCATATCATGATGTGAATTTGTTGTTAGAATATGATCATCATGCTGCTTCCCACCTAGATAAACAATATGAACCTGTTTGAATAACACAAAAGATTATGGATGAAGTTCGTTCCTCTTTCCATTTGAAAACATTTGTTGCAGATTCTTGAAGGGATTACTTACACTGCTAGTGGCCTCCACCTTAGTCATCAACATGCCTTGGCCCCAGAGAAAGAGAAGACAAACCAAAGCACATACTGGTCTAGGTTTTCCCATATTTTTCAGCTGTCTGTGTTTCTGATAGAGAAAGATGCAAGCTGCTAAAAGATATAGAACTTGGAACTAGAATCACCTTACGCTAGACCAAAAATTAAACCTTCAATGCAGTTTTGTTAAGAAATGGAAACGCAGTTGGTTTTGCAAGAAATGGATTCAGAGTTGGTAGACTAGCTATATTGTATCAAGTTGAATAGTCTACGAGCAGAAGTTAACATCGCTTAACTTTTAAGCCCTGTAACAGGATAGCAACAAGCTTTATGTAAGCAAAGAGAGTGCACACCACTAACTTTTAGCTTGAAGCCAACCATTTCTTATGTTCTTAAGGAATTTGAAACAGTATTTACTTAAGCATTGGTTTACCCCTGGCAGCGTAGAAAATGTCTTCCATAACAATACAAAGAGGGAAAAAAAACACTTACGTAGATGTGACCACGGAAACTTCCCCGTTTAAAATTCTTGCTCACCTCTGTTTTTTTCTTTACTTTTCCCTTTTCCCCATCTCAATATATCACGGTGAGAAACGGGTTATGGCCTACAAGAGTAAACTTTAAAGTTATCAAACCTGAAAATCAGATCATCAAAATTAATCGGGTCAATTCTTACGCTATTTTTCTTAAACCTGGCTCGAGCTGGATCAGACCAAGTCTCAGGTGGACAATAGGCGAGGGGTGTGGCTCTTTGGTCAAAGTAAAACGTGCGTTCGCAAAATACTTTCAATTTTGGTCACTGGATTATCTATGAATTGGCAAATGAGGACAGCCTAACAAAGTGGTGGACTTCTATACGTTGACAATTCATATGGCTCCTGGGTTAGATGAAGTGCAATTATACCAAGAAAGCCTTTTTCTCAACATGTGAATGGTTAGAAGATTGGACTAAAAAAAGCAGCACCCTTTTCGGCTCCCAAGGGTTTGTTTTGTGTGATAGATTTAGAAAAATAGTTATGAACATCCCACATGATGCTTTGAATTCATGTCATTCTTCTAATGATTACTTTGGGAAAAAGTAAATATTTATCCCTCAACTATCCCCCAATTCTCAATTAGGTCCCCAATATAATTCCCATCAACTCCATTTTTTGGGCATTTCCCCGTTAACCCTCGTCTTACAAGGAGGGGTTTGAAATTGTGATAACAGATGATTTTTAAAATACTTTTTGCTCAGAAATACATCAAAATAATTTTTTTATTTTTTTAAAATTTATTTTTGATATCACCACATCAAAACAATCTGAAACATTAAAAAAATAATTTTAAACCAAAATAATTAAATTCTTATCAATTTTCATTTGAACCGCACTCCCAAATAGGGGTTTAATTGAAAATTTGTCCTTTCTATTCATATCCCTTTCACTGCTTGGAAACTCTAATGTCAACAAATCATTTTACCTATCAATTAAAAAAAAAAAAAACCCATAGAATGTAATTAAGTGCCCCAACATATCTCATAAGACGAGCTTAATTTAGCTTGATTGGTGGGATGAATTAACTAAGTCTATTTCTCCACCCAATGGACCCCATGGAATGGTCGATGTCCACATAATACGAATTTGATTCTTCCTTAGGTGGGTGGTGTTTTCACATCATAAAGAAAAGGATACGGCATTATGTTCTAGAGCCATACACTTATTTATCGCCATACGTGTAGACTGGTTAGGTCAGAAAAAATTGAGTTAAGGAATTAATTTGTAATTATATTGTAAAAAGACTTGACTTGATCTGGTGGATCTAGAGTAAAATTTTATTAAAATTTAGAGTTAAACTTGTTATATTTTTAAAAAAATTAATAATTATTTTAAAAATATTAATTAACTCGAGTTAATCTGACTTGAATTTTATCCATAATCACTAAATCTAATCACTTTAATTAACATGCATGCACCATCCATCTCTCCAATGGTAATTTAAGGAAAACAATTTAAGCGAGTAATTATATAATAGAGGTAGTCTTGATAAGAAAATTCTTTCATGAATCCTTCTGTTAGTGATATTTTTTTAAAATCTAATCATCTATTAAAAATTCCATAACACCCCTGATATTAGTACCCCTGATATTTACTAATGATGAAAAAAAGAGGTATATTAAATTTGAATATAAAATTTAAAAAATCTTAAAATTAATTAATAAAAAAATAGAACTTATTCTATAAGTATTTTGAGAAAACTGAAAAAATTGATTAAACTTTCCCCCGCATATCCCCATCAAAGCTCAAAATAAAACAAAATAAACTAAAACCATTAAAAATAAAATTGATCGATTTTGGATGGTTCTCGACTCATGCATTAGTGTTTTATATGAATGAATTATTAATAAAGAAATATAGAGAGAGAGATTTAATTCTATGCTTTTTCTCATTTATAATTTATTTTCTCTTTTTATTTGTATTTATAATTATTTTTTTCGGTAATTGATCATAGAGAATATATAATTTTTTATTCTAATTTTAAGTTTTTTTGTCATTAATAAAAATTGGAAAAAAATATATTCATGATAAAAAAAATAAAGAATAAGTAAGAACATGTATTCAGAATAAAACTTAAAAGAAAAATTCATATATTTATATATTTTTTAATCCTTATAATATAAGACAAGTAGTCTATTTATAAAAGAAGAAAATGAAAACATTAAAGGACATTAGAAAACTCAAGTGTCATGAAAAATCAAGAGATTAAACCCAAAAGTCATGAAATTTAAGAGATTCTAATAGGCATTCAATATGAACATTAAAAGACACTTCCCTGGAATGACCATATACTAAAACTATATCTCATTAAAATCTTGAAAAAAAAAACTCGACAGAAAAAACCTAAGTTAAGGAAAAAGAGTATAACATTCTTGTTTAATTTCTGAATACTTCATAATTCAATATATAGTTTTATATAGATACTTTTAGATCCATATTTGAATACTTCAGGATTTATAAAAATATCAAATTGCCTCTTTAAAACATTTCAAAGTAAAACCTAATGGGAAAAATCTAAGCAAAGAAAAAAGAATACAATTTGTATTGACTTCACTTTAAAAGTACATGTTTTATGATAAATATTTAAGATGATGTATTCTAATATTATGGACAAGCTTCTTGAAAATTAAGGTTGGTAAAGACTTTGTAAATAAATTTGTTAAATTTTCAAGGCTCATTATTTTGTACAGCCACAAGAAGACATGAAAATAGTTTAAAGTACCTCTTGAAATTACATTCTCTATATTGTTGTTGCGGGACAATATTTGAGGCATGAAAAGTAGAGAGTGTTTTCTCTAACATTTGGTCTTCTGTGATATTTTCACCACATAATTTTAGTTGTGAGGTAATTTTTAAAAAAACATAATTATATTCACTAACCGATTTAAAATCTTGTGACCTCGGGTACAACCAATCATAACGAGCTTAAGGAAGTATGGAAAAATTTGGTAGTCATATCTTTCCTTTAGATTTTATCACAAAATAAGAGAATTTGTTACTCTGAGATATTCAACTTTTAATCCTTCATAGAGATGGTGGTGAATAAAAATTATTGCTTTTGCACGATCCTGCAAGGATGCGTTATTTTCTTCTTTGATGGTCTCTCCAAGATTCATAGCTTCCAGAAAAAAAAAATCTATTAAATAAAATCATGAATATTCAGGAAAGAAAAACAATATTTAAAAATTGCTATTTATATAGTTCTTTAGAAATACTAGTTCTTCAAGAACTGTATTTAATTTATTTAAGTCTTCAGGAACTTACAAGTTCTTCAGGAACTTTAAATCTTGATGAATAAAAAGGAAATAAATTTTGTCAAAATAAGTTACGAAACCAAATATATTTCATAAAGTATGAAAAATAATGAAAAGAAAAAATATTGAAATTTATACAAGCTACGTAACATAGGAGTTCATGCATGCCAAGATTTCAATATAAATTAATTAGAGTAATCGTGCTAATAACATGTAAAAAAAACAAAAAAAAAACAAGTAAAAACATACATATATATATTCAGAATAAAACTTAAAAGATAAATTCATACTTTTTTATATATTTTTTTCAATTCTTAGAATACAAGACATGTAGTCTATTTATAAAAAAAGAAAATAAAAATATTAAAGGACACTAAAAAAACTTAAATATCATGGAAAATTAAAAGACTAAACCCAAAATTCATGAAATTTAAGAGACTTTAATATATATTTAATATATATAATTATAGATTTTATAACAATTTAATATATATTACTAATGAATTTGAAAGGATACATCGGAGACTTAGCAAAAACACAAGCTTCACTCTTTTTATTGGGAATCTAGTGGAGCTCACCCATATTATGTCATGATAAGCTGATCAATTTTTCAATTAGTTTAACTCATTAGAAGAATAATATTAGAGGAAAGGATAAAATTAATTAGGAAAGTTTGGCGTTTATCCATAACCACTTTCTAATCACCTCAATTAACATGCATGTATCAATATATTACTTTACTCACTAATAAATCTAGGGGTTCAAACTCCTTCACGATTCTACTAAATCTTGCGTTGACCAATACCGTGAAGATTAAGAAGAGATTTTTTTAACCATCTAGGTGATGGTCTAGTAATAAGAGCTTGAGACTAAGAGGTTTGCTTCCTCTGTGATCTTAGATTCGAGACCTGTGATTGCTTATATGATGGCCACTGAAGGCTTACATGGTCGTTAACTTCAGGGCCTGTGGGATTAGTCGAGGTACGCGCAAGCTGACCCGGACACCCACGTTAAACTAAAAAAAAAAAGAGGTTTTTTTATTGAAGAAAAAATAATTGAAAATGACCATCTTGAACATGGATGTTTGGGGGCATTGCTGCAACCATTATTTTATGGAATTTAGAATGTTTTATTTTAAATTAATTTTTATTATTTTAATATCTAAATATCAAAAATAAATTTAAAAAAATTTATAAAATATATTTTTAATATATTTTTAAATAAAAAATATTTTAAAAAATAATCTTATGTCGATTGAATGCGCACGAGAGCTAAGGCCCTCCCAGATTCCTCGGCTAAAGCACCATTCTAACAAACTATCTTCATAATGAACAATAAATGTTTTCCTGGGCACCCATTTCTTGTTATTTTCTTGGAAAATCACAGGTCTCGATTTCTTGATTCCATCGTCATGAGGTGATAGGACACCCCAGATCCAACCTTATCTTTTGAAATTTTTAGTTGTTTTTTTAATTAACATGGATGTTCGAGCTAACTTACGTGTATTTTAACTAATTTTATGAATTTTAAAATTAATAATTATATAATATAAGGCTTAAATGATCTTAAAGTTTATGAAACTCGATTCATGATTTTTAAAAAACAAACCTAGAATTTTTTTTTTTTTAGAGGGGGGTGGCGCTCTTGAAAACAGGGTAAACTATATTAACTATGGAGTCAACCTATTAAAGAGTTGCAACGTACCCCCAAAAGATTATAGATGCCAGCATAATTTTTATTCCGGAAAACTTATCCTACAAATTTTAAATTAAGGTTGAACATATAGTTGTTGGATTAGTATAACAATATTAGAAGAGTATTATAACATAATTATGTTTTTGATCGTTATATCTGATGTGATTCCAACTTTTGATTCAATAATAGAAAGAAAGTCACATCACACGTTGAAAGTCGGTAAACTTTTGCTTAATTTTGTAACCTGGTTAGATAATTTACAAAATCTTCATTAAAACTAAACTAAAAATTTATAACTGTTGATCATCATGTGACAAAGTGAATCACGAGCAGAGGTTCACTCTATCAAATTAAGGAAGAACTAAATTAATTTTTTGAACAAAACAAATATTGTAAAATATCCCAAGTTAGCTAGGGAGAGTAGACTTACCATGGGAAAGGAGTAACTGTGTGTTTGTGACTGTAGTAAAAATTGTTTTTTTAAAAAAATTTATTTGAAAATATATTAAAATAATATTTTTATATTATTTTTAACATAAACATATCAAAACAATCTAAAAACACTAGAAAATAATTTAAAACTAAAAAAATAAAAAATATTTACAAAAACCACGATCCAATTATAAATATTGTCAAATTGAGTTGTAAGGTTAAACTCTCTAGGTAAAAAAACATACAATCTTCCAAAACAATCAACTAGGTGGAGTTTTTCCTCGATGAATATCAAATCATTATCAAAAAGCCCTTGTATCGGAGGATTGATTTATACATCCCCAAGGTCTGTCTCCTACCTTGCTAAAGCTAGACAATGTTATTCTTGTTGTCTGGTTAGGGAACGTTTGGGAGCGCGGCTGCGGCTGCGTTCTTAAAAAATTTTAAATTTTTTTTTTATTAAAATATAATATGGTTTGTACGTTTTGGATCGTTTTGATGTGCTGATGTTAAAAATGATTTTTAAAAAATGAAAAAACATCATTAACATGTATTTTAACACGAAAAATTATTTGAAAAACACTCATAACCACACTACCAAACATGCTCTTAATATATAGGTAGAGGATAAGAACATAACATGGTAGGGTTGTAGTAGAAGGGCCAGACGACAAGACAGCTTTAAGAACGTTTATGTACTTGTTAGTCTTATGGTCGTCATAACGTGGTTAATATAAGTATTAACATGTATATTAAAATAATATTTTTTTATCTTTTTAAAATTATTTTTAATATTAATTTATAAAAATAATTTGAAAACATAAAAAAATATTAATTTAAAGTAAAGTAAAAAATAAAAAAAATTTAAATCTTTTTAAAAATATTTTTAAAACATAAAAACAAATAAGAAAATAAAAGCTAATTCATTTTTAGTTGTCGGGTTCAGTCATACATGCATATTAAATTAAAATAAATAAATAAATAAAACTCCAGACTTTTACTGTAAGCACACTTATTTTACTGTTTATTTTTTGCAGTAAAATTACGGTTTTGCTTTTATCAAACAAAACCATCTAGCTTGGTTAGAAGGTTAATTCACACTTTTTATTGGGATGCAAACCATTATCAAATTCGTAAAGGACATAATAGTGAGCTTATATTTTTATTCCAGAATAAAATTACTAAATTATCATTAAAAGTTATTTTCAATTTATTAATATTAAGGGGTATTTTTTATTTTTTACTTTATTTTAAAAATTAAAATGACTAAATTGCTTCTAAAATATTTTTTAAGTCTTCTGCCTAGGAGTGTTTCTGTCATTTTCTATGAGTTTTTTTTATTCTTATTAAATTGGATCAGGGACAATCTAGTTTTTTTATTTTAAAAAATTATTACAAAAAAATATATACACGTCAGCGTATGGAACGACTCTGCTCTATTCTAGCGGCGTGTAGGACGCCTTTTTGTGAAGTAACACCAAATTCCACAATGTTGTTGGTAGCATCACGACAACCTCTTCCACGTGGAACGACACTTGTGGTGGTTACGGTGTTGGTTTGTCTCTGGCTGCCTCTTCCTTTTCTTTTCTTCTTCTCTCTCCTTTCCCCCTTGAATTTCATGCTTACACTTAAAAAAATCGGATCTGTCCTTTTATTTTATGATATTTTAGGTTTGATCCTCAATGTTTTAATTTTTAATTTTCTTAACCTTTTTATCAAATGTTAATTTGTTTTCAATTTCATTCTTAGATCCATGATCTTATTTTTATTTTTATTTTTATTTTCAAAAATAATCAACAGGTTTTGACACGGTTTTAACTAGATTTGCACTGAGTTAACCAAGACATGGGTCAACCGAAGATTTTTATCATTTTACACTTGATTAATTCTCCCCCAATTTCCTTTGACACCCGACCTGGCCTAAGTCTCGGGTCATCTAAGTCACGAGTCGATCCGAGTTTTAAAATAGTGGTTTTTCAAATGGAATGCTTTCGATTTAATCATCAGCTAGGCTCATGAGTTTGAGAAGTTAATAATAATTGACATCATTTTTTTCCGATTATATCCTTTAAAGTTGTTCGTTTTGAAAAATAAACTTTGTTATTTTTTTTAGTTTTCTTTCAATTAGATTATCTACATCTCATGATTTAATTTTATCCTTTAAAATTTAATTCTTTTTAAAATTAAGCTTTATTTTTTTTGCTCATTTTGCATTCTTCTATTGAATTATCATGTTCACGAGTTTTGATAGGTAATTCTTGGGTTTGCTGATACTTTGTATTTTAGACTATTTTTAGCTCACTAATTTTTTTTTTATTTCATCTTTTTATGATTGGATTATTGAGAATAGGCCTTTTTTAAAAAATTCTTTAAAATACACTGATAGTGCTAGTAGGTGTACTCTAATTTTGAGGTCCTGATGAGAAGGCACGCATCACTAGCCCCCCCTGGTGTGAACCAATTGGAAGATACCTTTCCTACACTCCATGATTCTTCTTGACGAACTTTAGGAAAGACAACCTGTAGAGATATCCAGGAGACTCATAGTGGAGTTTTGATTGTGCTTATGTTTCTGTAATGGGAAATATTTAGTACTCTTCATCGAGATCATTGCCTCTTGAAAGCGAAATCATTGGAGTTTTTTGCAACAAGGACGGTATCAATCTTGTAAAGCAGCTGATCTCCATGATGAATAGTAGCTCCCAAGTCGGATGTAATCATAAATATTCAACTTGCTGACAATTATGATCAGTGCATCTCTAGGAAGTATTGACCATCGTATATTAAAAATACAATCATAGTTCATATTCTAGAGAGGGTCAAAACAAAATGGAGAAAGTGGGAGCTTTCATTTCCTTCGTACATGCTTTTGTGATCAAAATGGAGCAGCATGCATGTATACCTGCTTTTGAGTCGGAGCATTCACAAAGATAGCAGTCTGCTGGCTGAATCCGGTCGCCTCCAACTGTTTCGACGAAACGAAGAGCTGCAAAGTTTGTGCTAGATTTTCCTCACCGAAGAGGTGCATCCAAGAACAAGGGAAATAACTACAACATATATAAATACGAAGAACGCAAGGAAGAGATCTCGAAGAGCAATAGGAATGATCTCCACTAACAAAAAGAGCAGCCTCGTTGATGGATGCCAGGTAAAATAGAAACAGCACTGTCATCAGTCAATCATCACTATGAATCATTTTGCTCATCTATAAAGAGATTAACCAGAGTGTAGGAGAGAGTTACTAATTTCACTTTGCATTCAATTCACTATACTCGTATTCAACCTTTAGAAACAAAGAACATAGGATAGGAAAAAAGAAAAGAAATTTGAGTATTTGAAACCATAATGCAATCTCTATATATACTAAATCAGTTTCGTATCACTCTATGCTGAAGAATTCCATCACCAAACACCGGTAGTGGCCTCCTTTGTAATGAGGTTTATGCCATGGACCCAAAGTTTCAAACTGGAAGCAGAACTTGCCTCAAAATGAATCTCCCTCCCTGTCTCAGTTAACACCCTGAAAACCATCTCATCTCCAGCCTCATTTACCTTTCTCCTATTCTTCAAAAACGTTGGACTTGGTCCTGCCACTGCTTCCTTACACACCACATTCCTTCGGTTTGACTTTCCCCACGTTAACAAGCCAGATTTGAGCATCTGAACAACCTTCATATGTGGGGAACCTCTTCCCTCACGGGTGTGCTTCCATAGCTCCTCACCGAGTAGCACGTGAGAATGAGCCAAATAATCAAATATCACTCCCTCTGCAGCCTTACATTTAGTGCTTTTCCTAGCCAGAGATATCGCTGCCTCTCCTCTCTGATTGATAATCCCGCAATGAGCACCTCTTTGCAACAATATCTTACAGGCATCAGCGTGGCCTTCCCTGGCAGCAAGCATGAGGGGTGAATGCCCACTGTCATCCACAGAATTTATAGGGAATCCCATTTCCAATAGCTTAACTATCGCATGCAAGTTGCCAACATGTGCTGCAAAGTGCAAAGCTCTAAACTCAGAATAACTTGTCACTTTGTGACTAAGCACAGCATCAAGCAATATCTCTTCAAATCGAGTCCTCACACTGGAACAGGCATGATTCTGCAAAAGAGACACTACTGCCTGACCATCCCTGCTCCTCTCGCTGATGTCAGCTCCAGCATCAATCAGGAGCCGGAAGACCTCAGTATGGCCAGCTTTTACTGCAACCATAGTTGGTGTCAAACCAAGACCATCATGCTTACTTATGTCTTCTGTCGAATGTTGAAGGATCATCTGTAAAAGCTCTGTATTACCAATTCCAGCAACGAAGTGCAGTAAAGAAAACACCTCAAGATTGGAGGAGCAGACTTTTCTTCCAGTGGTAATAGCCTGTCGAAAAATATCTGCCAAAGAGGATCCAAACACACTTCTTTTCACCAAGTGCACTGCACTCTCACCATTATTGTTAACCAGACCCAAATCAGCTCCTGAAACAATAAGCTCAAGGAAGCAATCAGCTTGATCGGATTTGGCCGCCAACATCAGGGCTGTGTCGCCAGTTTCAGTCCTCGAATCAACTTCACAACCATAGAAGATCACCTGTTTTAGTATACGAAGGCAACCCATTCTAGCAGCCAAATGAATAGGACGAAATTCGTGACCTTTCTTGGTCCTTAAGCAGAACTCAACATCAGCACCAGCATTAAGAAGCACATCCATGGCATCTGAATTGTGGCAAAGGATGGCATGGCAAAGAAGGTTCCGGCCTTGCTGTTGACTCTCAAGGAACGAAATCTGATGCTGAAGCAAAAGGTTCAAAATTTGGCCACTTGCTTCATAATATTCAACTGCACACCAAACTTCATTATATGGCTCACCCAAGCATGCACCTACTCTCAGTTCTTCACCAGAGAAAATGTCCCATGACCAAGCTCCCAGCCTAACATAGCAATTGCTTCTTGCACCTGCCTAAATATACACTTATAAAACCCCATTCTTAATTAACAGTAATTAGATATCTAAATAGGGAAGTGGTGTTCTTATAAGTTGAAAACAGATCAGAAGGAGAAAACTGTGGCAACTCAAGGCATAAGACTGAATTAGCTTCAAAAAGAATCACAGACCACGAGTGATATGTTATGCTAATGATATTCAGTGATACAAGTTTAAAGTCCTCTAGACCACTGCCATAATTTGAAGCCTGTAGAAATGGAACAATCAGATCACTACCTCTAACAAATATTTAACCACTGAAACTTGTCGGCTCACGATAGCAGCCACCAAAGGTGTACAATCGACATTCGCGTGCAATGCAGGCTTGACCGACTGCAACAGAACCCTCCGCGTGCAATTTATGTCTACTCCGTTCTGGAAAAAATGGAGAATTAGGTTAACCGGATGCTTCCCTTTAAGAATTAGACTAGCCAAAATACTCAATCTGCACCTTGATCAAGGTGGTTACAACATCTACAAATCCGCGGCAGCTAGCTGATACAAGTGCATGTTGCGCCACATCAGGTCCTGTCATCTCTGAGCAGATCAATAATTCTGCAGCTTTAGCTTGACCACAAAGGCAAGCTTCAAGTAATGCATCTTCACAAGCTAATTGAGATGCACCTGCCTTGAGGAGCATGTCAAGAAGGACACAGTGACCTTCGCGAGCAGCAGCTGTGGTAGCGAAACCCCGAAATAATTCCTGGTTCACATCAGCTCCAGCTGACTATAATTGGAAACGTAGATTAAGATAAGATAATTAGTCTAATTGCATAAGATTACTTAAGCAGCACCAAACATTGTTTTAGCGCACTTGTAAATGCCAAAACGAATCTTTGGATGGCATAAAGGATTCGGTTCTGCCATTTTTGTCTTGCTTATACCTTTGTTTAGCCCCCAACTAAGCATGAACAAGCATTCCATAACTATACCAGCAGAAATTACACGAACTCTGAATAATAGGTAGTGGTTGACCATTGAAAAAATAAGAGAACCCCAAAAAGAATCAAAAGGAAAATTCTTAAAATCTCACTAAACAAAGGAGCTATTCACAGTTTTGAGAAGCAAACCATTCATACAATTTGTAACCCAAATCAAAGTTAAAAAGAAGAACAAAATCGAACAGAGTCCATACCAGCAATTTCCTGGCAATTTCTACATGACCTGAATGAGCAGCAGCAAAAAGTGGAGTGACATCAGTGACAAAATCCCTGTGCTGAATCTCAATCTCATCAGCCTCTTCCTCTCTCAGCACTGTCTCAATGCATTTCACTCTCAAGTTTACTGTCCCTATATAATTCACATCTACTGTTTTTGACTTTAAACTCTCTGTCACAAACTCTACATCTCCACTCAAAGCAGCCTCTATTAGTCTCTGAGATGGCTCTGCAAGCTCATCCCTCTCACTCCCATAGACATAACTGTACCTTGCCATTGTCACACATTCACTAGACCAGTCCTACAAAATACACAACAAGAAGCCAGAAAAAAGTTTCACTTTCTACAGCCAAAATCTAGCCAGAGATTATAACGTAAGTAACCATTACTTTGGATTAATATAGTAATTAAAAGATGCTGAGACATGATAAGTATCCAATGAAGAAGTGTAGACTTGATCAAATCATGCAGTTTTAATATGCTTAATACTTCTAAAATAATCAAAACAAATTAATTATATCAATATTTTTTTCGTTGCAAGAGGCTCCTTGTGTCCCACTTAGGTGCCTTGCCCACGTTAGCATTCTAAAACCAAGGAGAGGATAGAAAGGGAAAAAACTTGTTGTAAAAGCATAAATCTTGGAAAAATGATTTATTTCAGTGCATGAAAGATTAAATTAAAAAAAAATATTGTATATATAAGCTAATATGTGATCATAATACAACTTCAAATGGAATGAAAGGGTGCTAATTAAATAATTTTATAAAGCAATAGTATAATTATCAAATCAAACAATAATTGGACTCATAATTGAAAGCAAACAAATGTAAGATTGCCAACTAATGAAGATGGAAGGAGTGAATGCCCTCTTAGCTGATTAGGTGTTGACGTAAATGGAAAGAGTAAAACGCAGGTAAAAGAAACAAAAACTTGGGTTGAAACAATGTACCTTGAGGCATGTCCTTGTGTTGATGATTCTTAAATATGATGGATTTGCAGCCACCTAAAGAAGGAAAGGGACAAAATGCATAGGGAAAGAGACGACCGACTGGAATGGAAAGTGTAGCAAAGCATAGAAAGAGAATCCCAAAAGTGCAGAAAACAGCACCATGGCCAAATGGCATAACCTTAACTAGATTTGGTTGGTGTTTGTGATATGTTTATATATTAATAAACATGATTAATCAATTTCTTAATAATTTTATAATTTATTTAAGTTTTTTGAGAAAAAATGGATGGATAATGGATATTTAAAATCAAGTATGGAGGACAATGAATACTTTATAGTTATTTTTTTGTCCCAATGGCAAGCCACTTCTGATGATCAAAAAACGAGTTCACCAATTCGTTTGGGCTGCATTACCAGGAGGTGGTGACCAACTTCGTTTACTTTATCAAGAAAAATCGGGTTCCAAGTCTTGATGTCACAGTTTATTATTGATGGCAACTCTACATCTATATCTCCGTTCACACAAATATTTTGAACTTCAGTCCCGACACGAGTGTAATGGAATTTCTTTTAAATATTCTTGCATGTTATCGATGCAATCTGCCGTATTAGAAGTAAGAAAATTAGAAAAAGGAATTAAAAAAAGGATTAATTTTGATCTGAAAAGTCAACAGGACGACGAACAAGTCTGGACCATGTCACTCGATCAATCTAAATTTTTAATGAGGTTGATTATAAAATAAATTGTCTTAATTTTTGTAATAAAAAAAGTTTTCATGAGAGAGAGAGAGAGAGAGAGGGATATACTTAGGCTAAGCCAAATTTTTATGTAGAAAACATTTTCCATTTCGCATTTATACAAAATTTAAAGAATTTTACCCCACTTGCATTGGAATTGAAGTACATAAAAATACAGGCAGAATAAGTAGATGAGAAGTCATCATCAAAAGGTTATATACACGACTCAAATCATATCAGGTACGCGCGAGATGAACAATTAATGTTAGGATTTTTTTTTTAATTAGTACAGTAAATTAAAAAAAAATAGTGAAGTTACATTGAATTAAAAAAAAAAAGGATGGAATAACATAATTTTACTGTTGTCATATTTAAAAAAATATAACTTTTATTAAATGTTATTATTTCTAAGCGTAATAAAATAGTTGTTGCGATTCAGAATAACAACATTTAATAAATATTATGTTTTTAAAATGTAGCATGGTCAAACTCCATTCTTCTATCTCAATCAGTCGACCGGTTAGATCTAATTATATTAACCGATCGATTATTTCACATAAAATCCATAGTTTTATAAAGTTTTTCTTTAATTAGTTTTATAAGTCAAAATACATATTTTTATCCAACTTGTTGACTCAAAAATAAACTCCAATTAAAATCTCAAAAAGTTATTATTCACACAATAATATGTGATTTTGAGCAGTTATAGGTGAATTTATCATAACAACGTGAATTGTTGGATCTTTAGATATCAAAAATCTCTCTGAGATCTCTCGGTTTTGGCAATTTTAAGATTTTTCTTGTTATTTTCAAAACTAGTCGACCAATTGAACAAAAAATAACAAACCGGTCCTTTTGAACATGACAATGCCAAACTTTGTTATTTCATCAAATCTTTTTTAATTTATATTAATTTATCAATTTTTTTTAATTTACTATATTAATTATCCAATTTATCCTTAATGTTATCAGTGAAATATTTTTTGAAAAAAAGATGCATCATGTGTTGTTGCAGTTAATTATTTTTTTAAATAAAATAGGTTAATGGTCCCATCTTTATTAATTGGAATATCCAAGCCGAAAAAATAGATAAGCATCAATCAATTAATAGGTAATGTTCATGGTCGTTAACTCCAGGACCCATAGGATTAGTCGAGGTGCGCGCAAGCTGACCCGGATACCCACGTTAAACTAAAAAAAAAAAATTAATAGGTAATGTTGTTGGTTTTTACTGTAGCTATGGTTGTGGCTGTAAAAAAGCGTTTGGTAGAAACAAATTTTGAAGTGTTTTTTAATAAGAGTTTTTTTAACAATGTGTGTTGGTAAATTCTGCTTCTAAAAGTGTTGTTTTTGTGGAAAAAAGATTAAAAAAATCATAAATTACGTTTGAATACAATGAATAAATTATTTTCTATAAAACATACAATGGAGAAAAAAAAATTATAATACTATATATGATATAGTCCTTAAAGCAAAATTATTTTGATGGTTGTTATAAGATCCGGATAAGATCACTGGGTTGATTCAAGTCATTATCTAGACCAAGTTTCATAAAAAAATAGGAAAAAGATGACTAAGTAACTTAGTCAAAAACCTGGATTGATCCATGACCTGGTTGACCAAATCAAAACCAGTTAATTTTTTAAAAAAAATCATTATTTTGATTTTTTAAAATTTTTTAGATAAATTAAAATTAACCCACTCAACCTATAACTTGAACATTACATTAGTTCAATGTCTAGGTTACGTTAAATAACTACTATTTTGATGCCTCTACATTTAGCTCTAGAAAATATTGTAAAACTTTTGGTGGAATTTTTTATTTATTTATTTATCAAACACATGGAACCTAATGGAAAATTATATATCAAAAGTAATTGATGGTATTGTAACTAATAAGTTAATTACTCTTAACACTGTAAAACTTCTCATATTGTTATAACATAGTGTGATTTACCAAACTATGCACTTGATATTTATTTTCTTGTCACCATTACTCTTCAACCTTGAAAACAAAATGAGAAGACTTGTGCGAATATGGTCGTAGGCCTCTTACTATGGAATTTTATATAGTTTAGGCAACTCAATGTTGTGATTAATTACTCTTAAAAAACAAGGCAAATGAAGGAAAGGGTTGATTAAAGATGTGACAAATCTTTTTATATACAGAAAATTCATAATTGAGGAGCCACGAAATATTTTATATACTATTTTATGGGATCTAACGAAGCTTAATTACTTTCAAGATTTCTACGTTTTCTTTTATTCGGAGAACATGCAACAGAAGTTTCTTCAGAAAAAGAAGAAGCTGTAGCTATATTAGCGAAAGCTTCAAAATCTTAGAAGGCCATACCTAGCCAGTGCCCACCAGGCTCGTTCATGACTAGTGTATTTGGATTCGAGGTATGGTATTTTTATTTTTATTTTGTTAAGAGTATAATGTTTTAAAAGTATAAATCACTCCTCACAAAAATAAAAAATTCATATTTTTTATGTGGGTCCTATAAAAATATCAATTCAACCCAATAGTTTAAACTTTTAGATGAGATCTCAAGATATAATTTATATTATTCTATAACACACCTCTTTAAGTGAAAGTCATTTGGGCTTAAAACTTGCACAGTCTCACAATGCTTTGTGTTTAATTGTTATCATATATATATAGGGATGATGAAATTCAAACTCATGACCACTTGGTCATCAAAACTCTGATACCATGTCAAAAAACCAATTAAATTCAATAGCTTAAGTTGTTAGATGAAGATTTAAAATATAATTTATATTATTCTCTAACACTGTACGCAATTAGGAGGACAACAACACTGGATTTGGATTTTGGTTTTTTGATCTTCAGTTTTATACCACAAGGGACGCATATGAAATTAGTAGGGAGTGGGGGAGCAAAATGTAGAGTTTCAATTATTGAAGGGCCGTGATTTCCGAAAATATGGTTTTTCCCATAGTTATAAAACCTTCAGGGGAATTAATTTAGTGACTCATTAACTCAAAACTTTCTTTGTATTATGTTTTATTTCAAGTTAAAACATTATTTAAATAAAAATTGGATTAATTTAACCAAATCCACGAACCGGGTCTTGTAATTATAGTTTCTTCATCCACTTCACTTATTTAATGTGTTATCTATGTATTATTCTTATTATGTTTTCTTCTTGTTATTAAATATGTGGTAAACTAACGGCAAACAACATCCTTACTAATGGAATGAATTAATCATATATTTGGTTACAACACTTTTCATATTTTATTTATTTATTTTTATATTTTAAAAGTGTTTTTGAAAAAAAAATTATTTTATTTTTTTCTTTACTTCAAATTAATTTTTTTAATGTTTTCAAATCGATTTAACATACTGATATCAAAAATAAATTTTAAAAAATAAAAAAATATTATCTCAATAAATTTTAAAATAAAAAATATCTTGAAAAGCAAGAACTATCACAATACCACACAAACTCATCACCTAAATTAATTTTATTCTTGGTCGACTTTTGAGTTAGATTTTATAATTTTTCGTGTACATGACCCAGCTCAGTCCACAATACTTGTGGACCAAAAGCATTGAATTTAATTCTGAGGGGTGTAGCTCAACTGTTCAGGCTCTAGGTTTGCTCCCTAAAGATCACTAGTTTGAGTCTCACAAATTTCAGGGCCACTGAAGGCTTACATGGTCATTAATTTCAGGACCCGTAAAATTAATCGAGATACACATAAACTAACCCGAGCTTTTACATTAATAATAATAATAAAAAAAAGCATGGAATTTAGAGGAAGCCCATGTATATCAATTATTCGAGAATAAAATTGAAGGAGCAGCTGGGGGGGACCGGTTATAATAGAGAGAGTTGCGGCAGATGAGGCAGAATCAAATCAGAACTCACAAGAGAGGGACAATAAATGCCAAGTCGCATCAAATGTGATCTTCTTGATTTCTTCACGTCTTCGTGTCTCGTCTTAGGACACATTCATCGTCATCTCACTCTGTTATTTCTTACATGCCCCAGATGATGAAGAAGACGACTCGAAGATGTACACCCACCGCCCTGTTTTCTTAGCCAAATGGACACTGAAATCCTTCTTCAATTTGGGTTTATCCCAATAATATCATTTATTAAAAAAATAATAATAAATAAATGGGATTTCACTTAAATTTTGATGAATTAACTTGATCTTAGGTTGATTCTACTGAAATTCTTGCCTAGTTTAATATAAAACTTGCTCGGGGTAGATACTTTAGTAGGAAATCATCATATTGATCTATGATGATATACTTTAGCAGGAAATTAAGCTGGATTTATTTTTTGTGCTACGAGCCAATTGCCTGCAGCTCAAAATTTGAAATCTGGCAAACAAAGGTACAAGGGAAAACTAGCAAGTAGCTTCACTTTTTAAACGGACCAAACAAAACTTTTTAGTCTTTTCCCAACTTTTAAATCCAGCTACTTTGTCATTAATAATAAAGTTTTGTTCATTTAAATTCAGATTCGCCATCTAATGATTCATCACAGTCAACAGTTGTAATGGGAATCTTTTTCTCCTTTTGGTTGTTGCCCTTTTATCTCCCCCAGGGGGTGGTTTCTGAGTTTTATGGGTTTTTATCACAATGAAAAAAAAATGATAAAGCAATAGTATTTTCCGAGTACCAAATACCATTTACAACTCTTATTTCAAAGTTTTTATATGCAAAACACGGGTTACAAAAGGTATCTATGACTTCATTCAAAATTAAAATTTATATGTAAAACACGTGTTGTTTGCAGGTCCAGATTCTGATTAGGGTAGTGTTTTTTTGTCCAAAAAATCTAAATTTTAAGTCATTTCAATCCAAAAACATCTCATAAACACTCATAAATCAGTACATCAACTCAAAATACCTAGAAAATATCCAAAAACACGAAATCAAATCATGTTAGATTTATCTTTCTCGACTTAGATTTGTTTTGTCAAGCAATATTAAGGTTCTAAATAACCATCATCAAGCCCCTCTCATCTCACAAAACCTGTGGACACCAAAAACATCCATTTTGATAGTAAAAAATGACCTGAACAACTACCTTCTCCATCATTGTTGGAATCTCGCGACCCCTCTTTCTTCTCTCTAAACATAAATTGGAAAATACTATAAATAAATCTTCGCACAAAAATTGATTTTTTTAAAAAATCTAAAGGGATCTTAAATTGTCTAATTTGTGTTAATTTTAAATTTTGAAGACTTAAGTGTATTTGTAAAATATTTTTGGCACGTCCCCATGTTTGATATCTTTTTCATTTCAGTCCCTCTTCTTTCAATTCCATCATTTTTTAAGAGATCAAAAGCAATTGGTCTTTAATTAAGGTTAAATCACTCAAAATAAAAATTTAGAAACCAAAATGAATTATTAAAAAATACACAGAATGTCTACAACGTTTTAAAAATACATAAACAATATCAACTCAGTAGTATTTAGCTTACGTGTTTTAGTTTTTTAGTTAATTAATTACTATATTGTTCCTTTAACATAACAACAATGTCTCCTTTGCCATAGAATATAAATTTTATCATTTATGGAGAATGACTCTTACTTTAAAATCATTTGTATGTAACGTAGTCTTGCTATAAAAAAATAGTTTACTAATGTCGAGATCGTGTTGCTTTGGTTAAAAGTAGCCTTCCATTGGAAGAGTAGCTAGAAAAAAAAAAAAAAAAAAATACTCGCCAAAACCAACACAACAAAAGTCTAAGATCCTGACACCGCAAGACATGTTAATTTCTAAACAACTGGCGCAAGCTGCAAGTTGCATTAGTATATCACAAGATTTTCATCATATCAAGCACATGGAGCCCATAACCCTAGATTTTGAGAAAGATCAAGCTGCCTCAACATTAAATTAATAAGCCTTATAATTAACACTTTGATGAAGAAATAATTTCTTATAATATGGTTTAATCATCAGATGTAATAATATTTTGGACTGTACATTAATATTACCACATAAATAGACTTCATTTTTTTTGAGGTTGCTGCCTTTTTCTGGCCTTTGTTCCAAATATGACCTAACATGAGGTTGAAGACATGCGTGTTTGGCAGTGTGGTTGCGGGTGTTTTTTAAATAACTTTTCGTGCCAAAATGCATGCCAATGATATTTTTTTATTTTTAAAAAATTATTTTTAACATCAGCACATCAAAACAATCCAAAACATACAAACCATATTAAATTTTAATAATAAAAAAAATTCAAAATTTTTGGGAACACGGGTTAAACCGCGTTCCCAAACGCTCTCTATGCTACCATTATTTTCATCATCAAGGCTCAAATCCAAAAGCCAAAAACTGCTAGCATCTTTTCCCAATCATCAAAATCCCTCTTTCTAATCATCAACAACAAGAATCTACCACCAATTATCTCCATAATTTCTTGTTCTTTCTCTTGGCTTACTAGATTTTAAAATCATGAGTTAAACGAATTAACTCGAATAAATTAAAATAATATTATTTTATTTATAAAAAAAATTTAAAACGATGATGTTTAATATTTTTTTTATAACAAACTCAGGAATATCTAATGAATTAGATAAAGGGTTTCAGCTAAACCACGTTTTGAACTGAAAAACTTATCCAAAATAAAACTCCAGGAGAGAGGCAGGCTCCTGGCTAGCATTAATTGGAGCTCAAACATGTTTGGACAGGGACAAACAAGATGTTGTTAGAGTAAATGCATCACATGACATCTGATAACAAGAGACATTAACAAGAAATCTACACATAATCCCTCATGAATTACATATTTCACCAATATAATATATTCTTAAACCTTGAGCTTTCATGCTTTTATAACCATAGATCCTGTTTGGAGGACGACATGGCTCAAGACCTGTATTACAGGTTAAACGTGTCTATCCAAATTATAATTTTTTTTTTTAAAAAATCATCTTTGTTTTTTTTTAAATGAAAATTATATTGTTTAGGTAATAAAAAACAGTTAGTGTGGTACGGTTGAAAATATTTTTGAGATAACTACAACTTCAAAAATTATTTGATTTTTATTATTTATGTATTTTATTTTAAATTATGATAAAAACTTTAATTTTTTTCAAAACTATAATTTATAGCTTTTTTTAATTTATTTATTTTTAAATTATAAATATAAAAACTATCACAATATCAAATATATACATATTACTACAATTATAAACTATAATAAAAAAAATATATAGCACTGGCTAGCTTAGTGGTCCATTACTCAAGTAAAAAAGCAATGAAAAAACAACAAAAGCTAAGAAGAAATAATAAAAGTTTGAGTAATAATTATTTTTTATTTTTTTTATTTAAAAATATATTAAAATAATAAAAAAATAAAAAATTTAAGATAAAAAATTAATTTTTTTATAAAAATATTTTGCTATCGCAAAAACAAACGTGACTTCAACGCAGTAAAGGAAGTAGTGACTTGGCATTGCATTATTTTTTATATAGAATATTTCTCGGTGACAAAACAGTGAAAGCAAGCCTAAATTATACAGCTTGTGTTTGTTGTTGCCCATTTTCATTGGATTTGAAAAGAAAACTAGAAGAAAGCAACATATTGATATAGTTCTTCAGTTTCCCATTATTTAAGACAACAATTAAGTTCAGGCATTGTTTTTGTTGTTCTCTTCTATCTTTCTCAGTCTTTGTGAGAAATGGGGTCACCTGTTTTGTCTTTGTAGGTTAGTGCTACCACCCCCAAAAAAGTTTTAAGGAAAGAAGGAAACTTTCTTAAAGCTGAAGCTTGTTAGATTGAGATGGGAATAAGCAGACCTCATAAGTCCAGTAATGGAGTTTCTACCAGATGGGTTTTTCTCTTCTGCATTGCCAGTTTCTTCTTGGGTGTTCTTGTTGTTAACAGGTTACGTTTCTTTCTCTCCTTTTCTTGTGTGAATTTTTTGAAGATCTTGTCCTTTTGAAGTGATCGGCTGTTAGATTTGTTGCTTATCCTAGTAGGATTTGGAAAGTTTAACTTTGTTGTTAGTTCTGTTTTTGTGCTTTTGTTGCTTTATGCATAGGATGGAGAATCTTGCATAGTCTCTTATGAAATCATATGCAAAATGTACTCTTTTTGTGTAGATTTTGGCTGTAATTTAATGAATTTGAGGGCTTTTTCTTGGAATCCATGTAAAAGATTGGGACTTTTTGCTGTTCTGGCCTTCCGGGTCTACAGAATTTCAAGTTATAGGTGAGGTGGTGGAGATTGGACGTTTGCTCTTTTAGTATGTTACCAAATAATGAATTGATAAACGTGTATCCTTGCTGGAGCAAGGCGTCTGTTAACTAGATTCAGATGGTTTATTTGTTTTCTTCAATGGTTTACCTCATCTGCAATATTATCGAGTATTTTGAAATGCCTGAGATTTAAGGTGAAGAATGAGAATAGTTTTCCCGGGGAAATGAATTCTGAGTAAGGAGAATGTTTTAAGATTGATTTGGATGGATAAGGTCATACATTGCTGGAAAACCCAAAAATTTACTGGTTGGCCTGCGAGGAAATGACAATCTACGAGCTGATGTGTTTCAAAAGGAAAGTCATTGGGTTGGTGAGTAGACTAATGTCAAGCAGCTGAAGAGATTTTGGTTGGATATTGGTGGTGGAACAAGTCTTGAGCAATTACCAAGTGATTATCTGCAAAGTTGAAAATTGAGCCCTTTCTTAAATTTTGATGTCTGGAGATATTTCCGAGTTGTTTTTTGAGAGAAATCAGCTATCATATTTGAATATTAAATTTTGGGTTTATTTATTAAGAGAAAGTTCTTAGTGTGATCTGCCTGGTAATGCTATAAGATTGACATTCGTTCTTGATAATTAGGGGTGAAATTTTTCAAGGTTTGAAGTTCGGGGTTAAGATCATGGCAGCCTTCTTTGATGTTAGTTGACTTCAAAACAAAGTTTCTTTCTTCTCTTTCTGACTCAAATGCCGGTGAAGACATGAACTAACTGCAATCAGCATGAAAAACAGAATGAAGCTCATAACATTCAAGTTAGTTGATATCAAAAGATAGTTTCTTTCTTCTCTTTCTGACGCGAATGCCAGTGAAGACATGAGGTAATGGCAATCAGCATGGAAAACAGAATGATTCTCATAACATTCATTGATATCAAAAGATAGTTTTTTTCTTCTTTTTCTGACGCGAATGCCAATGAAGACATGAGTTAATTGCAATCAGCATGGAAAACAGAATGATTCCCATCACATTTAGCTTGAATGATGTTTCGACAATAAAAGATACAGAATAGTTGCTACCCTGACTTATTGCAATGTCACTGAGAAGTGTATCTGAAAGTTGGTTTGAGAGCTCATAAACCTTCATTTTCTGTATAATGCATCTGATCAGTTTTTCTTGTTCGTCAAACCAAATGACAATTACACGAGCAGTGCTGTGTAAAGCCAAAATGCGATGTTGTGAAAAAAAAGGCAGCAAATTAGATGAGACTTGCTAAGTGATTCTACTTCGAATGAACCAGTGAAAAGGAGTCCAACTTTTGCTGCCATTTCGCTTAACACCGTATCTCAAGCTGCGGACTTAATGTAGCATGATAGAGTATCTTGCAGTTGTACCTGGTGCATTCTATTGATCATACATTGGATTGTTTCTAAGCCTTTACTGTTTTTCACTTATGCTTCTGCTACCTTCATCTATAAATCCTACTGCAATTTTGTTCTAGTATGATTTGCCACTTACATGTGTTTTATAGGTTTTGGGATATTCCAGATCCAGGCCAAATGGACGACGAAGCTTCATCTCTGAAGAAGGATCAATTAACAGCAGAACATCCCCCAGTTGATTGTCAGAAGCAGGCAAGTCAAGTTACTAAACTGTTACGTAAGCTCTGTTTCCGGCAGTAAAATGTGTGGATCATACTGTTTATGGTATTGCAGGAGAATGCTGTTCAGGCAGGAGACATCCTTTCTCAGGTTTCTCAAACTCATGATGTAATCATGTGAGTTTTTATAGCCAGGTGTATTATGCTTCAAAAAGAATTCTGGATGACTTATGTAATTTAGCACACATGAATTGTCCTATCCAAATAAATAGGCTATTTGTTTTAATAGGTTCTGTAACTTTGAATTGGAAGAGGAGCATTAAAGTATCAAATCATGTAATACCCTCATAATGTTGATTACAGGGCACTGGACAAAACGATCTCCTCAATGGAGGTGCAGCTGGCTTCAGCAAGAGCTGCAAAAGGTGACAATGAGAATGTATCTCCAATGGTCATAAAATCAGGAAATGAGCATTTGAAGGAGCGACCAAAGGTTTTCTTTGTCATGGGCATAATTACTGCATTCAGCAGCCGGAGGCGAAGGGACTCGATTAGAGAAACTTGGATGCCCAAAGGTTAAATCCAAATCTTACCAATCCTTCTCTGATGTAAACCATTAGTAGCTTTGACAAGTCAGTAGATGCTTATGATTTTTATTATTTTTCACTCTAGGAGAGGAGTTAAAGAAGTTGGAAACAGAAAAGGGTATTATAATACGATTCGTTATAGGACACAGGTACGTATTCAAAGGGCTTGTGGTTACTCAATAGCTCAATGTTAAAGTTTGTAGATACAGACCTTATTAATAATGCTGAAATCTATTGTATTTGACAGTGCATCTCCAGGTGGTGTTTTGGATCGTGCTATTGAAGCAGAAGATGAGCAATACAAGGATTTCCTCAGACTGGTATGTTATGGTTAAGCTCCATATGACCTGTTTGACCCTTTATCTCCACCCAACTACCAAGTAAAGGCTATGAAACTATTTGCAAAATCAGTTCATGAATTTTGCCTTTATAGCATTCCCTCTCTTGAACCCCGTGTGGAAACATTTGCCTAGTTTTCCAGTCCTTGCCCTAATTAATGATAAAAATTATTTGAAAGCCAGAGCTACTGGTTTGGGAAAAAATTATTCTGAAATGTATTTGCCAGCACTTTTGACAGTCAAAACAAGTTTTCAGTTGTTTTTCTAAATTGCTTATGTAAAGTTACCATAATATGTTTTGCAGAATCATGTAGAAGGTTATCATGAATTATCATCGAAAACACAAATATATTTTTCAACAGCTGTTGCTATGTGGGATGCTGACTTCTATATTAAAGTTGATGATGATGTACACATAAATCTCGGTTAGTTTACTTGAATGCTTTAATTCTCTCAAGAATGGAGCACAGAGAGATGTATTTTGGTATGGTCATTTGATTTTAAAATTTGACAGGCATGGTCATTCATTTGATTTTAAAATTTGACAGGCATGGTCGGCTCTACCTTGGCACGTCATAGATCAAAGCCTCGTGTTTATATTGGTTGTATGAAGTCTGGACCTGTACTAGCACAGAAGTAAGCATTCAGATGGAAGCAAGTTTTTTAACTGTATCATGTTCAGATTATTTAACCTTTGTTACTCATGTACTTCTGCATTCCATTTGTAGAGGGGTCAAGTACCATGAGCCAGAATATTGGAAATTTGGTGAGGAGGGTAACAAGTATTTCCGGCATGCAACAGGGCAAATATATGCAATTTCCAAAGATTTAGCCACCTATATCTCAGTAAATAGGTAAGTCCCAGTGTTGTCCCATCATTCTATTTGGATGCTATCCTTTTGAATGGCTGGTGCTTGGCATTTCCTCTGCAGACACATACTTCATAGATATGCAAATGAAGATGTTTCACTCGGCTCTTGGTTTATTGGTCTTGACGTTGAGCACATTGATGATCGAAGTCTCTGCTGTGGGACTGCACCTGGTAAGATTGATGCAAATATGTTTTTCTTTGTTCCCTTCCTGCATGGCATGCTTTTGAATATTTTGATAGCCTCTTTCCTATCACATCAACTGTAGCAAAATATCATACTAAGCATGATTTTTTATCCTTGTACAAAAATGCTTGCATGTTACACTAAATTTTGTCTCGTCAGAGTCAAGTAAAAGATTCTTCACTAATGGAGTTGCAATGCTGTGATAGACTGTGAGTGGAAAGCCCAAGCTGGGAATCCTTGTGCTGCATCATTTGATTGGAGTTGCAGTGGCATTTGTAAATCGGTGGAGAGAATGGAGGAAGTGCACCAGCGATGTGGGGAAGGTGATGAAGCAATCTGGCATACAAGTTTCTGAAACTTCCCCTCTTGTAATATGGTTTTTATATGTGTGATCAAGGCTGTTGGTTTAGACAACACCCCTTGCCCGATTTTTGCTGTGGATGCCTCCGACGGTTGGTGCATGATTAAAATCATTACTGCACATACAGATTGTCAAGTCAGGAAAAGAGATATGGTTAACATATTGTAGTTCCAAAGACTGACTTGTTGCTGCTAACCAAGACATCAAGAAAATTAATCACTACACATACCGAGTCTTACAGCGCAAGGAATTGTAGGAAATCACAATAGCTAAATTCTACCAAAACATTGGATGAAGCAGATCAAATGTGGCTGGACATTCTGCAGGATGCATGGTGTTTTTCCATGAGTTCTGATTGTTAGATTGAATCCAGGATGGAAATGGACGTGTGCACAAGATCATCTTCCGAATATATATGTATCTCTCCCTTGTCTAATGGCCAGGTTTCTGGCAATACTGAATTAATTATTGGGCTTAGAACTTAGTAGAGGTGCTATGACCTGTTTATAACTTGATAATTAAGGTTTTTACTATTTTAATCAGAGATGCTTCTATAGTGTCAAGTGTCGACTTTCAGTTGTCTATGCTTGCAACTTGCAAGCATGAAAAAACATCAATTTTTTTTTTTATGTTTTTCATGTGAAACGCTGAGTCTGAGTCTGCATTCCAGGAGCACCGAGCAGCCAAATAGACTCTTTAGTTTTGTACATAGTGTTTATCATTCAACTTTTTGTCAAATAATTTTTTTTCTTTACACTATCAAAAATGGAAAATGCTTTTACTTTATAAATATTGGTAAAGGTATTGCAATGAACCCAAAAAAAATAATCAAGAGTGAGTCATCTTTTTATGAATAAGGCGAATATATTATGGATAAATATAAAATATTGCAAGTTTGTTCAAAAATATTCTTTATTATAATAAAAAATGTTGAAAATGTGCATTTTTATGAAAACTTTATATATATATATATATATATATATATATATATTGTTCTTTTTAAATTTAAATTTTTTTGCTAGCATTCAAATACATTTATAGTTTTTTTCTGAATACACTAGATTAATATAAACACTAGATCAATATAAACGGATAGTCTTTAAAATAATTTCTAATAATAATAATTAAAAAACCTTTCTTTTATTATTTTTTTCTTTCAAAAACATAAATTTTGATTTGGTGAAGCATACAAGGCACAAAAATGAAGAAGAAGCAACTTGATGTAATGCCAAACTAATTTTATGACTTGATCAAAAGTACAAGGCATTCAATCACACGAAAAGAGTGCCGACGAAAAAATATTTTCTACATATTAATTGCAAGAACTCCACGAAAAGTGGTCGGTGAGGTGAGATGTCATTATCAGCATAGTTTGGCCCAATATATAACATCAAATTTGACAGGATCGCCTCCTCAACCATTTTGTGGAGTTCATTGAATATTTTCTTGGTGAACGAACAGCAAAATATAAACCCTCCGATCAGATTTTTTTTTAGATTAATGAGGGTGTGTGAGTAAGTTTGCGCGTATCTCAACTAATCTCATGGACCCTAAAATTAATGACCATGTAAGTCTCCAATGACCTTAAGTTTTATAAGACTTGAACTGATAACCTTTAAAAAATAAATTCAGAGTTTGACCAGTTGAGTTATACGGTTATACCTCTCAAAATTGCTCCGATCAGATTTTGCTTAATGAAGTGAAATCTCCTGCTAATCCGAGTCTTAAACAGATTGGATTTTGTAAAAGAAAGGTTTTCTTTTTCTTGCTTTCCTAAGCTAGATCTTTGGTATTAGACCCGTCCTAGTTTAATACATCAACTTTGTGACTTGTCGATCTAAGACTTGATTAGAATCGGATTAGTAAAAATTCCTCGAAATTCCTTGTATTAAACATTTTATTTTAAAAAAGCTTGGTTTGATATTAGTCAACCAACCCTCATGATTTTTTATTTAAACATTGTACCGAATCAAAATCCAATTTCTAATTTTTCTTCTGAATCGAAGAAAAATCTTATATATATTGAATATGTAGATTTAAAAAATGAAGAAGTTGAAATTTCAATAGTGAATCAATTCAATTCACACACTTCCATCTCGGCCAAAATTGTATCTTTGAATTTGTGCCATGTGACTAGATTGGGTTGAATTGAGAATCACTAGAGCCTTTCGAGGTCAGTGTACGTAGCAGCCATTAGGAATGTTTTGCACCATAAACCAACACATCAAAAAGATTTTCATATACAAACTTTCATTTCTCGATGATAATGATGGACAACATAAATAATTTCGAAATTAAACCTAACATGATTCAAATCCTGGAGTAAAGGTTGAACTGGTTAACTCGTGTCAATTAAAATTATTATTTTAAAAGATATTAGAATAAAGTTTTGATTTGGTTGTAGATTCATCTGCTGGATCAACCGAATGAAACAAAATTAACTCTAAATCTAATTTTTTTAAAAATATTTGATTTTATAAAATATTGATTTGCTAATCAACCGAGTCGAATCAAGTAAACTTTAAATATGAATTTTCTAAAGATTCAGTTCCGTATCAACATGCCGGGTTATGCTGTATTTAATAAACATACCTTTCGAAGTGCTAGTCATGATTCTTGATCATGGCCTCGGCCACCGTCATTTAGGCAACCTTCTTTTTCATATTTTATGTCCATTTTCTGAAAGTCAGAAGGATTACAAGCAAGCCATGTCAATTCTCCAATGGAGGCTAAGGATCCATTCACATACAGCGTTGATATCTTTTGCTGAGAGCTTGTTAGGCATGTCTGTCACTAGAAAGAAGCCCACTCAAAAAAGCCACGCCTCCCCTTTTCCCTTTAAGAAATGCATGAAAAGGACTCTTATGAGCATGAGGAAATCCTGACTCACCATATTTTTATTTCTCAATTATGTACAGAAACTATGTTGCTCGCTCGAATACAAGTGTTAAGAAGGAGCACTACAACACCAGACTATTATTGCCACAAACTCAAATCTAATTACATGATGGACACATGTAAATTATAAAATATTTTTTTTTGTTTAAAAATACATTAAAATATATCGTTTTAGACATCACCGTATTAAATCCATCTAAAAACACTAAAAAAAACATCAATTTAACACTTTTTGCTGCGAAATACACTTTTAAAATGCAGAAATACAAAAAAAAAAAAATGACCCCAGCGACCCGGTCAAAACCCGGTGAAACAAATACTAGCTTTATCTTACCGACCAGAAGCATTTGCATCTTTTTTTTTATTAACATGGATGTCCATGTCAGCTTGGGCGCACCTCGACTAATCTCACAGCCCTTAAAGTTAATGATCATGTAAACTAGAAGCATTTGCATCCTTTTCTTTTATTATTGTGTATGTTAGTATTCATGAAAGGCACCTAAAGCATAAAAACATATTTAATTGTAGGGATCTAAAAATGAATATGGATATATATTTTTTAAAATGATTTTTTTATTAAAAAAAAAGACAAGGAACATGTTACATTTATTCAAGCTATCTTCATGTTTTTTTATTCTAAAATAAGTAATCAAATACTATATTTAAAAACTTAAATTGATGCCCGACTTCTTGACCTTTCACTGTGCTTGAGTTCAAATTATAAATACCCCTGAATGCCAGATTATTTTAACTGACATCCTTAAATTATATAGTAATGTTTTCAAATTAATTAATATTTAATTAATGTTAAAAGACAAAAAAATCTCATTGATTACCTCAGTAATTACAAAAAAACCCTGAAGAAAAAGATTAAAAAACCCTTGAACCCAAGATTTTTTTTTTTATCCCAGGTCATACTTATCAGTTTACTATACATGACTAAAAAGATAATTATATTATTTTTTGCCAGCTTTGTAATTTTGATTCCAGAGTCAATTACCGTGCTTTAAAAATGAAAAATATAAATATATTATTGGACAATTTTTTAATGATTAATATACTATATAAAATAACTAAAACACCTCATTGGATTTTTTAAGAGAGGACAAAAACTTCATTTTACTATTGAAGTAAATAGTATATATTATTTTTTATTTGGATATCCTCACACCCTTTAAAAAAATAAGACTAGTCTTATTTGGGGTTTGTGGCTGCCTCTCCGAATAAATACGCTTCCTGGAAATCAAACTTATGTTTTCACCTTTACAGGAGTATAGTAGTGTTTTAACCGTTAGACCAACACTTCATTTGTCAGTAAATGATATATTGAATTTTAATATTTTTATCTTTATCTTTATTTTTTATTTATTTATTATGTAATGCATCCATTAAAAATCTCTTCCAACAATCACTTTCGTTTATCTATATTAAAAAAAATGAGAATTACAAAATGGAAGGATGAATAAAAAAAAGATAAATAATAACCAATCCAATTTTCTCTATTAAAATGATATATAGAAAGAATGAAGTCTATTTCTTTAAATTAGAGAGATTATAATATAATAAGAATATAAAGAATTTTTCCTTTCTTCCATTGTCTTATTAATACCCAGAAACCCTTAAATCTAACCATTTGGATCATCATTTTCTTCGTCAATTTTGCTAAAAAAACTCAATCAAAACGACAAAATGATCATAAATATAAACATACAACCTCAATCTTCAATGTTCATAGCATTATTAATCTATCAAAACTCATTAAAACCTTGCCATGTATTTTATAAACAAGAAAAGCCAACCCTAAAACGTGATAAATGAGATAGAAAAAGCCAGACGCGGTTGCTAGAAGTATGACCACTGACCACAGACCATATCTCCCTCATATATAAGAAGACACTCTCCACGCATTCAAACCCTCACACATTACAACACAACAAGAGAGAAGACAACTGTTGAACAGAGACAAGACACCAATTTTCTATCTCTGTTTCTGTTTATAGGATAGAAGAATTTTATCCACTTGTTGCCATTTATCTCGCAACATTTGCTATTCATCAACCTGTCCAAAAAAAGGGCAAAATGGAAGTGACATTTTGTAACTAATGGTATTATTACAACAACACAGTTTGTGTGGTACCAGGTAGAAAAAAAAAGGAGAGTAAATATTGGGCCTACAGTAATCTAAATAACATCTCTATCAGCAGCTTATCTTTGAATCCTTATCCCTTTCAAACAACAAGAAGAGAGTTTTTAATTTGTCGTTTCAATTCTCTGACAGTTCCTCTACAAAACCCATATCTTCTTTTGTCTTCTTATTTTCTTTAGGGTTGTGGAGGTTGTTTTGCATTGGTTTTTGAGGGGAGGGGTTTGTGTTTTTTTTTTTTTGAAAACCCTTGAATGATCCTGTGCTTTAAATGTTTATTCTTTTGGATTAAATCGAGGGTTTTTCTTGTTTGTTCTTGATTTTCAAGGGATTAATTTATCTGGGTTGTTTTTGGTTTTATTGGTTAAAGATGGCTTTAGGGTCAGTTTTATTGGAGATTCTGCATAGACCTACAACTGGTCAAGTGTTGAGTGAGCTTTTTATTTTTGCGATTCCTTTGTGGGTTGCTGTTGCTATTGGGGTGCTTGTTGGGTGGGTATGGAAGCCTAAATGGGCTAGCAATTTGAGTAGAGAAATGTTGTTGGATGCTAAACAAGGAGGGGAATTTTCAGCAACATCATTGAGTACCATGATTCCTAGTTTGAATATTTTGAAGTTTCAGTTGCCAAGTTGTGTTTTTCGAGCTGCTGATGATGGTGGGATTCAAACGGACTCTTTCTCTGGGCGACGTACCCTCAATTCTAAATGCAGGTTAGTTGGCTGCTGTTTCAAATTTAATGTCTTTATGCAAGATGCTCTTAGCTATGGATTATGATTAGAATTTGTGGGATTTGATTGAATTGGAAAAAAAAACTAATATGGTTGAATTTAATCGGGCAGTTCATCAAAAATGGAAAAGGAAAAACCAAATCTAGTGATGGAAGATGATTTGGAGCATTTGTGCAAGCTTGTTGAAGTGAAAGATGGAGGTCCTGCTTGGATTCAAATGATGGATCGTTCTACACCGACTATGAACTATCAAGCTTGGCGTAGAGATCCTGAGGTAGGTTTCCTCTTCTCAAATTGGTGTTGATTTGTGTAATATGTGTAATTGGACTTGTTAATGCAGTCTTGGAAATGAAGTTGTAGTTACCGATGCCAGTTCTTGCTTTATAATGCTGCTCTTTGGTAGACATGTGCAACCCTTGTGATTGAAATGGATTATGTTTTAATGGATTTTCTAGACTGGCCCTCCACAATATCGTACCAGAACTGTTTTTGAGGATGCAACTCCTGAAATGGTGAGGGACTTCTTTTGGGATGATGAATTTCGAGCCAAGTGGGATGACATGCTTGTACATGCTGAAACTTTGGAGGAGTGCCCTACCAGAGGAACCATGGTGGTCCAGTGGGTGCGCAAGGTGGGAAGAGTGTCCCCTTCGTCACTTGTTTCTATGAAATGTTTTGTTTGTGGTGGTTTTTTTTACTGAATTTATTGTTTTTTTTTTGGGTTCAGTTTCCCTTCTTTTGTAGTGACAGAGAATACATCATAGGCCGTCGAATTTGGGAGTCAGGTCGATTGTACTATTGTGTTACAAAGGTATGAGAAAGATTGGACGAATGAGTTGTATATTCTATTTTTCCTTTTATAGTACTTGTAGAGAGACAACTTGATTATATACATCTGCTGAGCAATGTATATCATGAAACGAGGGGATTATGAGTTCCATTTAGGGGAGATCCTATGATGTTGAATTATCAGTCTTATGTAGAATTACTTGGATGTCATATGAATATCAAACTTGATTACCTAGTCTTAGAAGTATGATATTCACGCTACTCTTGGTTTTGAATTTTAAAAGACATGCCTGGAGCAGCAGTAGTTGGTTATTAAATGAAGGGCAAGTTTCTAGTTTTTACCCTGTGAGTTAATTGCTGAAGGCACCAGTGAACCTCATCCTACTGTAATGGAAGACAAACCTGGTTGTGTCTGCTCAAGTCGTGAGCACAAATTAACTGTCCTCTTGTTGCTAGTCTTACTTTCTGTGTGGGGTATTCATGTTTCCATTGGGATAAAAGTGTAATTAGTATTTGATCATATTAGACAGTTACCTCTCCTAGAAACTTATTAGCATGTCTCTTATGTTCTAGGGAGTTCCTTGCTCCTCTGTGCCAAGGCGTAACAAACCAAGGCGTGTTGATCTGTACTATTCAAGCTGGTGCATTCGTGCAGGTAACTTATACTCTCAGTTTTCTAAGTTATACACATTTTGTACATTTCTCTTTATAAGAGTTGCCTAGCATGTTCCTTGTGTGATTGAGATGTCTATCTGTTGGAATGAACTAGTTGAATCAAAGAGAGGGGATGGTGAGCTGACTGCCTGTGAGGTGATGCTGTTCCACCATGAGGACATGGGTATTCCTTGGGAAATTGCCAAGCTTGGAGTTCGGCAAGGTATGTGGGGAGCTGTAAAGAAGTTGGAGCCTGGTTTACGTGCATATCAGAAACATAGAGCATCTGCCGCACCACTTTCACGAAGTGCTTTCATGGCTCAGATCAACACCAAAGTGAGTGCAGACTACCTGAGATCTTTGGAGACCAGCATTAGTGATTCATCAGAGATTGAAATTCGAGAAACATCTGAGAAACCTGTTGGGCATAATGTGCCTAAGTTTTTAGTCATTGGTGGGGCTGTCGCTCTTGCTTGTACTCTTGAGCGGGGGCTCTTAACTAAGGCTCTTATATTTGGAGTGGCTAGAAAGTTTGCAATTAGAAGGAGGTCATGATACCGGATTTTTTTTTCTTCCCTCATTCTGAAGGCACTGGACGAAGTTGACTGCTCATGCAGTGAAGTGAGAAATAGTCCATTGTTGATCTCCATGCCCCTTTTAGAAGGAATAGAGGCTTCCATTTTTTTTTCCGCAGTTGAGCTAAGCGCAGCTTCGCCTCAGGACAGAAAAGGCGAAAAGTTCTTGTAATTGTTGTATTCACAAAATTTAGCAAATTGATGTCATTAAATGATACAAGCTGCAGAAATAACAGGAGTTCAAGGTTCTTTTCTTGTTCATTTAAAATGCCTTAATTCATTTTTTTTTGTCTTTTGCTTGATAATTTAGGGCACAAAAGACCCCACTTGGGAAATTGAGAGTGAAATTTGAGCTGAGCTGATAATCCATTCAAGTAGCCACCTTCTGCTAATAAAACTTGGTTAAAGCAGAAGTTTTGCTAATAACCAGGCCAAAGACGACCTCCTGCATGTCTACTCGTTAACTTTCCAGAGATTATTATAGTTGTTATTGCATGATGGAAGCTGGAGAAGTCTTTCTTCTTGACGGATTGGGATATTTCTCCCCTTCTCCCAGAATTCAACAAATATGGAGGTTCTTGGCAAGTCTTACGAGTGAAACAGTCAAAGGCAGAACAGAAGGCAATTTTCTGAAAAACACTAGTCAACAAAAACCTGCCTCAGCTGCCTTGACATTTTTAGTGCTTGACCAAAATGAGTTCTCACCCATCCGTCTCATTTTCGAAGAAACAGACATTTTGAACAATACCCTTTCGTTTAAAGACAACAGAGTGAATGGCTTTCCTACTTGTTCGAGATTCTCTCATCAGAATTGATTTAAGCCTTGGAGAGAAAAGGGTGGTTGTGGATGCATATTATATAGCATATAGGCCATTTATAGTCAGATCACCTTTTGATAGTTCAAAGGATTCCTGGGTGAAAAGTAACAGGCAAGAGTTCTGTCATTCTATGGTATCATTCCTCATCAAAGAACCTGTCATGTCTGAACTAGAATTTGGGATGTCAAGCATTCAAAAAGGTCTTCTTCACTGCCATGTTGTTCTTCTTGCCCCATATGATACGATCATTTTCCACTCAGTAGGTGGAGAACTGAACCTTTTGAATTAATGGTAAACAAATATATTCACATTGGGTCAACAATGCTACAATAACTCTGTTTTGATTAGTTGAGGCAAGATTTGCTCACGCATTTCCTTCCATTCCACGAGTTTGACATTTTCCTTTTGTCCCATAAAAAAGAAAAAAAGTTGACATTTCCCAGTTCCTCACGATGCAAACTTTGTACTAAGCATACTTTCCACACGGTGATGGATACCAAATCCAGTTGTGAGAGCCAGCAGAAGTCCTCAAATCCAGCCGTTTTTTATGATTATTTTAAGCATGTTTATCGACACCCGCAACCACTGGGGCAAGATTGCCTTTTCCCGCGCCTTGGTCTCACTTCCACTTAATAACTATTATATAAATTTGCCAATGGAGGGCATGTGCAAGAGAATTGCATCTAGGTAGGATTAACTTTGCAAGCACGAAATTATATTTATATAATAGTTATTAAACTCAGCTTTGCTGTACATGTTGATCTAAAAAACTTGAGATTTAGAGTCTGATTTGAGATAAAGACATTAATGGTTAATTTAATGATTTACTCTTGACTTGGTTGAGATGGCCAAATTCAACCAAGTTAATTTTTTTCAAAAAGAATAAAAAGATATTATTTTATAGAAAATCATTGACCCAACAATTCATGGATTGACAATGCCTACATCTTCTTTCCAAGTTAGAACTCTGACACAACTATAATTCAAATAATGTTAATTTTACCCAGAGATTTTTTGAAAAACACTTTCTTAGAATTTGAACCACTGGTTTTATGGGATCCTTTATACTTGATGCATGTAAAAAGTAATTTCGAGAAGAGTATTCAGCACGATTAGTGTTATTTATTACTGTTGTAGTTGAGTTGGATTGGCATTAAAACCCATCTTTATTTCAGATTGAAAACATTGTTCAGAACTTGGAACATGAGATTGTCAAAACAGAAGATCGAGAAGGAGTGGGGCACAATTCTGTAATTCTCAGGCAACAGCTGGGATGAGCGGTTCCTTGGGTAGAAAGCATCCAAAAGCAGCCAAGAGGTGAAGCTAGGCATGAGCTCATTCCTTAATTTTGGATCTCCACATGCAGTACCTTCCATGGGGGCCAATTCCAAAGCCCATAGGATCTAGAAAAAGCTACTCATAGATTGAAGTGGCCCTCCATTGGCAAATTCCACTACTTGCATTTACAAGCAACAAGGAAAAAGCAAAATTTACTCAATGGAGTGATGGAAGAGGCACGCATGAGGAAGAATTTGCGTACAAAACAAGTTTATTGGACTAAAACAGTTTTAATTGAATGGAGCATTGAATCCTCCTTCTCTTCTCTACTTTGTATATAGTTGTTGCGCTCAATCAAGATAGAGAGATTTATGAGGTCTCATGGACATAATCCATGTAGTAAACTCTCCTGTGAAGGAGGAGGAAACAAATTGTGTCGGTGGTGAAGGCAAAGCTAGAGCTAGCGTTGTTTAAAGCTAATGCAAAAAACAATTATATGGGCTAACTATTCACCAGACATCTAAAGACTAGAGGCTAACCATGATGGTCTTGATACTTGTTTATAGCATCATAACTAACATGGAAGACATGCCAATTTGGCATTTTTTTATGCCATGGAGGAATGGCTCATTGGAGTATAGATGTAAGAATAAAGCATGCAGACTGAAATTTATCATAGTGATTATCTGTGTAAGATAATTGCTAGCAGATTATAGCCTTTGTTGTTTCAAGTTGCTGGCCAGAATCGAACCTTAAGCCTAGGATTAAGTTGTTAATCTGAATTTAGAATAACCCTCTTGCTAATTGAACTTCATAGACGGGCAGATCAGAGCAGCAGCTATATACAGAGGGGAGGGGATCTTGGCTCTGATAAGAGGAACATGATTGCCATGATTTGAGAGCATCCAAAAAATCATAGCTCACAGTATGCTTAGAGAAGTTAATCCACGATTCATCAATTAAGAAAAAATCAAAATTATTTCAGGAAATTGAGATAAGATCATCAAGAAGAACAAAGAGTATATTAGTGTCATGAAAAAATAGACTGGGAATAGATTTTCTCATTACTATCACAGCCTCAGATAGATCAATCAAAGAATAATTCCTATCCTTTTCTTCTCTGTAAATTTCCTACAAATGATCTCAATAGTTAACAATGGTCTCAAAACAGTTGAGCCCATCGAGCTCTAGCGCGAACCTTGTCATCTTCTTCTCTTGTTTCCTAGTTAATGATCTCGAGGAGCTTCCTTGTTGATTCTTGATCAGCTTATCTTCAGCCACCTTCCTACTCAAAACCCTCTTGGTATTGCCATCCATGGTTGTAAAAGCAAAAGAAGACTTCACTTTTTGGCTCAAGAATTCATTACACAAAGCATCAAAAGAACTGAACATAGAATTCATATCTCTTCAACAAAATCTTGATCACCCCAAATTAATCTCAAGAAGTAGTAGAGGATCTTTTGATAGCTAGAGAGCAAGATTTTGTTGGGCAATTTGAGGAGGAGCAATGTCAAGAAAAGCTTATATATAGTGGTAAAGAAAGGAAGGAATCTTGATTGCCGTCAAAAACAAGGAAGGCTGTGCGATTCCTTTTATCTTCCAAGATGGTTGTTGTTCCTTGTAGGCTTCAAAGGCGTGGAATAGTTAATGGCGGCTTCTTTTGGAGCCTACTGGAGATGACCATGAGATGAGACCATGTTCAACGATCAAAAGCCAGCCGCCTGCATGCGTCTTGTCAAACCATGTTTACTTGCTTGGGAATTGGAGATTGCTTAGCTAGCTAGTGCTTGGTCTCAATTCACAAATTTTCTTCTGACCTTACTTGAAAAATATCTCAACATGCCTTGCCACTTTTAACGGTCGAGGATTAGTTTGTTTATTATATGATTATTTCTGTGTTTACATTCCCTAACGTCTTGTGTACGTGACATTTTTTATTTTCCATGATAACTTGAAATTTTTTATCTCAAGCTTAAACCCTTTATTCAATTAAAAAAAACTTCTAGGATCACGGGCACAGGGTATAAAGCACCTTGTATTTCTAGACTAAGGATTTAGAGGGTCAATGGAAATGCGGTATAAATTATGTTTTTTTTTAAAGTTTTATAAATTTTATTTTTTTATTTTTCATTAAAATAAAAAAATTATGTTTTCGAATCGTTTTGATGTACTGATATTAAATTTTTTTTGAAAAAAAACAAAAAAAAACTTTATTTTATATATTTTTAAATGAAAAGTACTTTGAATTATCACTATTATTACAGTACCAAACATGTTTTAGTCTGTTAATTGAAAACCAGCCTACGATATACACTTTGTGTTTTTTAAAAAAGAAAAAATTGGTGCATTTTTTCTTTAAATTGATGATGGTAAGATGATATACCCTGTGTGTTTTTTTAAAAAAAAATTATTGGTGCATTTTTCCTTATAAAAAAATTGATGATGGTAAGATGATTGTTGTGTGATTGTCGGTCCAGATATTCTTTGCTTGGTTTTTGGAAAGGTTAAATGAACCAAGACAAATGGTGGCATAAATCAGCTCATGAGTCGGTGGGAGGCAAGAGTTCAGATAATTAATTAAGAATATTGACTTCAATTCTGTCTCTGGCTCTCTGCTGTTCCAAGACAACAAAGAATATTAAATTAAACATGTAACTATTTATGTAAATGAAATCAATTTGACTAATTGGTGTAATGAATCTCATGACTATATAATATCATATATCAAGAAAATATAATTTATATGGTCCAATAGAGTGATCAGAAAACTGTTTTTTAGGGGGTGAAATATTCAATTATGATGAGCAATATTAATTAATTACATAATGATTATATATTTAGTTTGCGTTTGTTTCTCGGAAAGTAGTTTCTGAAAAACCATTTTCTAAACTTTTATGTGTTTGTTTGCCATTAAAAAAGTTGGTCAATGGAAAATATTTTCCGGTCAAAGAAAAATTTAGCTTGATTTTCAGGAAAGTGTTTTCCTTTTATTTTTTGCGGAAAACACTTTCCAGAAGTTGTGAAAAATTTAAAAATATCATATTATTTGCTGATTATGTCAAATTTGATCCTCAAACTTTTGATTGCTATATATTTTGTTTGAATCTTTTTTTTTTCAAATCCATCCCTTAAAATTTGATTTAATTTGATTTTTATATTAATTTTAGTCCTTATTTTTATGATTGTTATTTACTTTTCTCTTATCATTTTTTAAATTGAAATTTTTTATCTATTAAATTTGGTCCTCAATCTTTTGATTGTTACTTATTTTATTTAAAATAATTTATGAAATTGTAATTATTATTATTTTAATTTCATCATCTTTAAATTTTTTTTATCTATTAGATTTGATCTCTATTATTTTGATTATTATTTATTTTATTTGAGATAATTTATGAAATTAGATTTTTTTTCAATTCCATTCTCATTCAAAATTTTAATTTGTAAGATTTGTTCCTTATTATTTTAATAAACTTGAAAAAAAAATTAATAAGTTATTTTCCAACTCATTTTCCATAACATAACCAAACACTGGAAAGTATTTTCCAACTTACTTTCCATGACACTACCAAACATCGAAAAATAATTTACTTTTCTAGAATTCATTTTTCGAAAAAACCATTTTTCAAAAAGAAACTATTTTTCTGGAAACAATCAGGATCTTATGGAAAAAAGAAAAAAACTAATAATTTATCCAATCTCTATTTCTCTAGTTGTCATCTCTTAAGCATCTTTGGTCAGAATTATTATTTATATCGTTAAGGATTTATACCAACTAAATTTACCAATCACTTTAACAAGAATCCATTGATTTGAGAACTTCAAAGGATAAGTGAATGACGCAATTTCACTTGTGTGTGTGTGTGTGTGTCAATTGTTTAATTTTAACTTTCAACCTTTATAATTTACTATTTATTTCCTGCAACTTGCTTCGTTGTGTTGGCAGATTTACTCTAAAAAAGGCTTGGGTTAATGGTTTTTTTTTAAAAAAAAAACATTTTTTTTATGTTGATTTGAACGAGTTTGGATTATATTTGACCAGTTATCTATGTTATTGGTTAAGTGTTAATATTTATTTATTTATTTTAAAATTTGATTAGGGTTAATTAAGTTATGAGTTTCTTGAATCAATCCGTAATATTATTCAGTTATGATGAGAATATCTAGTAATTTTCTAGATAAATAGATGTGCTTCTATTTTCTTGTTTTGTTTTTTCTTAAAGGAGATTTTATTTGGTTATTATCTGTTGAGATATTTTTATTTATTTATTTATGAAAGCCATCTTTGCTTTTGAACTTCCGGTGGCAGCTTCACATCTGTTGCCAATCCAATAGCTTGAAGAAACCTTACAACTTACCAAGTCATGTCAATCTGCCACCATTCCAGGCCATGCTTGGCTGAGTATCAAAAGTATGTCAAAAATTGGCCATCCACGACGGCATTAGAATCTTCATGATGGATGAAGTATTGTGTGCGGTGATATGGCTTTGCTCAACTTTTTTTTTTATTCTTTTTTCCTCCTTGAAAAACACGTTGCATAATAATTGTTTTTAATATTATCCTCTTATTTTGTTTAAGTTTCTAATTTATTCTTCTTGATTTTGATTATTTAATTTTTATCTTATTTCTTTTAAATTTGTTTTTGGTTTCACTATTTATTAAAATGTTATTTTTCCTCTTATTTTTTTTTCAAATTTGATTATTTTTATTTTGATTATTTTTTTCCCGTTCCTTTTGTAAAGTATAAAAGTTTTTTTTTTCACCCTTAAATCAAATAATGCTATTATTTTTTTATTATATTTTTGTTTAATATTTAGTTCTCATTCTTTTATATTGCTCCTTTTGTTTTGGGATTGTTTGTCAAATTATTTTTTTTCAATTTCATTCTTCAACTCTAAATTGATTAGGAATTGATAATGATCATGATTTTTTTTTGTTGAGTTACATCGGGTTCATGACTCGGGTCACGTGTTTGAAAGGTTAACCTAGATATTGTCAGCCTTTATTTTCCTTTTTTTAAATAAAAAACTTTTTTGGGTTTGTTATATTTAAAATTGATTTTTTCTACTTTTTGTCGTTCATCAATTTATTTATTTTTTGCATTTAGCTTTATAACTTTTCATGGCATGCCTTTTATTGTGTTGTCCAATGCGCACGATCTGAGTCATGTTATTTAGTAAGCTAATCCAAGTTTGTTGGCTTTTTTTTTCTATTTTGTTAATTATTTGTTTATTCAATCAAGTCTTTCTACATTGGGTTTGTTAGTAATTAGAACTTACATGTTTTTTTGGTTTGCTTTCTGATTTGTTATCACAATCTCTCGAACAACTTGCGGGTTTGGTAGGCACATTTGGATTAACTTTGATCGTATTGTTTTTTTATTTTCTTCCTACCGTACTTGATTAGATTGAAATTTATCATCGTTTAATAAATGCTTTTTCTTTATCCTCGTCACTTTTTTTTTCCTTAATTCAATCCATGTTACTTTTTTTTTTGTCATCTTATTAGTTAAGATAACTTATTCAATCTAGCCGAGTCCATGATACAAATCATGATTTTTTCTTATTTGTTTTTCAAAACACACTTACTGTCTCTTAACATTTTTTTTTAATGCTATTTTTTTCCCCGGACCACCAGATTAGTCATGTCTAAAACATATTGAATCATGGGATATGTTTATACACACACATATACATCTGACATAAGCTTATTCAGTAATATTTATAATAAATAATTTTAAATATAAAAAAAAATAAAAAAAATCTAAAAATAAAAATTTTGAAGGCCTCGATAGGGTTCAAATTAAGAATGTTGAATTGGTCAATTTTGTGTATAAAATAATTGATCATAGGCTTTTAAGCCTATTTGTAAGATATCATTCGGCCTAGTGAATCAACATTCGGTTTGCAAGCATAGATTAAATTTTGAAAAAATAAAAATAAAAAGAACATGTCCTAACTTTCCTTGGTGAGTAACCTATAATTAATGAATGTTGCCATTTGTCTAGTAGATTAATTACAACCCATCAATCTTAATGTGTAATATGTTGAAATTAATGATGTGATAATGACTTCCAATTGAACTCATGCAAATATTTTATAGCGATTATGAACCATTTTCGTGTTTAATATTATATCATGAATCTGGGAATAAATTTTAATAGATATCTCAAAAGAGACTCACATTTCCTCCAAATTAAGATTTAATTTTTTTCAATATTTTCGAAGTCCAAATATTCTGTGAAAAAAAAAAAAAAACAGTACACCATGCACGTATATATAATAGTAGAATTATATTATATTCTTAAAAAGAAAAAAGCTTCTCATAACTCCACATAATTTCATTAATGATATCACACACACACGAACTTCAATTGTTGAAAGCCATCCTTTGCTTTTGAACTTCCGATGGCAGCTTCACATCTGTTGCCAGTCCAATAGCTTGAAGAAACCTTACAACATACCAAGTCATGTCAATCTGCCACCATTCCAGGCCATGTCTGGCTGAGTATTCAAAAGCATGGTGATTATTATGCCAACCTTCTCCAAAAGTAAGCAACGCAAGCCACCTTAAACAAGTTTGCAGAACAAAATTATTAGAAATAACCAAATCAGAATGATAAAAGCTAAGAGCAAAAGGTATTACCAATTGTTCCTAGACAAGTCGCCGGTGTTCCACGCTCGCTTTCCCCATAAATGAGAAGCTGAGTTTATTAGCCAAGTGATGTGCAAAGCCAGTGCGGTTCTCACACCCTGAAATGGTCAGCAGTAAATTAGTTTTGTTGCATAAGCTATACAAGAATGAACCTAATTGACTACTGAGGCCTGAGGAGGGTGATAAGTGTTTAAATTTTCATGTCCATTTCAATGTCTGGTCACCGATCAAATATGAATGAGTAAATCCTGAGTTTATTAGCAGACAGTATTGCCCTTTCATTTTACACCATGATTTTCGTGCCATTTGCCATTTACTTCCAATCAACTTGAGAAATTCATGTTCCAAGAGGTTGCGTTTGATGAAATTAAGTTCCAGTATAAAAAAGACAAATACTAATTTTGGCTATCTCTGTATATTTTCATGAAAAAATGAGAGAGGAGGACATGAGAAGTATTCCATACCATTCCCCATACAAGGAAGGGAAATCCTCCCACTGCATATAGCAGAACTCCAAGCGCAATTGGATGTAGAAAGTACGTGTTTTGCATGAACTTGTAAAAGGGTTGCTTCTCTAAATCCCCAACATTGTTTTGCCCTCCACACTACCAAATCATATATTTTTAACAGAATAAGCAGCAATAACACAATTTAATTTACACTAGGAAATTTGTTCATTTGAGGAGGATGAACATACAGACCTTTTCAGTAATATAATTATTGTCAAAGAGCCAAGTGATGTGACTAAACCAAAACCCTTCAGTAGGGCTATGCGGGTCTCTCTCAGAATCACAAAACTGGTGGTGGTGTCTATGAGTGCTAACCCAAAAAATAGGATCCCTCTGAAACCAACATGAAGCCATTAAAAACTGATAACACAAAAAATCAAGGAAAGAAAAGGGGAGGGTACACTTACTTGAAGAGCTTGAACCCCACAGTATGCAAAAAAATACTCGAGCCATTTTGGAAGCTTGAAACTCCTATGAGAAAGATTCCTATGGAAAGAAAGAGTGATACCTAGAAGTCCAGTGACAATACCGATGCCAAGGGCAACCCAAAATGCAGGCCAAGTGAAATAAAAAGGTCCAAACAAAGATAGAAAATGCACCGCCGAAATTACACCAGCATTGACTATATCTGATGAATTCCATTTCCTGCCCCAAAATACCTGCCTTCTTCTCCTCACCACCACATCTGACAGAAAGATTTTCCCGAGGTTCCTAGGCTCGGCCTCTGATAGAGGTGCATTACCAGCATCAGCCACTACTTGTAGTGCTTTTTTTGTACTGCTATAATTCTTATTTGAAGCATCCAAAAGACTTGATAATTTTTCTTTTTTGCATTTGTTGGTTGTTAGTGGTAGGAACTTGGGGTTATAGTGACCATAATTTAGGAGTATAGCAGGTGGAGAACCCAGTTTCTTAGCATGGGTAAAAGGCAGAAAAAGGCAAGGTTTGGATTTGGTTAATGGAGATGTCATCAAAGCCATTGAGACTTAAAAGAGGATGTATTTTGATAGAACTGATTATTTTGCGGTGGTTTATATAGCGGATGTATATCAAATTCTATGTCTCCAAGCTGTAATCTATTCCTAATTGATAGGTTAAGATGTTGCCTTTTATTTTTTGTTTTTTTTTTATATATTTATAATTCAGCTTGTTTGTTTTTTATTTTAAAAATAATTTAATTTTTTTAAAAAAAATTAATTTTTTTATACATTTTTATATCATTTTTACGTGCTAATATCAAAAATATATTTAAAAAAATATATTATTTTAATACTAAAACAAATAATTTAAAAAACAATCACGGTAAAAATACCAAACATGCTGTCAGCGCAATATAACAGGGGTGTCAATCTTTAAATCTCAACTTGGCTCCACCAAATTAAATAAAGTATAATTAATTATAAGGGTGGGGCTAATTAATTAATTGAGAGGTAGGGGAAAAACTAACGAGATCATGATTGAAGTTTCATCTCACATGACTATGCAAGAATCTCCTTCTTTCATCTTCGTGCGCCAGCAACTGGGCATATGCATATGGATCTTAATTTGTTTCAACTAGCAACCGCACCGAGCTAGCTATATGTCATTTGGCGGTTCATCTGATCTGCACTTGAAAATTGGAAGCCGTGAATCTGAATTATTCGTCATTAAAAAAAAAAATTATTATTACTAGTAATAATGCTATTCCATCCACCTCGAACACTCTTGGTGAGTGTCTTTTAATTTCAAACGTTTGTTTAGAAACGCAGATAAACTTAGTTTATAAATAAAATGTTTTTTAAATTATTTTTTATTTAAAAAAAGTATTCAAGTGATGAATTTTTCCTTTTTATTTATAATTTTGATGTGCTAATATTAAAAATATATATATAATTTTGATGTATTTTATATTGAAAAGCATCATGCACTACATTACTAAAAACACAATATTTTATATGTTATGGAGGACTGATTTCAATTGGGGAAAAAAAGGAGATGATGTGCTTCATTTTTCATATTTTGTTGCTTCTTTCAAACTAATGAGACTGAGATGGGTGTAGGAGAGGTGTAGCAAGTGATTTAGCAACTAAGTGAGAGAGAAAGGGGTTAGTGTGAGAAGGAGTGATTTTAAAAGAGAAAGGAGTAATTTTAGAGAAATTAGTTCAAGAGATAAGGCAAGCTTGGCAAATTGGCTACGGTAAAGTATTTTTCTTTATTTAATTTCATTATTTTTGTGAAATCTTGCTAGAGTTGAAAATCCCTAATTTTGGGAAAGTTTGGGTGACGTTGGAATAGTACTGGGAGTGAAGATTTTTTTTATTGATGGGTTGTATTATGAAATGTGTTGTAGAATAAAAAATATTGTATTATTGATGTATTGAAACACCGCAACCCATCTCACTATTTTTTTTTTTTGCTGCATCGTCTTCTTCAACCTTGCATAAGCCACCACTTTCCATGTAGATTTGATGTAAATCTGAATTAAATATTGGTCAATGAGGACGCCAACTTGCTTTTCAGTTTCCTATGCTTTCAGTAAAAAGTTGTGGTTAATGCCCTTTTTTTGTTGTGCTTTCACTAAAGATATGGTGGCAAGTTCTAGCTCCTACCAAGATGAATAGGTAGGTGAGGGGTAGAAGTTTTGTGTTAATAGGCCATTTGGTTTATGCAGAAAAAATGGTTTTCATGTTGTGTTGTTGGTACTTGCTTGGTCATGATGGATCAACAATGTTTGGAAGGCATGGAATAATTAAATTCATAGTGATCGGTACTCGTGTATCAAGGTAAGAAATATATTTTAATGTTGAGAACAACCAACAAGTCAAAAATAATAATTTAATTATGTATATTTATTATTATGCAATGTGATTGAACATATCATTGGAGTTTGGAAAAAATATGAAAATTTTTATAAATTAATTGAACTTGTCGGATGATGGAATTACAAATAGTTTAATGGAACATTATAAAATATTTTTTATAAAGTATTGTTTATTTCATGATATAATAGTAATAGTTAAATCTATAATTTTTTAATTAAAAATGATATATATATATCATTTTTACTCATTTTATTATCAAACCACAATTTAAAAATTATTTTTAACTAAACATTAATATATTGAACTACTTTTTAATCAATCTTAATTTTAATTATATTTTTAACTAAACATATATTTTATCAAATCAACCTCAACAAAAAAATATTTTTATAAAATAATTTTTTAAACCACAATCATAGAAATTATCACAATATCAAACATAAAATCTCATTAGTTGCAGAAACCTCCACAGTAATATAAAATGCCTAAAGCAGTGAAAACGGAGGTCACATAAAGACCATAATTTCCACCGCCGGTAGTGGTCAAGATCTGGTGAGAACACCTCGTCGGATCTCGCCCGTCAAAAGCTTAAAAATCTCTTCTTAAATCAAATCCCGTAAATTAATAGATGTCGTTATGTGGGGTTTCAATTAGGTGATAGTTGTAGCAGTTATTAGTTGTCCTTAGGGTGTCCTTGGGTGATAGTTGCAGCAGTGATGGCTATCGTGATGGTGATGGTGATGGTGATGGTGATGGTGTTATCGCGATGGTGATAATAGAGATAGAACTAGGATTATTTGTTAGGGAAAGTCAAAATTAATATAATAAAATATAATATTTATTTTAATTTATTATACATGAGTTGTGAAACAAAACCTATATAATTTAGTTTTATTCAAATAACTTACTACAAACACATAATAATCTTTGTATAAGGTAAAAGGTTTGGAGCAATACCAAATTGAGTCAAAGCAATGAAGTTAATTTCATCTTCATAATGTATCCATCACTTTAATGTTGTTGGTCTTTATACCTATCAAATATAAACATACAAAGTATATAAGAAACATTAGATAAAACGAAACATTATTTATGTTTGATAAACTTTGAAATAAAGCAAAAAATAATAAAGAATGATTCTTATATATTTATTTTAATTGTGCTCGTCGTTCTTTCATAGAATAGAAATCATCGATTATCATATCAATTGTGAATCTTTCAGCAATTTCTTTTTCTATATAGACAATCAAATAATTTGCAAGAAAATCATCCTTCATTCGATTGCGAAGTCTTGTTTTAACAATCTTCATCGCTGAAAAAGCTCGTTCAGTAGGCTGTATTGAGTTATCAATATATATTTTTTTTCAAAAAAAGAATCAATTCTTCTTATTTTGTTCATGGTTCAACCTAAAATCAAAACATATATCATAAGAAAAAATTGATAATTTTGGTGGCTTTGCTAAAAACAAAACATAAAAAAAATCCAAGCATAATCAAAACAAACCAATAAAATATATCTAATTAATTAGAAAAAAAAATCACTATAACAAGAATTCAAAAACAATTTGGTAGAACTAGCAGATCTGAGAAAAAAAAAAGCAAAAATGGTAGAATTATATAAAAAAACCTCATCAAATTATTAACAAACATCTCAAAACAAAACAAAAATATATTTTAAATTTAAGTTACCTTGTTTTGTTTGATGAAAGATAAATTAATTAGTAGCTCTACTTTAATTTGTTGTAGAAAACTTTTGCTCGCGATTTATGTTTTTATTTATGTTTTTGATCGGCGGCAGGATTTATATTAGGGTAAATTGGTGGCTCTGTTTTTTATTTCACAAAATAATACATTTATATTTTTTTCTTTTCCATGTAGATCAAGAGTAAATTTAAAGAAAATCAAAAATAAAATCACACTTAATTTGAGAGGCGCACCTCTTTAAAATATAACACTTCCTTATTATTTAATTACCTAATTACCTTTTATATATATATATATATATTGCAGGGGGCCCGGGCCTGTTGCCCCATGCTTCCGCCCCCAGTGATGTGATGGTGAAGAATGATCGGTCAAAGAAAATAAAAAACGGTAATAGAGTTCTGCAATCAAAATTAATAGGTGATAGTTGCAGCAGTGATTAGTTGTCCTAGGTTGTCCTTAGGTGATAGTTGCAGCAGTGATGGTGGTGGTGAAGGATGATTGGTTAAAGAAAATACAAAACGGTAATAGGTTCTGCAATCAAAATTCAAAGGGCTTGTGTTTGAAGGCCGAAGGGTTGCAATGATGGTGATAGTTGCAGGGGTGGTGTAACTAGTTGTTGTTGTTAGGTGGTTGCGGCAGTGATGGTGGTGGTTGCGGCATTGATGATGATAGGGATGGTGGTGACGAAGGAAGATTGGCTAAAGAAAAGAAAAATGGTAATGGGGTTCTGCAATCAAAGGGCTTGTGTGTGAAGGCCTAAAGTTTTGTTTTATCTCTACAACCGCGCAAATGGAATCAATCCCTTCAACTGTCCTGTTCAGGGCACAAATCTTGATTCGAGATTTGTTTTGTGGAACGAAACGTGTGGATTGGTTAGCTTGATGAATGCATTTGGTTTTGGGTGGTAGCTGAAAATTGTGGTAGTTGATTTGGCGATTATTGGAGCAAGTGGGACGCATCCAACCCAATTTCTGATTTCATGCTTTCTGCAAAGCTTCAGGAAAATAATGTGTATTGTATATTTTTATGTTTTAAAAATATTTTTAAAAAAATTTAAATTTTTTTTATTTTTTTTATTTTAAATTAATATATTTTTAATATTTTTATATCATTTTGATACGCTGATATTAAAAATAATTTTTAAAAAATATATTATTTTGATATATTTTTAAGTGAAAAGTAGTTTGAAAAGCAACCGTAATCATACTTCCAAACAGGTTATGTATAGGTTTACAATATCGATTGTTTTTTGAAATGATCTTTATTTGAAAATATATTAAAATAATAATTATTAATTTTTTTAAAATTTATTTTTGATATTAGTATATTAAATCAATTTAAAAATTTGGCGATTATTGAAGCAAGTGTGACACATTCAACCCAATTTCTGATTTCATGCTTTCTGCAAAGCTTCATGAAAATTATGTATATTTCATGCCTATATATTTTTACATTTAAAAAATACTTTTGAAAAAATTTAAAAACTTTTTATTTTTTTTCTTTGCTTTAAATTAATAAATTTTTGATATTTTTACATTATTTTGATACGCTGATATCAAAAATAATTTAAAAAAAAATATTATTTTGATATATTTCTAAGTGAAAAGTATTTTAAAAAGTAACCGTAACCATACTCCCAAACAGGGTATAGATTTACAATATCGATTGTTTTTTGAAATGATTTTTATTTGAAAATATATTAAAATAATTATTTTTAAATTTAAAAAAATTTATTTTTGATATTAGTATATTAAACCAATTCAAAAACAAAAAAAAAATTATTTAATTAAAAATTTTAACTTTTTTTTCAAAAACACGATGTCATCGAAAAAATAAACACAAATATAGGCTATGCCTATTTTCCTAAGTAGTGCTAATTTCTTTCTTGTTTATAAATATTTTTTATTTAAAAATATATCAAAATAATTTTTTAAATTTTTTTAATATTAGCATAATTTTTTTTTTTTACGTGGTGGTGTTGATCTTAGTAGTTGGTGGATGCTGCTTTGGTGTGTTTATAAAGGAAAAGATTTTTCATAATGGAGGAGATGCATAGAATAGAAAAGAGAAGAATATTACAACTTGAGCTCAAATAGCTAGGTGATTAATTTAAGCTTGTTTGTTTTTATGTTTTAAAAAGGTATTTTTAAAGAAATTTTTATTTTTATTTTATTTTATTTTTTTTACTTTAAATTAATATTTTTTTGATATTTTTAAATCATTTTAATGCATTAATATAAAAAATAATGTTTAAAAAATATAAAAAATATATTATTTTAATACATTTTCAAACAAAAAAATATTTTAAAAAATAACCACAACCACACTTTCAAACAACCCCATCATTATTATAATCCAAAAAACTTAACAATTATTCTTAAAGTAAAGTCAAATAATGAAATTGAAGAAAAAATCATTTTCTTTAAAAAAAAACCTAAAAAATGAAAGTCAAATCAAACTAATCTTTAAACTCTGTAACCTGAGTCATAAGATTAAGATTATCCTATAAAAGACACACCAAAAAAATCATGAAGTAAAATTCTTAATTATCCAAAATTAAAAAAAATAAAATAATTAGCAATCAAAACAATAATGATCAAATATGATATAAAAACTATATGAAAGAAAGTAATGAGGGAATAAATTGAAAATAAAATTAATCAGGAAAATAATAAAAACAAAAAAAATAGCAATCAAAATAATAAGGACTAAATTAGATACAAAAATTAAATCAAAGAAAATGTCGAGGGACAATTTAAAATAAAATTTACTTCAAAAATTTAAAAGCAAAACAAATAGCAATAAAAAAAATAATGATTAAAATTGATACAAATACAAATTCACATGACACATTTAACTTTTGGAAGGGCTAGCGTGAAATCTGAGGTTATGAGAGAGAAAAAAGGGAAGAAAAAAATATATCTATTGGCGCCTAACTACTACGTTGCCATGTACATATAATGACTACCAGGACGAGAACAATACAACACTTTCAATATTATTATGGAAGATGGTGTTTGACAGCTGGAAGGCACCGCATTCAGCTCCCAAAAAAATGAGTGCCTCTCATTTATTTGTTCATGCATGATATGCGTCAACAATTTTTGTTTTTTTAATTATATTTATATTTATCAAAAAATTGAATTACCCCTCAATCAAATTGATTATAACTAAAAAACAATTAAGAAATACAAAAAAGTCACTCGACGTCAGTTTTAAATTTTTACTTTAAAGGGAAATGTAGTTATTTCATTGTGCAATCAAAGCATTAAAAGATCAAAAATCCCTTGGATCCTAGTTTTAATTTATTTTTATTTTTTTTCTTTTAAGAGTATTTAAGTTATTTAATTTTGCATATAAAATGTTAAAAGACCAATTTGTCTCCAATCAATATGATAGTGACAAATAAACCCTATAAAAAAGAGTGGTTTGCCATCAATAACTACTTAAGTGATTTTTGTTTGAGAATGGGAAAAAAAAATCATTTTACTGTTTCAATTTATATTAAGAAAATACAAAACGGTAATAGGTTCTGCAATCAAAATTCAAAGGGCTTGTGTTTGAAGGCCGAAGGGTTGCAATGATGGTGATAGTTGCAGGGGTGGTGTAACTAGTTGTTGTTGTTAGGTGGTTGCGGCAGTGATGGTGGTGGTTGCGGCATTGATGATGATAGGGATGGTGGTGACGAAGGAAGATTGGCTAAAGAAAAGAAAAATGGTAATGGGGTTCTGCAATCAAAGGGCTTGTGTGTGAAGGCCTAAAGTTTTGTTTTATCTCTACAACCGCGCAAATGGAATCAATCCCTTCAACTGTCCTGTTCAGGGCACAAATCTTGATTCGAGATTTGTTTTGTGGAACGAAACGTGTGGATTGGTTAGCTTGATGAATGCATTTAATTTTAGGTGGTAGCTGAAAATTGTGGAAGTTGATTTGGCGATTATTGGAGCAAGTGGGACGCATCCAACCCAATTTCTGATTTCATGCTTTCTGCAAAGCTTCAGGAAAATTATGTGTATTGTATATTTTTATGTTTCAAAAATATTTTTGAAAAAATTTAAAATTTTTTTATTTTTTTTACTTTAAATTAATATATTTTAATATTTTTACATCATTTTGATACGCTGATATTAAAAATAATTTTTAAAAAATATATTATTTTGATACATTTTTAAGTGAAAAGTATTTTGAAAAGCAACCGCAATCATATTTCCAAACAGGTTATGTATAGGTTTACAATATCGATTGTTTTTTGAAATGATTTTAATTTTAAAATATATTAAAATAATAATTATTAATTTTTTTAAAATTTATTTTTGATATTAGTATATTAAACCAATTTAAAAATTTGGCGATTATTGGAGCAAGTGTGACACATTCAACCCAATTTCTGATTTCATGCTTTCTGCAAAGCTTCATGAAAATTATGTGTATTTTGTGCCTATATATTTTTACATTTAAAAAATACTTTTGAAAAAATTTAAAAACTTTTTATTTTTTTCTTTGCTTTAAATTAATAAATTTTTGATATTTTTATATCATTTTGATGCGCTGATATCAAAAATAATTTTAAAAAAAGTATTATTTTGATATATTTCTAAGTGAAAAGTATTTTAAAAAGTAACCGTAACCATACTCCCAAACATGGTATAGATTTACAATATCGATTGTTTTTTGAAATGATTTTTATTTGAAAATATATTAAAATAATTATTTTTAAATTTTAAAAAATTTATTTTTGATATTAGTATATTAAACCAATTCAAAAACAAAAAAAAAATTAATTAAAAATTTTAATTTTTTTTTCAAAAACACGATGTCATCGAAAACATAAACACAAATATAGGCTATGCCTATTTTCCTAAGTAGTGCTAATTTCTTTCTTGTTTATAAATATTTTTTATTTAAAAATATATTAAAATAATTTTTTAAAATTTTTTAATATTAGCATAAAATTTTTTTTTATGTGGTGGTGTTGACCTTAGTAGTTGGTGGATGCTGCTTTGGTGTGTTTATAAAGGAAAAGATTTTTCATAATGGAGGAGATGCATAGAATAGAAAAGAGAAGAATATTACAACTTGAGCTCAAATAGCTAGGTGATTGATTTAAGCTTGTTTATTTTTGTGTTTTAAAAAGGTATTTTTAAAGAAATTTTTATTTTTATTTTTTTACTTTAAATTAATATGTTTTTGATATTTTTAAATCATTTTAATGCAATAATATAAAAAATAATGTTTAAAAAATATAAAAAATATATTATTTTAATACATTTTCAAACAAAAAAATATTTTAAAAAATAAACACAACCACACTTTCAAATAAATTCACATGACACATTTAACTTTTGGAATGGCTAGCGTGAAATCTGAGGTGATGAGAGAGAAAAAAGGGAAGAAAAAAATATATCTATTGGCGCCTAACTACTACGTTGCCATGTACACATAATGACTACCAGGACAAGAACAATACAACACTTTCAATATTATTATGGAAGATGGTGTTTGACAGCTGGAAGGTACCGCATTCAGCTCCCAAAAAATGAGTGCCTCTCATTTATTGGTTCATGCATGATATGCGTCAACAATTTTTGTTTTTTTAATTATATTTATATTTATCAAAAGATTGAATTACCCCTCAATCAAATTGATTATAACTAAAAAACAATCATGAAATACAAAAAGGTCACTCAGCGTCAGTTTAAAATTTTTTACTTTAACGAGAAATATAGTTATTTCACTGTGCAATCAAAGCATTAAAAGACCGAAAATCCCTTGGATCCAAGTTATATATATATTGCTTTTAAGAGTATTTAAGTTATTTAATTGTGCATATATAATGTTAAAAGACCAATTTGTCTCCAATCAATATGATAGTGACAAATAAACCCTATAAAAAAGAGTGGTTTGCCATCAATAACTACTTAAGTGATTTTTGTTTGAGAATGGGAAAAAAAAATCATTTTACTGTTTCAATTTATATTAATATGTGTTTAGGTGTATAATGAAAATTAAAATCTTTTATTTTTTTTATAATTATTATACGCATCATTACAATGATGTGATCAAAGCAATTGAAGTACACATTATCTTCTAAAAAAATACATAAAGAATATTGATTATTGTTATAAAACTTGGCTCAATGTATCAATTATGGGGGATCTTGTCCAACTTTAATTTTATATCAAATTAGGTTTGGAGTTCACTTGGTCAAATTTAATCTTGGTTTGAATTTTATATCAAGCCATGGATTGGGCTAGGTTTTGTAGAAATGAAAGAAAGTCTATCAATTATTTATGGCAAGGGCATAAATTACGTATGATCCAATATAGAAACACACACAAGACAGAGATCCATATACAATATAGGAACAAAGGCTGGGCTAAGGGAGCTTGAACTCATATGATTTTCATTATTTCAGGCTCACTCTGCGGTCCTGCAATAATAACTATGCCATGATATCGAAAGGTAAACAATTCCAAGCTGATATTTTCTTTTTAAATCACCATTACGTTTACAATTAAATGGTAATTTATTTAAGAAAGGAAAAATGAAAAATAAGAAAGGAAATTCTTAATAATGTCATTCTTAATTTGTGTATTCTAAATTGGATTGAACTCTGTAAGATTGTTTAATATTGTGATATGATATTTTCTGTTTTTTTATCTAATAATAGTGAAAAAATTATTTAGTTAGTCAAATAATTTATATTTTTTTCCTCGTCCTCGTATATAATTGCATTTTAAATTTTAATTTTATAGAAATTAAAATAACTTACTTTTCATTTATTCAGATATGTTTTTTATTTATTAAGACATAGTTTTTATTTATTTTATATACAAAAATTCATCTCACAATATTTTTAACTAAGAACTTATATTTTTTAAACTACAACTAATAATATATATTTTTAAATCACAATCATAATGTGAAACATACATAATAACGATGAAGCAATATAATTATAATCCCTTTAAAGTGAGATAAGAGATCAAAACGTAAAAGCCAGAGAAATGTGTGGCTAATTTAAAAGAAAACATTTAATTGCATAGAAAAAACAATTGATTTTGTATGGCTAATTATCTATGTATGGTGCCTAACAAAAATTAATTATTAAATATTTAAATTATGAAAATTTATAACAAATTAAGTACACAACAAACTAAGAAATACATGGAATTGAACTTAACATTTTTGTTGTAACTTAAATTTAAAAGTTTAAAACCAAATAACGACTTAAGAAAAAATCAGACCAAGAAGAAAAGTATTATATTAATGATATAACGCAAAAATAATTTAATGGAATATTTTACTTCTCCTAGTTTGTGGTAAAGTAAGGCAATGTTTATTTTTGTGGTGGCACCGTATTTTTTAAAAAAACATTTCAAATGTTTTTTGGTATTTTTAGATTATTTTCATATACTAATATAAAAAATTAATTTAAAAAAAAACATTATTTTTATCGTGACATGAACGACGTTAGATGACAGGTTGAATCAAGAGGGTTTTGGATGTGTTGGGATAAATCATAAAAATATGCTTTGAAGAGTTCAGGAGTTGCTACCTAATATTATGGTCACTAAGAAACCTAATGATCTGCGACAATTTGGGTGGAGGGACTAGTTGCGCATGAGAAAAATACATCACCCCCAGTGTACCCTACCTTTGATAAGCCGCGTTGTTGATTGATTGTTTTTTCTAAGATCATGTTTTTATGTTTTTATTCGTTGATCTGTCTAAAATTCAAGAAAAGTCTTTCATGGTAAAGAAATCCTTATCTTATTTGGCTAAAACCTAACATTTCTAAAGTCCAAAAGAAATGGGTAAAATACATATCCCAAGCTTAAACAAAATGATTTTTGTGGTGCTTTTTTTTTTTGAAATTCTGGTCAAATCTTAATAGATAATCACAAACTTGTTGTGATACTCATTAATTGATCTTTTTCGTATTTCTTCAAGTGATAGAATACAATTTTTATTTTTTATAAAATATGGATGAAAATTAAAGAATTTGATACTTTGATTTTATTTAATTTAGTTCTTGAAAAAGTCTGATACAACTCCTAATGTTACGTACCTTTTGCAGAAAGGTCCTTGGTTTTGAGTTCTTTCAATTTGGTTCTTAATTGACCTCTAAACTCTGATTTTCTTGCAATTTCATCCCTGATTCCATCCAATGAACTTTGCAAAAATTAAATATGGTCCTCTAAAATTTCAATCTTCTCAATTAAGTTAGCCTTGAATTTGCATTGTCCAATTAATTCCTTGCAAACTAGGCTTCCAGACTTAATTTCTCACCAATTAAGCTTTTAATAAAATTAATTTGATCAATTAAAAATCTAATTAAGTTCTTACACTTAATTAATTCTTTTAATTTCAGCCTAAGTTAATTTCCAAACTTAATTAAATCTTTAATTAGGCTCATGATTAAATCAAATCAGTCTATTAAATATATAATTAAATTCTTAAACTTAATTTTTATGCAAATTCGTTCAATATTCACATTAAGTTAATTTTGAATTTGCATTTAGATCCTTCAAAGGTTCAATTGAGTTTTCAATATTGTCAAAGATCCAGTTTGGTCTGTCTATCCCTCATTTATGCATGTAGATCTCTCTTCAACATGTTCTTGTCATCCAAATCGCTTGTCTTCTTGTATATATTTTTTATTTTTCAATTTTTTTTTGGTATAAAAAAAAACAATAATTTTGGAGGAACTCGAAATTAAGTTATGATAATTTTGATATATTTTCAAGATAAAAATATTTTAAATTAAAAATAATTGTTATTACAATATCAAACGCTGCCTAAGACAAAAGAGCAAACTTTGTGGAAGAGATCAAAAGAGTATAATATCAAACTTTGTTGAAGAAAAGTATTATATTAATGATCTCTTCAACAAAATCTTGATCACCAATCACTTTAAAGCTTTTTGAGGCAGATACGACATTATCATGACATAGCCCTACCGTGGCCGGTGCCTTATTACTTTCTGCTCACTACTTTTAGGGCACGTGGAGTACTTGAAGGAGCCCCGTCCCAGGGCCTTTCCGACGGGAAATTGCAAAATAAAATGAGGGTTGTTGCACACACGGCAATTGCTCAAGTTTAATTTCAAAAACAAATCGCATCTGTTTAGGTAAGAATTATTATTTATATAGTTAAGGATTTATACCAACTAAATTTACCAATCACTTTAACAAGAATCCATTGATTTTAGATTTTTTATTATTATTATTAATGTGGGTGTCCGGGCCAGTATGCGCATACCTCGACTAATTTCCCAGGTCCTGAAGTTAACGACCATATAAGCCTCTAGTAGCTTTAAGATTTATAAAACTCGAACCGGTAATCTATAAAAAACAAATCTAAAATTTGATCAATTAAATTATATTTTTATATTAGATTTTCAAATAATAAATGAATGATGCAATTTAACTTGTATATCAATTGTTTAATTTTAACTTTGAACCTTTATAATTTATTATTTCTTTCCTGCCACTTGCTTTCAAGACCTCGTTGTGTTGGCAGATTTTATTTAGTGATTTACCATAAAAAAGGCTTGGGTTAATGGGTAATTTTTTTTATTTGTTGAGATATTTTTATTTTTATTTATTTATGAAAGCCATCTTTGCTTTTGAACTTCCGGTGGCAGCTTCACATCTGTTGCCAATCCAATAGCTTGAAGAAACCTTACAACTTACCAAGTCATGTCAATCTGCCACCATTCCAGGCCATGCTTGGCTGAGTATCAAAAGTATGTCAAAAATTGACCATCCACGACGGCGTTAGAATCTTCTTGATGTCCCTTTCTCGATGAAGTATTGTGTGCGGTGGTCAATGCGGTAATATGGCTTTGCTCAACTTTTTTTTTATTCTTTTTTCCTCCTTGAAAAACACGTTGCTTAATATTTTTTTTTAATATTATCCTCTTATTTTTGTTTAACTTTCTAATTTATTTTTCTTGTTTTTGATTATTTGATTTTTATCTTATTTCTTTTATAAAATTTGAATTTGTTTTTGGTTTCATTATGTATTAAAATGCTATTTTTCCTTTTATTTTTTTAATTCAAATTTGATTATTTTTCTTTTGATTAATTTTTTTCTGGTTCCTTTTGTAAAGTGTAAATTTTTTTTTTCACCCTTAAATCATACAATTTGTTTTTTTTAATATTTGATTCTTATTCTTTTAGATTGCTCCTTTTTGTTTTGGGGTCATTTGTCAAATTATTATTTTTTTCAATTTCATTCTTCAATCTTGAATTAGTTAGGAATTGAGTGTCATGATTTAGTCTGGTTGGGTTACATCGGGTTCATGACTCAGGCCGCGTGTTTGAAAGGTTAACCTAATCTTTATTTTTATTTTTTTACTTTTTTGGGTATGTTATTTTTAAAATCGATTTTTTCTCCAGTTTTGTCGTTCATCATTTTTGTTTTGTTTTGCATTTAGCTTTATAACTTTTCCTGGCATGTCTTTTATTGTGTTGTCCAATGCGCACGATCTGAGTCACGCGATTTAGTAAGCTAATCCAAGTTTGTTGGCTTTTTTTTTTCCAATTTGTTAATTATTATTTTATTCAATCAAGTCTTTGTTAGTAATTAGAACTTACATGTCTTTTTGGTTTGCTTTCTGATTTGTCATCACAACCTCTTGAACAAGTTGCGGGTTTGGTAGATATATTTGGATTAACTTTGATCATATTATTTTTTATTTTCTTCCTACCGTACTTGGTTAGATTGAAATTTATCATCATTTGATGAATGTTATTTCTTTATCCTTGTTTTTTTTTTGTCATCTTATTAGTTAAGATAACTTATTTAATCTAGTCGAGTCTATGATTTAAATCGTGATTTTTTTTTATGTTTTTATCAAAACACACTTACTGTCTCTTAACATTTTTTTTTAATGCTATTTTTTTTCCCGGACCACGAGATTAGTCATGTCTAAAACATATTGAATCATGGGATATGTTTATACACACATATACATCTGACATAAGCTAATTTAGTAATATTTATAATAAATAATTTTAAATATCAGAAAAAATGATAAAAAAATCTAAAAATAAAAATTTTGAAGGCCTCGGTAGGGTTCAAATTAAGAATGTTGAATTGGTGAATTTTGTGTATAAAATAATTGATCATAGGCTTTTAAGCCTATTTGTAAGATATCATTCGGTTTGCAAGCATAGATTAAATTTTGAAAAAATAAAAATAAAAAGAAAATGTCCTCACTTTCCTTGGTGAGTAACCGATAATTAATATATGTTGCCATTTGTCTAGTAGATTAATTACAACTCATCAATCTTAATGTGTAATGTGTTGAAATTAATGATGTGATAATGACTTCCAATTGAACTCATGCAAATATTTTATAGCGATTATGAACCATTTTCGTGTTTAATATTATATCATGAATCTGGGAATAAATTTTAATTGATATCTCAAAAGAGACTCACGTTTCCTCCAAATTAAGATTTAATTTTTTTCAATATTTTCGAAGTCCAAATATTCTGTGAAAAAAAAAAAAACAGTACACCATGCACGTATATATAATAGTAGAATTATATTATATTCTTAAAAAGAAAAAAGCTTCTCATAACTCCACATAATTTCATTAATGATATCACACACACACGAACTTCAATTGTTGAAAGCCATCCTTTGCTTTTGAACTTCCGATGGCAGCTTCACATCTGTTGCCAGTCCAATAGCTTGAAGAAACCTTACAACATACCAAGTCATGTCAATCTGCCACCATTCCAGGCCATGCCTGGCTGAGTATTCAAAAGCATGGTGATTATTATGCCAACCTTCTCCAAAAGTAAGCAACGCAAGCCACCTTAAACAAGTTTGCAGAACAAAATTATTAGAAATAACCAAATCAGAATGATAAAAGCTAAGAGCAAAAGGTATTACCAATTGTTCCTAGACAAGTCGCCGGTGTTCCACGCTCGCTTTCCCCATAAATGAGAAGCTGAGTTTATTAGCCAAGTGATGTGCAAAGCCAGTGCGGTTCTCACACCCTGAAATGGTCAGCAGTAAATTAGTTTTGTTGCATAAGCTATACAAGAATGAACCTAATTGACTACTGAGGCCTGAGGAGGGTGATAAGTGTTTAAATTTTCATGTCCATTTCAATGTCTGGTCACCGATCAAATATGAATGAGTAAATCCTGAGTTTATTAGCAGACAGTATTGCCCTTTCATTTTACACCATGATTTTCGTGCCATTTGCCATTTACTTCCAATCAACTTGAGAAATTCATGTTCCAAGAGGTTGCGTTTGATGAAATTAAGTTCCAGTATAAAAAAGACAAATACTAATTTTGGCTATCTCTGTATATTTTCATGAAAAAATGAGAGAGGAGGACATGAGAAGTATTCCATACCATTCCCCATACAAGGAAGGGAAATCCTCCCACTGCATATAGCAGAACTCCAAGCGCAATTGGATGTAGAAAGTACGTGTTTTGCATGAACTTGTAAAAGGGTTGCTTCTCTAAATCCCCAACATTGTTTTGCCCTCCACACTACCAAATCATATATTTTTAACAGAATAAGCAGCAATAACACAATTTAATTTACACTAGGAAATTTGTTCATTTGAGGAGGATGAACATACAGACCTTTTCAGTAATATAATTATTGTCAAAGAGCCAAGTGATGTGACTAAACCAAAACCCTTCAGTAGGGCTATGCGGGTCTCTCTCAGAATCACAAAACTGGTGGTGGTGTCTATGAGTGCTAACCCAAAAAATAGGATCCCTCTGAAACCAACATGAAGCCATTAAAAACTGATAACACAAAAAATCAAGGAAAGAAAAGGTTAGGGTACACCTACTTGAAGAGCTTGAACCCCACAGTATGCAAAAAAATACTCGAGCCATTTTGGAAGCTTGAAACTCCTATGAGAAAGATTCCTATGGAAAGAAAGAGTGATACCTAGAAGTCCAGTGACAATACCGAGGCCAATGGTAACCCAAAATGCAGGCCAAGTGAAATAAAAAGGTGCAAACAAAGATAGAAAATGCACTGACGAAACTATAGCAGCATTGGCTATATCTGATGAATTCCATTTCCTGCCCCAAAATACCTGCCTTCTTCTCCTCACCACCACATCTGACAGAAAGATTTTCCCGAGGTTCCTAGGCTCGGCCTCTGATAGAGGGGCATTATCAGCATCAGCCACTACTTGTAGTGCTTTTTTTGTACTGCTATAATTCTTATTTGAAGCATCCAAAAGACTTGATAATTTTTCTTTTTTGCATTTGTTGGTTGTTAGTGGTAGGAACTTGGGGTTATAGTGACCATAATTTAGGAGTATAGCAGGTGGAGAACCCAGTTTCTTAGCATGGGTAAAAGGCAGAAAAAGGCAAGGTTTGGATTTGGTCAATGGAGATGTCATCAAAGCCATTGAGACTTAAAAGAGGATGTATTTTGAAAGAATTGATTATTTTGAGGGGGTTTATATAGAGCTAATTTGTTTTTATGTTTCAAAAACTTTTAAAAAATTAAATTTTTTTATTTTTTATTTTAAATTATTTTTTCTATATTTTTATATCTTTTTATATACTAATATAAAAAATAAATCTTAAAAAATAAAAAATATATCATTTTAATATATATCTAAAAAACACATTTTAATAAACAATCAATAGAAATTCCACACATGCTAAAAAGGTGAATCACATTCAAATGGCATGCAGCGCAATATAATAGGGGCGTCAATGTAACACTTTAAATCTCAACTAGGCTCCACCAAAATAAAGTATAATTATAAGGGCGGGGATTTGGAGCAAATATAAAACTAATAACATGATGAGTTTAAAATGTTATGCTATATACTTAGTAGCTATTTGCTTTTGCGTTTCAAAAATATTTTTAAAAAAATATAAAAAAATTTTATTTTTTTTTTTGCTTCAAATTAATATTTTTTTGTTATTTTTTGATCATTTTGATACACTGATTTTAAAAATAATTTTTTAAAAATATAATTTTGATACATTTCTAAGTAAAAAATACTTTAAAAAACAACCGCAACCACACTTCCAAACAATCTCAGAAAATAGCGCGATGACTTGTTGTAATAGAACATTTAACTAAGTATTAATTGTTATAGATCGTGCAATGCTTATTCCATGGGATTATTGTTGTATTTCACAAGTTCTTCACACGCACCTCTTCAGCCTGACCATCATTTTTCATTACTTATTATAGATAGTTAGGTAATGAAGTATCATTTGTATCTAATTATTAGTAATGTTAATTGTAATTAAGTTAATCTTAGTTTCTAGAAAGAATGGTTGGTGAAGTAATTTCTGAATTCCTTAATATATGTGATTGTGAGCCTGAGGTCATTATGAATGAATGATTGTTGAATGTTAAACAATATGTGACAGGACGATATTATAGTTGTATTGAAGAATTTAGTAGACATTAATTTTTGGATAGTGCCTCGAAAAAAGAAAATGCTGTTGAAATTTTATTAAATAACTAAATTAACCATTGAAATGGTATAGTCCTTATATGATGATAACACGATGAGTAATTAACGAGGACATGAGTATATCAATTTATACATAAGCAATGAGGACATGAATATATTTATTTAAAAAAAGTATTAAATTGATGAATTTTTCCTTGTTATTTATAATTTTGATGTGCTAATATTAAAAATATATATATAATTTTGATGTATTTTATATTGAAAAGCATCATGCACTACATTACTAAAAACACAATATTTTATATGTTATGGAGGACTGATTTCAATTGGGAAAAAAAAGGAGATGATGTGCTTCATTTTTCATATTTTGTTGCTTCTTTCAAGCTAATGAGAGTGAGATGGGTGTAGGAGAGGTGTAGCAAGTGATTTAACAACTAAGTGAGTTCTAACGTGAGAGAGAAAGAGGTTAGTGTGAGAAGGAGTGATTTTGAAAGATAAAGGAGTAATTTTGGAGAAATTAGTTCGCAAGCTTGGCAAATTAGTTGCGGTAAAGTATTTTTCTTGATTTAATTTCATTACTTTTGTAAAATCTTGCCAAGAGTTGAAAATCCTTAATTTTGGGAAAGTTTGGGTGATTTTGGAATAGTACTGGGAGTGAAGATTTTTTTTTTAATTGATGGGCTGTATTGTGGAATGTGTTGTAGAATAAGAAATATTATATTATTGATATATTGACTTATCGTCTGTGCATTGAAACACCGCAACTCATCTCTCCATTTTTTTTGTTGCATCGTCTCGTTCAACCTTGCATAAGCCACCAATTTCCTTGTAGATTTGATGTTGATCTAAATTAAATATTGGTTAATGAGAATGCCAACTTGCCTTTCAGTTTCCTATGCTTTCAGTAAAAAGTTGTGGTTAATGCCATTTTTTTTTGTTGTGCTTTCACTAAAGATGTGGTGGCAAGTTCTAGCTCCTACCAAGATGAATAGGTAGGTGAGGGGTAGAAGTTGTTGGTGTAGTTTGTAAATGAATAAAGAAAAGATATTTATCCCACTTTGGAAAGAAACACTCCCTCCTAATGTTTCTAAGTGTGGGTATCTATTGTGTAGTAAATTAAGCCATGGTAGACAAACTCTCATATTTGGCTTTCTAATGTTATTATATGAATATTTATAATATCAAAAGATAGCATTTGGAACTTGAAACTTAATATGAACAATTATACTATTTCATGAATAGTCATACTGTTTGATGAACAATCATATTATTTCATCAACAATCATGTTGTTTGATGAATAGTCATATTGTTTCATCGTTATGTTTCAAGTCTATAAAAACATGTTACTATACAGAAAAGATATACAATAAAAAACAAATATTCTTTTCTTGGTCTTATCTTCTCATTCTTTTAGAGGTTTAGAGGGCTTAGCTGTATCCTGGAGGTGTTGTCTTTATGTGGGACAAATAAACACCTTAAAGATAGTGTTTTCACGTCTTTAAGTCAACTTCATATTTGTTTCCATCCTAAACATTTCTAACAATTTTAAGGTGTTTATTTTGATGGAGATAAATATGAATTCTAGCATCAAAGTTGTTAAGGATGTCAAAATTCAACTAGATCGGTTTGATGGTACGAATTACATAAGATGGATGGATAAGATGATATTCCTGCTTACTTCATTAAAGATTTACTACATTCTTAATCCGAATTTATCTGCACTACCTGAACTACAAGAAGATAAATCTGTCACTATTAAGACTGCAAGAGTAAAACGTGAAGAAGATGAAGTGCTTTATCGAGGGCATATACTGAATACTCTGACCAGTCGACTTTATGACATCTTCTCCAAATTAAAGTCACCAAAAGAAATTTAGGCTGCCTTGGAGACACACTACAAGCAGGAAAAATCAGGTTCTGATTGTTTTCTTGCTTTAAAAGTTTTTGAGTATGAGATTACTAACAATAAGCCAATGATAGATCAAGTCCATGAAATTCAAATGCTGATATCAAAACTTAGTGATTTGGATATCAGAGTTCCTGATTCACTTCAAGTGGGGGCTGTTTTATCAAAACGTCCTCCATCCTAGAATGAATATAGGAAGAAGATGTTGCATTCTACAGACAATTATACATTTGAACAGTTTCAAACACACTTGCAAATTGAGGTTCAATCTTGTATGCGTGAATTGCAAGCAACAAATTCTAAAGTGAATTTGGTTACTGAAACTGGTTTGACAATGACTCAAAACAATCTGAAAGTGCAAAAAAAAGGAAACAAATTCAAGAAGAAACAAAATGTTAATAAGAAGCATAGAGTTTGTTTCCATTGTGGAAATAAAGGGCACCATATAAAAGAGTGCAGATTCAAGAATTTCAACAAGAAAGGTGGTTCTTTTAAAGTGAATATGGTTGAAAAAGACGAAGTTAGGGAGTTAGTTGCCATGGTTTCAAACATTCAAATTAGAATGACTACCGAATTAAATATGGCAACTAATGTTCTAAAAACTTCAGATTGGTGGCTGGATTCTGGTGCAACAGTTCATGTTTGCAACAACAAAACATGGTTCAAGACTTATGAAGAATTGAAAAAACTTAAAGAGGTCTTGATGGGCAACCATAATTCTGCCAAATTTTTGGGAAAAGGAACTATTGAGTTATATTTTACTTTTGGACAAAAATTGTCTTTACTCAATGTGTTTCATGTTCCTGAAATTAGGAAAAACTTTGTATATGCTAGTCTCTTGAGCAAGAAAGGGTTCAAGATTGTTTTGGAGTCTGATAAGGTTATTGTAACTAAGAGTGGGATGTTTGTAGGAAAGGGTTATTCCTGTGATGACATGTTTAAGTTCAGTATTAATGAAATCAATGTTATTTTTGCATATGGTTGAATCTACTTCTCTTCTTTGGCATGCTAGATTAGGACATCTAAATTATATATATTTGAAATATATGTGTAAGCATGGTTATATTTCATATCAACATAATAATAAAAATAAATGTAAAGTATGTATTCAAGCAAAGATGACAAAGAAGCATTTTCCTAAAGTAAAAAGGAATTCTCAATTACTTGAGTTGGTCCATTCTGATATATGTAAAATAAATGGTATGTTAACAAGGGGTGAGAAAAGATATTCCATATCTTTCATTGATGATTATTCTCGTTTTACCTATATTTACTTGTTAAGAACTAAAGATGAAGCCTTTGGAAAATTCAAGGAATTCAAGAAAATGGTAGAAAATCAAAAGAAAAGGCAAATTAAAGTTCTTAGAAGTGATAGAGGTGGAGAATACTTTTCTGAGTTTTCTACATTTTGTGAGGAAAACGGAATAATCCATCAAATGACAGCACCCTATACACCACAACATAATGGACTTGTTGAAAGGAAAAATAGGACCTTAGTGGATATGGTCAATGCCATGCTTTTGAATGCTAAATTACCAAATAATTTATGAGGTGAAGCCTTACTTACTGCATGTCACTTTCATAATAGATACTATCTAAAAAATCAAATGTTTCTCCCTATGAAGCATGGAACGGTAGAAAACAAAATCTGAATTATTTTAAAGTGTGGGGGTGTGTAGCTTTTTATAAAATTTCTGATCCTCAAAGAACAAAATTATGACCTAGAGGTCTTAAGAGTGTTTTTGTTGGTTTTGCACAAAATTCAAAGGCTTATAAACTTTTGGATTTAGAAACTAATATGATTGTTGAATCTATACATGTTGAATTTATCGAAGATAAATTCATAAGTGATTCAAATGTGCAAGAACCAAATCTAAAAGTAATGACTTCTAGCTCAACGTTAAGTGAAAAACGTAAAAACCTAGAAGTAATAGGTTCAAGTGAACCTAGAAGAAGTTAAAGAGTTAGAAAGAAAAAACACATAGATACAGATTTTATTTCTACTGATTCAATTATATTTTTAGTGGAAGGTGATAGAATACAATATTAAAAAAGACACCTATGATCCTAAATATAGAAGATGATCCAAAGACATTTGGTCAAGCTATGTCTTCTAGGGATGTTGTTTTTTTAGAAAGAAGCGGTAAATGATGAAATGGATTCAATATTGTCTAACAATACTTGAGTCCTAGTAGATTTACCTTCAGGTTCTAAACCAATAGGATGTAAGTGGGTGTTTAGAAGAAAATACAATACCGATGGTTCTATACAAACCTTCAAGGCAAGATTGGTTGTCAAAGGTTTTACTCAAAATGAGGGTGTTGATTATTTTGACACTTATTCTCCAGTGGCAAGAATTACATTAATTAAAGTTTTATTTGCATTAACATCAATTTATAAATTGTATGTTCATCAAATGAATGTAAAGACGGCTTTCCTAAATGGACATTTAAAGGAAGAAGTGTATATGGACCAACCTGAGGGTTTTATACTTCATGGAAATGAAGAAAACGTCTGTAAATTGGTAAAGTCTTTATATGGTTTAAAACAAGCTCCGAAACAATGGCATAAAAAGTTTGGCAAAGCAATTTTGTTGAATGGTTTTCATCACAATGGTGCTGATAAGTGTATGTATTCCAAATTTACAAAAGATTTTGGTGTGATTATTTGTCTCTATGTAGATGACATGTTAATATTTAGCACCAATATGATTGGAATAGTTGAAACCAAAAGGTATCTCACTTCTATCTTTAAAATGAAAGATCTTGATGAAGTAGATACAATTTTAGGTATCAAAGTTAAGAAACATAGTAGTGGCTATGCACTTAATCAGTCACATTATATTGAGAAAATGCTCGATAAGTTTAAGTATCTCAATATAAAGGAGGCTAATACCCCATTTGACTCTAGTATGAAGTTAAATTATTATTGTGATAAAACGGTAGCACAACTAGAATATACTAGTGCCATTGGAAGTCTTATGTATGATATGCATTGTACAAGACCAGGTATAGCTTTTCCTATATGCAAGTTATCAAGATATACAAGCAAACCAAATACAGATCATTGGAAGGCTATTGCAAGAGTCTTTGGTTACCTAAAAAGAACGATCGATTTAGGCTTGTTTTATTCTGATTTTCCAGCTATGATGGAAGGATATAGTGATGCAAGTTGGATGACTAGTTCAGTGATAATAAGTCCACATCAGGATGGATTTTCTCACTTGGAGGAGGTGCAATATCTTGGGCATTAAGAAACAAACATGCATCTCTCATTCTACCATGGAATCAGAATTTATTGCTATAGCTGCTGCAGGTAAAGAAGCAGAATGACTAAGAAATATGTTGTTTGATATTAAGTTGTGGCCACAACCTATGTCAGCTATTTCTTTATACTGCGATAGTGAAGCAACTATGTCTCGAGCTTATAGTAACATTTACAATGGTAAGTCAAGACATATAAGCATTCGACATGGATATATTCGAGAGTTGATTACAAATGGTGTAATCACCATTGTCTATGTGAAGTCTGTGAATAATTTAGCGGATCCGCTCATAAAAGGACTATCTAGAGACATGGTATGAAAAACAACTAATAGAATGAGGTTGAAACCTGTTATTAAAGATACCAGTAATAGGAACTCAACTTCGGATTAGCAAAAAGCTTATCTCTTAGTTTAATGGGTAACAACAAGTTACTGTTTTGTATCTGTTGGATACTGATAATTAATTTGAGTCCCTATTCTGATAGTATTCAGTGTATTCTATTACGAAAAGTAGGATGAGCGTGGGCTCTTAATGGAATTTAAATTTCGTGTCTAATGTAATAGAGACATGTATAATTCTACCTATATAAATATAAAAGTTGTGCCGCTTTTGACAAGAGTTAGGGTTTTCTCTTGTAAATATTCAAGAAAAAAATTATTATGATTTTAGCACATGGCCATAATAATGCTAAACAGTTGTAAACCTCTTTAAGAGTTTAGATAGTATTATGTGTGTAATATTTTTTATTCTACAACAAAAGTTTTGGTTTAATCTGCGGACACCAATAACTTTAGTAGGATTCAAGTTCTAACACTAATTGAAGGTTTAAATTGCAAAATACCTTCTTGTAAGCATAATTCTTTCAAGTGAAAAGACCTTCATTACAAAGTAGTGAGGGATTGTTGATGTAGTTTGTAAATGAATAAAGAAAAGATGTTTATCCCACTTTGAAAAGAAACACTCCCTCCTAATGTTTCTAAGTGTGTGTATCTATTGTGTAGTAAATTAAGCCATGGTGGATAAACTCTCCTATTTGGCTTCCTAATGTTATTATATGGACATTTATAATATCAAAAGATAGCATTTGGAACTTGGAACTTAATATGAACAATCATATTATTTCATCAACAATCATATTGTTTGATGAACAACCATATTCTTTCATCAACAATCATATTATTTGATGAACAACCATAGTGTTTCATTAACAATCATGTTGTTTGATGAACAATCATATTGTTTCATCGTTATGTTTCAAGTCTATAAAAGAATTTTACTATATAGAAAAGATATGTAATAAAAAAAAACATTCTTTTTTTGGTGTTATCTTCTATTTTTTTTAGAAGTTTAGAGGGCTTAATTGTATCTTGGAGGTGTTGTCTTTGTGTGGGACAAATAAACGTCTTAAAGATGGTGTTTTTACGCCTCTAAGCCAACTCCATATTTGTTTCCATCCTAAACATTTCTAACAGAAATTTTATGTTAATAGGGCCATTTGGTTTATGTATAAATAATAATTTTCTTGTTGTGTTGTTGGTACTTGCTTGGTCTTTAGAGGCGGAATTAAGGGGTGGCAAGCAGGGCCCCGGGCCCCTGTAAAACGCTCCAGCAAAATATTTTATAATTTTTTTTAGTATTTAAATATAACAAGTAATGAGCTTTCTAATAATAAATTATTATTTCACTAGTTATCTTTGAAATTAAAACTATCTCAGTAAAAAAAAACAAATAACTTTTTTAATTTAATTACCTTTCTTTACCGTTTCTCTGTCTTCCTTCTCTAAAGTTGTAACCAAAAAATATAATAATACAAAGCAATGCGGAAAGGTTAAAACAAAGCTGCCAATTAATTCATTGTTCATCAAAACAAGATAATTAGTAACCCAAATTTAAAATCTTTTGTTTTGTTTTATGTTTGTTAAGAATTTGATGAGGTTTATATATATATATAATTCTACTTTTTTTTTTCTAGATCTACTAGTTTTACCATATTTGTTTTTTCTTGTTATAGTGGATGTCGCTTTTTCTAATTAATTTGATATATTTTATGGGTTTGTTTCGATTATACTTGGATTTTTTTATGTTTTTATTTTAGCAGAGCCGTTAAAATTATCAATTTTTTTCTCACATGTACCTTACTACCACAAGGTTCAATATACAATTAGACACGATCTTTCTAGCCAAATTGAGTTCTTTGAAGAGCACATACTCAATTTTAATTCAATGTAAGTTTTTTTCTTTAGAAACCAATAATCTTATTTTTATGTTAGATTTGCTTTTATATATCAGTTTTTTTTTAATATATTAATTTTGTTCTTATATACCAGTTTGGTTTACATGTAAAAAATTATACTTTATTATATTAGTTTTGACCCTTGTCAAATAATCTCAGCTCCGTTACTGTTGGTCCTGATGTATCAATTATGTTTGGAAGGCTTGGAATAATTAAATTCATAGTGCTTGGTACTCGTGTATGAAGGTGAAAGATATCAATTGCAAGATTTTTTGTGTCCAGAACAACCACCAAGTCAAAAGGAACAATTCAATCAAGTACATTTATCATTATGCAATGTGATTGAACGAGTCATTGGAGTTTGAAAACAAAGATGAAAAATTTTACAGATTAATTGAAAGTGTTGGTGATGGAATTATAAATAATTTAATGAAATAATAAAAATTATTTTTAATAAAATATTGTTTATTTCATAATATAATAGTAGTTAAATCTATAATATTTTAATTAAAAACCATCAAAATATATATATATATAAAAAAAAAATTTAGTCATTTTATTATCAAATCTTAATTTGAAAAATATTTTTAATTAAATATATTAAATTATTTTTTAATCAACCTCAATTTCAATTATAGTTTTAACCAAACACATATTTTATCAAATCAATCTTAATTAAAAATAATTTTTATAAAATAATTTTTTTAAACCATAACTATAAAAATTACCACAATATCAAATATAAAATCTCATTAGTTGCATAAACCTCCACCGTAATATAAAATGCCTAAAGCAGTTAAAACAAATATCGCGTTCATAAAATTTTTGAATTTATTTTATTTAAAATTAAAAAAAAATTATGTTTTTAAATTATTTTGATATGCTGATATCAAAAATAATTTTTTTTTATTTTGATGTATTTCTAAATAAAAAACACTTTGAACCATCATCGCTATCATAATTTCATGCTAAAAGACCATAATTTCCACCGCCGGTCGAGATCTGGTGAGAACACCTCGTCGTATCTCGCCCGTCAAAAGCTTAAAAATCTCTTCTTCAATCAAATCCCGTAAATTAATAGAGAAAACCCATAAAGAAAACATGAAGGGTTCACGCGCTCTCGTCGCCTCTGTTCTTACTGCCTCCACTGTAGCTTTATCATCAGCCTCATCTTCTTCCCTCATGGTTTCTGAGGTATTTTTGTTTTTTTGGTCGTAAGATTTGATGGTTAACTTGATTGAATCCTGACGGTTGGGTTTTTTTTTTTTGGTTTGAAGGGTTCATCAAGATCGTTATCAATGGAGAAAAATGGTGGGTTTAAGAAGGAGGAATTTGAGACAAGATTTGATGGGTTAAGGTTTATTGAGACCCTTGTCACGGCTCACAGATGATTGTGGAGTTAATCATTGATTATCGTGGTTAATTTTGTTACTTGAGGGATTAAGACGTGATTAAAGATAGAGAGGAGCTTTTTTAAAAACAAAATGGTAAAATTGAGTTATTTGTCATTTGATGTTTGGTTGTAAGTTGTAGCCAAAACTTCAAGGTCACCTGTTTTCTTTTTTAATGTTTGTGTTGGATTTTCTTTCTTAATTTGGTTTCTTTCTTAAATTTTATTTTTGTTAATGTGGTATTATAAAGAATTATTTATTTTTGAAACTAGTTTGGAAAGTAATAATGTGAGAAGTATAATGTTCGTGGAGTAATGATGTGGTGATAGCTCTGTCGTTGGTTGTTGTTAGGTGGTGGTGTAATTAGTTGTCGTTATGTGGGGTTTCAATGAGGTGTTAGGTGCAGGAGTGATTAGTTGTTCTTAGGTTGTCCTTAGGTGATAGTTGCAGCAGTGATTAGTTGTCCTAGGTTGTCCTTAAGTGATAGTTGCAGCAGTGATGAGTTGTCCTAGGTTGTCCTTAGGTGATAGTTGCAGCAGTGATGGTGGTGGTGAAGGATGATTGGTTAAAGAAAATACAAAACGGTAATAGGTTCTGCAATCAAAATTCAAAGGGCTTGTGTTTGAAGGCCGAAGGGTTGCAATGATGGTGATAGTTGCAGGGTGGTGTAATTAGTTGTTGTCGTTAGGTAGTTGCGGCAGTGATGGTGGTGGTTGCGACATTGATGATGATAGGGATGGTGGTGACGAAGGAAGATTGGCTAAAGAAAAGAAAAATGGTAATGGGGTTCTGCAATCAAAGGGCTTGTGTGTGAAGGCCTAAAGTTTTGTTTTATCTCTACAACCGCGCAAATGGAATCAATTCCTTCAACTGTCTTGTTCAGGGCGCAAATGGAAAGTATATATATATATATATATAGATGTTGCCCTCTTTCTTTCCTTCTCTTGGTAGTTAAAAGCAGAATCACATTCAAATGGCAGCAATATAATAGGTGCGTCTATCTTTAAAACTCAACTAGGCTCCACCAAAACAAAGTATAATTATAAGGGTTGGGCTCATTAATTGAGAGGTAGGGCAAAAACTTACGAGATCATGTTTCAAGTTTCATCTTACATGACTATGCAAGAATCTCCTTCTTTCATCTTCGTGCGCCAGCAACTGGGCATATGCAGATCTTTGTTTCAACTAGCAACCGCACCGAGCTAGCTATATGTCATTTGGCAGTTCATCTGACCTGCACTTGAAAATTGGAAGCCGTCAATCTGAATTATTCGTCATTAAAAAAAATGATTATTATTACTAGTAATAATGCTATTCTATCCACCTCGAACACTCTTGGTGGGTCTCTTTCAACTTCAAAGATGTGTTTAGAAAAGCTGATCAGCTTAGTTTTGTAAAATGTTTTTCAAACTATCTTTTACTTAAAAAATATTAAATTGATAAATTTTTTACTGTTATTTATGATTTTGATGTGTTAATATTAAAATAAAACATAATTTTAATATATTTTATATTACAAAGCATCACGCATCACATTACCAAACACACAATATTTTATATGTTATGGATGGCTGTTTTTAAGTGGAAAAAAAAGGAAATGTGCTTCATTTTTCATATTTTGTTGCTTCATTCAAACTAATGAGACTAAGATGGGTGTAGGAGAGGTGTAGCAAGTGATTTAGCAATTAAGTGAGTTCTAAAGTGAGTTCTAAAGTGAGGAAGGGGTTAGTGTGAATAGAAGTGATTTTAAAAGAGAAAGGAGTAATTTTGGAGAAATTAGTTCAAGAGATAAGGCAAGCTAGGCAAATTGGTTGTGATAAAGTATTTTTCTTAATTTAATTTCATTACTTTTGTGAAATCTTGCCGGGAGTTGAAAATCCCTAATTTTGGGAAAGTTTGGGTGATGTTGGAATAGTATTGGGAGTGACTATTTTTTCTTATTGGTGGATTGATTTTGGGTTAAATGATTTGGTCGAGGAGGAAATGGAAGAAAATTTCAAATTAGAATGTTGTTTTCTTTGTGTGTCAAGGCCGGCCATGGATTAGGAAAATAGGAGGATTGGAAATTAACTAACTTATGATTGTATTGTTGTTTTAATTATGTTAGTAAGAAAGATTGGTATGGGTGATAGTGTTATACAAATTATTAAGAATTGTGTTATAGTGGCTAAATTATAATGATGAAAACTTACTATGTTGAGTTATATTATGGGATGTATTGTAAAATAGGAAATATTATGTTTCCTCTTGTATAGTTTTATCATGTGTAATAGTTACACCATAACATATGTATAATGCCCTACTTATGTAAATAGTAGAGGAGTTGCTCTTACTAAGGCACTCACCAAATTATTACAAATCTATGCTTTAACTTTGTATCAGAGCCTCTCTACCTTAAATAGGTTCTTCTATTTTTTGCAGCAGATTCTTCTCCCTACCGCCATCCCTACTCCTCTACTTTCTGCTGCAGAATCTATTTTGCTGCATACGCCATCCTTTTTTATGCTGCATCCTTGCTCTCTTTTTTTCTACTGCAGATTCGTCTCTATGCTGTCTACTCTTCCCTCTCTGCTCCACATAATTTTGTTTGCTGAATTGTTGTGTCGATCTCTCCTCTCTGTCAAAGGCGGTATCAATCAAGGCTTCGCAGGTCCTTTGTCAATCAGTTGTTTTCTCTGTTACACATAATTACCTCTCTTCTCTATCATCATCATTACTATGGATCACATAGTTAGGACTGCTGCTGGTATTAATATCAGCTTGTCTTCTCCACATTCTTCCTTCTCGGTTCCTAGACTCACAACAACAACTAACACATCCATGGCTCTATTTGTTGCAATAATTTCCCTTTCCAACACCCTGCAGGTTATTAATCTCAAACTTACCAACAATAATCATTTGTTTTGGCGTATATAGATGAAGCTGTATTTGATTGGTCAAGGAGTTTTCTCGTTTGTTGACGGCTCCACTCCATGCCTCTCTTCGCACGATTTGTCCACGTAGGCTTCTGTTATCTCTGCTACCTTCAATTCTGGACCCTGCCAAACATTTTTTACTTGGAAATAGCAAGACCAGTTTATCCTTAGTGCTCTATTGTCCTCTTTTTCGGTTGAAGTTCTACATCTCGTGGTTGATTGTTCGACTTTTGCTAGTGTTTGGAGCACCCTTGAACTTGCTCTTGCCTCCCCATCCAACTATAGGATCATGCAATTACATGGCTCTCTTCAGGATTTTCGACAAGGTGATGATACTGGCACTCTCTATTTGCAACGCGCAAAGGGTTTGTTTGATGAATTAGCTGCAGCTAGCAGACCTATCTTTCTCATCGATTTCAATTTATATGTGTTTCGGGGACTTTGCGGTGAATTTCATGATTTGGTTATGAGTCTGTCAACCAAAGCTGACCCTCTTTCATACTCTGATCTCCATAGTCACCTATCTACTCATGAATTCATACATCGCAACTCACTCCCCTCCAGTTTGCCTACTGCACCCCTAATGTCCACCCCAGCGTAGCCTCCCTCAGTCTATGTTGTCTAGCGTGGTTTTTCTGGGTCTACTAGTAGTGGTTTCACGGCTCATCGGGGCAGAGGACGAAGGAGTGGCTGGCGGCATCATCGCAGTAACTTTCATCAACCCAGCGGTCAGGTCTTTTGTGGTGCTGGCGGTGGTTCTCCTTGGCAGCAACCCCGCAATCATGGTGGACAGTGGCAGCAACATCTACACCATGGTGCAGTAACAAATCAGTGGTCATGAAAGCAAATAAAATGCCAGCTCTACCACATCTATGGCTATTCCGCACAACAGTGTTCCCAGCTTGTTCACCATGAAAATCATGCCTCGGTTAACCTCTCCTTTAGTACTGTATCAGCAGAGAATTATGCCGTTTGGTTTCCTAACACAGGTGTAAATCACCACGTTACTCCAGACATTACTAGTATGACACACGCAGAACCTTATCTCGGTAATGATCAATTGAATATTAGTGATGGTAAGGGACTTGTTATATCTAATACCGCACATAATCTCCTGCATACACCAAAACAAGTCTTCACCTTGTCCAACATATTACATGTTCCTCACATTAAAAAAAAAATTACTATTTGTTCAACAGTTTTGTAGTGAAAATTATGTCTTTTTTGAATTTCACCCTTCTATTTTCTATGCCAAGGATCTCATCACCAAGGAAGTTCTTTCCGGTTAGAGTAAAGACGGCCTCTATGTCCTTTCATAGTTTTCTGCCACATCTTTGCCACAAGCCTTTTTGTCCACTAGCATGGCCACTTCTGCCGATATTTGGCATCGTCGACTTGGTCATCCCAGTTCCTGTATTTTTTTCTGAGTCTCTTAGCGTCCAATAAAAAGGTTGTTTGTACCTCTCGTCATCTTAATTTTCAATGTCAAGCTTATCCGTTAGGAAAATCCTCTCGTTTGTCATTAGGACCTTCAGGCCATAAAGCATCTACTCCTCTTGAACTTATCTTTAATGATGTTTAAGGCCCTGCTCCTCTGCTATCATCTGATGGTTTTTGTTATTTTGTCATATTTGTGGATGCGCATACAAAATTTATTTGGTTTTATCCTATTGCCGTCAAATCAGATGTATTCAATGTGTTTCAACAATTTCAAGTACTTGTTGAACGTCATTTATCTCATAAAATCAAAAATTTTCAAACTAACTAGGGTGGTGAATATCATAAATTTCCTTTTTCAAAACCATCGGTATTCACCATCGTCTCATATGTCCACATACTCATGAACAGAATGGTATTGTTGAGCGTCATCATCGTCATATTGTTGAAACTGGTCTTACTCTTCTAGGCCAATGTAAGACACCTCTAAAATTCTGGAATTATGCATTTGAAACCTCAGTTTATCTTATTAATCGTATGCCTACCTCGGTTTTAAGCAACAAATCTCCCTTTGAATGTTTGTTTCATCAGACACCTGATTATGCTTTTTTACGTACTTTTAGATGTCTCTGCGTTCCTTTCCTTTGTCCTTCCAATGCGCATAAGCTAGACTATCGCTCCACTCCATGTGTGTTCTTAGGCTATAGTTCATCTCATCAAAGTTATCGTTGTCTTGATTTGTCGTCTGACCGCATCTACATTTCTCGTCACGTTCAATTTCATGAACAACTTTTCCCATTCATTGAGTCTGCCCTCTCGTCTTCATCCTCCTCATCGCCTGCCCCTGTCTCCAGCCTACCCTCCCTCACCATTTTTCCATCTCAACCAGTCTCAGCCCCAACTCCCCTTCTCACTAACTTGTCGGTCCCCTCACCATCATCTCTATCTATGTCTTTTGATCATTTTGCAGGTTCAAGTTCTGCGATGCTAGCTTTATCTTTATCAGATTTGCCCTCTGCTACAACCTCTTCAGCCTTGTCATCAGCATTTTCTTTTCCATCTGGGCACTCTGCTCAGTCCATGCCCGGTCTGGATTTATGTGTGGATCTCTCTAGATATTCTCTTCCACAACAGACCTTCACTGATCAGCCTTCTGCTCTACCACCCATTCGGCAGCATCCCATGGTGTCGCGTCCTCGACAACAGAAGACTGCCAACATCATCTCTGTTTCTACTTCTTCTCCGCCAGTTTCAGCTCCACAGGTGATGTCCCCCTCTGCTCTTGAGCCTCGTAATTTTAAGGAAGTTGACCAGTACTTGTGTTGGCATACTGTTATGAAGGATGAAATTGCAGCCTTACATGCCAATGCCACTTGGTCATTGGTGTCGTTTGATCCATCTATGAACATTGTTGGCTGCCAATGTGTGTATAAAATCAAGCGTCGAGCCGATAGGGCCATTGACAGGTACAAGGCTCGCTTGGTTGCGCGAGGGTTCACCCAACAGGAACGTATAGATTATTCAGAAACCTTTAGTCCTATTGTTAAACCGACTACTGTTCAATTAGTTCTCACGATTGCAGTTGCAAAAGGATGGCAGATTCGACAACTTGATGTTCATAATGCCTTCCTTAATGGCTTTCTTTGCGAGGTTGTTTACATGCAGCAACCCCCAGGCTTTGTCAACTCTGCTTTACCTACTCATGTATGTCGCCTTCACAAATCTCTCTATGGCTTAAAACAAGCATTGCGGGCCTGGTTCATGCGACTTAGTGATTTCCTCCTGACTATTAGTTTTCGGGCATCAAAGGTTGATACCTCCTTATTTATTCTGAATGTGAATCATGATATCTGTTACTTACTTGTCTATGTGGATGACATCTTAATTACCGGTAATAACTCTGCATTGATTCATCGCCTCAGTATCTTACTGGGTTCGGAGTTTAAACTTCGTGATTTGGGTCATGCACATTATTCTTTGGGGATTGAAATTGCTCCCACCAGTATAGGTCTTGAGCTTAGTCAACACAAGTATGTTCTTGATATTCTGAGTCGTGCGGGTATGTCATCGTGTAAGCTTGTTGATACACCAACGTCTGTTTCCAAACTTGATCTGCAGTCTACTGAGTTGTTTTCGGATCCCACTGGCTTCCGTTAAATTATTGGTGCTCTTCAATATCTCACATTTACTCGACCAGACATCTGTTATGTTGTGAACAAGGTATGTCAGTTTATGCATGCTCCTACCGAAGGTCATTGGGTCGTTGTTAAGCGTATCCTACGATACTTAAAAGGTACATCCTCTTTTGGTCTCCACCTTACTCGTGACTCTGCTTTGTCTCTTCATGGTTTTATTGATGCTGATTGGGCCGATAGTATTGATGATAAAAAATCCATGGTTGGATATATTGTATTTGTTGGCACCACTCCCATTTCATAGAAATCTGGCAAGCAACACACTGTTGCTCGATTCTCCACTGAAGCAGAGTAAAAGGCCTTAGTTGATGGTACTGCTGAGGTTCTTCGGCTTCGCTATCTTTTGTCAGATTTATGTTTCTCTCATAGTTCTTCTACCACTATTTGGTGTGATAATTTGGGTACTTCTTATCTGTATGTTAATCCGATCTTTCATGCTCGTACGAAGTATATTGAGGTCGATTATCACTTTGTTCATGATCGAGTGGCTAAGAAGAAGATTCAGATTCGCTTCATCTCATCCAAAGATCAATTAGTCGATGTTCTTACAAAGCCACTTGCTTCCTCTGCTTTTGCTTCTTTACATTCCAAGTTTCACGTGAATAACTCACCCTCAGCTTGAGGGGGTGTATTATGGGATGTGTTGTAAAATAGGAAATATTATGTTTCCTCTTGTATAGTTTTATCATGTGTAATAGGTTACACCATAACATATGTATAATACCCCACTTATATAAATAGTAGAAGAGCTGCTTTTACTAAGGCACTCACAAATTATTACAAATCTCTGCTTTAACTAGTTAAATTAGTGTTAATGTCATAGTTGTGTTGAAAGAGGAAATGGTGTAGACAAATACTTTGGGGTAAATATGAACATAAAAAAAAATGCTAATAATAAGTATGAAGTGTGTGTGTGTGTGTGTGTGTGTATGTATTGATGACATGATTGTTGTTGATTTGTTGATGTTTGGGTTTGTAAGGGGTTTATCTAGAGTAAAGTTGGTTCTTTTAAGAGCATGTATTACAGAAGCTCCAAGTAAGGATTCGCCCTTACCCTTTTGAATTTTTAGTAATTCTTTATATAATAAAAATGTTACTCTTTTATATATGAAATTGTTGGTATCAAGTACAGAAAGTTGATATTAAAGAAAAAAATTACCTCCAGGGCAAGATAATGGAATTTCAAGAAAAATAGTTGCCTTCAATGCGAGATAATGGAATTTTAAGAAACAAATTGCCTTTGGGGCAGATAATAGAAATTCCAAGAATGGATTGCCCTTGATGGTGAATATTGAAATTTCTAGTAAGGTTAAGACTTATCTTTACAATAACTGAATGCAATGTCTTTAGAATGATGGGTAATCTCAATGTTTTTGGCAAAAAATAATTATAAAAATTGAAATTTAAGCCTTCAAAGCAAAAACTAGTATTAATAAAGAAATGATGCATTGAGGTGAGGATGATGAATGAGAAATGAATTTGGTTGTGATGTTGGGGATTTGGAGCAAATATAAATTTAATGACATTTTGATTTTAAAATGTTATGCTTATTCCATGGGATTATTGTTGTATTTCACAAGTTCTTCACACGCACCTTCTCAGTTATAACCTAACCACCTTTTCTCTATTACTTATTATAGATAGTTAGGTAATGAAGTATCTTTTGTATTTAACTATTAGTAATGCTGTAATTAAGTTAATCTTAGTTTCTAGGAAGAATGATGGGTGAAGTAATTTCTGAATTTCTTAATATATGTGATTATGTTGTAATGGAAAACTCGATGGATGGTATGGAACACTATTTTGTGGAAAAGAATGGGACATTGTATATGCATTGATGGGTTGTGAGCCTAAGATCATTATGAATGCTTGTTGAATGTTAAACAATATGTATATGATGATAACACAATGGGTAATTAACGAGGACATAAGTATATTAATTTATACATAAGGAATGAAGGGTGGAACAAGTGCAAAAAATATTGCTTGTTTCAGGATTTTTAATCAATCACATGTTTTGAAAATAAATGAATATTAGAGGGTTGTTACATATGATCTTTCATGTCTTCTTTTACTTGCAACTTGCTTGGATCATATCGAGTCAATTCTTCTTTTATTTTTATTGAAACTCTGCTCGATTTAGGTCTTAAATCAATCGGGCCATCTTGATCTCATTACCTATGACACAAGTTTAGAAAATTAATGGTGGTCAACATCCTTTTTTCACTTTTTTTAACCATATATTATTTTTTCCATTTTAATCTTTATTCTTTTGATTTATTAATTTTTTTCCTTTGCCCTTTTATAGAAGTTTTATTGGTTTTCAATTTCATCTTTTAATCCAAATTTATGGTATATTATTTTTTACAATTTGCTTATGATTCTTTTGATTTTATTTTATCCTTTTGTTTGGGTTACTATTCTTTTTAATTTAACCCTTAAATCAAAAATTTGTTGTTGTCCTTTGATTTATTTTTTATTTTGATTTTAACTTTCATTCTTTTAATTGCTATTTTTTATTTTGAATATTTTTATGTGATTTTCTTTTATTTTATCCTCTATCGATTTTTTTTCTTGGGGATTGAGCTTTGTGGTTTTTCATGCATGATACTTCTGATCTGATGACCCTAGTCACGGGTTTGAAAAATTAACAAAATTACATCCTTTTTTTTCTCATTTTCTTTTTATATTTTGTCATTCGACATTGTTATTTAAAAAAAAAAATTGGCTTTGTGATTTTCTTCGATTTCTTTTCTATTAAGTTATCTTAATCTCATGACTTAGAACACGGGATTGGCGGGTTAGCCCGGACTAGCTCACCCCTTAATTCCTAAATTATATATCTATCATGCTAGCTCAAGTTGACTCACACCGTTTTTCCCCTTTCATTATCATATTTCATCATTCTATATTTAATTGACTAAAAATTAAACAATATTAATTTTTGCTCTTGGATACAGATTTTTTCTCCCTAGTTATTGCGGTTGTTTTTTAAGTCTTTTTTCAATCTTTGCCTTTTTTTTGTTTGATTCAAATAAAAGCAACTTATTTGATTGGTCAAGACTATAATCTAGGTTATTAATTTTTTTAAAAAAAAAAATTGCTCACCTAAATATTTTATAAGAAAATAATGCATGTAAAATCATATAAACATATCATAAAATCTTTACCATCATGCATTGCCGAAGTCATTATATTTCAAAGAATCTTGAACAGAATCAAGCTTCAGCAAAACCCCAATTCTTTCAGATCCCTACCATGTTAACAACCGTAACTTTCTCTCCCATTAAGGAACTGTACAGACGTGTAATTATAGTTTAGCTAAATTTTGAATTTTTTTATATTTTTAAATTGTTTTAATATATTAATATTAAAAATAATTTTTTTAAAAAAATAATATATTTTCAAACTATAAAACATTTTATAATTTTTACCATATTCTTAAACAATCTCGAACTTTCCTCTTCCCCTTTATCAACCCAACCAATATTAAAATCACTAACCTACTTCCCTACCCACCCTATCACCCTACACCACCTAGCCACCATCACCCGAAAACTACCAATAAAAAAGTCAATCATAATAGTCAACTCTATAAGCATTCCCTATAGTGCCACGTCATCAGTCTCATGTATCGTGGAAGTACACATAAGTAGGAGATAGTAGCTCATAAAAAAGAAAATTCTTACAGACTACTAATAAATATAAAATACTTTTTAAATTGTTATTATAAAACTTGGTTGGGCTTTTTAGAATAATCTGGTGCTACGACAACTTGAGATATAGCTCTAATCGGGTTTTATGTTGAATCAGTTTAGAAGTTGATACAATTAAATAAATTAAGTCATGATTTCATCGATTCAATCAAAACCTAAAAACATTTTATTTTAACTCTTCTGTTTTTCAAAAAAATTATTGTTTTAATAAAAATAATATTTTAAAATGATATTATTTTAAATTTATCTGAGTAAACCCGAGTACACCACTAAGTTCATATTGACCAACAAACTCATGATCTAAATCTTAGATCAAATCACAACTCGAATGGAGTCTTATAAGGTTTGTATTTAAATTAGTATGGTTTAAAAACAATCGGTAAAATAGCACAATCTGATACTTGTCATCAGGGACGGCGCTAGGATTATTTGTTAGGAGGCAAAATTAATATAACAAGATATAATATTTGTTTTAATTTATTGTACATGAGTTGTAAAATAAAACCTGTATAATTTAGTTTTATTCAAATAACTTACTACAAACATATAATGATTTTTGTATAAGGTAAAAGGTTTAGAGCAATACTAAATTGAGTCAAAGCAATGAAGTTAATTTCATCTTCATAATGTATCTATCACTTTAATATTGTTGGTTTTTATACCTATCAAATATAAACATACAAAGTATATAAGAAATATTAGCTAAAATGAAACATTATTTATTTTTGATAAACTTTGAAATAAAGCAAAAAATAATAAAGAATTAATTCTTCTTAGTTTGTTCATCGTTCAACCTAAAATCAAAACATATATCGTAAGAAAAAATTTATAATTTTGATGGCTCTGCTAAAAGCAAAACATAAAAAAAAAATCCAAGCATAATCAAAACAAACTAATAAAATATATCTAATTAATTAGAAAAAAAATCACTATAACAAGAATTCAAAAAACAATTGGTAGAACTAGCAGATTTGAGGGGGGGAAATGAGCAAAAATGGTAGAATTATAAAAGAACCTCATCAAATTATTAACAAACATCTCAAAATAAAACAAAAATAGATTTTAAATTTAAATTACCTTGTTTTGTTTGATGAAAGATAAATTAATTGGTAACTCTGCTTCAATCTTTTTGTAGAAAAATTTTGCTCGCGATTTGTGTTTTTATTTCTCTGTTTGATCGGCTACAACCTGCAGGATTTATATTAAAGTAAATTGGTGGGTCTGTTTTTTATTTCACAAAATAATGCCTTTATATTTTTTTTCTTTCCACGTAGGTCAAGAGTAAATTAGGAAATCAAAAGTAAAGTCACAATTAATTACTGTAATAAAACCCAACTCTTTAAAATAAAAAAATATAACACCTCATTTTTAAAAATTAAAATGTCTTGAGGGGTCAGAGCCTCTGCTTCCCCCCCCCCTCACTTCCGCCCCTGCTTGTCACGATTAAAAAACGTGACAATTTAACATGTGTCTAATGGAAAACATGTCATGTTCTAAGAAATTAAAAAAGGTTGGCACAAATTATGATGTGAAAAGTGGTAGGAGAAAAAAAAAAGCTCGGAGGCATATAAAGCTCTAATTACAATACTATCAATATCATTAAAAAGATATCAACGAAATAAATCTAACGACACAAAAAAAAACTATCAACGATGATCAGAATGGGCTAAACATGCCACCCAAATACTGCATGTGATTTACTTGCCTTTAAGGTAACAGGTGTGACCCACCTTGATCACTATTGATGACTTTTTGCATTAAAAATCCATGTGAGACGGAACTTAAAGCAGAATTTAGAGTTTTTTTTTGTGTTATAATAGTAGTTGTTTTTTTAAAAAAATTTATTTAGAAATTTATTGAAATAATATTTTTGTATTGTTTATAATTTATTTTTAATATTAACTTAATAAAACAATTTTAAAAATAATTTTAAAATTTTTTAATTTAATTATTTTCAAAAATATTTTAAAAATACAAAAACGGCTTTAAATCTCATTAGTTGCGGAAACCTCCACCTTAATATAAAATGCCTAAAGCAGTGAAAAGCTTAAAAAATCTCATAATGTCAACGAAGGTCACATAATGACCATAATTTCTACTGCCGGTAGTGGTCGAGATCTGGTGATAACACCTCCTCGGATCTCGCCCGTCAAAAGCTTAAAAATCTCTTCTTAAATCAAATCCCGTAAATTAAAAGAAAAACCCATAAAGAAAACATGAAGGGTTCGCGCGCTCTCGTTGCCTCTGTTCTTACTGCCTCCACTGTAGCTTTATCATTATCATCAACATCAGCCTCATCTTCTTCCCCTATGGTTTCTGAGGTATTTTTGTTTTTTTGGTCGTAAGATTTGATGGTTAACTTGATTGAATCCTGACGGTTGGGTTTTTTTTGTTTGGTTTGAAGGGTTCATGAAGATCGTTATCAATGGAGAAAAATGGTGGGTTTAAGAAGGAGGAATTTGAGACAAGATTTGATGGGTTAAGGTTTATTGAGACCCTTGTCACGGCTCACAGATGATTATGGAGTTAATCATTGATTATCGTGGTTAATTTTGTTACTTGAGGATTACGACGTGATTAAAGAGAGAGAGGAGCTTTTTAAAAAAAAATTGGTAAAATTGAGTTATTTGTCATTTATGATTGGTTGTAATTTGTAAGCAAAACTTCAAGGTCACCTGTTTTCTTTTTTAATGTTTGTGTTGGATTTTTAAATTTGGTTTCTTTCTTACATTTTATTTTTGGTAAAATTGAGTTATTTGTCATTTGATAGATTTTGTTTTGCTCATGAGTTGTCAAATCATGTGTGGAAAGTAATAATGTGAGAAAGATAATGGTTGTGGAGTAATGATGTGGTGATAGTTTTGTCATTGGTTGCTGTTATGTGGTGTTGCAGGGGTGGTGTAATTAGTTGTCGTTAGGTGGGGTTTCAATGAGGTGACAGTTGCAGCAGTGATGGTGACAGTTGCAGGGGTGGTGTAATTAGTTGTCCGTAGGTGATAGTTGCAGCAGTGATGGTGGTGGTGAAGGATGATTGGTTAAAGAAAATAAAAAACGGTAATAGGGTTCTGCAATCAAAATTCAAAGGGCTTGTGGGTGAAGGCCGAAAGGTTGCAATGATGGTGATGGTTGCAGGGGTGGTGTAATTAGTTGTTGTCGTTAGGTGGTTGCGGCAGTGATGATGATAGGGATGGTGGTCAGGTGACGAAGGATGATTGGCTAAAGAAAAGAAAAATGGTAATGGGGTTCTGCAATCGAAGGGCTTGTGTGTGAAGGCCTAAAGTTTCGTTTTATCTCTACAACCGCGCAAATGGAATCAATTCCTTCAACTGTCCTGTTCAGGGCACAAATCTTGTAAGGTAAATTATTTTTTGAAAAATAAATGTGGAAAAAGTGAATTATTTTTTAATGTTTTGTAGTGTAATGAAAAATAAGTTGAAAAATAATTTCTAGTGTTTGGTTATGTCATGAAAAATAAGTTGGAAAATAACTTATTAATATTTTATTTTTCTCAAATTTATTAAAATAATGAGGAACAAATCTTCTGGAAATTGTTTTCCGCCCAAAATAAAAGGAAAACACTTTCCTGAAAACCAAGTCAAAAACTAGAAAGTGTTTTTCGTTGACCAACTTTTCTAATGGTAAATAAACATAGAAAAGTTTGAAAAATAATTTTCTAAAAATCACTTTTAAAAAAACAAACACAGTCTTGATTCGAGATTTGATTTGTGGAACGGGAGGTGTGGACTGGTTAGCTTGATGAATGCATATTTGGTTTTGGGTGGTAGCTGAAAATTGTGGATAGCTGATTTGGGTGTTACAAGTAGCTTTTGGCGATTATTAGAGCAAGTGTGACTCATCCAAAATAGGCAATCCAGCAACCCAATTTGTTGTGATTTTATGCTTTCTGCAAAGCTTCATGAAAATTACGTGTATTTCATGGAATGGAATGACAAGTATATTATTTTTTAAAATGATTTTTATTTGAAAATATATTAAAAAAATTATTTAAAAAAATCAAAAAAAAAATTTCTTTACTTTAAATTAAGTTTTTTTTATGTTTTTAAATTATTTTGATGTACTAATACCAAAAATAATATTTAAAAAATAAAAAAATATATTATTTTAATATATTTTTAAACAAAACTTATTTAAAAAAAAAAACTTATTCACATTCTCGAACAACCTATTCATTATCATAAGTTTGTCCATTCATGTTAATTTTTTTTAACAAAAAAACAAAACTTCACAATTATTCTTAAAGTTTGCCGAGAATGGCAGATGAAAGAATCTCTAATTGTTTGGTCCCCTCGTTCAGAAAACATAGACGCTGGGGACAGGATGTTGTTTGTCCTTTTAAGTAGTGTACAGCTATATATATCAAATTTTTTCTAACTTAATTTTTTTTTTTTAAATGACGAAGGTTTTTTTTAAATGGGCAAGAAAAACTTGAAATCTAGATCGAGTGATTAGTCAAGAAAAATAAGCTTGTTAATATTATAAAAAATATTTTTTAAATATTTTAATGATATTATTTAATAACAAAACAAAAATTCAATCAAATTAAGATAATCTCATAATAAAAAAGTGAATAAAAAATTTTAATTATCAGCAAATCAAATATTAAATGTTGAAGGACAAAATAAAATAAAATTAATTTTAATAAAAGATTAAAAAAACTTGTTTAATAGAAATTGAATAAAAATAGAGGTCAACTCTGGAGGAAATTAAATGATAAAACGTGAAACTAAAAAAAATCAACTTGAGTTAACTTGACTAACCAACTATCTAGGATATAAGATTAGAATAATTTCATTAAAAAAAAAGTGGTAAAAATCACGAAGCTAAAAGCCCAATAACTTAATGTTAAATAATGAAATTGAAGAAAAAATCATTTTCTTTTAAAAAAAGAACCTAAAAATCAAAGTCAAATCAAACTAATCTTCAAACTCTGTTACCTGAATCATGAGATCGGGATTACCCTATAGAAAGCAAACACGAAAAAATCATGAAGCAAAATTCTTAATTATTCAAAATAAAAAAAAACAAAATAAATAGCAATCAAAACAATAATGACCAATAACTTAATGTTAAATAATGAAATTGAAGAAAAAAATCATTTTCTTTTAAAAATAAACCTAAAAATCAAAGTCAAATCAAACTAATCTTCAAACTCTGTTACCTGAATCATAAGATCGGGATTACCCTATAGAAAGCAAACACGAAAAAATCATGAAGCAAAATTCTTAATTATCTAAAATTAAAAAAACAAAATAAATAGCAATCAAAACAATAATGACCAATAACTTAATGTTAAATAATGAAATTGAAGAAAAAAATCATTTTCTTTTAAAAAAAAACCTAAAAATCAAAGTCAAATCAAACTAATCTTCAAACTATGTTACCTGAATCATGAGATCGGGATTACCCTATAGAAATCAAACACGAAAAAATCATGAAGCAAAATTCTTAATTATCTAAAATTAAAAAAAACAAAATATATAGCAATCAAAACAATAATGACCAATAACTTAATGTTAAATAATGAAATTGAAGAAAAAAATCATTTTCTTTTAAAAAAAACCTAAAAATCAAAGTCAAATCAAACTAATCTTCAAACTCTGTTACCTGAATCATGAGATCGGGATTACCCTATAGAAAGCAAACACGAAAAAATCATGAAGCAAAATTCTTAATTATCTAAAATTAAAAAAACAAAATAAATAGCAATCAAAACAATAATGACCAAATATGGTATAAAAACTAAATGAAAGAAAGTAATGAGGGACTAAATTGAAAAAAAATAAATCAAGAAAATAATAAAAACAAAAAAAATAGCAATCAAAAGAATAAGGACTGAATTGGATATAAAAATTAAATGAAAGAAAATGTTGAGGGACAATTTTTTTAAAAAATTAACTTCAAAAATTTAAAAGCAAAACAAATAGCAATCAAAATAATGATGATTAAAATTGATACAAATACAAATTGACATAACACATTTAACTTTTGAAAGGGCTAGCATTAAATCTAAGGCGAGGAGAGAGAAAGAGGGAAGAAAAGAAAAAATATATATATATATCTATTGACGCCTAACCACTACGTCGCCATGTACACATAATGACTACCAAGAAGAGAACAGCACAACATTTTCAATGCTATCGTGGAAGATGGTGTTTGACAACTGGAAGATACCGCATTCATCTTGTCATAACCCAATTTTTGACCATTTTTATTTTAATTATTATTATTATTTTATTTATTGAAAAGGATAAAAAAATGATGAAAAAATAATAATAATGATGAAAAAAAACAAGTAAAATGAAATAAATGAAGAATGAATTAAAATTTGGGTTAAGGGCAACATGATTGGAAGTTTTAGGGTTTAATTAAACTTTGGAATTAATCTAATTAAGCTTGGAATTAATTTAATTAATCAAGTCAAGGGTTTAATTGAAAAACGGATAAGTTTTGAGACTTAATTAAGCTTGAAATTAATTTAATTAATCCAGTTAAGGTTTTAATTTGAGAATTGATAAGTTTTGAGACTTAATTAAGCTTGGAATTAATTTAATTAATCCAATCAGGGGCTTAATTGAAGAAATAACAAAGTTTGGAGTTAATTGGGGGCACGATTGCAACAGCTTAAAGTCCAAGGATTAGTTTGTAAAAAACGCCGAAATACAGGGGTCCAATTACAATTTATCCAGGGGCTTGATTACACGATTCCAGAACTTCAGTGACTGGATTGCAAATGGCCATTCCCATCACACAAAAGGCGCCGTTTCTAGAAATCAGCCGTCGCCTTCTTCGTCTCCTTCCACAGGAACGGTTTCTGCAGTAATGGCTTTGAAGCCGTTTCAATTGTAGAGATGCTTGGCATTCTCTGGCTATAAAGCCAGAGAAGATGAGAGAGCGCGAGGGGGAAGGAATCACAGAACCGGAGGGGGACTAAAAACGAAGGAAGAAGAGCAGACATGCATTCCTCTGTTTCTTCTCAAAGAAACAGAGGAGGCTAAAGAAAAAGCCACGAACAAAAGGAAGTAAACAGAGAGCTAAACCCATCTTCAGTTTAGTCCCAGAATTCAATCACAACATATGAACAGAAGAGGAAAGCAGAGGAGAGCAGAGAGTAAGTAAAAAAACCCAACAAACAGAAACGCAAGAACAGAAACTGTACAGAGGGGAGCAAGTTTTCTGCCCCTGTTTCTTCTCACAGAAACAGAGGCGTTCGTGCCTCACGATCGTGAGGCACGAACGCGTGAAGAAAGGCCATTCTCTGGCCACAGCAGGGGAATCACGGAACCAAGGACATCCAGAGAGCAGAGAGAACCCGAAGAAATACCCAGAGGCTAAAAATCCCAGACGGAAAAAACCCAGTAGACAGGGGGAAAGCTAAGCCCAGACACGAAAAAACCAGGGAGAGACCGGAGAAAAAACTGCTGAAAAACCAAAGCAGAGAATACACGAAGAAAAGCCAGGGGAAGGAGACAGAGACAGAAACAGGGGAAGAGAACAAAAAGCCAACGTACCCCAGCTTCGCCTTCATCTTCAGAACACAAACACAGTGAGCAGACGAAAAACCAGAGAAGAAAAACGCAAACAAAACCAGAGGAAGAAGCTTAAAAAAACGAAGAGAGGACCAGCATCACCACCGACTGCCTCTTCTCCAGCACCAGCTTCCAAAACCAAAGGAAGAAGCTAAAAAGGAGAGAGGAACAAGCAGCTGACAGAAGGAATACACCGAAAGAAGGGAAACGAACGAACACAGGGATCTTGAGGCAAGGATAGACGACCAAGAAAGACTGAAAAAATCCGGATCGCCATTTCCAGCACCAGGTAAGTTGCGCTTTCCCTTCTTGCATTTTAATTACATGCTCCTATAGCAGGCGTGCGTGAACTGCTCACGCACGCCTGCTGGTAAAAAAAATGGCCAGCCGGGTCAAGCCTGTGACCCGGCTAGGCCTGCTGGGTCCAGCCCAGCCACATGGGCTGAGCTGGGCCCAGCCCCCAAAAAATAAAAAAAATAGAAAATAGAAAATAAAAAAATATAAACATATAAAAAATAAAAAATTATGCATGCATATATTTAAATTTATTTTTATTTGGTTTATTTAAAGAGCTAGAGTCAGCAACACCATTCATTTTTGTTTTGAGTTACGTAATACTTACCAACGCCAGAGTTGGAAGTATCCGTAGTCGAATATTCACTGACGCCAGAGTCAAGAATATTATAAACAAATCATCATAGCATAAACTAATAAATATTTAGCAATTTAAGACAAAACCAACAATGCAGTCTGCCTTAGGCAGAACGTTTAAGGGGTGATAATATCTTTCCTTTTACGTAACCAATCCCGAGCCATAGAATCTCTGTTGACCAGTTAGGGTTCCTAGTGACCATAATACTAGGTGGCGACTCCTCAAACAAGACATTTTCCCCTAAAAGAATCAGATGCCAGAAATCTGTTCTTTTTCCATAATATAAATCAAGAGAACCATTATTTTTTAGGGCCGCCGCGATGTCGGGTGCGACACATCTCCCAAAAAATGTGAGTGCCTCCTATTTAGTAGTTCATGCATAGCATGTGTCAACAACTTTTATTTTTTTTAATTATATTTATATTTATCAAAAGATTAAATTGCCCCTCATTCAAAATTGATTATAACTAAAAAAAAATCATGAAATATAAAAAAGTCACTCGACATCAGTTTAAAATTTTTACTTTAAAGAGAAATGTAGTTATTTCATTGTGCAATCAAAGCATTAAAAGACCAAAAATCCTTTGGATCCTAGTTTTAATTTCATTGTTTTTTGCTTTTAAGTATATTTAAGTTATTTAATTGTGTATATAAAATGTTAAAAGACCGATTTGTCTCTAATCAATATAATAATAACAAATAGACCTTATAAAAAAGACTGGTTTGCCATCAATAATTACTTAAGTGATTTTGTTTGAGAATGGAAAAAAAAATATAATTTTAATGTTTCAATCTATAGTAATATATGTTTAGGTGTACAATGAAAAATTAAAATCTTTTATTTTTTTATAATTATAATATGCATCATTATAATATGTGATCAAAGCAATTGAAGTGCATTATCTTCTAAAAAAATACATAAAGAATCTTGATTATTGTTATAAAACTTGACTAAATGTATCAATTATGTGGGATCTTGTCGAACTTGAATTTTATATCAAATTAGGTTTGGAGTTCACTTGGTCAAATTTAATTTTGGTTTGAATTTTATATCAAGCCATGGATTGGGCTAGGTTTTGTAGAAATGAAAGAAAGTCTATCAATTGTTTATGGCAAGGGCATAAATTACGTATGATCCAATATAGAAACACACAGAAGACAGAGATCCATATACGTGGGAACAAAGGCTGGGCTAAGGGAGCTTAAACTCATATGATAAAAGTATTATATTAATGATATAACACAAAAATAATTTAATGGAATATTTTACTTCTCCTAGTTTGTGGTAAAGTAAGGCAGTGTTTATTTTTGTGGTGGCACCGTATTTTTTTTAAAATCATTTTAAATATTTTTTGGTATTTTTAGATTGTTTTCATATACTAATATAAAAAATTAATTTAAAAAAACATTATTTTTAGATTGAATCAAGAGGGTTTTGGATGTGTTGGGATAAATCATAAAAATATGCTTTGAAGAGTTCAGGAGTTGCTACCTAATATTATGGTCACTAAGAAATCTAATGATCCGCGACAATTTGGATGGAGGGACTAGTTGCGCATGAGAAAAATACATCACCCCCAGTATACCCTACCTTTGATAAGCCGCGTTGTTGATTGATTGTTTTTTCTAAGATCATGTTTTTATGTTTTTATTCGTTGATCTATCTAAGATCCAAGAAAATTTTTCTTGGTAAAGAAATCCTTATTTTATTAGGATAAAACCTAACCTTTCTAAAGTCCAAAAGAAATGGGTAAAATACATATCCCAAGCTTAAACAAAATAATTTTTGTGGTGCTATTTGTTTTTTGAAATTCTGGTCAAATCTTAACAGATAATCACAAACTTGTTGTGATACTCATTAATTGATCTTTTTCGTATTTCTTCAAGTATGATAGAATACAATTTTTATTTTTTTATAAAATATGGATGAAAATTATAGAATTTGATACTTTGATTTTATTTAATTTAGTCCTTGGAAAAGTCTGGAACAACTCCTAATGTTACGTGTCTTTTGCAGAAAGGTCCTTGGTTTTGAGTTCTTTCAATTTGGTTCAACCTCTATACTCTGATTTTCTTGCAATTTCGCCCTTGATTCCATCCAATGAACTTTGTAAAAATTAAATATGGTCCTCTAAAATTTTAATTTTCTCAATTAAGTTAACCTTGAATTTGCACTGTCCAATTAAGTCCTTGCAAACTAGGCTTCCAGACTTAATTTATCACCAATTATGCTTTTAATAAAATTAATTTTATCAATTAAAAATCTAATGAAGTTCTTACACTTAATTAATTCTTTTAATTTCAGCCTAAGTTAATTTCCAAACTTAATTAAATCTTTAATTAGGCTCATGATTAAATCAAATCAGTCTATTAAATATCTAATTAAATTCTTAAACTTAATTTTTATGCAAATTCGTTCAATATTCACATTAAGTTAATTTTGAATTTGCATTTAGATCCTTCAAAGGTTCAATTGAGTTTTCAATATTGTCAAAGATTCAGTTTGGTCTGTCTATCCCTCATTTATGCATATAGATCTCTCTTCAACTTGTTCTTGTCATCCAAGTCACTTGTCTTCTTGTATATTTTTTTTATTTTTCAACCTTTTTTTGGTATAAAAGAAAACAATAATTTTGGAGGAACTCGAAATTAAGTTATGATAATTTTGATATATTTTCAAGAGAAAAATATTTTAAATTAAAAACAACTGCTATTACAATATCAAACGCTACCTAGGGCAAAAGAGTAAATTTTGTTGAAGAGATCAAAAGAGTATAATATCAAACTTTGTTGAAGAAAAGTATTATATTAATGATCTCTTCAACAAAATCTTGATCACCCCAAATTAATCTCAAGAAGTAGTAGAGGATCTTTTGAGAGCTAGAGAGCAAGATTTTGTTGAAGAGATCAAAAGAGGGCAAACCAACCATCATATATATGTTCACAAGACAATGTTTTTTTATTTTTTTGAGCCACCTTCCCTTAGCAAACCATTTTTGTATATTTACCATAATTTCTCACGTGTAAAGCAAACTTTCATATCTTAAAAGGTTGGTCTAGCATATATCAGCCGAAACTTATTTGCTTTTTTCAGATCTCAAGCTTAAACCCTTCATTCAATAATAATAAAAAAAAAAAAAACTTATAGGATCACGGGCCACAGGGTATAATAAAGCACCTTGTATTTTTAGACTGCAAGGTTAGTCTGTTACTCGAAAACCAGCCTATGATACCCTGTGTTTTTTTTAAAAAATAAAAATTATTGGTTCATTTTTCCTTATAAAAAAACTGATGATGGTAAGATGATTGTCGGTCCAGATATTCTTTGCTTGGTTTTTGGAAAGGTTAAATGAACCAAGACAAATGGTGGCATAAATCAGCTCATGAGTTGGTGGGAGGCAAGAGTTCAGAGAATTAATTAAGAATATTGACTTCAATTCTGTGTCTGGCTCCCTGCTGTTCCAAGACAACAAAGAATATTAAATTAAACATGTAAATGAAATCAATTTGACTAATTGGTGTAATGAATCTCATGACTATATAATATCATATATCAAGAAAATATAATTTATACGGTCCCATAGAGTGATCAGAAAACTGTTTTTTAGGGGGTGAAATATTCAATTATGATGAGCAATAAGAATTAATTAATTACATAATGATTATATATTTAATATTGTTCTGGAAAAAAGAAAAAAACTAATATTTTATCCAATCTCTATTTCTCTGTTGTCATCTCTTAAGCATCTTAGGTAAGAATTATTATTTATATCGTTAAGGATTTATACCAACTAAATTTACCAATCACTTTAACAAGAATCCATTGATTTTAGATTTTTTATTATTATTAATGTGGATGCCCGGACCAGTATGCGTACACCTCGATTAATTTCACGGGTCCTGAAGTTAACGACTATATAAGCCTCTAATAGATTTAAGATTTATAAAACTCGAACTGGTAATCTATAAAATACAAATCTAAAATCTGATGAATTAAATTATACTTTTATATTAGTCCTTCAAAGAATAAATGAATGATGCAATTTCACTTGTATATCAATTGTTTAATTTTAACTTTGAACCTTTATAATTTATTATTTCTTTCCTGCCACTTGCTTTCAACACCTCGTTGTGTTGGCAGATTTTATTTAGTGATTTACCATAAAAAAGGCTTGGGTTAATGGGTAATTTTTTTTATTTGTTGAGATTTTTTTATTTATTTATGAAAGCCATCTTTGCTTTTGAACTTCCGGTGGCAGCTTCACATCTGTTGCCAATCCAATAGCTTGAAGAAACCTTACAACTTACCAAGTCATGTCAATCTGCCACCATTCCAGGCCATGCTTGGCTGAGTATCAAAAGTATGTCAAAAATTGACCATCCACGACGGCGTTAGAATCTTCATGATGGATGAAGTATTGTGTGCGGTGGTCAATGCGGTGATATGGCTTTGCTCAACTTTTTTTTTTATTCTTTTTTCCTCCTTGAAAAACACGTTGCTTAATAATTGTTTTTAATATTATCCTCTTATTTTGTTTAAGTTTCTAATTTATTCTTCTTGATTTTGATTATTTAATTTTTATCTTATTTCTTTTAAATTTGTTTTTGGTTTCACTATTTATTAAAATGTTATTTTTCCTCTTATTTTTTTTTCAAATTTGATTATTTTTATTTTGATTATTTTTTTCCCGTTCCTTTTGTAAAGTATAAAAGTTTTTTTTTCACTCTTAAATCAAACAATGCTATTATTTTTTTTTATTATGTTTTTGTTTAATATTTAATTCTCATTCTTTTATATTGCTCCTTTTGTTTTGGAATTGTTTGTCAAATTATTATTTTTCAATTTCATTATTCAACCCTAAGTTGATTATGAATTTAGAGTAATCATGATTTTTTCTGGTTGGGTTACATTGGGTTAATGACTCAGGTTATGTGTTTAAAATGTTAACCTAGATGCCGTCAGCCTTTATTTTTATTTTTAAAAAAAAAAAAAATTTTGAGTTCGTTATTTTTAAAATTGATTTTTTCTACTTTTTGTCATTCATCATTTTTTATTTATTTTGCATTTAGCTTTATAACTTTTCATGGCATGCCTTTTATTGTGTTGTCCAATGCGCACAATCTTAGTCATGTTATTTAGTAAGCTAATCCAAGTTTGTTGGCTTTTTTTTTCCATTTTGTTAATTATTTGTTTATTCAATCAAGTCTTTCTACATTGGGTTTGTTAATAATTAGAGCTTAATTACATGTCTTTTTGGTTTGCTTTCTGAGTTGTTATCACAACCTCTCGAATAAGTTGCGGGTTTGGTAGGCACATTTGGATTAACTTTGGTCATATTGTTTTTTATTTTCTTTCTATCGCACTTGATTAAATTGAAACTTATCATTGTTTAATAAATGCTTTTTCTTTATCCCTGTTATTTTTTTTTTTGACATCTTATTAGTTAAGATAACTTATTCAATTTAGCCGAGTATATGATCTAAATCGTGATTTTTTTATTATTTTTTTATCAAAACACACTTATCGTCTTTTAATATTCTTTTTTAATGCTATTTTTTTCCCCGGACCACGAGATTAGTCATGTCTAAAACATATTGACTCATGGGATATGTTTATACACACATATACATCTGACATAAGCTAATTAAGTAATATTTATAATAAATAATTTTAAATATCAGAAAAAATGATAAAAAATCTAAAAATAAAAATTTTTGAAGGCCTCGGTAGGGTTAAAATTAAGAATGTTGAATTGGTCAATTTTGTGTATAAAATAATTGATCATAGGCTTTTCAGCCTATTTGTAAGATATCATTCGGCCTAGTGAATCAACATTCGGTTTGCAAGCATAGATTAAATTTTGAAAAAAAAAATTAAAAAGGACATGTCCTAACTTTCCTCTGTGAGTAACCTATAATTAATATATGTTGCCATTTGTCTAGTAGATTAATTACAACCCATCAATCTTAATGTGTAATATGTTGAAATTAATGATGTGATAATGACTTCCAATTGAACTCCTGCAAATATTTTATAGCGATTATGAACCATTTTCGTGTTTAATATTATATCATGAATCTGGGAATAAATTTTAATAGATATCTCAAAAGAGACTCACATTTCCTCCAAATTAAGATTTAATTTTTTTCAATATTTTCGAAGTCCAAATATTCTGTGAAAAAAAAAACTGTACACCATGCACGTATATATAATAGTAGAATTATATTATATTCTTAAAAAGAAAAGCTTCTCATAATTTCATTAATGATATCACACACACACAAACTTCAATTGTTGAAAGCCATCCTTTGCTTTTGAACTTCCGATGGCAGCTTCACATCTGTTGCCAGTCCAATAGCTTGAAGAAACCTTACAACATACCAAGTCATGTCAATCTGCCACCATTCCAGGCCATGCCTGGCTGAGTATTCAAAAGCATGGTGATTATTATGCCAACCTTCTCCAAATGTAAGCAACGCAAGCCACCTTAAAAAAGTTTGCAGAACAAAATTATTAGAAATAACCAAATCAGAATGATAAAAGCTAAGAGCAAAAGGTAATTACAAATTGTTCCTAGACAAGTCGCCGGTGTTCCACGCTCGCTTTCCCCATAAATGAGAAGCTGAGTTTACTAGCCAAGTGAAGTGCAAAGCCAGTACGGTTCTCACACCCTGAAATGGTCAGCAGTAAATTAGTTTTGTTGCATAAGGTATACAAGAATTAACCTAATTGACTACTGAGGCCTGAGGGGTAATAAGTGTTTAAATTTTCATGTTCATTTCAATGTATGGTCACCGATCAGATATGAATGAGTACATCCTGAGTTTATTAGCAGACAATATTGCCCTTTCATTTTACACCATGATTTTCGTGCCATTTGCCATTTACTTCCAATGAACTTGAGAAATTCGTTCCAAGAGGTTGCGTTTGATGAAAGTTCCAGTAAAAAAAGACAAATACTAATTTTGGCTATCTCTGCATATTTTCATTAAAAAAAAAGAGAGAGGAGGACATGAGAAGTATTCCATACCATTCCCCATACAAGGTATGGAAATCCTCCCACTGCATATAGCAGAACTCCAAGCGCAATTGGATGTAGAAAGTACGTGTTTTGCATGAACTTGTAAAAGGGTTGCTTCTCTAAATCCCCAACATTGTTTGGTCCTCCACACTACCAAATCAAATATTTTTAACAGAATAAGCAGCAATAACACAATTTCACGCTAGGAAATTTGTTCATTTGTGTGCGTGTGAGGAGGATGAACATACAGACCTTTTCAGTAATATAATTATTGTCAAAGAGCCAAGTGATGTGACTAAACCAAAACCCTTCAGTAGGGCTATGCGGGTCTCTCTCAGAATCACAAAACTGGTGGTGGTGTCTATGAGTGCTAACCCAAAAAATAGGATCCCTCTGAAACCAACATAAAGCCATTAAAAATTGAAAACACAAAAAATCAAGGAAAGAAAAGGGGAGGGTGCACTTACTTGAAGAGCTTGAACCCCACAGTATGCAAAAAAATACTCGAGCCATTTTGGAAGCTTGAAACTCCTATGAGAAAGATTCCTATGGAAAGAAAGAGTGATACCTAGAAGTCCAGTGACAATACCGATGCCAAGGGCAACCCAAAATGCAGGCCAAGTGAAATAAAAAGGTGCGAACAAAGATAGAAAATGCACTGACGAAACTATAGCAGCATTGGCTATATCTGATGAATTCCATTTCCTGCCCCAAAATACCTGCCTTCTTCTCCTCACCACCACATCTGACAGAAAGATTTTCCCGAGGTTCCTAGGCTCGGCCTCTGATAGAGGTGCATTACCAGCATCAGCCACTACTTGTAGTGCTTTTTTTGTACTGCTATAATTCTTATTTGAAGCATCCAAAAGACTTGATAATTTTTCTTTTTTGCATTTGTTGGTTGTTAGTGGTAGGAACTTGGGGTTATAGTGACCATAATTTAGGAGTATAGCAGGTGGAGAACCCAGTTTCTTAGCATGGGTAAAAGGCAAAAAAAGGCAAGGTTTGGATTTGGTTAATGGAGATGTCATCAAAGCCATTGAGACTTAAAAGAGGATGTATTTTGATAGAACTGATTATTTTGCGGGGGTTTATATAGTGATGGGTTTGCGGAAGAGTAAGTGACTGGTTGTTTATAAGGTAATGCTGCTTTTCAAAAAAAATATAGTATAAACGGCACAGTCAAAAACTCCTTTAAGAGATTTGTTTGAATGTCATGTCAAATTTATAGATTATTGGTTACTTTTTAGTTTAAACTATGGAAGGGAGGTAGTGTATATTTTTTATTTTAAAAGTATTTTTAAAAAAATTTAAAAAATATATTTTCTTTTTTAATTTTTATGTTAGATTTTTTTTTTTAGTTTTTTATGTTTTTGTGTTTTAACAGTATATTTTAAAAAATTAATTTTTTTTAAATTAATATTTTTTAATGTTTTTAAATCATTTTAAAGTGCTGGTATTAAAAATAATTTTTTAAAAATAAAAAAATATTATTTTAATATATTTTTAAAGTAAAAATACTTTAAAAAAATCCAATTATATTTTTAAATAAATTTTTAATTTGATTTCTCTTTTATTTTTTACATTTTATTTGTGATCAAATTGAGTTATTTGTCGTATAGATTTTGTTTTGCTCATGAGTTGTCAAATCATGTTTGCTGTGTTGCAGGGGTGGTGTAATTAGTTGTCGTTAGGTGGGGGTTCAATGTGGTGAAATATTTTTAAAAACAACCTTTTTCACATTCCCCAAGAACTCATTCATCGTCGTACGTTTGTCCATTCTTAAAGTTTGTAAAAGTAGTGTACAGCTGATATATATATATATATATATATATATATATATATATATATATATATATATATAAATTCTTTCTAACTTAATTTTTTTAGATATATATATATATATATATATAAATTTTTCTAACTTAATTTTTTTTTTAAATGATGAAGGTGTTTTTAAATAGGTAAGAAAAACTAGAAATCTAGGTCGAGTGATTAATCGAGAAAAATAAGCTTGTCTATATTATAAAGGTATATTTGAAATATTATTAAAATATTTTAATAATGTTATTTAATAATAAAACAAAAATTCAATCAGATTAAAATAATCTAATAATTAAAAAAGTAAATAAAAGATTTTAATTACCAGCAAATCAAATGTTAAATGTTGAAGGACAAAATAAAAAAATTAATTTTAATAAAAAAACAAAAAAAAACTTGTTTAATAAAAATTGAATAAAAATAAAGGTCATCTTTTAAGAAAACTAAATGATAAAAGATGAAACTAAAAAAAATCAATTTAAATTAACTTGACTAACCAACTACCTAAGAAATAAGATTAGGATAATCCTATTAAACAAAAGTGGCAAAAATCAAAAAGCTGAACGCCCAATAACCTAATGTCAAATAATAAAATTGAAGAAAAAATCATTTTCTTATTAAAAAACCTAAAAAAATCGAAGTCAAATCAAACTAATCTTCAAACTCTATGATCCGGGTCATGAGATTGGGATTACCCTATAGAAAGCAAATACAAAATGTCATGAAGCAAAATTATATAGGGACTTTATTTATAAAAAAAAACTAAATGAAAGAAAGTAGTGAGGGACTAAATTGGAAATAAAATAAATCAAGAAAATAATAAAAACAAAAGAATAGCAATCAAAAGAATAAGGACTAAATTAGATACAAAAATTAAATGAAAGAAAATGCTGAGAGACAATTTAAAAAAAAAATCAACTTCAAAAATTTAAAAGCAAAACAAATAGCAATCAAAATAATAATGATCAAAATTCATATAAATACAAATTGGCATTACACATTCAACTTTTAGAAGACCTAGCGCGAAATTTGAGGTGAGGAGAGAGAAAATAGGGAGGAAAAGAAAAAAAAATATCTATCACCGCCTAACCACTACGCTACCATGTACACATACTGACTACCGGGAAGAGAACATCACAACACTTTCAATGCTATCTTGGAAGGTGGTGTTTGACAGCTGGAAGATACCGCATTCATCTCCCAAGAAATGTGAGTGCTTCCTATTCATTGGTTTATGCATGACATGCGTCAGCAACTTTTTTTTTTTTTTTAAGAGTATTTAAGTTATTTAATTGTGCATATAAAATGTTAAAAGACCGATTTGTCTCCAATCAATATGATAGTGGCAAATAGACCCTATAAAAAAGACTGGTTTGCCATCAATAACTACTTAAGTGATTTTGTTTGAGAATGGAAAAAAAAATTATTATTTTACGGTTTCAATCTATAGTAATATGTGTTTAGATGTACAATAAAAAATTAAAATATTTTATTTTTTAGGTTTGGAATTTACTTAATCAAATTTAATAAATTTGATTTGATAGTTGCAGGGGTAGTGTAAGAAGTTGTCGTTGTTAGGCGGTTGTAGTAGTGATGATGGTGGTTGCGGTAATGATAATGATAGGGATGGTGATAATGAAAGCAGTTATACTGATTGTTGCAGTAATGATAATGATAAAAATGGTGGTGATGAAGGATGATTGGTTAAAGAAAAGAAAAATGGTAATGTGGTTCTGCAATCAAAGGGCTTGTGTGTGAAGGCCTAAAGTTTCGTTTTATCTCCACAACCGCGCAAATGGAATCAATTCCTTCAACTGTCCTGTTCAGGGCACAAATCGTGATTCGAGATTTGGTTTGTGGAATGTAGGAGTCATCATTTTTAATTCGGTTTGGTTTTTATTAAAAAAAAATAATTAAATCGAAATTTTTTTTTAAAAAAACCGAAACCGGTTCAAACCGCCCGGTTTCGGTTTGGTTTTTTAGGACAAAAACTGATTCAAACCGGTTTGGCTCGATTTTTTCAGTTTGGCTCGGTTTTTTTTGTTTGGGTTCGGTTTGGTTCGGTTTTTTCGGTTTTTTGCTTATAAAACCAAAACCAAACCAAACCGGCTAGTTTTTTTAAAATTTTAATCGGTTTAATCTGTTTTTTTACGGTTCGGTTTTTTCAGTTATTTTTTTTCTCAGTTTAATCGCTTTTTTAATTTTTTTTTGTTCATCTCCAGTGGAATGGGACGTGTGGATTGGTTAGCTTGATGAATGCATTTGGTTCTGGCTGATAGCTGAAAATTGTGGTAGTTGATTTTGGTGTTACAAGCAGCTTTTGGCGATTATTGGAGCAAGTGTGGCGCGTCCAAAATAGGCAATCTAGCAACCCAATTTGTGATTTCATGCTTTCTGCAAAGCTTCATGAAAATTATGTGTATTTCATGGAATGTATAGGTTTACAATATTGATTGTTTTTTTAAATGAGTTTTATTTGAAAATATATTAAAATAATTATTTTTTAAAATTTTAAAATTTATTTTTAATATTAGTATATTAAACCAATTTAAAAACAAAAAAATAATTTTAAAAAAAATTTCAATTTTCTTTTTAAATATAATATCATCGCAAAAATAAATACAAATGTAAGCTATGCCTATTTTACTTCTGGCAACTTAGAGCAGTGCTAATTTTTTTTTTGTTTATATATATTTTTCTTTTAAAAGTATATCAAAATATTTTTTTAATTTATTTTTAAATTTTTAATATTAGCATAAATTATTTTTCTTATGTGGTGGTGTTGGTATTAGCCGTGGGTGGATGCTGCTTTGGTGTGTTTATAAAGGAAAAGGTTTTTCATGATGGAGGATATGCATAGAAAAGAGAAGAATATTCCGACTTGAGCTATAAAGAAGGTTTGTTTTTATGTTTTAAATTTTTTTTTAAAAAAAAATATTTTTATTTTTATTTTACTTCAAATAAATATTTTTTTATGTTTTTAAATTATTTTAATGTATTAATATAAAAAATAATTTTTTTAAAAAAAATATATATTTTAATATATTTTCAAACAAAAATTATTTTATAAAACAACCACAAATAACTCATTTAATGTCATAATTTTATCCATTCCTGTTAATTATTTTTTTTAACAAAAACCTTAACAATCAATCTTAAAGTTTGTCGCGAATGGCAGATGAAAGAATCTTTAATGTGTGGTCACCTCGTTCAGAAAACATTTACTTTGGGGACAATATGTTGTCAGTAAGGGGCCGTTTGATCGCGGTTGATTCTGTGTTTTACGCAACCACAATTCTTGTTTGTTAGAATGATTGTGGTTGCTTTTCAAATAGCTTTTCGTGTTAAAATGCATGTTAATAATATTTTTTTTATTTTTAAAAATTATTTTTGACATCAGCACATCAAAATGATTTAAAAACACTAAAAATATATTAATTTAAAGTTAATAAAAAATTTTCAATTTTTTTCAAAAACATTTTTAAAGCATAGAAACAAACAGGCTATACAATTATTTGATAACATTTAAAACAAAATTTATTATTGATGGGTCCATTGTATTTTGCATTAAAAATGCAGGTTTTATCAAAGCAGGCTGCTTTTCTTCTGCTACACTGCATTGTTCAGGTTTTACCATGTGGACAGTCCTTTTTTTTCTTTAAAAAATCAGTGAATTATAAATTTACTTATACGGTTTACATTTATGTGAAAAATAATTATTTAAAAAAAAAACTAGTTGAGAATAAATTAAATTTACTCATATTATAATTTTAATTTTATTTCTAATAATATTTAACCTAATTTTATTAAACTTTTAAAAAATTATAGAAACTGTAGTTCTTATCGGATGAATTTTATATGTAATGGAATTGTAGATAGTTTAATGGAACAATAAAAAATAGTTTATATAAAGTATTATTTATTTCATGATGTAATAGTAATAGTTAAATCTATAATATTTAAATTAAAAATTATCAATATATATATATATATAAAATTTTATAACCTTAATTTGAAAAACAATTTTTTAACCAAACACGTTAAACTACTATTTATTTAACCTCAAATTCAACCACAGTTTTAACTAAACATATATAAATACTAAACCAATCTCAACTAAAATTACTTTTTATAAACCATTTTTTTTCAAACTACAACCACAACAACTATCACAATACCAAACACACTAAATTTTGTCTGTCATCTTAAAGAGTGCACAACTATATATATATATATATATATATATATATATATATATATATATCAATTGTTTTCTAACTTAATTTTTTTTTCAAAATGATGAAGGTGTTTTTAAATTGGTTTGAAAAACTTGAGATCTAAGTGTGTGATTAGTAGAGAAAAATAAGCTTTTGAATATTATAAAAAGTATCTTTTAAATATTATTAAAAATATTTTAATGATATTATTTGATAACAAAACAAAAATTGTATCAAATTGATATAATCTCATAAATAGAAAAGTGAATTAAAAATTTTAATTACCAGCAAATTAAATGTTGAAGGACAAAATAAAAAAAATTCAATTTTAATAAAAGACTAAAAAAATTTGTTTAATAGAAATTGAATAAAAATAGAGGTCAACTCTTAAGAAAACTAAATGATAAAAGGTGAAACTAAAAAAAATCAACTTGAGTTAACGTGATTAACCAACTATCTAGGATATAAGATTATGATAATCTCATTTAAAAAAGTGGCAAAAATCACAAAAGTGAAAGTCCTATAATCTAACGTCAAATAATAAAATTGAAGCAAAAATCATTTGCTTTTAAAAAGAACCTAAATAAAATCAAAGTCAAATCAAACTAATTTTCAAACCCTGTGACCTGGATCATGAGATCGGAATTACCTTATAGAAGGCAAACACAAAAAAATCATGAAGCAAAATTCTTAATCATCCAAAATTGAAAAAACAAAATAAATAGCAATCAAAATAATAATGACCAAATATGGTATAAAAACTAAATGAAAAAAAATTAATGAGGGGCTAAATTAAAAATAAAATAAGTCAAGAAAATAATAAAAACAAAAAAATAGCAATCAAAAGAATAAGGATTAAATTGGATACAAAAATTAAATGAAAGAAAATGTCGAGGGACAAATTTTTTAAAAAAATCAACTTCAAAAAAATTAAAAGCAAAACAAATAACAATCAAAATAATAATGATCAAAATTGATACAAATATAAATTGACATGACACATTTAACTTTTGGAAGGGCTAGCGTGAAATCTGAGGTGAGGATAGAGAAAAAAAGAGAGGAAAAGAAAAAATATATATTAGCACTTAACCACTACGCTGCCATGTACTTATACTAACTACTTATACTAACTATAAGGAAGAGGACAACACAACACTTTCAATGTCATCGTGGAAGGTGGCGTTTGACAGCTGGGAGACGCCGCATTCATCTCCCAAAAAATATGAGTGTCTCCCACTCACTAATTCATGCATAGCATGCGTCAATAATTTTTATTTTTTAAATTATATTTATATTTGTCAAAAGATTGAATTGCCACTCATTCAAATTAATTAAAAAAAATCATGAAATACAAAAAGGTCACTCAACGTCAGTTTAAAATTTTTTACTTTAACGGGAAATATAGTTATTTCACTGTGCAATCAAAGCATTAAAAGACCGAAAATCCCTTGGATCCAAGTTATATATATATATATATATATATATATATATATATATATATATATATATATTGTGCTTTTAAGAGTATTTAAGTTATTTAATTGTACATATAAAATGTTAAAAGATCGATTTATCTCCAATTAATATGATAATAACAAATAGATCTTATAAAAAAAGACTAGCTCGCTATCAATAACTACTTAAATGATTTTGTTTAAGAATAGCAAAAAAATATTATTTTACTGTTTTAATTTATAATAATATGTGTTTAAGTGTACAATGAAAAACTGATATCTTTTATTTTTTTTATAATTATAATATGTGTCATTATAATAATGTGATCAAAGCAATTGAAGTGCATTATCTTCTAAAAAAGTACATAAAAAATCTTGATTGTTGTTAAAACTTGGTTCAATGTATTAATTATGTGGGATCTTGTCCAACTTTAATTTTATATCAAATTAGATTTGGATTTGACGTGGTCAAATTTAATCTTGGTTTGAATTTTATATCAAGCCATGGATTGGGCTAGGTTTTATAGAAATGAAAGAAAGTCTATCAATTGTTCATGGTAAGGCCATAAATTACGTATGATCCAATATAGAAACACATACAAGACAGAGATCCATATACAATATAGGAACAAAGGCTGGGCTAAGGGAGCTTGAACTCATATCATTTTCATTATTTCAGGCTCACTCTGCGGTCCTGCAATAATAACTATGCCATGATATCGAAAGGTAAAAACATTCCAAGCTGAGATTTTCTTTTTAAAATCACCATGGCGTTTAGAATTAAATGGTAATTTATTTAAGAAAGGAAAAATGAAAAAGAAAATTCTTAATAATGTCATTCTTAATTTGTGTGTTCTAAAATGGATTGAACTCTATAAGATTGTTTAATATTGTGATATTTTCTGTTTTTTTATTTAATTACAGTGAAAAAATTATTTAGTTAGTCAAATAATTTATATTTTTTTTACTGGGCTTGCATATAATTATGTTTTAAACTTTGATTTTATAGAAACTAAAATAACTTATTTTTCATTTATTAAGGCATGTTTTTTATTTATTGAGATATATTTTTTATTTATTTTGCATGCAAAAATTCATTTCACAACAATTTTAACAAAAAACTTATTTTTTTGAAATTTATTATTTTTAAATCACAACCATAATATCAAACACAACAAAACAATATAATTATAATCCCTTTAAAGTGAGATAAGAGATCAAAACGTAAAAGCCAGAGAAATGTGTGGCTAATTTAAAAGAAAACATTTAATTGCATGGAAAAAACAATAGATTTTGTATGGCTAATTATCTATGTATGGTGCCTAACAAAAATTAATTATTAAATATTTAAATTATGAAAATTTATAACAAATTAAGTACACAGCAAACTAAGAAATACATAGAACTTAACATTTTTGTTGTAACTTAACTTTAAAAGTTTAAAACCAAATAACGAATTAAGAAAAAATCAGATCAAGAAGAAAAGTATTATATTAATGATATAACGTGAAAATAATTTAATGGAATATTTTACTTATTCTAGTTTGTGGTAAAATAAGACAGTGTTTATTTTTACGGTGGTACTATATTTTAAAATAAAAATCTTTTAAATTTTTTTGATTATTTTTAGATTATTTTGATATATTGATATAAAAAATTAATTTAAAAAAACATTATTCTTATCGTGGCGTGCACGACATTAGATGACAGGTATGACTCTTGAATCGGGGGGGTTTGGATGTGTTGGGATAAATCATAAAAATATACTTTGAAGAGTTCAGGAGTCGTCACCTAATATTATGGTCACTAAAAAACCTAATGATTTGTGAGAATCTGGGTAAGAGAACTAGTTGTGCATGAGAAAAACACATCAACCCCAGTGCACCATACCTTTGATAATCCATGTTTTTGATTGATTGTTTTTTCTAAGATCATGTTTTTATGTTTTTATTCGTTGATATGTCTAAAATTCAAAAAAAATCCTCCTTAGTAAAGATATTCTTATTTTATCAGGCTAAAACCTAACATTTTTAAAGTCCAAAAAAAAAATGTGTAAAATACATATCCCAAGCTTAAACAAAATGATTTTTGTGGTTTTTTTTTTTTTTTTGAAATTTTGGTCAAATCCTAATAGATAATCACAAACTTATTGTAATACCCATTAATTGATATTTTTTGTATTTCTTCAAGTATGATAAAATACATTTTTTATTTTTTTTTATAAAATATGGATGAAAATTATAGAATTTGACACTTTGATTTTATTTAATTTAGTCCTGGAAAAGTTTGGTACAACCCCTAATGTTACGTGCCTTTTGCAGAAAGGTCCTTTGTTTTGAGTTCTTTCAATTTGGTTTTTAATTGACCTCTAAACTCTGATTTTCTTGAAATTTCACCCCTGATTACATCCAAAGGAGTTTGTAAAAATTAAATATTATCCTCTAAAATTCCAATCTTTTCAATTAAGTTAACCTTTAATTTGCATTGTCCAATTAAGTCATTGCAAACTAGGCTTCTAGACTTAATTTCTCACCAATTAAGCTCTTAATAATATTAATTTGACTAATTAAAAGTCTAATTAATTCCTTACACTTAATTAATTCTTTTAATTTCAGCATAAGTTAATTTTCAAACTTAATTAAACATTTAATTAGGCACATGATTAAATCAAATCAACCTATTAAATATCTAATTAAATTCTCAGACTTAATTTTTATGCAAATTCGTTCAATATTCACATTAAGTTAACTTTGAATTTGCATTTAGGTCCTGTCATAACCAATTTTTGACTTCTTCTATTTTATTAATAAAATAAAATAAATAAAATAAATGAAGAATGAATTAAAATTTGGGTTAAGGGCAACATGTTTGGAAGTTTAGAGATTAATTAAACTATTGACTAGTTTAATTAATCAAATCAAGGGCTTAAATGGAGAATTGATAAGTTTTGAGAGTTAATTGAGCTTGGAATTAATTTAATTAATCAAAACAAGGGTTTAATTGGATTATTGATAAGTTTTGAGACTTAATTGAGCTTGTAATTAATTGAATTAATGAAATCAGGGACTTAATTGAAAACATACCAAAGTTTGGGGTTAATTGGGGGCAAAATTGCAACAGATTAGAGTCCAAGGACTATTTTGTAAAATGCACTGAAATGCAGGGGTCCAATTAAAGTTTATCCAGGGGTTTGCTTACGAAAATTTCAAAACTTAAGGACCAAAACGCAAATGGCCATTAACAATCGAACGACGTCGTTTCAAAGAGAACCGTTCGTCTTCTTCCGCTCACCAAACCAGAGAAACGGACGCCCCTGCCATCACTACTCCTGCAATAGCGGTCCTGAGTCTTCATTACCAAGGGAAACGCATGCCATTCTCCGACTATAAAGCCAGAGAAGGGATGCGCACGTGGGACGGAGAAAAAAAAAGCCACGAACGGCAGGGAACAAGAAACACAGAGACGAAAAAAACCCAGGAGCAGAGGGAACAAAAGGAAGAAAACAGAGAGCTAAACCCAGCTTTGGTTTAGTCTCAGAATTCAAGCATAATATACAAATAAAAAAAACAGAGAAAAGACGATACAAAAACACAGGGAGACGGAGAGGGAAAAAACAGTGAAGAGGAAGAAGAAAACAGAGGGGAGGCACTGGACTGAGGAAAGAAGCAAAAGGAAAACAGAAGGGAAAGTCATACGCAGACGAGAGTAAAACCACTGCGCTGCAAGCCTCCTCGCCATCTCCAGAAGCAGGTAAGCCCGTTCTCTTCCATTCACTGTCGTTTTAAATTGTTTAGTTTGCAAGAACTGTGTGAAGGTAATTTAATTACCTTCGCACAGTTGATGCACGTGTGAAATTGCTTCACGCGTGCATCTGACTTAGCCCAGTCGGGTCTAGCCCAGCCCATATGAGCTGAACTGAGCCCAGCCCAAAAAATAAAATAAATAAAGTAAAATAAAAATAAAAATAAAAATAAAAAAATAGAAAGTGTAGAAATAGAAATTTTACATGTCTTAGAAAAAATGTATTTTAACCATTTATTCACTGATATCAGGATTAGAAATTAAAAAAATATATATATATACTGATTTTTTTTTAGCTGGAATTTTTACCAACGCCAGAGTTGGAATTATTCGTGGTAGAATATTTACCAACGCCAGAGTTGAAAGTATTCGAGATCGAATATTCACTGACGCCAGAGTCAGGAATATTATAAACAAATCATTATAGCATAAACTAATAAATGTTTAGCAATTTAAGACAAAACCAGCAATGCAGTCTGCCTCAGACAGAACGTTTAAGATGTGATAATATCTTCCATTTTACGTAACCAGTCTCGTACCATAGAATCTCTGTTGACTAGTTAGGGTTTCTAGTGACCATAATACTAGGTGCCGACTCTTTAAACGAGACATTTTCCCTTAAAAGAACAAGATGCCAGAAATCTGTTCTTTCCTTTGTAAAAATTTTAAGGCCGCCGTGATGTCGAATTTGCATTTAGGTCCTTCAAATGTGCAATTGAGTTTTCAATATTGTCGAAGATCTAGTTTGTTCTGTCTACCCCTCATTTATGCATATAGATCCCTCTTCAATTTGTTCTTGTCATCCAAGTCGCTTGTGTTCCTGTATATTTTTTATTTTTCAACTTTTTTTATTAAAAAAATGATAATTTTGGAGGAATCTAAAATTAAGTTAAGATAATTTTGATGCATTTACAAGTGAAAAATACTTTAAATTAAAAACAACTACTATTATAATATCAAATACTACGCTTGGAATATCAATTTGGTATATTGTATCCTTGAACTATTGTTTATTAAATAAATTAAGGCATGCAATCAACTTTGACCGCTGAGACTGACAGTCAAACTTTGATCATGAATCCAAAATGCTATAGATAATATTGTTTTGAAGTAATTCAATTTTTCTAACAAAATAATTAGAAAAGACAAACACGAAGATACTTTTTTCAGTGTTGTTTTTTTTACAATTCGAAGAGAGAAACAATATTGATTTAAAAATCCTTTTGTTTTTTCGTTAAAATTCATCCGAACAGTTAAAAAGAACAAATACCGGCTGATGCATGATTTGTATTTTTCTAATTATTATTTTTTTGTAAAAATACATCAAATTGTTTTAAAATAGAATTATTTATAGCATTTAGAGATTGTCTTCTAATCTTAAATTTAATCGACATACTTCATTTCTCTAATAAATAATAGTTTGGGGATATATACAATAAATCACAATGATGATTTAGACCTTATTTGCCACGTCCCAATGATATAGTGGTAAAATACACCATCAAAGAACACAATAATCAAGGGTAAATCAACCACAAATTAAAAATACAATTTCCTCATTCTTTTTTAAATCAGAAAATCAATGTTGTCTACTGTAGGAGTGACAAGTGTCAGCTAGAAGAGCTCTTATGTTCTAAAACTATTCATGCAAGTTGCCCAGTGGATTATTAGGGCAAATTTGTTTTAGAAAAATACTACACCATCCATATTCATGAATGGCAATGGCACTTTGGCAATTCAAAGACCAAGTAATAGTAAAGATTTTTCTCTCAGTTTCTCTCTCCGCCGTACATTTCATAATCTTTTCATACAATTTAATTCTCTGAGGGATGTCGGCACTTGATGACACCCTTCATAATCGTTTCTGCCACTTGATTTGAAGCCTCCAAAAAACATTCCGGCACACTTAACCTCAAGTATAGTGTTCGGAAATGTAGCTTATATTGTTTTATAAAATATTTTTAATTTAGAAATATGTTAAAATAATATATTTTTATTTTTAAAAAGATATTTTTGATATGAATATATTAAAATAATTTTAAAAATATTAAAAAAATTTAAAATTTTAAAACACAAAAACAAAAGAAAAAAATCATACTCCCATGGTGGGTCCAAAATTCCGTGCGAGTTACGGACCACGAACCCAATCTTGAGGAACCTAGTAACTCCCATAAGCAGTACCATAATGCCACGTGTCATGGCATGTGTTGCCATGCAACTACTACAAAACCCCATATCTTTGCTCACAAAATATTCAGTCATTTCCAAACTTGGCATATAGTCATATACGTACCTTAGACGGACTTCACTTGCTAATCATGTAAGTTGTTGATTTTTTTAAAATTTTTACATGTTTGTTTGTTTGTTTGTGATATTGCTAGCAATTGTTTTTGAGATTTTTAACGAATTGGTTTTCCTAGGATTACAAAACAAAATATCAAAGTCTAGAGATTTTCTTGCTGGTTTTTTTTTTTTTTTTGGTTCACTAAGGTTGTATTGTAAGGTGGCTAGTGCCATGTATTTTGATCATTTCTTGGCCGTATTGTCACCATTTCTTACTTCTTTGTTATTCATTCGGGTTAAATTTCTGAGCTTGGTCAATTCGAGCATTTTTTAGAGGCACCCCAGAACATTTTTTTCCGTTTTTTTGGTTTCATGGCATGATCAACTTGGAAAGTTTAAAGAAATTAGAAGGGATTTTCTTTTTTAACTTTTTGGGGTTTGAATTTGCAGAGCAAGGGACGAGAACCATGGCAACCGTGACAGCTTCACATGTTGTGTCAAATAGCTCAAATGTGAGCAGCCATGGATCAGAAACAAAGGCAAGTTTGGGTCAAATTGGCTTAAGGAGCCAAAGCATGACCCACAGTGGTTTAAGGTCACTGAACATGACGGACAAGCTGCAAATGAGGACTCAAGCATTCGCTAGGAAGTCTGTGAAAAAAGCCTATGCCACTTGGAATCACACTTCAGGAAAAATTGTTTGTCTTCAAGGAGGAATGACTGTGGTCTTTGTTGGCATAGAGGTTGCTCCTTGGAGCAAAACTGGTGGTCTTGGTGATGTCATTGGTGGACTTCCTCCAGAAATGGCTGTAAGTATATAGGGTTTCTGATACTTAGTTTCCTCTTTGACAAAATGCCAGGCACGGCTTGGGTTTGAACAATTTTATTGTGCTATTGTTGTTCAGGCAAGAGGCCACCGGGTTATGACAATCTCTCCCCGATTTGACCAGTACAGAGATGCATGGGACACTTGTCTATCGGCTCAGGTAATTTGTCATAGTTTCGCTATGTTTAAGAGCTTCATCTTTACTTTGTGTCTGTGCCTGTTTCCTTGCCTGTGAAGATGGTAATGTTTGAGGTTGTTTACTCAAATGATGAACTTCTCATGTACAGATAAAGGTTGGAGACAGAATTGAAACTGTTCGTTACTTCCACTGCTACAAGCGTGGAGTTGATCGTGTGTTCGTGGATCATCCAATGTTCCTAGAGAAGGTTCAAAATTTTGCTGATTACTGATTCTGATGTCTAAGAATGTAGTTCTTGCAAATTCAGTTCAGATTACAAGAATAGGCTGTCTTTTTTGTTGTATGCGCTGTTTCTGATTCTAAAGTAACTGGACGTTTAAGGTATGGGGCAAAACTGGATCCAAAATCTATGGTCCTACAGCTGGAGAGGATTACCAGGATAATCAACTGCGGTTTAGCTTGTTCTGCCTGGTAAATATAATTTCCATCCCTTCTAATTTCCTATGCATTAATTTTCCAATTGTTCTTCATGCAAAAAGAATGGATAAAAGGGCAGGCATTCAGTTATCTAACTCAAAATCATTGCACCGGGAGAAAATATCACGACTTCAAAACTGGTGAATACATAAATTGTTTTTCATGTGCATCCTGTAGTTCGTATGCAGCTCAGTTAAAATGTTTAGTGACTTGCATTACAAATATAAACCAGCACCAAATCTTGCATGGCCTCACTTGTTAAGCTGTGTGGTAAGCTAGAAGCTGCATCATGGGTAGACATAATCAAAGCATGTGTCTTTTAGTATAAACTTTCACGCAAGTAGACCTGACTGCTTGCAAGTTCACTTATTCTACAAAATGATTAACAATGAGTTAAGAGAAATTTCAGAACATATTCATGTTATTTTCCATCCGCTAATGGTAGTTGATCAGCATCGGTGTTCCGATAATTGCTGGTATAGTGGATAGGCAAGTCAATAGTAAATGGATTCTTTTGATTGCTTTTCAGGCTGCTCTTGAAGCACCAAGGGTTCTGAGCTTGAACAGCAGCAAGCATTTTTCTGGACCATATGGTGTGTGCCTCTTTACAAAAATGTGAGACTTAATTTTCCTATGAAGAAATTTCTCCAATGATGTTATTTTCTCAATCAATGCAGGTGAGGATGTTGTCTTTGTTGCCAATGATTGGCACACAGCTCTCCTCCCATGTTACTTAAAATCAATGTACCAATCCAGGGGACTTTTCATGAATGCGAAGGTAATTTACCCGTTGAATTGAGACCTTCAGAGATATGCTTAGCTTGGATGTCCGATTGCACAGTTGCTGACATTGCTGTTGTTAATTCAATCATGACAGGTTGCCTTTTGCATCCATAACATTGCTTACCAGGGCCGATTTGCCTTCTCAGATTTCTCACTCCTCAATTTGCCAGATAGGTTCAAGAGCTCTTTTGACTTCATGGACTTGTGAGGATTTTGTTTTAGAAGCTGATGCTTTCAGATGACTAGAACCATAGTTTTATACAGGTTTGTGTGTCTCCTCCCTTTCCAAATACTGAGGGATTTTAATTGGGCAGGTATGACAAGCCTGTGAAGGGAAGGAAACTCAATTGGTTGAAGGCTGGTATATTGGAAGCCCAAATGGTTTTTACTGTGAGCCCTTACTATGCCCAGGAACTTGTTTCTGGAATTGAAAAGGGTATGGAATTGGATCACTGCATCCGTAAAACTGGCATTACTGGTATCATAAATGGTATGGATGTTCAAGAATGGAATCCTGCAACAGATAAATACACTAGCATCAAATATGATATCACAACTGTAAGTGCTTTATAACGGTTTTTAGCACCAAAGAATGCAAATCTGAAAGATAAAGACGGTGATTTGCGGGGTTTTTTTTATTCAGGTCTCCTATGCAAAGCCATTGTTGAAGGAAGCACTTCAAGCAGAAGTTGGATTGCCTGTTGACGGAGATATTCCTGTAATAGGCTTCATTGGTAGACTGGAAGAGCAAAAAGGTTCAGATATTCTTGCTTCTGCCATTCCAATGCTGGTTAAATATAATGTGCAGATAATAGTCCTTGTAAGTGTCAAAGTTCAACATTTTTTACTCCTATGTTATGCTGCTGTGATGCCAAAATGTTTGAGTTTAATGACGGGATCTGTTGTTTCCTTCAGGGAACTGGCAAAAAATACATGGAAAAGCAGATTGCCGAGCTCGAGAAAAAGTACCCTGACAAGGTCAGAGGAGTGGCATTGTTTAATGTCCCCTTGGCCCATATGATCATCGCTGGTGCTGACTTTATGATAATCCCCAGTAGATTTGAACCATGTGGCCTAATTCAGTTGCATGCTATGCGATATGGAACGGTATTGCCTTAAACATCTTCTTCTCTTTACGTAGCTACTATCTTAATTCACTCTACAACTTTAGCTTGTCTCGAATCTTCTAGCCAGTTGCTCTAGTCTTCTAGTGAAGGATGACAGTAATAACCGCTAAACTTTGCTGCAGGTGTGCATCGTTGCCTCCACTGGTGGACTTGTTGACACTGTCAAGGAGGGTTACACAGGATTCCACATGGGAGCCTTCAGTGTTGAGGTAAAAGCAAAGTGGCAATTACTTTCTTGATTTTTCTGTTTCCTCTACCCTTGATTCTAAAACAAGATATTTTGCAGTGTGATGCAGTTGATCCAGCAGATGTAGCTGCAGTAGTTAAGACTGTCGTAAGAGCTCTAGCAGTCTACGGCACTGCTGCCTTCAGAGAAATGATAAAGAATTGCATGTCCCAAGATCTTTCATGGAAGGTTAGTGACTAATGAGGATAGGGAGCTCCGTCTTTCCTGAAACAATTTTTATTTCCTGGGATCAAAAAAACGAAAAATGAATTTTGGTTTGATATATGCAGGGACCAGCCAGGCTGTGGGAGAAGATGCTGTTAAGCCTAAATGTTGCTGGGAGTGAAGCTGGCTCCGAAGGAGACGAGATTGCTCCACTTGCCAAGGAAAACGTTGCCACTCCTTGATCAACAGAGATAATATTTAATGGTTTCTATGGACTACATAAATGAATCACGATAAAGTCATACAATCTACTACACACTAACAGAGCTTGCTGGGATTCGAAGCTGTTTGGCAATCGTTGGCGTTTTGGAAGGCTGAATGGTGTTTGTGTCTCTGTAAAGAGAAGTCATAACTAAAATGTAAAGCTGGTTTGAGAAATCAGAAAAAGATTCCTCAGTTTTCCATGCTTTATGTGGCTAAATAAAGACTTCTTCTGATAAAGGTGCTTTCGTGTTGTGGATAGATCGATGCTGTCCACCACAGATGTCAGCTTGTAGATCTTTAGAAGTCTCTGTGAATTCAGTGCTTTAGTACTATAGCTAAACGTAGTTCTTCGTGTACAGAATTCTCTTTCTGAATGTATTGCAGAGTTCTGGATGAGCTGCAGAAAAAACCCTGGACTTGGCATGTGAATGCAAATAAAATTTTGCAGATAAATTATCCACTAATTCAACACAAGAACATGGCCTCTCAGCAAAATTTGGCAAACAAGCCACACACTTCCATTAAACAATCGAATATTCAGTCTGGTTAGGAGAGTTTTATTTGGTTTATATTTTTCCTACTTAGATTTAAACTCTTTTATAAACAACTTCATGTATTATAACTTCATGTATTATTTTATGAATAGAGATTGAGGTTAATACTATTGACTTCAGAAATTTTTTCAGAACATATAGTTCAGGATTTTCTCTATAGTTTTGGATTATTACCTTGGGGCCTGAGGACTCTTAAATCTATCCTTTATGTATATACCACTTGAAATCTCTGAGGAAGTTCTGCACATAACAAATTCTGTCACCTCCACTATCCATCATGAAAGACATTCTTCTTTCATGGCTTGGGAACTATATAAGATGAAGGAGCCATTCGATATGATAGCCGAGGCTTGAAGTGAGGCATTCATTGCCCCAGCCTTGTTGCTGTGATCATAGCCAGGAAGCTTTTCACTGTATACTTTAACAAGCATAGGAAGACGAGAATCCACTTCACTAAAATCAAACTGATTGCCAATAGCAATAGCAATTCCTTGGGTACTAGTTTGTCTGCTGGGGTTTAGGGTTCTGATAACACCTGCAAGCAATGAAGGGAACTCAGTTTAGTCAGCACAGCATCACACGAACATTCAGCTAAGCTGGTTTGCTATCAATAGAATTGCTTGTTTTCTCCTCTGGATTCTAGACTGCTCAGGTGCAGGAGGAACCATCCAAGTTCCTAAAAAAATACCCTTAAATTCCCATCTATTTTTCCTAAACTTTAACTTGAAACCTCCTGATACGAGAGATTCCGTGTTTCATGTCAACTGCTTGGGATGTTTATTTGAGCACAATAATTGTCAAATTCAAATGACTTGTCCACTGAAGTTTTATTAAGAGTCACGGGTGTTTTGGTGTGTAACAGAGGTTTTTTTTTTAAATGTTTTTTTAATTAGAAAATATATTAAAATAGTTTTTTTATTATATTTTAAAAATTATTTTTAATATTAGTACATCAAAACAGTCTAAAAACATAAAAAAATTAATTTAAAACAAAAAAAATTAATTTTTTTACATAAAAACAAACAATATCATATATTTGAAAAATAAAAAATTATAGCACTCCAAGGCAATACTAAGTTTAATCAAAGATTTTTTTTTAAAAAAACTAAAATTATTTATTTTTTAATAAAATTAAATCAAGTTTTAATCTGATTGATTAAATTATAGATTAACATGTTAAATTAACTAAATTTATTCAGTTAAATTTTACTCAATTTATTTTGAAACTTAGTCTATTCCAAATTTCAAATCGACAAGTCACTGAGTTAACGGTGGACTGATTTACTACCAATGATTAATACTTGAAGATAAACAACAACTACAATTCAATAAATAAAGCAGCCCTTTGAACATTATTGTCAATTAAAGCAACACATGGTAATGATACATAAGCAATCAAATAAAGAATTTAGTCAAGTTTACATGATTGATTGCATCACCATCACACACACACATATATATATATATATATATATATATATATATATATATATATATATATATATATATATATAGACACACACACACACATATATATATATATATAATGGTACGTATGAACTTGATGGCTACCCTTTTGTCTTCACTTAAATCATAAAAAGTTTTCGAATTCAATAATGTTCCTTAGACACATCATACCCTGTAATTTAAGAAGAATTATGATTTCCCATAACAATATTAAATGGAATTGTTTTTCTCAATAATATAGTATTTTTGTACTAGCTTTCATTTATTAAAATTAAATCTAATTTTAAATGAATTTAATGTTCTATTAAGCTGTCCAAATAATAATATAAGGTGTTTGGTGTGATTATGGGCTTGCCACGTAACTGTACGTACTTTGCTATCTACAATTATTTTTTTTTAAAAAAAAAAGACAAAAAAACAGAGGTATGCATGTGATGCCTGTCGGACAAACACTCAGTGGACTCCACAAAACTAATCAAGCCATTCCATTCCTTCACGAGATCAATCCAGATGCATTTATCAGGCACAGTAATAAAAACTTGAAAGTAAAAAATTTATATTTTTATAATTTTAGATTTGAGTTTTGTAGTTACTATATGATGTTACTGGAGACTTACATAATCATTAACTTAAAACTCATGGAATTAGTCGAGATACGTGCAACTTTGTCTAGACACCCACGATAATAAAAAAAAATACATTTGCCTTCACACTGGTTTTGGTGATATCCCAAATTATTCTCTAATCCTCAATTAGGTACCAAAACTTTTCTTATTTTTCAATAGAACCCCTTTATATAGACACGCGAGTGAGTGCTATTTGGTTTGAACCAACAACCATAATAAACCAAGTTTTCAACTTGGTTCATATTGAAGTTTAAATTCGACTATTTTGTAATTGAACAAAATTTTTATTTTTTTAATAGAAATTATTTTTAATCTGATTAATAAAATTTTAGATTCAGTTTCCATTGGGAATTAAATATGTTATTCATTCATTAAAAATATATAATCAACTTTTTCAGCATTTAATCGAATAACAATTAACACTAGCCTATCATATTCATGCATGCATGTTAAGCTTGTTTATCCAGATCACATATTTTATTTTAATTTTTATTTTGATTTTGATTTTTATTTTAATGATAAGAATATTTTTGGATCAGCTTTTACACATCTACCCAAAATCTTTTTGTTTCTAATGAAGTCATTCACTTTCCAGCTAATGTATTCACTGGGAAATGATTTTCTTCTAATTGTTTTTTTTAAAAAAAGATTTGAACTTGAACGATAACGCATGGTGTACATGTTCACTTATCAAGAGACAAAGCTCTTGAAAGTCTAAATTAAATATTTATACAAGAATCAAATCGATTAAAGAATTATTAACAAGTTAGAACCTAATTTAGGCAAGTTTTTGTTCGACAACTGAATTAATTGTGTGTTAGATGTTATAATAATTCTTGGAGCTGTGATTTAAAAAAAAATATGTAAATTATAGATTTTTATAATCAAGTTTTTTTTGAAAAAATTAATAAAATACTTTTAAGAGTGTATTTGGGAGTGCGGTAGCGGTTCTTTTTTAAAGTGTTTTTCATTCCAAAATATATTAAAATAATATTTTTTTATTTTTTAAAAATTATTTTTAATATCAACACATTAAAATATTTAAAAACATAAAAAAATATTAATTTAAAACAAAAAAAATTAATTTTTTTAAAACTCTTCCAAAACACAATAAACACAGTTTTCTCCGTAACTCACCGCACCACTAACTGAGCCAAGAACCAGTAAGTAATTTGAGGTTTCCTCTTTGAATTTCTCCCCTTCTAAATTCAATGATAAAGAATCTTTAACACTAAACACTGCGCCGCATATAAAACAAGCTGCATTCTTCCATTTTTATCTTATCTAAAGCCAATATTGCATGCTACTCTCTCCACACAAATAACCAGAAGCTAAAGATCCATTCTTTTCGCTCCCGGGATAGCGGCGTGATTGTTTTTATGTTAAAAATAAATTTTAAAAAGTAATAAATATATTTTTAAATAAAAAAATACTTTTTTAAAAAAATACTACCACAAATCCTAAACAATGTCTGGTCACTTACTCGCCAGTCCCATTGCTTATACAGTTTCATGCCATACCACCCTCAGTGTATTTCACTCACTGGTTAGGCCTATAATATCTAGATTTTTTTTGGGTTACTCTCAAAAAGACTGCTGTGGACTAGCTTCTTGCATCAAGATTTCAAGTCCCTTTTGAGCTTACTTGACCACTCTGCTGAAGAATGGAGTACTGTAGATTTTACTACTGTGCTTCACTTATCCTTTCCATTTCAGGTACTTTCTCTTAGATCCCATGTTTGTTTGAGGTTTCAACGTCTGTCTTGCTCTGAAATAAAAACTGAAGGTTGCGTCTTGATATGCAGGTTTGGTATTTCCTGTAATGGTGGGTTCTATTGGGATCAATTATGGTCAGATTGCTAACAATCTTCCAGCACCAGACAATGTAGTCCCTTTAGTGAAATCAATTGGGGCAACAAAAGTGAAACTTTATGATGCAGATCCAAGAGTGCTTAAAGCATTTGCTAATACAGGAGTGGAATTCATAGTTGGTCTTGGAAATGAGTACTTGTCAAAGATGAGAGATCCAGAAAAGGCACAGGCTTGGGTTAAAACAAATGTTCAAGCTTATTTACCAGCAACAAAAATCACTTGCATCACAATTGGCAATGAAGTCTTAACCTTTAATGACACAGGTCTTACAGACAACCTCATTCCTGCAATGCAGAACATTCACACAGCTTTAGTAAATTTGGGACTTGATAAGCAGGTCTCAGTTACTACAGCTCATTCTTTGGCAATTCTTGAAGTGTCTTATCCACCTTCAGCTGGATCTTTTCGAAAAGATCTTGTGGGGTGCATCACCCCCATATTGAATTTCCATGCCAAGACTAACTCGCCATTTTTAATCAATGCATATCCCTTTTTTGCATACAAGTCTAATCCCAAACAAATTTCTTTAGATTTTGTGCTGTTTCAGCCAAATCAAGGGATTGTTGATTCGAAAAGCAATTTCCATTATGATAACATGTTGTTTGCTCAAATTGATGCTGTGCATTCTGCATTAGCAAGTTTAGGATACAGTAAATTGCCAGTTCATATATCAGAAACTGGCTGGCCATCGAAAGGGGATGCAGATGAAGTAGGAGCAACCCTCGAAAATGCGAAGAAATATAATGGGAATTTGCTTAAGATTATTTGTCAAAGGAAGGGAACTCCAATGAGGCCTAATACAGATTTCAACATTTATGTTTTTGCTTTGTTTAATGAAAACATGAAACCTGGACCAGCTTCTGAGAGGAATTATGGGTTGTTTAAGCCTGATGGAACACCGGCATATTCGCTTGGAATTAGTGGAACAGATGCTGTTAGTGCTAACACCACCACCACCACTGGTGCTCCTGCGCCTCCGTCACCGGATAGTTCTTCAACTGGGTATTTGTCAATTTCTGCTGCTGTAAAGGTAAGTCCTTGCCTTCTTTGTGGTGCATTTACTTTTGACGTTTTTGTTGTTGTCTCGTGTACCTAACTTGAGAATGTGTCGTCTTTTGTGGCATGATTAAAGCATGAAGATAGAATGATGAAGCATGTTTCAACTTGAGTGGTTACTGTAGTTTTCATTTAATCTTGATAAGCTTTTAGTTTATCAGAATTAAATTGGCAATTCAAATCTTGTCTGGTCGCACTCACAGTGAAGTTTGTTATCAATGGAGTTGTCATTGACTGGGACATGGGACTAATTTAAGCCTCTGAATTAAACATTGATGGGGACAATTAGTTGAACAAATGTTGTCATCTCACATGAGTAGATTAGATGAGAAAAACCCTATAGATAACAATAACAAGTTAAACATGCTTAAAGTAGGTTTGTTGGCATTAGTTATGATTGATGCATTTCGATCAGATGCGCTTCTTACGCGCTACGACACATGAATAAGATCATGCAGAGACCATATGCAGAAGCTGATTCTGACATGTTGATATAAAATGTTAGCAAGCCATTCAATCCAATTGCTTTCAACCTGGTCATGTCTAGTTTTACTACGAGTCAAATAATCATGTCTCTATTTTCTCATTGTGAAATAGCAAGTGACGGCGAATGAATGTAATTTCAGAAACTGCAGATTGTTTTTAGGGTTTTCTGTGAAATGGGAGTGTTAATTCATTGATTAACATCTTGGTGTTGTCTGTTATTTCAGGAAAGATGTTGTAGTTGCATAGGCCAACTGTTGTTTCCACTGCTGTTGTTGAACTACTTGGCCTTTAGACTAGCATTTTGAACTGTGTTTTGCTTTGGAAGCCCTTGATAAAAAAGAATCAGCCGTTGAAGCAAAAATGGATGGAAAGAAGGGATTTGGAGAGAGAAGGAGGCAGCTTCTTAGCTTAAAGGAAAGGTGAAGTTCAGTTCTATTCCTTTTGCTTGTACACTGCAAAATGCAAAGCATCATTCTTTACCATTATTAGTAGACTACCACCGCCAAGTGCTCAGTGAATTCCATTCCCAATGAGCCTTAATAGCTCCTCAGTTGGGCCCTTTAGCACCCACTTTTATTGATATTTTCGATTAGTTTTTACTGCCACAAAGGGCCATCTTGTTGGTAGGAATTTCCCGTGGACCATTATATCCTGACCAGTTGGGCCCTTCACTGCCCACTTCATTATTGATAATTGGTGCGGTTGGTGGGGGTGGACAACTCATAGGCATGGCTGGTTATGAGGGTTGCTTTCACTCTTTTTAGCTGGCAATGCCTTTCAACTTTTTGTTCTCTTGTCTTTTGCAGGGGATGTTTTCATATCTCTAATAATTTAAGTTTGCTGATGGAGAGTTTGATAGATCAAGCGAGAGTGGATTGCATCTGTTGCTTGTGATAGATTACTGATTAATTTGCTGTAGTTGTTTCTACTTTATTTAGTGTGAATGAGATTTTATTCTCTCTCTTTTTCACTCCAAGGATCCTACTATTAGCCCTCATATATTCAGCATCCTTATAGTTTAAGACCCACAAAAGATTCCGTATCATTTGAATTTCAGCCATTAATCCAGATTTTCTAAGCTAATTATCAAATCATCATTTTGAAAGAGAGTAGTTTTTCGGTTTGTCTAGATCAACTAAAATGACGTACGACCTACCGAGTCTACTTGATTTAAAAGCAAACCCGGTCCCAGTTCAACAGATCACCGAGTTGAGTTGATCCACAAGGTTGATACCCATGCATCAAGTGCAGGCAGGTTGGAGAGGCTCTTTAAAATCTTTATCATCGTGAGCCCTTCATATCCCTCTTTATTACCTGATACCCTAAAATGCAAGATTAGGACAACATTATCAACGATCCACAAATTAAGTAAAGTTTTAAGGTTTTTTAAGGAAGATAAAAATGGATAATACAATCTAAGGGTGACAAATACATCAGGGTATTCTTATTCAGATTCAAATCCCCTCAATCTAATTGTGTACTACACTATCAATCTAAACCGATGATTGTATACCATGTTTGATAGAAACCACAAGGCATGGTGTCCTCTAATTTTGTAATCCAGTCACTAGGAGGGGAGTCTAGGGTGCGAAAATGCAAGAAGGCAAGAGAAAATGGCTGGCCCCAGCCCAACATTCATAAGAGGACCGATAAGAGCAGCCGCATTTAGAACCAAAATCTCTCCCCAAAAATTAATATTAATACATTATTAACTAATTGCCTGCCACTTCTTTTCCTTGCAATACATGAATAGAGATTCTTCTACTGGTACCTTACAGGGTTGTTTGGCAAAATTATATCACCACAAAGCTGGCTGATCGGCTTGATCTTTAATGCATATGCTCCAAACTACCAAGCTATAGCATAGCAGAATGCACCGAGCCATAGCATTTTAAAGACCTGCATGAGCTTGTGATGTCTCTCCCAATTCGGCCTTCGATTCAGTCTTAACCCTTCGGTAGAATAAGACATAAGCAGCTGAGGTCTTGATGTCAGCTTCATTGACTGGAGAAACTCGACTATCGTCGAAACTGTACCATCTATTATCATCAATCAACTGCAAGGTTGGTGAACAAAACAACTTGGACCTCAGAAAATCAGCCTCCAAATTCGACACAGATATTATAACTAATCATGCATGATGAACCCATTAGGTATTTCTAGGAACTCCTAGAGTAGTATGAGAGGTCTAAAATGATTGCACTACATGACAACTGCTGCACTAAAACCTCGGATTGATAATTCATAAAGGCCCGAGTATTTGTTTACCTTGGCAAATGCAGTATAGTGCCCACCACCTAGACCACCATAATGGTTGCTGATGGCATATAACTCATACGTGTATGATTGTCCATCCTTTTGTTTCACATATTTGCTCAAATCAAGATTGTGAACGGGGAAATCCACAAAAGTATCCAGTTTGTTCTTCAGGTATCTGCTGTATGAGAACCGTTTCAAGTGAAAAACAAGAATATCTGGCAACATCCACAGGTCCAGTTTCTTGGTGGCTTGCCTATGTTCTTTACAACTAGGACAATACCTGCATCAAAATGAAATGCATCGTCATAAATATAGTATGATGTGCTTTTGCTTGGTATCCAAAGCAATATCTCACAGGAAATGTAGAAAAAAATTTTGTTTTTAAGAAACCATCATACCACATGTCATCAGGCCCTAAAGGTTCTTCTGTCAAGAATGCCTCCAGGCACGAAAATAAAGAGACAGCTTCCTGCCGGGTTTTCTTTGCTCTATAGCCAGTCTTGTGATAAACCTCTGGGAGATCCTTTAGATTGCTGGAATCGTATAATTTCTGTTCTTTCTCAGTCCACTCAAAGACAACCTTTATACGATTCCCAGATTTTATGACAGAATCCTTAAATATTGGCTTGCAGCTTAAATACCGATCATCAGTCAAAAAGAGCTGGAAAGGCAATTCCTGGCTAGATGTACCCTCTAGTTCTGTGTTGCCCATGGATTGGTCCCTAGGTTCACATTGACCATTGCAGCCACTTGATGTCTCACCATTAGCCTCCAAAAGAAAACCATTCTCTTCGCCACTATGAGCCATAGTAGAGGCACATGCTCGTTTCAAAGGCGAGAGCAGTCTGGAAGCAGCCAAATAGATATCAGCTCCACTTGGTGAGTCATCGTCCATATAAGTTATCAGAGGTGTGCCAAAATACTTCCCAACATTGCCCTTCAGTATATCTGGAGTGCACCTGTGAAACCAATGCATAAGACTTCATCTCAAAGAAGTGAAAGAAACGAAGAATATAAAGAAGGAATAAACAGTCAAGCAAGGCACCCAGCATATCCCTGTCTATCCTCTATTGGACCCATTTCCCTTTTGGAAGAAATTATCCTCTTATCAGTTCAAAATTATGGTGTGAATCAAATACTATTTGCCCACAATTATTTTCTTACCAATGACATGCAACACATTACATACAGCCAATTATGTTATGAATGATCATTACCATTGCAAATAATCATACTCATATATAACTCAGTGACAAAACTACTAACAAGTAACAATGATATACATTGCACAGTTCTCCAATAAAAAACCAACAGCAAGAAATCTGCAGAAGTTACTTACTTATCCCTATGAACAATCTCCAGCTTCTTTCTTCCTGCCCCTTTTCCACAAAACCGATAGGCCACAATATGGTCTTCATCCTTTATAGAGACCAATGGTTCAAAAGGATTTTCCAACATCCTATAAATCTTGTGATCATATACCTATGACAAGCAAAGGTCTGACACCTTAGCCTCTTAATGGAATAATTGAAGAAAATAAAGTTCAAGAGAAAACTTCTTACTTCTGCCAGCAGAAGGCTTTCTCCACTTTTCAAACCGCATGCAGAGTCCAGTGCTTGACCAAGATCTCTACAATTACCATGTTTCAGCACTGAAACAGTGCAAGGCATTGGAAGACCACTTCCATCACCATGAAACACTGTTACTGTCATTATCCGAGTGACAGTTGAAGGCAGTGGCAAAGACAAGTACATGAAGGGATCAAAAGTAATTGAAATTTTACTGCAAATTGGGCAAACCAGCGTCGACTTATATTGACCCTGAGAATTATTTTCCAACATATACAAAATGTCAGCAACTGAAAACATGAATTCATACTAGATTTTGTGTTCAGTAAAGCAAATCATATAGTACATGACATTGCTGGGTCCTAGTATGACAATAAAGGAAGCCAAACTTTGACACACAAAACTGAGATACTCATCTATAACAATACCATGAGCCGCTTGCTCATCATCAATTAAAGTAAACAAATTGAATACTAAATGATTATTAAATATCACAAGCAATGAATTCCATTCTTAAACAGGTTTGGATTTTGGAAGTCTTGCCCTAAGTCCTTACTAATCAGGATGTTCGCATGGAAGCTGGTACTTCTAGTTTTAAAGTTGAGCATAGATAGCATAAAACAAAGGAGGTAAATAATGTTGAAGTATCTAAGATCACTGTGTAATGAGGACCTTACAACTAGATTTTACAACAACCAACCCTCAACCCCAAACTAGCTGGGAATATTACAAGACGAGCTCATCTATGAAAAAATTATTCAACCTTATTATGCAAACCATGGAAACAGATAAAAATATAACACTTCCTTACTTGACAAACATCCACAATAACTGAGTCATTCCGAGTCTTGTGATTTCTCCAACACTCGTCTGCAACTTCCTCGTCTGGTTCACCACTCCAATCCTTCATTTCAATATAAGGCTTTTGCTTGACACGATTCAAATCTTCATGCAGCCCATCCAGCAAAAAGGCAAGAAGTTCCTAAAACAAAAGGATCCCATGAACAATGGAAATCATGATAATATCAACAACACCAATCATCATTCTGAAGAACAAAAAACACAATAGTGCTAAGGATCCATCGTACCAGAATATTTATTGACAGAAAGATGCAAATTAGAAGCATCATATGTCTTACTGTCGTCATCAGTCCATGAGTCTAGATTATTGTATAAGTCACTTAACACATTATATCATCAAGAAGGCAGAGTTCCAAATACGCGAGTGGAAATTTATGAAGGTCAATATTCACTCATTCCTTCGTTTGATCAACAAAATGACAAGCAAACACTTGGGCTAGGAATATTTGCAGGTGCTATTACAGCACTTCTTTATAAGTGTGGTCCAGTTTTAACTAGAGTTGCACTATCAAAGGTGAGATTCAGACTTGAGACCTCACCCCTCCACTTATGCAAGAGTAACACTGAGATACACCTACAAGCTCATTGGTAACTAACAGAGCATTTAAAAATTGAATTATACTACTAATATTGCTGCTGTAGAGTAACAAGTAGAAATCACAGAGTACTAACTTGAGAATCATGTTGATTATAACCACTGAATTGAGGAGCAAATAGCGCTAGTTTTCCCTTAAACACACGTGGTGCAATCGCGGTCCGGCCTGAGGACCACAGTTTCCTCAACAAGTCACCAAATGCAAGTGCAAGTTCACCCTACACGGCTACAACATAAGTTAGCAAAAGTGCAAAACATATAGCCAGTGTTCTTCAAAAAGTCTATATGGAATAGCCATAAGATGACAATAACTAAGCAAAGCCACCTACATGCATTCCTAAAGGATTCTGTGTGTTGATTTCCTCAGAGTAATCTTGCAAGAAATATTCAACAAGTTGGGGTGTGTGGAGTAAGCATTGTAAAGCACTGTTCATAAAGCAAGTATTTCCCATATTCTGCAGTCCTGCCAAACCTCCCTTTTCTACTCTCCTAACAGAGCTATGCACACCAAATCCGTCGTCCATATCTTTGAATGATGAGTTTACGGCACTTCCTGGCCATAAGTTCAAGCTATAACTACTTGAGTGACCATTTGACATGGCAGGCCCTCCTGCAATCGACATGGGGGACCTTGGAGGTTCCAAGGCTACCAATGCTAACTCATTCCCTGTTGAATCCTTTCCAGATTGAGAAGGAGAACTATCAACTTTCAGCTCCAAAAGAATCTGCAAAAGGAAGAGGATGCATCAACCACAGTGATGTGGGACAAGAGCAAAATCACCAAAAGAGGAATTTAAGTAGAATAGAAACCAAAATCACCAACAAGAGAGACTCTTGAAGGGACCAAATCAAGAGGGACACACTTGATCTTGAAGGGACCAAATCAAGAGACACGCTCAATCTTTACAAAACAAACCAAGAGAGATGCACTCAATCTTGAAGAAAACTTAGTTTGTTTTTCAACTATTAACTTAATTGACTGTCTAGGTCATTATTTATGCACCAAACCAAATAAAATAGGAAATCCTAACAAGTCTAAATTGAATAAGGAAGCTAAAATTCTAATTTAACTACTAAATAATAAATACTAATATTCCTAAATAATAAAATCTAGACTAGCCATACAATATTAAAATTCTTAAATAAATAAATATTGATTCATATTGAGTTTGGTAAGAAGTCTGTAAGATAATGTTTTCCCCTTTACGAAAGCTGCAACTAGGAATTAAGATATTGAGTTTGGTAATAGTTGGACTTTCTAGAGCCTAGTTAGAACAACCGAGTCAGGTTCTACAACTGTTAACATCTCTAGGAAATCAAATTGGAGCAGATGAAATTACTACAAGTCCATGGTCAATGATAATTTTCTGATGGAATGAAAATCAGAAGCATTATTAACATGATGGCTTAAACATTTTAACAAAAACTAAAGCATTTTCTCATATGCATAATTCCTCACAAGATTACAGACCTCTTGATCCATCTGCAAGTGTAACTCCTCCAAGGTTTGGTTTGAAATGCTCAACTGTGAACTCTTTTGCTTATTGAAGAAGTCCCATATAGAGGCCTGTCAATATGCATTAGAATCAGACAAATGGGAGAGATTAGCCATTCAGCATCCAAAAGGAAGTAAAAGTAAATCAAGCAAAAACCAAAACATAAAACAAACCTTTTCACGCTCTACTCCTCTAGCTGAGCAAACCTTCTCATATAACTCATGCAGAGAAGCCTAAAAAGGAAAGCAAATTAAAACCTGGATGGTATACAGTAAGTAACTTGAATCAAAGGGCATTGTCCAGTGTTCACTGTCATAATGTTTGACCAGTACATATAACAAATCCTCAAGACAAATCGATCGATACTCAGAAATTCTGAAAAATAAAATTCAAAGTTCAGAAACCCAGTTCTGTTTAGTCAGCATCATATCATAACCTTCAAAGCCAAAGCCTTAGCAGACCCTTATAAAACCAACAGTCCCTCGAACATATCTTCTATCAATAGAAAAACTTAATTAAATCCTCAATTTGATGCAACACAAGCGTTAAATTGCACTACCTTCATGTTTGTGCACCTATTCTATATGTCCGGTATAAAAGTTGATGCAATTAAACAGTTAACTTGCAACAATATGAAATATCAGAGAAATTACCCAAATAAAAAGAAATTTGACAATCTAGTGAACCAATGAGCTGAAGACTCACATATGCAAAGCTGTTATCCAATGAACATTTAAACACATCAATATTTCTTTATATATGACAAAAATGATATTTCATGAAAATAGAAACTTGTTGAACAGAATCAGCTTAAATTTTTTGAGACAGAGATAAAAACAAGAAGAAAATGACAATACCTTTTTGCTTATCTGTATAGTTGATTCACTGTCATCTCTGGAGTCAATTAACTTGAGGCAAAGTGGATAAACCTCCACGTTGAACTGCTTTTTATTAAAAACACCCTGAGAGATCATCTTTCTTGGTAACGCTGGTCCTCCTTTGTACCTAAAAGACAGAATGATAGAATATATCAATAGTACCAGGGCACAAAGACAAACAGTAGTTTTAAAATATATGCAAAAGTGTGTGTGGGTGTGTGTGTAAGAGAGAGAGAGAGAGATTCATGTTTAAATTTTAAACAATTATGCTCATTTAAAATTTTTGCATCCATTCAGATCAATCACTAAATTACATGGAGATTAAATTAGAGTGTTTCCAAATAAACTAGATAGAGAAAAGAAGCGCTGTATCCATTCACTACAATGATTAAGATATATAATGCTTTCAAACAAACTTCCAAATTAAATGCAATCCTGCAACTACAAATGTCAACGCCAGATATTAACATAGACTAACGCCATCATAATTTTGCAAATGTCAAATCCCAAGCCATCAGATGATGAGACCATAACACACATATACCTTATCAAATTCCTACTTTACAAGTTTTTTATTCAACCACTACAATAAAAAAGCTAAGCCATTGGGCAGCAAGATCATAATACATATAAACTCATATCAAGAGTCAAGATCCCTATCTTAGCAACTGGGATTCAATCACTAACAGTAACAATCAATCCAAGTCAGCATAATTGTAAAATGAACTGCTTTTTTTATTTTGGCAGTTGGAACAATCAATTCAACAAGGAAAGAAATAGGAAAACCTCCTTACCACTGGACAAGCTTCTCCCAAACTTTCTTAGGAACTAATACATAGTCCCTTCCTTCCAACAGCGTTCTAACAAGCTCTAGCTCATCACCCTCATTACTACTTCTGCCCTCAATTATATCAGAGTTATCAATTGGACCAGGCCTTTCAACATCCAAATCTTGAGGCTCGGAAGATTTCCCATTATCCAAGTTGTCAACACCACCACGACCAACATAACTCTCCCATTTTGAGAACCACCTAAACATCAAAAGAAAACCCAATTACAGCCATGCAGATCCTTTTATTGACAAATGGATTCAATTATTAAAACGTGAAAAAGGATCACATTATTATGGTAAGCATCTATCACATCCCTCAGGGCAATAACACCGTACCCTCATCTAGCATAGCCTAATTGTATCTAAACAGGCCACATGTTGTAAAACAGTAACTAGGAAAAGTAAAAAATAGACCAAACCACAACACATGCACAAAACCTCAGCCCACTTAAATTACAGTGGCATGAGACTCTCAGGCAATAACACAACACGCACACCATATTTAGCTTGCCTAGCTATCCTAATAATTAAAAAAAGTCAATTTCTATTTTAACCCAATCATTCAAAGAATCTCTTAAACTACATGCCTTACTTACCAATCAAGCATAATTGACGCACCTTTCCGTGAAATATAACAATCATAGCAAACAGGGTTTTTCTTTTTTTTAGGATAAAAATAACCCAACTATTTGAAAGAAACTATCAAAACACATGCATTCCTAACACACCATCCATTATCAGCAAAATCCCCATAAAATTTGTCAATTACAACAGATGCACAAATCTGATTTAAAATAAGATTAAAAAAAAACACTTAACTCACCGCCCCTTGTTCAAAAAAAAAAAAAACACGAGTAGATACAAAAGTTAAAAGCCACAACAACCACACACAAGTCATGTTGACCGCCTAATTAGCACAGCTGTAGCTAGAACTAATTAATCATTGCAAAAGGTGTTTTTTCTTCAATTTGGATAAAAAGATAATCCAATTATTTAAAAAATCTCTTAAAACACATTCCTTACTTACCCAATCAAGTAAAATTATCATCCAAATTACCAAACATTCGACAGTTGCAAAAAATCTCATCAGAATTACTTCAAAACCCACTTCCTCCATTTCAAAAACCAAAAAATCTCTACCACCATAATTAGCTAAAAAAGTCCCACAAAATTCAAGAAAACCTAATCAAATCAAGAACGAAAAAAATTACCTAGAAGAAACAACAAAATACAAATTCCCTTCTTTCAAATCACGTTCAGCTTCACGATTCAATTCCTCAACGATCTGCTTCTCTTCTTCAGGTGTACACGGCAAGCAACTTCCTTCACCTCCACCTCCTCCTCCGTTCTCCATTAAACACCTTGAGTCAATCATCGTCATAATTTCTGTCTTAATCACACTCTACATTCCAATAATCAAACCCAAATTAGTTATCAAACAAAAAAACCTCACAAAAATCAATAAATCAAATTCGGATTTCGATTACTCCTTACTGTGATTTTCAGTTTCGTGGAAATCAAATTGCCGATTTGAAAGACTGTAATTTTTTCTACTTTTGGGGAAATTTTAAAAATCGAGAGAGAGAAGGGAAGAAACCCTAGATTTTAAGGGTTTGATTTTTGGTTATGGAGAAAATCATTTATAATAGCAAGAATTTAGAGAGAGAAAGCTAGAGAGAGAAGTACCGTCTTTCCAACGATCTTGTCTTTTTTTTAAAAGCTTCAGCCTGCCACACAGACCGTTTTATAAAAGAAATAAAAATAAAAACATATTGACTAGTAGATTTTGAGAAAAATATATTTTAGTCTATCTTGATTCACAATTATTACACTTTAGTTATTGTAGATTATGATTTTTCAATGTTACCCCTAGAGTTTCTTTTGAATGGCTAGTCGAGGATTCTGAATGCTTGTTTTTTCCGGCTGGTTGGTGCATTTTTCCTTTTGTTGAGATGGATACTTGATAATGAATAATGGACACAAGTCTCCCTTTAAAACTTGTCCGGGCTAATTTGAGGCTAGAATCTCTAAAGATATCAAAGGATCTAATCTTGCCACATGTCAAGAGATTAGAGAATAAAATAGTTAGAATGTTATTAGTATTGTTAGACAGTTAAGAAAGTCAGTTAGCTTTGGTTAGATAACATAAACAAGCTTCTAACCATAGTTTGATATAAAAAAAATGTGAGTGTTAGTAAAAACAACAAGAAAGAAATTATACAGGAGCTTTTCTTCTTTCTCTGTTCAGCAGAAATTCTCTATGTTTCTCTTCATTTCTCTTATTGCCTATGTGAAAATTTTGTTATCTTAACATAGTATCAGAGCACATGGATTCTTGATCTTGTGATCTTCTGCTTCTGCATTCTCTAATTTTTGTCTCTGTTTCTGGCATTATTATCTCCTTATTCAAGCAATTCTTTCGTATTAGTTGATTTATCTATTATTTGTTTGATATATTGTCAAACTGAAAATTCTTCTTTAAATCTTCAACTTTCTGCAAGATTCTTCCTTCGCAATCTTTGATTCTCTTCTTTTCTACTTCTTGCACTCTAAAAAATGATGACTACTTCTCAACTTCAGATTGTTCAATCTCCTATTACTTGTTTGCTTCCTACGGTTTCTACTGCTATAACAACCAAGCTTGATGATACAAATTATCTGTTCTAATCTTATGTTTGGCTCCTCCAAGCCTGCGATTGAGGGGGAATGTAAAGATATCAAAGGACCTAGTCCTACCACATGTCAAGAGATTAGAGAATAAAATGGTTAGAATGTTGTTAGTATTGTTAGACAGTTAAGAAAGTCTGTTAGCTTTGGTTAAATAACGTAAACAAGCTTCTAACCATAGTTTGATATAAAAGAAATGTAATAGTGTTAGTAAAAAACAACAAGAAATAAATAATACATGAGCTTTTCTTTTTTCTCTGTTCAACAGAAATTATATCTACTTCTTTTCATTTCTCTTCTTGCCTCTATAAAAAATTTGCTATCTTAACAGAGCCAGGATTAAAAAAATAAAAATAAAAATCTAGATTAACCTAATGATTTGGTTAAATATCTGATTATAAACTGTTAATTATTTATTTTTTTAACAAAAATAATATCTTTTTAGTTTATAAAAAAAAATTAGTGTTGATTAGGATTAATCAGATAACCTGGTCAAAATCTAGTGCTCTCATTAAAACTCGTGACCCAAGCTTTAAGTCAGGTTAACACGAGATTAAAAGCTTGTTGGAGAAACATCATACATATATGATTATTGTAAACATTAATTAGATTTCAACTCACATGATAAAATTGGTATTATTACTATACTCATTATGTTTGTGTATTTCCGTATAAACCTCGAAAGTATAGAGATACTAAATCAAAAGAATTTAAAAAGTTGATTCACTTTTAGATGGTGCTAGCTATTCATTAGGGAAGGGTTAAATTGAAACTTATTGGAAACTTTAGAGTTTATGTTGAGGAATTTTAAACCTAGAGAGACTAAAGTGGAATATTTCAAGATCTCAGGGTCTAGAATGTAGTTTATCAGATATTATTTTCAATAACCATAAATTCTATTAACTTGTTGTTTGTGTTTTCTCTTGAAAGTGGTGAGTGGGTTCAATCATGAATTCACGCAATCTATTTTCTTTTATCTTTATTAAGGCTTTGATTTTTTAAACATGGAAATGACTAGTGGGTGATGTGATAAATGACATTCATGATTTTGTTTTTAAGATTTTATTATGGATTTCTTTTAATATTTTTATTAGTGAGATAAAGTTTCAACCAATAATTCACATGTTAATGTTAAGTTTTTTTTTTTAATTTGTGTATGGAAAGTGCTTCGTTTTAAAAATAATATTTTTATTTTATTTTTAAAAATTATTATTTATATTAAAATGATCTAAAAATATTAAAAAAATATTAATTTAAAGTAAATAAAAAATAAAATAAATTATTTTTTTCAAAAACACTTTTGAAACGCAAAAACAAACAGAATTAAACTTGTTGCTAAATCTAATTTATAATTCAAGTTATGGGTTACACGGTTTATTGATTTATGATTCGAATTATGGGTTACACGGTTTAATCTGAGTTGATTTAATTTTATTTTTTAAAAAATTAAAATGATATTATTTTATATATATATAAGATTATACGTTGATATGGTTATATTATGTAAATTTTCAGGTTGATTTTTTAAAAAATTCAGTGGAAGCTATAGAATATATGTTTGTTTCGTGTAATTCTCCTTGCAGTTATAAAAAACGAAGGAAAAGGGAAAAGGTAATTAGAATCCAATCAAACAAATAATAAATCTAATAAACATTAAGGTCGTAGAATATTTGTAAGAACTCAAATTTGGAAAGCCTCCACCAAAAGCAGTTGATATTTCCCATCACCTTTTAAACTGTCACATTGATGCACGTTGATGTTAATTCTTTATTTTCCTACGGTGATTAGTATATATTCATCCAGCGAATAATATTTGGATTTCATTAATTCTAACTCTTTAAAAAAAATACAGAAACAAGAGACTTCTCAACAAGAACAAAATGAGTGGCGGCTTCAGACATCAAGCAAACCTCCACGTTACTTATGGTTGTTAATACATTAAATCCAATGGATTCTTTGCACCTAAGTTAACATGCTGATTCTACAGAAGCTTACAAACAAGCTGCTTCTTTTCTAATTTTGCAGAATCTACTCTAACAGAAAGGCTGCTGCGCCTCTACACAAGATGAATCTTTTACATGTTGCTACAAAAGCTACACCATTTCATATGTACATTAGTATTACAGGTTTGGCTCCAGCCTCGATCTTGCACCTGAACATTGGCGGCCAGGACAGTTGATGACCAAATGCAACTCAGTACGGTAGCAGAGGCTGCAGACACAGATACAATCACAATTACAAAGGATTCTGCGGCATCCTCTACAACTAATAGTTGCACAATATTCAATTCCATGTGGAAGATGCAGCACTTGGCTGAAACCAAGAAGCAGCTGCAATAAGGTGTCACTGTGACCCAAAATCAACTAAACTATTAACAACTATGAGGTTTCTGTATCATCTGAGCTAGCTGTGGCCTCACTTCCAGCCAAACCTGCTCCACCTTCTTGACTCTCGTCCTCACTATACAAAGTCTCGTTACTTGAATTAGAAAATAGGCCACTGTCATCATCAGTGAGTGTATCTGCCTTCCGCCGTTTCCTGACATCTTTTATACCTCTTCCTTGTAGTGCCAGGCGCCTTCGTTTCCTTGCTTTTCTCTTGCCCTTGGGAACCTCTTCTCTTTGTGACTCAAGGTTTTTGCCTTCTCCTTTTGCAGTTCTTACCTTGCCATAGTCATTATCTTCTGATTCATCAGGATCAAACTTGCGCTTTTTTCTACTTGAATTTGTCTGGTACAGAATCATTGAAACCCAGATTTAATTGATGATTAGTAAGCACAGCAAATCCAAGTGCAGTAAAGTATTCAATTGAAGGGGGGAATGATCCACTAAATCCTACCTGTAAATTGTAAATGATATGTGAATGAAAGCAGCGGAACCAGAATTACAGTCATCCGGTTACCTTATGTTTCCTAAATGGCTTTTCAAAATACATACATATATATATATTGTGTGTGTGTGTGTGTGTGTGTGTGTGTGTGTGTGTTCATTCATTCCTATATGTGTGTGAGTGTGTGTGATATGCAACACCACCATTATTACTCAAAGGACCAGAGCTAGCCACAACCAAGGTCACATAAAAAGCCCTTTATCAATACTGCTTGGGGTACAGAACCCATGGTCACGGCTTTAGGATTAGTCAATCAGAAGGATCAAACCACCAAGGACAGAAATAACTGATAAACATGCATTGATTGTAAATAGGAATGCATCAATTAAATATCCCCATTTACAGCTTACTAAAACATGTACAATCAATTATTATCTAATTTTGGTAAAAATCATTTTTAAGTATAGGTTGACAGCATGCTTTAATAATTGAGCAACTAGCATCTGTGACTTGCACAGCAAAACACCATTTCATTTGAAAAAAAAAAAAAGCTTCTGTGTACCTTGGGACCACGATCCACCAACCGAGCCCATTCATGCCGATTCCTCAGGCAATCAAGAACAGCCTGAGAAGGACTTGAATATGCATAGCGTTCTCCATTATGCTTCCTCAAGTTTTTCCAGTGCTGCAAATGGAATTACAATCAGTGAAGGAGATCTGGTTTATTCACTCAGAATCAAAATGACACCAAAACAAACATGCAGAAAACAACAAGCACTTAATTAAATAAAAGCAACCATACCGGTAAGACGGCATTACAGAGTTCCTCATATGTCATGCGTCTGCCTTTGCTCATAATCTCATTGATTAAACCTATGGATGATGAAAGGAAATGAATATTAAGTTACAAAGAAACAGGGAAAAAACAGCCCCATCTGTTCTTATCCTTTCCTTTTGGCTCTAAACTGATGCAGAATTTAAATTCCAGAGAGGTAGCTACCTGGCAGAGTGCGATGAACAGGAGCCCGAACAGTGCCTGTCTCCTCATCAGAAATATTCCTTGGTGAATTACGTCTAGATGACAAATGATGGTCATTAACCTCAGTAGAGGAAGATGGGCCACTGTTTGCAGTTGAGGTGGAGGCAGGCGGGATGTTGTTCTTGACAGAATTTACTGCTGTCGGAGATCCATTATCCCCTCTCTTCGACACCGAGTCAGCTTTATATCCTGTATCTTGTCTCCTCTGATCAGAAGAAGATGGTCTGTCAGTCTTTTTAGCCTCATCATCAGGCTCCTGAAAACGGCGAAACCCATCTTTTGATGTATCCTTACCTTTTCTTCTAGAAGCCTGAAGAATAATAAATTACAGATCGTTTTCAAGTACCATCTCAGTAACCTATATATGTTCATAAAGAAATATTTATGAAAATCATGTTGTGGAAGTAAATCTTACCAAGCTATGGTCTTTTGCTCCAGAACTAGATGTCCGCTTCATCAGCACACTTGTTGCGGTTGGAGAAACTGAATGTGGCAAACCACCTGCATGGCGAACACGCGGCACACGAGGTACTCTAGGAGAACTATTGAGTTCTTGATGTAAAAGCAAAGCAAGCTGTCAAGAAAAACCCCTCAAATGTAAACTAGATGGAAAAGAAAATGAGAACAAAAATAAACTATTACAAGAAATTGCAATTTGTTTTCACCTCTTCATCACTTAAAGCCGCAGGCGAATTGGTTGGTGCAGAAGGATTCATTGACAATGCAAGACTTGTCTTAGATGATGACTGGCCATTAGACTGATTAAACTTTTCAGATCTTTGGGGTAAACCTGATGCAAGTGCCTTACTATGAGCATGTGAAGTGCTCTCAATTTGCAGTGATCCGGCAGTATCACCAGAATTCTGTGCTGAAGATGCTTTAGAGGATAAGTGAAGCATGGAATCTTTTGAATCTGAAACAGTTCTCTTAGGAACAGATGTATGTGAACTCTTGCTTGAATGCAACACTTTTGAAGCAGAATTCACTGAGGATTTTGGACATTCTTTTACTGTTTTCTTTGAAATGTCATACCTTTCTTCTTCTGTCACTATCTCACTTGTAGCTCGATCTTTCTTAATACTAGAATTGCAGTCAGGTATAACTTGTTGCATAATATTAGAACTAAAATTCAAAGTATCTGAAGTTTTAAAATTGTCAGATGAAGGTGTTTGGGAGATCATCACAGTGGATGCAACAGAAGATGCTTTTGCAACACAGACAACAATTTTACGCTGATTGGGTAGTGCTGGAGAGCTTGAGATGGTTTCACCTGCTTTTGACAGTTCTTCAGCAGTCTCTGTAGTGTTTTTAGGTTCTGGGAGACATTGTTGCATTTCAATTGAGCCTTCAGCTCGTTTATGCTGACAAGGACCATCACATAATTTGTTAGCTTCACCTGTGTTACAAAGAAGAACTGCTTCTAAATTGCTGCCAACCTCTTGAATTTTATGGTCATTGGATGAACCACCTAATGCTGCACCATTCAGTTTTGGATTTTCAGATATGTTATCATAAGATATCCTTGCATCTTTTGCATCACCATGAGAAGACTGACGATTCAAGCCCCCCTTAGAGTTATCATCATCCACTTCTACTTTAACATTAGATTGTGCAGAACTTGGAATTGCATCACCATTATCATTAATCTGATCACCCATAACTTCTGGAGAAGCACTAGCCGGCTCCTCAAGTGCAGGCACATCTCTTCCTGTGGAACCCTCCACTTTATCATCTAAATTTCCACTTAGCATGTTATTGCCCTATAGGAAGCACAGGCAAAGTCATTCAAACACCAAAAGAAATCTCAGAGCATAAAATTTAACATACAATTACACTTAAAGGAAGAGCTTCATGATAGGTAAAATATAAAATGTAAAGGCTCAAGGAGGGACCGCCCTATTGTAGAACAAGAGAAACTACAAATATGTCTAACAGGAATAATCTATTTAATAACTCAAGAAATAGGTAAGGTGTCAAATATGAAGTTTGTTTGCATGATGCTAATGGGACTTGGAATGGGGGAATTTCCAGTAAGCTTGGTTGGTTTACTGCTATCAGACCTGAAATGTGGGCATTTCATGGGGGTTTGCAGGAGGCTTGGTATAGAGAATTTCGTTGCATTTTGTTGGACTTGAATTCAAAGATGGAGTTTGGTGTGTTGCAACTCATCAGGCTTAAAGCTCATCCAGGTCAAGTAATGCATGTACTATTAAGAGATTGGGTTGGAAACTTGGGCATGTCAAGTATGGGGAATAAGTGTGCTGTTTTTCAGTAGCATTGGGGTTGAGGGACATGTTATTCCTTTTTGCTTTGAGGATTTACTAGAAGGAACAGGGCCTCTGTTGTTTGATGGTTTAAACAAAGAAGGCTGTTCCCCAAGTTTAGTTTTAATGTTTAGGTTCTCTGGCCCAATTTTGAAGAAGAAGAACCCAAAAGATTCTTAAAAGGAGCAAAGGATTCTTAAAAGGAGATGCTCTTACTTACATAAACCATCAATTTCCACTCCCACAACAAATGTATATATATAATTCTAATCATCAATAAAAATTAAAACCCAAACAGAAACATTGATAATAAGCGAAAAAGAATTTCTAAAAGTTCTAGCATAAAGATTGATGTGCTGCATATCAAAGACATTGAGACAGATTTAAACAGTATTCCAAATAACTAGTTATGCATTTTCTGATCAGAACTCGGCTTTTGCAAGATTCCACAGATTGTCATTTCCAATTCCATTTCAAGGGATTCTAATCTAGCATCACTTACAAAGGTCATTATTGGCTTTATTCTAGCAGTCTAGTTTGTTTTATGGATTGGTAATCAACAAACATTCTCCAAATATCAATTGATCATTAAGAACAAAACACAGTACTATCCCAAACCAAACCAAAAAGAAAGGAGCAACGCTTACCTCTTGTTTCCCACAATCATTGTGTTCTGGAGCTGATGCCACTACATTAGACTCTTTGGGAGAACTCTCAACAGCAACCACAACATCATGGCTAGACTTCTCTTCCTCCAATCCAGCTCCAGTTGATGAATGAGGTCTAGACATGTCAAGAGACAGTGCTTCTGAGGATTGCTCAGCCACTGCTAAGTTGGGCTTCTCAACACCATTTTCAACTGCTATATAACTATCTGATTTCTGTTCTTGAATACCGGAGTCCCTTAAATGCTTGCTCTTGTTACCCTGAAGTTCACCCTTGAAGGACTTCGGAGCTCTGTCTTCATAAAATTCCAATGGTTTTGCATCACTGGTGGACGTAAATGCTAGTAATAAGAATAAAAACAACAAAGAACTGGAGTCAACAAGTGCGTGTCTGCTGCTACAAGATGCGACCCAATGCCTAAACTTCATGCCATTAATGTGAAATATGGGTACTTGGACAGCTAGAAAAAAGAGTAACAGATAACACAAGTAGGAAACAAAGCAAAGAAAGGTACATCCAATCACCTGTTTTAGAAGCATGAAAAACCCTCTTCTTTGCCTCCACCTCCTTCTCTGCAGTTCGAGCCTTCTTCTTTACACTCCGATCCTTGGCCATCCCAAGATCTTCTTTCTTCCGCTTACCTGAATGCGCCACAACTGACCTAAGTACACTTCTCTCCCTTTTCACTGCGAAAGTAGCACCCCTAACTTCTCCATCCTCACTCTCCCACTTCTTCATCTCCCTCGAATAAACCTTCCTCTCATAACCACCACCCTCGTCCCTCCCTCTCCTGTCACCCAAATCTGCCACTGGCATCCCCAACACACTCTCCTTCGACAATGAAAACAAAACCCCCGCACCCTTGTCAACCATATTCTCATTCTCATTCTCCTCCTCACTCCTCTTCTCTACCTTCCTCTCCTTCTCATCCCAACACGGAAACTCCCTATACTGAAAACTAAACTTTTTCGGCACATACCCGGTACACTTCCACAGCTCCGGCGTAAAAACCTTTGAAACCCCACTAAACAACCCAGGATCCCCACCTGGAATCCCCTGCACGTGAACTCTTTCCTCCATCGGTATCTCTGTCCACAACCTCAACCCTTTCCTCTGCGGACCAACATTCCCCCCGCCCCCATTCTCTAACCTAATCGTTTTCGTCGGCAATTCCACTAATAACTGCGCAACCTCAGTCTCCTCACTATCATCATTATTACTACTATTACCCCTATTCTTCCTCCTCTTACATTTATCACAGGTAAACAATTCTTCACCCTTCACATACTTTGAACAGCGCGTGTGTACCCACACGCCACAATCATCACAATTCACCATTTCTTCTCCATCATCAAAGTTTACACCACACACACAATCTACCGTCCACGACCCATCCACCCAGTCCTCATGTGATTCATACTGGTGGTGGGTCTGGAACCGGTGAGATCGCCCTCCCTTCATTCTTTTCTATGCCCCTAACCACCACCAAAAAAAAACTCTAACCCTAACTTCAAAAAACCTAATCACATCGTAAATTCAAGAAAAACGTAGACTAGAGAGGAAAACTTGCCTGGGGAATTCTTCCAACATTGATTTCTTGTCAAGAAGCTGTAATCTTGAGGATGTTATTGAAAGAATTTAGAAAACTTATGGGCTTTTAAGGAATTTTTTTCTGTACCAAGGGATCTGTCTTGTGTGAGCGTAGGGAAAAAAGGGGTTCTGCTCCTGGTTTTTTTTTTAGTGCACGAATGGCTTGTAGACAGAACAGAACTGTAGAATTTAAGGATTGTTTTTTGTTTTTTTTTTGCGTCCGGATTTTTATTTTGTTTTTTTTTTCAGACAAGGGTAGCTGGGCTTTTGTAGGATTGGGCTTGGGTGAGGATGATGATGGGTTACACTTGTGCTTATTGAGAATGGGTGATGGGGATTTTTGGGCCTCGTTGAGTTTCAGAAGTCAACGGTTTTGAACTTCGACCTAGGTTTTTTAATTGATTCGGAATTTTTAAAGAAAGAATTGGAGTTGATATTGATTTTTTATTTTGTTTAGTTCTTAATTATGTAATATTAGAGAAAACAATAATTGGGATTATGGTTTTCTAGCTTGAATTTAAAAAGTTAAAATAAATTAAGTATTATGAACCATTAAAGTTAAATTATTTAGTTCGAATATATGTAAACTGTATTTGTATAGCTAAATTATTTATTCTAATAAAATGTGTCATTCATATGAGTAGAATGTATATTTTCTTCATAAAAAAAGCCATTAATTTTTTATTTTGATGTGTATTGAATTTTGTGTAATAAAAAACTAATCTTTATTATGTTCATTGAAGGTGATTTTTTTTATAAAAATTTGTGATTTTATCTTATTTTCATATAATATAAGGAGGAATATAAACATCTTCTCAAATATTTTAGTAAAGGGTTAGATAGATGGCCGTTTGTGTTCTTGCGGGTCAATTTATAAACAATATAAATTCTTATAATAATGGCAATTGAAAGTTAGATTTATGAACATCATGCCAAATCCACATAAATATTATCGAATAATAATTTTATATACAAAAAAAAAAAGCAATGCATAGTTGCACATAACATATAAAATTTATTGAACAATAATTAAAAAAACAATGCAATGCTGCACTTATCAAAAATCATATTCAAAAAATAATTAATTTATATAAAATCATGCATACCTTTTTAAAAACTAAACACACACAATATCATTTAAAAACAAGCACAATCTAATAAAAATATAAGCAAGAAATTTATTTTAAAAAATATACACAAATAATGCATTATTTAAAAAAAACTAAAAAAAAAACATAAGAAAATAATTAGGTCAGACGCTTGCAGGCATAGTAAGCCAAGCACTTTGGACTAACAAACATACATGACCCATGTTAACTTGGGTATGACAAACATGTCAGACTCATGTTAATTTGTAATTGGCGACCTGCCAAGTCCAAGCACTTTAGACGTGGCTAACGCGAAGTTCAAGTGCCTTAGGTTTGGGAACATGTTGGACCCAAGCGTCTTTGGGTGCCAAACCTAAGTGAATTTAGGTCCAACAATCATGTCAGGTTTTATTACTATTTTTTTTCAATAATAATAATATTTTTTAAAATTTTTATTAATAATTATGTTGATAATATTAACAATAATGAACATAATAATAATGTTAAGAAAAATAATATTAATAAGAAGAAGAAGAAGAAAAGGAATAACAACAACAACAATAATAATTTTTAATTTTACCCTTCAAATCAAATTTATAATTTTTTACAATAGTAATAATATTTTTTCAAATTTATTAATAATAATATTAAACATATCTAACTCAAGTTTAAGTGGGTCTAGCTACCATGCAAGACCCACATTGGTTGGGTCTGTCAAGTATGTCAAACCTATGTTACTTGGGTCTGGCAAGCTTGCGAGACTCACGATACTTTTCAATTCAGTCCTTCTACTTTTGATTTTTTATTTTTTTTCTTATTTTTTTTAAAAAATTATAGTTTTTAATTTTACCACTCAAGTCAAATTTATAGTTTTTCTTTAATAGTAATAATTTTTTTCAAATTTATTAATACTATTAATAATAAGATCAAACATGTCTAACTTAAGTTTAGTCGATGTGACAACAATGTTGGACCCACATTGGTTGGGTCTGCTAAGCATGTCACACCCACGTTAGGTCTACGGTACTTTTCAATTCAGTCTTTCTATTTTTTATTTTGTTATTTTTTTCCCTTGACTCTTTTCTCAACGTTCTTATAGTTTTTAATTTTACCATTCAAATCAAATTTATTGTTTTTCTTTAATAGTAATAATATTTTTTTCAAATTTATTAATAATTATATTAATAATATTAACAATAATGAAAATAATAATAATAAAATTAATAATATTAAGAATAAGAATAATACTAATAATCATAATAACAATAACAATAATAATAACAATCATTTTTAATTTTATCTTTCAAATCAAATTTATAGTTTTTCTTCGATAGTAATAACATTTTTTAAAAAAATTATTAATAATTATATTAATGATATTAACAACAATGAAAATAATAATAATAGTAATATTAAGAAAAAGAACAACAACAACAACAATAATAACAACAATAATAATAATTTTACCCTTAAAATCAAATTTATGGTTTTTTTCAATAGCAATAATATTTTTTTTCATATTTATTAATAATAATATTCAACATGTTTGTCCCAAGTTTAAGTGGGTGTGACAACCATGCAAGGCCCACGTTGGTTGGGTTTGTCAAACAAAAGTGTCTGACCCATATTGGTTGGGACTAGCAAGCATACCAGACCCAAAATGTCTTGGGTCCGGCAACCACGTTAGACCTAAGGTTCGTGGGTGCAGACCAAAGTTTCTTGGGTCTGGAAAATATGTTAGACCCACGTTGTTTAGGTTTGGCAAGCCTGCCAAACCCACCTTGGTTGAGAGCTTGCCTTAACAGACCTGGGTGTCTTAGGTTTGGCAACCACGCCAGACCCACGTTGTTTGGGTCTTGCAATCTTGCTGGACTCATTATGGTTGGATCATGCAAGCATGTCAAACCCACGTTACTTGGTTCCGGCAACCTAGCGTGTTTAAGATTAACGTGTTTAAAATAAAATAAAAAAAGCATGATTGCCCCAATCAATCTCAGACGCAAAATCCACCCGCAGTCTCTTGAATCTAGCAAAATTAAAATAAATAACCCAGCGCAGTCACATAGTATTGATACCAACCCAGCGTTTTGACAAAGTACTTGTACTTGCCTAGAATGAAGAGAAACAACAAAGAAACCACTGTCATCTCGTGCAAAATCAACCAAAATCTCATCTAACTACATCAGACTAGCACTCTCCCAAGAACAACCACGCAAACGGTTACATTACAGATAAGACCTGTATCTAATTACCAGTTCCTTCACATTGAACAAATAAGGAGAATGACAACCCACCAAACACCTACTGACAACAAACAACCCAGCAACCCACAACACGTCATGCACATCACGAAAAATAGCAAAAAGCAAACTGTTTACAACTTATCACAAGAACCAACTAATTCCTCCCCAATAAATATTACTCAAATCCACAATGAAAATACTCACAATCTACAATACATGACTTATCTCTTTTTTTTTTTTTTGTAATGCGCATTTATTTATAATTACAACACAACAACCAATTTATTTTATTTGAAAAGTTTTAATTCTTGAGCTAGATCTTGAAATGTTTTTTTGCACTAGTCTTATGAATTATATGGTCATAACTTTAGGCCCATTTTCTAGATGGTTGAAGTTCCATCTCCATGAATTTCCTTAAAATTTCCTTTCATTTTTTTTAAAAATTATTCATCAGTTATTTTGTTTTCTTAATGTAGTCTTCGGCAAAGTTTTTTGGTTTCTAGCGTTCTAAAAAAATATAATAAAATAACACAGTACAAGATTATTTAAAAAAATAACACCGTTTTGAGAATCGCAGATAACATCTGTGATTCGTGAGTCGCGTGATTCTTTCAAATTGTAAATTTTGAAAGACATATGATTTAATTAAGAGAGAGGAGAGAGAAGAGAGAGAAAAAAGAAAGATAGAAAGAAAAGGACTTTGGAGGCACATTGAAATTCTGATGACAGTACCATCAGTAACATTGAAAAAAATTTGACGACTAGTGGGTTACACTAGTGGCCCAAAGGTAAATGAGTCCTGACACCTTTGGATGACTCATGTAACTTACTCTGTTCATCGTTTGTGACCTTCTTTATTGCTGGACTCGTCTCGTCGAGATCTTTTCAACGGAACTAATGGTGTCATCATTGGAGTTTTGATATGCCTTAAGGATTTTTCTCTTTCTTTCTTTCTTTATTTGTTTTTTTTCTCTCTCCTCTCTCCTCCTTGTAATTTGTGAAGAGGGAGGATAGAGAAAAAAGTAAAAATAAAACAAAGAGACCCTGGAGTCACTCCGAAACTCCGATGACGACACCACTAATACTATTGAAAAGAATTTAACAAGACGAGTCCAACGACATAAAATAAGGTCACCAACGATGAACAGAGTTGACTACACGAGCTGTCCAAATGTGTCAGGGCTCACTTGCCTGTGGGTTGCTCATGTGACCTGTTTCAGTCACCATTGATGATTTTCTTTGATGTCGTTGGATTTATCTCATTGATATATTTACAACGGTATCAATGGTGTCATCATCGAAGTTTTAGTGTGCCTCCAAGGTATTTTTCTATCTTTTTTGTTTCTTTCTCTCTCTCTACTCTCTCCTTATTAAATACCGTGTTTTTTGAATTTTGCAATTTGAAAAAGTTTTTAGATGACATTTGTGATTCTCAAATCACATATATTATACGCAACTCTCAAAACTATATTATTTCTTTAAATATTTTTTACACTACATTGTTTTATCATTTTTTTTTAGCATGCTAGTGTCCAAAAATTCTCTTCTTCGGCAGCCTATAGAAATCCCATCAAATTGGAAAGTAAAAAAAGGCTAAAAAGAAAAAACAAATGGAAAGAAAATCTCCTATGGATATAAGACAAGCTGTCGTTTGTTACTTCAATCCCAAAAACACCCTCCGCTGATTTCATGGCCATCTATCGGTCACTTTCGCTTTAGCCACCAACCAGCACGGAACTCAGCTTTCTCCACAGCAGCAACACTGCAGGAAGCAGCACCTCTAGATGGGGTAAGAAGGTAAAAGAATATTAATAGTTGGGCAATGCGGTTAAAAATGTATACAAGTATGTTTTAAAAATACATTTGGTTTTAAAAAATATTAATTTTTTAGTGCTTTTTATTGTTTTAATATTGATGTCCAAAAAAAAAAACTAAATTTTTTTTTTATTTTGATGTATTTTAAAATAAAAAAACACTTTTAAAAAAAAAAAAAAAATAAACATAAATTATCATATTTCCAAACACGAAAAATTAGGCTCTGTTAATTTATATGATACGAGGTGATGCAATTTTTGTTTTGCTCCAATCACATTGAAAATATTTAGTTGGTCAATATATATTATAGTTTTGCATAAATCATACTAAAAGCTGTCTAATGAATTATTACTTAAGGAAATATTATGAGTGTGTTTGATATTATAATAGTAATTATTTTTCAAAATGTTTTTCACTCAAAAATATATTAAAATAATTTTTTATTTTTTAAAAATTATTTTTAACATTAACACATCAAAACTATCTAAAAAAACATCATAAAAATTTAATTTAAAAAAAAAATCAATTTTTTTAAAAACAACATTTTCAACACAATAACAAACACGTCATAACAAACTCGTCTTACAATTTATAAACTTAAAAATAAACAACACGGTTGTATCTGATTTGGGATATAATTAAAAAAAAATGCTTCAATTATTGGTCAATTCACAAGTACAGAGTGAATTCATGAATACAGAAGTAATATGAATAAACTATTTTTATTAAAATAATAAAAAGCTTATATCATTATGTTAATTTAGAAGTATCAATTCAACTCACAAATATGAAAGATATTTTTATTAAAATAATAATATTTTATTTTTTCTCTTTTATATCAATTCATATTTTATTTGATTTAATTAAAAAATTAATCAATTCAAAATTTATTTTTCAGAGTTTATTTGGTGCGTGTTTATTATTATAGTGTATGAAATTTTTTAAAAATATTTTTACTTGAAAATATAATAAAATATTTTTTAATTTTTTTTATCATAAACATTAAAAAATATTAATTTTATATTTTTAAAACTAAATACACATTTGAAATTCAATTCTAATCGCAAAAACAAAATATGACTAATCAACCCGGCACGCCCAAGAGCTACGCATATAGTACAATGCTTACCATTCATGATTCAACAATCCCGCTCAGTAATTACATGCCGCGTGTACATATTCTACCATGATGTGTAAACTACAAATCAGTCCTCCAACAATGTTAGATTATTCATACTACTACTTTTCTTACAATCTCATGATCCAGCCCAACAACCGATGATCTAATAACTATTTTCCTTGATCATTCCGGATTCATTAATTAATAATAGAAGAAAGTGAGAAAACTTATTATTATAAATACAATTATTAATAATTTAATGATAATTTTTAACGAGTCAAGTTTCATTGATTAATAATAAAGAAATTAAAAAACCCCAATGCTACACGTGCAGGGGAATTAAACAAATTTTACATAACAACCAAATAAAATATATCTTAGAGTTTATTAAAATTATATTAATTAACCAAAAGAGTAAATTGATATTAAATAAATTTGTTCTTTGTGAAGTATTGAATTTATTACACTATAACACAAATTTATATTATGTTATTTTAAGCAAAATTTTAATATTAAAATAATTAGATGGTATTTAACTTATGGAAAGATTTGTTGGCCAACTTTATTTGTATATTATAAAATAAAGTCAAATCATATAGAGTTATTTTAATAAACTAAATTAATAAATTCATTAGAGTTTCTTTCTAGAAAATAAAATTTAACTAGAGATTCAAATTAATAAACGAACCACAATCTAAATACTGTTTTAAAACCCAACCTAATAAATTGATCCATTATTCGAGTGAGATTCAAGATCCATAATGAGTTGAGTTTTAACAAAAATAAAAAGAATTAATTTAATATAACCTAGTAAAAAATCTATGTTAGTTGGAGACCTAGTCAGCTTAAGGAAAAAAACAATCAAAACCCATTTTTTTTATTATTTTTTTTAACTTTTTTTATAAAATAAAAAATCAAGTTAACTCCAATTCATGAACTAATATTTTTCCCAGTCGAGTTTAAAACTAGAAGTCTAATAGCAAGATTGAGATAAGTTTTGGCTTTAGGACTGAATTGAAACATTCTTCATAGATGGATGATAATTTGTCATTAGCACCAAACAAAAGAAGAAAGATACAAGGCTTTAGGTGTGCAAAACAAAACAGAGAAGGAAACAAAGTAAGACCAAACTTCAACAATCAAACTCTCTTTCACTTTCCATTTTTTTTTTCAGACCAAAATGTGAAGAAATCAAGATCCAAGAATAAATCCAAAGACAGCACAACAAGAAAACACAGACAGCATCAAACACCACTGCAAGGAATTAAAAAGTTTGCTTCTTTATTATTTTTCCGTGTAAAGTTTTAATTTTTATTCGACATTGTTGTTGTCTCAGTGGTTATTTTTGATGGGTTGTTTTTTGTTTTCTCCGTAGTTATTTTGAGGTGGGTTCTGTGTCTTTTAGTTTAGCCTTGAGTCTTTGTATTTTTGTAGCTCTAAAAATGGTTTCTTTGTTGTGTTTTTCTCATGTTTTGTAGCTGATTTTGAGGTTTGTTAGAGAGCAAAATCATGGTTGTTGGAGATAATGCTAGTGTTGATTTGGGGAATATTAGCGTGGACTCAAATGTTTCATCATCATCAAATGATCAGGATCATCACAATCACAACAACAATGCTCCGATTCAGCCTCTGTACATGAAGGTTGCCCAGGTGGGCCATCATCAGGCTCATCACCACGATCATCATCATCAGCAGAGATCAGATGGTGGGGAGAGTTACAAGAGGGAGATTCGAGAGTTGCAGGAGTTATTCTCTAAGTTAAACCCCATGGCTGCTGAGTTTGTGCCTCCTTCACATTCCAACAACAACAATTTTGGTAGAGTTAATGGGCTTAGTGGATTCAATGGAGTTAATGGGGGATTTTATGGCAACAACCATATCAGCAGCAGCAGCAGCACCACCACCACCAACAACAACAACCTCAACTTGGTTGTGAATGGAAATGGCTTCGACAGAAGTGGACAAGTTAATGGAAATGCTGCTAGAAGGGTAAAAAAATTAATGCCTTTTTTTTTTTTAATTAATTAAGTATATTGTATTACAAATTTCAGAAACCGAAAAAGGAGTAAATTTTGAATGTTTTTGGTATAGTATTTTTTTGGTTTTAGAGAATTGACAAGGGTTAATTGAACTCGGCCAAGTGGTATGCGAGTCTAAGTTTTGAAAATGATGGAACTTTGAGATTCAAGAGCCTGTTCCATGTTGGTTTTTATTTGTTTAGATGGGTTTTTTTTGGGCTTGGATTGGATATTTTGAGCATGAAATACAGAGATGGAATCTTGTGCTTCGTGGTGTTGGGATATTTGAAGTTTAAAAAAGCAAATACAACTGGGTTTATTATTTTGTTTGCTTAGATTGACTGAAGGTTATTGCTCACATTTGTCTAAAATGGTCAAATTAAAAATACAAACTTTGATGAGCATTTTTATTTGATTTTAATGAGTTTTTATTATCCTTTCAGGTTAGTGAACTTTAATGGGCTTTAATTTAATGCCTATGAATTCTAGGATTTGTTGATCGTATGTTTGCTCGTTTCAGAAGAAAAATTATGGTCAGGTGAAACGTAGAATCAGTAGCAGGACAAGTATGGCTCAACAGGAGGAGATAGTTCGCAGGACTGTGTATGTCTCTGACATTGATCAACAGGTATATGCTTCTGTGTGATTGTTCTTCTTTTGATTTCAATGGCGGTTTCTGACTGCATCATCTGTTTGTGCTAACTAATTTTTTGGCTTCTTTTATGGAATTAGGTCACTGAAGAGCAACTAGCAGCTCTATTTATTAATTGTGGACAGGTAATGCTAATCTAGTTTCTTATGTAGACAGCTTTTATAGGACTGTACTTTCGAACAAGTTCCTGTCTCATCTGCAGGTTGTTGACTGTCGTATCTGTGGTGATCCCAAATCTGTACTTCGTTTTGCCTTTATTGAGTTCACTGATGAGGGTAATGTTAATTTTATGTGCTATTTTGATTCGATGCCTACCTTAGAATTCCATCATGTGTGTGTGTGTGATGGTTATATGCTTAATTACTCTGTGGTGGTTGGATATACAGAAGGTGCTCAGGCTGCCTTGAGTCTGTCTGGGACAATGCTTGGATACTACCCTGTGAAAGTGCTGCCCTCCAAAACAGCTATTGCACCGGTTAACCCAACCTTTTTGCCCAGGGTGAGGGTGCTTTGCTGTATGGCCATTGAATCATGCCAAGTTTCTTACAATAGGCCTTTATGTGTTAGTTTGATTCTATTTATCTTGCTGATCAATCGGTACTTTGGATTTTAGAATGATGATGAGCGTGAAATGTGCGCAAGAACTATCTACTGTACAAATATTGATAGGAATGTGAGTATTTGGATTATTCATCATAAAACATAACCTTTTTTTTCCATGAGAAATATTGTAATTGATGTTCTTTTCATGGTCTAATACGCTTAACATTCCGCAGCTTACTCAAGCAAATATTAAACTCTTTTTTGAATCACTCTGCGGAGAGGTTTGTTAGTACAACTTGTGAACTTGAAAGTTCTTTTCTTCTGGATGTTACAACATTATTAGCGGGTTATTTTATGGTCCGGCTTGTCTGATGCAGGTGTATCACCTGAGGCTGCTAGGAGATCATCATCATCCTACTCGTATTGCTTTTGTGGAGTTTGTTATGGTAATTGCTTCATCCTCTAATGCTGAACTTTCACTCTCTTTCAATATCAAACAAATATAGGTGGAGCTTAGGGAATCATTTGGCAAGGTAATAAGGATTCTAGGGGACAAGGTTGGTTTGAGGAGGGACTCTATGCTCTTGCACATTCTGAAAGGGACACAGGACTAATTATGAGTGATGTAGTGGTGTCAAGTGTCGACCTTTTGAGACAGTTGGTTTAGGATTCCCTTTAGTAATTTCCCTTGAAACAAACCTTTTTTAAGTGCCAGAGAGCTAACAAATGAAGACTTAAGGCTGTTCCTTTGACTTTTTCACCCATCTAGCACACAATGGTAGGCCAAGGTTCTTATTGCTATTAATATTTTAATTCCTGCTAAAGATTAGAAGTTCTGAGCACAAAAGAACTGACAAAGCTGCTGAACTTTCTAGATACATGTAATGGAGCTTCATCATCAAGAAGCATTTTGACACAATAACAAAGTTCACAAGAATTGACATTTTAATTTTCTTGTAACTGCCAAGAGTGACATGCATCAAAGTGAAATTACATAAATTTGTCTATATCATGTGTTTTATACTTTGGCTATACTATGGCACTATTCTTTATCAGAGATGGTTGATTTTTTTGCTATTCATAAATGATAGTTGATAATGTTGTGCTATTCATACTTTTTTTCTATTGCAGATTGCTTAAAAATCATAGTTATGAGTTGTAAGATGAAGGAATCTTTAATATAACTGTTTGAGTAATAATTTGGATGGCCATTATTATGGAGAACAGGCGTCATGCCGGATAGACTCTAATGCAAGTTAGGAAGTGAGTTCTTTACAGTAAATCAAGAGAAATTGTAGACATAGGAACTCTTGGAGCCTCTAAATGAAAACAAACAAAAAAACTATATTCCTTAAAATGAATAACTACCATTGATCCATTTATTGTGGAATTTATTGGATTTCCAACAAACAATCTGAGATGGATCTTTGACTTGTGATGGTGCAGTCACACTCAATAAACCTAGGATTATCTATGCCTAAAAAATCTCTAGCGTGGCTAGGTTTGTTCATAAGACAACAAGATTCCTCAAATGGTTTCTAGAAATATCCTCCATTCTCCAGGATTATTAAGGAAGAAACAGTTTTTTTCATGTTGTCACTTTTAATAAAACACAATATGCATTTAGGATTACTTATCATCAAGAATTACATCTCAGAATCCATGCCCCGTAAGATGTTTTAAACTTTATTGTAGACCTTTTGATTCAGAGATTTTCTTTCTAATTTCACTCTACTTTGATCTTTTATAAATTGTCTCAACAAACCAAAACCCAATGGAATTAAGATGGTATATAAATGATCCCATTGTATTGGTCACAAAAATCAATTTTGTACATAAAACTACATAATTGTGCTAATTATTATCAAGTACTTTTTATAACTCAACCTCTAATAGATCATCACTTTTAAGTGGCACTAATGCTTTATGGTAACAAGCTCCATGGTTGACTTATTGGCTGTGTGCAGTCCATGTATCTAGTAGATACTATCAACCCTCTGTTTGTATAGGCAGTGTTGCAATCTGAACTTGTTGGTGCGTAGCTTAGCTACTTTTATTCTCTTTACTCTTCAAATGAAAAGAACTTCCTTTATGGGATGTGGACTCAATATATACCCTTCCACTATCACTCAACTTGATCAGGTTTCATGTTAGTCTGTATGAAAGCCTTCAGTAACCAACATTTTCTGACTGTTTCTTATCGCAGAAGAGAATACTTCTGCTGTGTGTAATTATCAAACTCTTGTTATTACATTGGCTGTCATAAAGGCATGTTGTTACATCTCTCACCACTGTCTTAGAAATGTTTCCAAATTACTGCACTTGCATACAAAGATGTTATTAGTTTACATGGTATTTACTCTGAAACTCATGGATGTAATAGTAGCAGTCAGCATAGTTGGGACCCCTTTAAGGCCCATAAAATCTATTGTTGATGCCCTGATTTGCCATGGCGTGTGCTAGTATTTGCAGAGATACATGTTTAAATTGCATTATCATCTGATAAGCTGGGAAGATTTCTTCTAAACTATCAACAATTATCACAGATGATACTTTTAGTGACTGAAGTGATAGTGGTGCTTCCTGTAGTTTTAAGATGGTTCCAGGATTTGTTTGCAAGTACTTTTACATGTGCACTTGCATTTTTCTGTTATAACGTAGTTATCTTTTTTGCGCTGTTTTTGTTATTGTCTGCCTTTCTATGCTTTACTGGCTAAGATATTATCCAGTATCAGAATGATTTCATGTTTTATTAGTGATATGTTGACTCATTTTGTGCTCCTGTAAATTCGCTATGCAGGCTGAAAGTGCAATAGCTGCTCTCAACTGTAGTGGTGTGGTTCTGGGTTCATTGCCGATAAGGTAAGATTGCAAGCCGTACCTCATCCCCTAAAAATTCTCAATTTTTATGACTGAGAAGAACTAATAAATGCTTTGGCTAACCTTTGATGTTCTCTATTTTCAGGGTGAGTCCATCAAAGACACCTGTGCGACCACGTGGTCCTCGCATAACTGTGCTTTGAAGTGTTCGATGCTCAAACTGACTTTAAAGTCAGCTTTTATATATTTAGATACGTACAACACACCAATGTAAAGATGTTCCCCTTGTTTTATATTCCTTAATGTCACCATCCTTTCCTCCTTCGCGTTAAATCTCTATTATCATAGGAGTTATCTTTTGGTTATTCTAGCAATATATAGAGTTGGATGGAACTTTGAGGCACTACTCTAATATGGATTGGACTTGCCCTGAAGTTTGAACCTCTCCGAGCAGTTTCTGACTTCATCTAGGTGATATTTTAGATGGCTCGTTTCAGTTGATTGGGCTGTGCTCGAATGTTTCAGTTCTTTTTTTCCGAATTATTCCTGTCTTATGTCCACTCTAATAGATGATTGTTAATCCAACAATCATCTCAGAGGGTGGCAAGATCTGATAATTATGAAAACTGCAGTTTTGCTGCCCAATCATGAAAACAACTCTAAAGGTGATGTTATTGGCAGAAATTAATAAATGAATTTCGATTTTCTTACATGACAAATGTTAAATAAACAACTAGCTCTCTTTTATTTGTCTTAAAGTGCTTGCCTGTTAGACCTCAAACGTGCAGAAGACATCTCAGTGCCTTCCCATCACCGAGCAGCTGGAACGCTTCATTTATCTTCTCAAACGGAAGTTCATGCGTGATGAACCCATCTAGATTCACAACCTGGAAACAAAATAAAGCATGCTTGTAACGAAATTCGATTATTTTGTTCTCCTCAAATTTCTATGTACGAACTACTTGCTTGCAAATGAACATATTTCCAACACATTTAATAGAGAAATTTGACGCGTTAAACTGACCCCGTTCATGCAGGCTTTGGCAAGTTCAGGAAGTTGGCTCTTTCCCTTGAAGTCTCCAAAGGTTGTCCCAGAGATGCTCCGACCATCAAACAACTCCATTGGATGGAGAGGCAACATTTTAGGAGTGGGATAAATCCCGACGACTACTGTCTTTCCCCAGCCCTGTCACATGCAAAATCCACACATGTCAACATTATTGACAAGCTTTGAGGGCCGAGCGATGGGCAATCTGGTTCTTGAGTAATATTTACAATAACCCACCCACACACAAAAAAGAGAGGGTGAAACTAGAGCAATGAAATGCTAATAGTGACTTACATCATGAGTGGACAAGAAGGCTTCTCGGAGAACCTCCACATTCCCTGCACACTCAATGCTGTAATCCACACCTCCACTAGTCATTTCCCTGATTCTCTGCAACACCATTTGCTAGGATGGTTAATACTTAACAGTCACATGCTCAGCAATCTAAGATAGAGAAAACTCCATGTATATTTTAGTTGTCAACCTGGTGCACTGGCTTTGAACTATCTTTTGGGTTTACAAAGTCAGTCATTCCCATTTCCTTGCCTGCAACCATATCGAAAGACATTGCCATAAAACTCGAAGGTCAGGTCTTTCTTTTCTGGTGGGAATTGGAAATATGAAGAATCAATAAATGAAAAGGATACCTTTATCGAACTTTTCTGGGTTGATATCAACACCTATTATTTTGGATGCTCCTCTGGCTCGTGCTCCTTCGGAAGCCTGTGATCAAAATAATTTAGGCTAAGCTTCATGTTCTTATGAATTGGACTGATCATCCTATATATGTATATATAATTTTCCGTTTGATTTGTGAATAAATAGAATGAACGGGAGATTGTATTTTTGTGCCCACAGTAAAACTTTCTTGAAAGTATATTCAATTTCAAATAAAATTAAAATGTAAAATATGTTGAAAAGTGGCAAAAATATGAAGTAAAATATGGCAAAAAATTTGCCACATTCACGGGCCCTGTTCATTTGTCTCATGCGAGACTAGAAAAGCAGATGAAAAGGATGTTACTTACTGCAAGTCCCAAGGCCCCTAAACCAAAAATAGCCACACTTGATCCAGCTTGTACATTGGCAGCATTCCATGCGGCTCCTACTCCTAATCAGGTTAAACATCAAATTCACATGTCCAAGATTAGAAAAACACGCATTCAGAGTGAGTCTCCAGAGATTTTTGATATCTACATGATAATGGGAGGGACTAGGGAGCCAGGCGCCTAGGCCTTCAAGAACGAAGAAGAGATCAATGAATTTTCGGTATCTTACCAGTAGAGACACCACAACTCAACAAGCTCATCTTCTTGAGGTGAGCATTAGGATCAATCTTGACAGCACAGGCAGAATCAAGCACAGAATACTCGGTGAAAGTTGATGTGTTGAGAAAATGGAATATGGGCTCTCCATTCATGGTAGAAAACCTACACTTTCCATCATTTTCCATCACACTCTTGAACGGGTTGACACGATAAGTTTGGCAGAGATTGGTAGTCTTAGTTGTGCAGTAGGGGCAGTGGCCACATTCTCCATTGAAGATTGGAATCACATGGTCGCCCGCTTTAAGGTCCGTGACACCTTCACCTACACTCTCAACCAGCCTGCAAAACGTATCCAAGTCTCCTTAAAATGGTAATGAAATATAGAAAACAAGACATTGAGTGATCAAATAATAGTACTAGGAACATGTCTTACCCAACAGCTTCGTGTCCTAGAATTCGAGGATATGCTCGCTGAGCTTCATTCTTTAGAACAACGACAACGTCAGTAACTTTATTGTGATCAGCACAAGAACTTAAACTGCATCAAAGTAGATTAAGGTTAAAGTTGTTTAGTGTTATATATGTTACCTCGCCTTTCCAAGCGCTTAGATCAGTGTGGCAGATTGAAGTGTAGAGGATTTTGATTCGGACCTCCATCTTCCTCGGGGGTTCAACTCGGATTGTTTCCATAAGAAAAGGTTGTTTCGGACCCCGAACAACGGCAGCTTGATCACCATAAAAACCAATGAAAAATACGAATCAATAAAGCAAGTTTCAATCAGGGATCGATCAACATAGGATGCTAATCCAAGCTGCAATTCTTACCATTGCAAGTGATGACTTTCCCTGACGTCGCATTCGGATCGAACAACTTACTTCCCGGCACATTATCGTGCAAGCCCCGAGACGCCGATCCTAGTAACTTAACGAAGGCTTGAGATGAGTTTGAGTTGCATCTCGGCAGGGTTTGTGTCAATATTCTTCTTGCTTGCAAGAGCATTGCCATGTTTTGATAACTCTTGGTATGTTTGATACTACAGCATGCATGTGTTTACATTCATATATTTATAGTAGTTGGGTAGCTAGCTAAAAAGAGATGTAAACTTGGTGTAATCTGAAAAAAAGCCAACGAGCACGCTAGAATTAACATGAACAACCATGGATTGCTATATATTGAGAAAAGTCTGAAGGGATTAATTCAACCAAAATTAGCATGTCTAATCAGTACTCTGGCTAATTTTTGCTATTATTTGGAGGCTACAAGATGAGAATAAATTATTGTTCTAATGAGGGGAAATAATTTTACTTTTTTTGCGTAGTCTAAATCAAGGATGTGGATAAGTGTTCAACTTGCACAATACAGGCAAATTATTTATTTTGATAAAGACAGAGTTCTGGGGGTTGAGGACTTTATGTTAGAGAGCATGCTCAGGCTAGTTGGCTGAGGATTATCTGACACAGCTCATGGCATGTTTTATTCTGAATTATAATTCAAAATTAGATATTCCATCACTTTTATTAATTCAATTCAATGATGTTTTACCGTGTTATCGGAGCGTGTTGCTTTAAAAAAAATTTTGAATATAAAAAAATAACATCTAAATTGTTGAAATTTTTTTTTTGATATTATCATAAAACTTGTTACAACTATTTAAATTTAAAAAATCCCAACCCGTGTATTTATTTAAACCCGATTCTTAAATTAAATTATGTGAAAATTATCTTGACATGACCTTATTCATTGAGTAAGTTCAGAAAAAAAAATCAATACAATATTAAATGATAAAATTAAATAAAAAGCTCATATTAAGGGATACAATTAAAAAAAAAATAAAGAAACTTAAAGGAATTAAAATCTTCATATTAAAAAATAAAATTTGATAAAAAAGCCAAAACATAAATAAAGGAGGGGTGGGGGGAACTTTTATCATTCGATAAAAAAATATAAAAATTAATTTATTATCAACGTAATACTTAACCGATAAAATGAAATAAAATATCATATTAAATAATGAGATTGAAAAATAAAAAATAAAAAATATTATAAAAAGAAATGATAAGTAAGAATTATAGAGAATCAAATAATATAGTGAAAGATATATAAATAAGTACTGGAGAAATAATATCCGTTGTAATATTATTTTAATAAATTTTAAATAAAAAAATTATTTTAATATATTTTTAAATAAAAAACAATTTTAAAAAAATCATGACTAAAATTTAACAACCATCCTCGCCAATCATTCACCAGCCAACCAAACAACCTGCTATTGCAACAATCAGCCCATTCACATAGCCATCTTCGAAAAAAGAATAAAAAACACAGCAGCACCGTGCCAAAAGAGTAGCCACAGCACCTGATCTTCCTCAACTAAATGAAAAATCAAAGCACGGTTGCGACCACCAATCCCAACTCCCCTTTCCCGATCAAAGTAGCCAACACATCTCCACTTAAACCAAGCTTTCATTTATATCCGTTTTCATGGGTTTCGAAGACATTGTGTGAGTCACGCATCCCTCTTCCTTGCTCCATTTCACGCCAATATCCATGTAAACATAGCACATGTAACCACGCACAATCGCTGCCCAGTTCTAATTCCAACAGTTTCCGACCACCTCCAGCAGCTCTCGAATGCCGTTTTTGAAACTCGAATGAATTTTAATTTATTTTGAATAATTTTCAATGTATTATCATGCCTCTGCATACACTATGAATATTTGAAGTGTCGTGTCCGTATCTGAACATGCATGAGAAGTTGCACCCCTCGTAAGGTGTATGGTGTATCCTAGCCCCTTTTACTAACTGATCTTCAGAGATATCTCCACTATGAATAGTACAGACCAAGATTCTATCCTACTTAGGTTTGCTATAATTAGAAAAATCTTCAAGTTGAAAAAAAGTATCTAACCTTGTAAAATCCTGATGATTGGATTTTGGTGGAAATAAACGAGAACAACATATAAGAACGCTATGGACCCGTTAGAAATGCTAACTCAAAGGCATAATAAAGGTCCTAAAACTCTATAGCAACTATGGGAGAATCGAGAAATGGGGTTTTGTCGTGAATTTGAGCATGTTTTAGTGGTGGTCGGATGTGGTATTGCCTCGCAGAAAATCATTTAGAGAGAGAAAAAGGTAGACAAAGTGAATGGAAATGGTGAAAATAAAGAAAAAGACCAACTCCTTGCCATGTATAGATCTACCAACATAGCAAAAAATGTTGGCATTGTTTACTTGAATGGATGATTCATCCCTATTGCCCCTCAACACGTCCACCACTAATGAGAGACGTGGCAAATAGATGGCAAGTACTTTGAATTTCAAAAGGCACCAATCCTCGGCCTTCACTCATACACCTACACGCAGACCCCTGGGCTTCCAGCACAGACATAGTCAGGACAGAGCCTAACCATTGATGACACCCGAGGAAATGGAATGACAATACAATTGAGGGGATAACATAAAGTGATCGGCTGACACAAGTAAGAAGAGCCATGAGGTCCATCATGACTTCAAGCGGACATGACAATGGAGTGCACAAGGGAGACAGACACTACCCCCATATATGAAATGTGGCACGACTACTTCTCCTTAAGTAAATTCTTTATACTACATCAAGAATTGGGGAGGGGGGCTCTCTTTTTTAATTCCCTTTTGTTTTCTTGATTCTTGTTTACGTAATGCTTTTACTAGTAATCTTTCTCGATATTTCTTTCAATTTGCTGTTCTGATATGTTCTCTCTTAGAATCCAAACAGTCACAGAAATATTCTCTCTGTTTTTTCCTTTTATTCATAATGGTGGCCTTCTCTTTACTAAAGAGAGGCCGTTACCCCCCCCCCCCCTTTTTTTATTCTGCTCTTAAATTCTTAGAGTTAATTGTGCTCCTTATTTTAAATTACTTCTCTCAGTACATTCGTATTTAATCCCCCCTTTTCTCTATCAATTTCGGCCCTTTTTTTAAAAACTTTAAAGAGAAACCATTGTTTATATCGTGTTATTCTCATACACTACACCAATGTAAAGATGTTCCCTTTGTTTTATATTTCTTCATGTCTCCATCCTTTCTTCCTTTCCCTTGAATCTCTAGTATCATAGGGCTTATCTTTTGGTTATTCTAGACATATAGAGTTGAATGGAACTTCGAGGCTCTATAAGATTCAATGCATTATTCCTCTCTAACATGTACTGGACTCGCCCTGAAGTTTTAGCTTCTCCAACCAGTTTCTGATACTTGAACTTCCGTAAGAATTTTCTGAAACTAAATTTAGACTTGTGTTTATGAGAAATGGTTATTGATGCAGTTCCAATTTCACCTAATCGATAACTTAGATGGCTTCAGTTCTTTTTTCCAAATTTACTTGATACTGGCTGTGTTTGTTCATATTGAACCAATAGTCATTAATCCAACAGGAGTTGATTTCTCAGGTGACAGGTGTTGCCATGTTAATCCAATAATCATTTCAGAAGGTGGCAAGACCTAATAAATATGAAAGCTGCAGTTTTGCTACCCAAACATAAAAACAACTCTAATGGTGTTGTTATTGACAGAAATTAATAAATGAATTTCAATTTTCTTCTGTATGCATGTACAATTAATGTACATTACAAATGTTCAACAAACTACTTGCTGCCATGTCAATGCCATTAGCCTTCAAGTGCTTGCCTGTTAGACCTCAAACGTGAAGAAGACATCTCAGTGCCTTCCCATCACCGAGCAGCTGGAACGCTTCATTTATCTTCTCAAACGGAAGTTCATGCGTGATGAACCCATCTAGATTCACAACCTGGAAACAAAATAAAGCATGCTTGTAACGAAATTCGATTATTTTGTTCTCCTCAAATTTCTATGTACGAACTACTTGCTTGCTAATGAACATATTGCAAACACATGTAATAGAGAAATTTGACGCGTTAAACTTACCCCGTTCATGCAGGCTTTGGCAAGTTCAGGAAGTTGGCTCTTTCCCTTGAAGTCTCCAAAGGTTGTCCCAGAGATGCTCCGACCATCAAACAACTCCATTGGATGGAGAGGCAACATTTTAGGAGTGGGATAAATCCCGACGACTACTGTCTTTCCCCAGCCCTGTCACATGCAAAATCCACACATGTCAACATTGTTGACAAGCTTTGAGGGCCGAGCGCTGGGCAATCTGGTTCTTGAGTAATATTTACAATAACCCACCCACACACAAAAAAGAGAGGGTGAAACTAGAGAAATGAAATGCTAATAGTGACTTACATCATGAGTGGACAAGAAGGCTTCTCGGAGAACCTCCACATTCCCTGCACACTCAATGCTGTAATCCACACCTCCACTAGTCATTTCCCTGATTCTCTGCAACACCATTTGCTAGGATGGTTAATACTTAACAGTCACATGCTCAGCAATCTAAGATAGAGAAAACTCCATGTATATTTTAGTTGCCAACCTGGTGCACTGGCTTTGAACTATCTTTGGGGTTTACAAAGTCAGTCATTCCCATTTCCTTGCCTGCAACCATATCGAAAGACATTGCCATAAAACTCGAAGGTAAGGTCTTTCTTTTCTGGTGGGACTTGGAAATATGAAGAGTCAATAATTGAAAAGGATACCTTTATCGAACTTTTCTGGGTTGATATCAACACCTATTATTTTGGATGCTCCTCTGGCTCGTGCTCCTTCGGAAGCCTGTGGTCAAAATAATTTAGGCTAAGCTTCATGTTCTTATGAATTCTACTGATCTTCTTATATATGTTTATATAAAGCATGATATGTGATATATCTAGTGCCTTGTAAGAATTGAATGAAAGTATGTTTTCTGTTTGATATTTCAATAAAAAGAATGAATGGGAGATTGAATTTTTGTGTCGACAATAAAATTTATTGAAAGTATATTTAATTTCAAATAAAATTAAAATGTAAATTATTTTGAAAGGAGGGGAAAATGTTTTGCAAAACATGGCCAAAAATTTGCCACACTCACCTGCCCTGTTCATGTCTCTCTTGGGAGAATAGAAAAACAAATGAAAAGGAATTCACTTACTGCAAGTCCCAAGGCCCCTAAACCAAAAATTGCCACACTTGATCCAGCTTGTACATTGGCAGCATTCCATGCAGCTCCTACTCCTAATCAGGTTCAACATCATATTCACAAGTCCAAGATTAAAAAAACATACACATTCAGAGTGAGTCTCCAGAGATTTTTGATATCTACATGATAATGGGAGGGACTAGGGAGCTAGGCGCCTAGGCCTTCAAGAACAAGAAGAGATCAATGAATTTTCGGTTTCTTACCGGTAGAGACACCACAACTTAACAAGCTCATCTTCTTGAGGGGAGCATTGGGATCAATCTTGACAGCACAGGCAGAATCAAGCACAGAATACTCGGTGAAAGTTGACGTGTTGAGAAAATGGAATATGGGCTCTCCATTCATGGTAGAAAACCTACACTTCCCATCATTTTCCATCACACTCTTGAACGGGTTGACACGATAAGTTTGGCAGAGATTGGTAGTCTTAGTTGTGCAGTAGGGGCAGTGGCCACATTCTCCATTGAAGATTGGAATCACATGGTCGCCCGCTTTAAGGTCCGTGACACCTTCACCTACACTCTCAACCAGCCTGCAAAACGTATCCAAGTCTCCTTAAAATGGTAATGAAATATAGAAAACAAGACATTGAGTGATCAAATAATAGTACTAGGAACATGTCTTACCCAACAGCTTCGTGTCCTAGAATTCGAGGATATGCTCGCTGAGCTTCATTCTTTAGAACAACGACAACGTCAGTAACTTTATTGTGATCAGCACAAGAACTTAAACTGCATCAAAGTAGATTAAGGTTAAAGTTGTTTAGTGTTATGTTACCTCGCCTTTCCAAGCGCTTAGATCAGTGTGGCAGATTGAAGTGTAGAGGATTTTGATTCGGACCTCCATCTTCTTCGGGGGATCAACTCGGATTGTTTCCATGAGAAAAGGTTGTTTCGGACCCCGAACAACGGCAGCTTGATCACCATAAAAACCAATGAAAAATACGAATCAATAAAGCAAGTTTCAATCAGGGATCGATCAACATATAGGATGCTAATCCAAGCTGCAATTCTTACCATTGCAAGTGATGACTTTCCCTGACGTCGCATTCGGATCGAACAACTTACTTCTCGGGACATTATCGTGCAAGCCCCGCGTTGCTGATCCTAGTAACTTAACGAAGGCTTGAGATGAGTTTGAGTTGCCTCTAGGCAGGGTTTGTGTCAATATTCTTCTTGCTTGCAAAAGCATTGCCATGTTTTGATAACTCTTGGTATGTTTGATACTACAGCATGCATGTGTTTACATGCATATATTTATAGTATTTGGGTAGCTAGCTAAAAAGAGATGTAAACGTCGTATGATCTTAAAAAAAGTAAACGAGCACGCTAGAATTGACTTGAACAACCATGGATTACTATTGAGAAAAGTCTGAAGCGAGTAATTCAACCAAAATTAGCGTGTCTAGTCAGCACTCTGGCCGAGGACAAATTATTGTTCTAATGAGGGGCAATGCTTTTACTTTTTTTTTTGCGTAGTCTAAATCGAGGATGAGGACAAGGGTTTCAACTTGAGAAATGCGGGAAAATTATATATTTTGAGAAAAAAAGAATACTGAAATTTGGGTTGAGGACTAGAACATCTGACTTGCATATATAAATGTGTGTATATATATAGTCAATCAAAGGTAAAAATCTCTTCAAAAAGAGACAGCTTAGGTTAAAAAACATGGATGCTGGCTAAATTTGGATGCTTCCTTTACTCTGAATTATGGACAAGATATCTTAATCCTTGTTGGGGCACTCTTATTTTGGAATTATGATTCAAACTTAGAAATTCTATCCTTATTAAATATGTAATTCAAATCCATTAGACCTCTTGTTGAATAAACAAAAAACCGGAAATTCTAACGTTATTAATTTACTCCTAATGCCGCATTTCACCGATTCATGAGTAAGCAAGGTTTCTTATGCGTTGATGGTTTATGCTCCACCAATAATGAAGCTCTCACACCATTAAAATATAATGACTGAGCTGATCAGAGTCATGAAATATATATGGAAGCGAAGTCTTTGTTTATTAATGGGATAAATATAAGTAAACTGGAAGCTGTTCAATTTAGGGCGCCTACCAGCCCATAACAGCCTTGAAAAAGTCATAATCTTCGAAAGATTTGCAGCAACCTCGATCAAACCTCGCTCATCGATAGCGAATAGAAAATGATTCTAGTTTAATGTTTGCTCATTTGTCATTTGTCATTTTTATTGTTAGTCCCTCTTTTAATTCTCTTACAAAAGCTCCCACATTAAACAAAAAAAAATCCATCCCCTCTATTAATGTTTGAATTTATTAGTAGCAATATTTATCTTGCTTGAATGATTAATTTGCTATGACTTTGACAAGTTTATATATATAAATATAAAGATAAAGAGATCATGGTTAAGCCGGGGGAATCACGAAGTTCAAATCTTAGAGGGTGTTTAATTTGAAGGTGATTCTAGTATTTATTTTGGGATCCACACAAAAAATATGTATTTTTAGTTTTTGAAGATGTAGTTTGTGCTTTAAAAGAGTTATATATTTAAAAAAAATCACCACATCTCTAAACCAAACATCCTTTTAATATAGGACGTGAGAAGTAAAGTTTTTATGAATTTTGTAATTTTGAAGTACATAGATTTTTTTTAATTAAATTGAAGAGATTGGCTTAATCCGGAATGTGAAAACTCATAAAAAAAAATACATATAGATAGACAGAAAGATAGAGTTAAATTGCATTTTTGGATTAATTTTAGAGGTGTGAGTTTGGATTGCAATGGAAAAAAAAACTCAAATAGTATTAGATGTTTTGTCGAAGAGAAAATTTGCAGATAGCTAGAAATATATTACTCTTTGTGAAAAAGCTATGGAAATAACAAACATGATGTGAATCTATATTTTTGGTCTACTCAAATTAAGAAAAATTAAAAAATTTATATAAAAAACTATTCCTTATAGTTCGGAATTTTATTTGTTAAACGAAGGAGCACATCTCTGACTATGAACCTAATCATATATATATATATATATGAATGAATGAACTAATATCATTGAAAATGAATCCAGGCATGCAACCCTTGAAAATTTTAAGAGAAAAAAAATTCACAAGATCTTAAGAGAAAAAAATTCACATGATCTTAATATTATAGTTTTAAACCTGTAATGACTTGATTTTTTGATCTAGAACCTAAACTGGTTTGGATTTAAAAAAAAATATAAAAAAATAAGTTAACATGACTTAATCTAATTAAAAATCAGAATTAACCTGGGATTCGGACGCTCCAGATAAAATAAGGTTGAAAATCCATTAATAATTTTTTTTTAAAATCAAAATAATATATAATTTTTTTAAAAAAATTGAGTTGAATCTCTGACGCAGGTCTTATCCCAAGTTAATACTGAATCAAGTTTAAACCATGCTTAATATAACAGAAAATACAAAAATAATAGAAGGAAAAGGGGTTAAATAAGAGGGGGGAAATTAATGTAGTCGAAGAAAGAAGATGTTGCTTTCCATTCTTTCCCTGAAACAATGGGAAAATTAAATATTGACACATGGTCAGTGGGTCAACAAAGTTGAATTGGCCTGGCGTCTGCATTCAGACAGTTTTGATTTAGAATTAGATCATGATTGGAAGCCAATATTTATGAAGCAAGGGGCCTGTCTCCCTGTGAAGAAACTATATATATATTTATAGCTAGTTTGTTTCTGCATGCACATGATATATATACGCGACATTTTGATAGTAGTTAGCATTAAATGTGGCCAAAGGTAAAAGGATAGTTACAATACCTCGTTGGTCCATGACGTGGCTTAAGACTTGCTTATAAGTTGGGTGAATTATCTCGTATTAATCTAAAATAACTTTCAAAAACAATTAGAAGCTAAAAAATAAGGAATGTTTAAGTAAGTATTGGACCTAGATAAAATCTCTATACAAAGACTCTATATCCATGCAAATTAACATTAAGATAAGTGAATTCTATAAAAAAGGTTTTTTTATTAAATAAAATATGTTATACTGGTCAACCTCATAAAATCGTAAAAAATACACACACACAAAGAGGGGCTTAATAATCTAGCCCAGACTTCTCAGTTATATACTCTTCATGTTGGGCAGCAACGACCCTGACTAGTAACATGTCTGTAAAATTAGGAACCAAGGCTAGATGGAAGGTTGCACTGAAATTCACCTGAATTCCTCTTAAGAGATTGAAGAAATACAGGTTCGACACGGTAACAAATATCTTATCTTTCATAGTCTCGATCAAAGCTATTAACCCTCTAAAAAAATTCTTAGAACTCCCTAGGAGAGTCCCTTGAAGCTTCCAACTTAGCCTAGGAATTTGGGTTTCTTCTCTGGCAGAAACAAAATCAATCTGTGCAGTAGTAAGCTCAAACTAGCCTGGGAGGCGCTCACTTTAAGAAGCTCCTGTCTTAAAGGAACCACTTGGTTATAGGTAACTTGAAGCAATTTTTCACTTGAGCCTAACTAAAGGGCAAGACCTTGTGTTTGGTCCTTCAGCGTGAAATAAGCCACCTTAAGGCTATGCAGTTTGATTTCTACAGTAGTTTCTTTCCTTTGCAGTCATTTGAAGGTAGCTTGATTCGCCCTGTTCATGGCCACGACCTCCCTTGCATGACCTCTTTCGACCACCCAGTGGGTGCACATCATGGAGGTTTGCCAAGGGTAAATGTTAAAATGATAATCATAAAACCAAAAAAAAAAAAAAAACAGGAGAATTCCTTACATTAAAGGCTATTTGGCCAGTTAATGCCAAATGGTGATAAAAGCTTTCATCAGACATCATAGAGATGTCTAACGGGATGGTGAGGGTCCTCTCCAACACTCTCACCACCTTGAGGCTAGTCTCCTCAAGGTCCGACTTTCCACTAACAACAGCCTCCATGAGATGCCTCTTCTCATCCGCTAGGGTGGAAAAATTGAAAGGAGTGTGGCCAAGAGCCAAATAAGTAAAACCATCCTTGAACTCCCAACAATAGCCATAGTGGAAGGCTTAACTACTACTTCTATAGTCGATAAGATAGGAGGTTGTGGGAGGAAATACTGCCACATGAGCCTCTATAAATGGGCACGGGACATGGGATTCCACCGGGGTAGAGATTCTCCTCTTAAAACGAGCGATAACATCTATAATCACTATAGGAGGAGTCAAATTTGCTTCTTTCCTGGCTGGGTGAAGATTACTTTTAGGTTCAGTCAAATGCTGAAGTTATATATATATATGTTTGGCGAGCTGTCAGACCTACTATCTCTAAACTCATCCAAGCATAGAGTCTAAACATATATCAAATTAATATCCTCTTAAACCCAATTGATTTGATGCAAGTTGCATGCCATTCTTGTGACCTTTTGATTCAAAATACCTCCGCTCAATGAATTTTTCTAGAAGTTTGTCATCAAGAGAACACCATGGATTTTTTTTTTTTTTTCATATGAGATATATTAATCAAAATTAAATTTTTTTTCTAAGCGATCATGAAGATATGTTCTCTATCAACATAAATATGTTTCAATTAAAAAAATTAACAAATTGCTTGGTAGTCTCATGAATTGAATTAAAAGGTAAAAATAAAAAGCATGTCATATCTTTTTAACTTGTGCACCAACTTAAAGAAAACAATTTTTATCATTTATGAGGCCTGACATATCTCTAGCTTACTACCTCGCCGGTAGAAAATGTGATAGGCCGAGAAAAATATTGTATGCTGTTCAAGACTTGACCCCACGTTGCTGTACAAAACAAGCCCATGTTCGATTCGAGTTTGAGCTCTGCAGTTAGGGAAGGGCTTAAAGTTGACTGAAGGTTTGCAAAAATTCTCTGGGTTTTGAAGTTTTAGATCTAGAAAAAAAGCCCACTTCGTGATAATGTTCCCGTCCTGTTGCATAGCACTTTAAAATCTATTTTTATTTAATTATATAATAAAAAAATAAAATTTTATAGAAAAGATAATGAATAAAATTATACAAGAAATTTTTTTAATAATATTTTCTCTTATTAATTTTTTTTATTAGCTGCGTAATTCATTGAGTAAAATGTAATGGAAATTAGAAACAATATTCATAAAAAACTTTAACGATACTAATTAAAAATTAAGGAAAAGATTGTGTATTTTTAATTAAAAACTATTTTTTTTATTAATGTAATTATTTTTTTCCAGTAACATTTTTTTTAAAAAATAAATTGTTTTTTAAGTAAAAACTTATTATGATAGCAAGTTTCAATTAAAAAAATAAAATAAAATCATTAATCAATCAGTCTTTACACGTTTAATTACTGCAGAAGAAGTGATGATGCATGAAGGGATGTGCAAAATTACTGCAAAAGCCAAAAGATGCACCTTCCTTGAACCATCTCTTGCATGCTTGTCGACAAAATTCTCCCCCTTTATGTACTAAACACATTTTATACCATGATTTCCTCTAGTCCCATACTTCCATGCATTAATCTCCCATCTAGTTTCCACTTTCTCGATCCAAATTAACACCTTTTCGTAACAAAAAGTAACATGTTTAACTATATAGTAAGTGGTCTAGTGACAAAAGCTTGGAACTAAAATGTTTGCTTCTCCTATAGTTTCAGGTTCGAGTTCTATGGTTGCTAATATAATAGCCACTTGCGGCTTACATGATCGTTAACTTCAGGGCCCGTGGGATTAGTCGAGGTGCGCGCAAACTGGCTTGGACATAAAGTCCTTTATCATCAAGGGTAACGGCAGTAATGGCGCCTATCATTTCTTCACGATATGTAACTTGGGCATGCCTATTAGTGTTGCTTGTGAATATCATTCTGCTACTTCAGTAAGCATGGATAACACAAGTGGTTCAAAGAGAACCAAAATGATTCTGCCAAAGCAACAGCTTCCACAATTGCTGATCGAGAAGATATCAGCAGCAGAGACATGTAGACTCAACTCTTCATCAAGGTGGCAGACAGGGCTTGAGACCATCCCTGAAGAAATCTAGTATTTTGTTTTCTTTTAAGGAAATTAATTATAAATATATGTCAAGTAGGGTGGGCGGGCTGGGGGATGGAAAGAGAAGTCAATTTTCTTCTCAGGCGCCGATCAAAATGATGGGAATGAAATAGAATTTCAAATCTAAATTAGTGAAGAGAAACACAAAGCTGAGTTTATCACATTAACATGCTTGTAGCTGTATTTATAGAGTAGTAATTGTTTTACATTGAAATAAGCAATTTTATTGAATTTATTCCTTGTTACGTGTTTTAACTCAATCGGGTTTGGCCGTGTTTGTTTTTGCGATTCAAAAACGTTTTTGAAAATATTTAAAATTATTTTATTTTTTTCTTTGCTTTAAATTAATATTTTTTTTGGTATTTTTAGATCATTTCGATGCGTTGATATCAAAAATAATTTTTAAAAATTAAAAAAAAATATTATTTTGATATTTTTCTAAGTGAAAAGTACTTTGAAAAGTAACCACAACCACACTCCGAAACAGACTGACATCCGCATCAAATTAAATTCATTCAGAGTTAAATTTTTTTTTTTTAAATTTGTTTTTGGTTCTAATCAACTAACTCACTGATCAAACCAGTTTTAATAAATGTGGAAATTGGAGGCCCTGGTTATGTGTAAAAAAGCCAGCAAGACTTTTTTTTTTTTGGCTGGCACTTTATGTACACCAATCACAGGGGACATCTTTGTCTTGAGTGGAAAGAGGGCAGTCAGGAGTGAACCTCTCCTGTTCAAAAAGTTGCAGACTTTCACCATCTTTTATGCTTCAATCACGCCCTACTTAGTCCTGTTCATATCAGTCCCTCTCAATTGTTTGAAATTAACATCACCTGAGTGGATGTTCTTCCCCCGGGTTCACGAGAAAAAAATAGGTAGACATATTATAAGAATATGTTGTTCCTTTTTCTTTTTCTTTTTCTTATTAAAGAAAAAGTTTGATCAGAAGAGATACCAATGTCAATTGAATTTTAATATTGATTTATTATTAATTGTTGATGATTAAATATTATAATAATTATACTAGAAAATTATAAATCTTAACCTTTGAATCTTAAACATAATGTCTTTTTGAATTTTATCTAATATTGATTATTACATAATTTGTCTACAAATTAAATTAATAATTAATTTATTGTGGTACACTTTAGAGACACACCTGTTTCTTTTTTCATTTTAAAAGCGTTTTTGAAAAAAAATTGATTTTTTTTCTTTATTTCAAATTAATATTTTTTGATGTTTCTATATTATTTTGATGCGCTGATTTCAAAAATAATTTTTAAAAAATAAAAAAAATTATTTTGATACATTTCTAAGTACAAAACACTTTGGAAAGTAACCGGAACCACACTCCTAAAATATTAGAAGATTTAACTTTTTTTGTTAGTTTTTTTAAATATAATTAAAATTTATTTTGAGGTGTATTCATTTTTAGTGTTATTACATGACAATAGATTTTCTATAAAATTACGGAAAAGCAATTGACAAAAATGGTTTGCTTTCTAGCAGACCCTTATCCTGGATTAATGGTGTCTCAAGCATTTAGAACTTTTTATAATATTGTCATAGCTTTTATATTTTAATTTTTTTTTAGAAATGTGTTAAAATAATAATATTTTTTAAAAATTTATTTTTAACATAAACACATTAAAAATTTTGAAAAAACAAAAAAATTAATTTAAAAAAAAAATTAAAAAAATTAATTTTTTTCAAAAACATTTTTAAAACATAAAAACAAACAAGTTTTTAAATTATTTTCACCAAAAAACCTAAAACATGCAAATTTTTTGTATTTGAAGATAAGAGTTTTTTTTATACAAAATGACAAATTTTCCATGTATATATATAAATATATATATTGTTCAATAGGATTTTCCAAATATAACTATGAGACTAAATCTATTTCTTATATACATTTGTAAATATCGCGAGTGCCAAGAGAGATTCGAAACAGTTTATATCCAAAATCAAATCCTAGCATTTCTTGAGAGTGGTTGATAGAGAACCATCCCATATGATATATTATCCAATTAATACAAGATACAATTAGCCTTATTATCTATTAATTGCCCATTAAACACCTGTTAAGGTTATTAATCATGCTTCGTAAACTCAAATTATGCATTGAAAAATGTATATTTAATGTTTTATTCTTCTGAGTGACTCATGAGTGGACAAACAATTACTGACATTGAAAATTCTAACGATATGTTATATGCTAATTAATTTACCATATTAATTATTTCATAACAAGTGTTCCTGGCACCACTTAGCGAAACCCCAAAAGAGAACATTTTCTGAATAGTTAATGGAAAAGTGAAGCTCTTTCGACTTTCCTGGATTTCAGTAGTGTTCCACTTATATATCTGTCTATTTCTTCTTCTCATCATACACTTATCTGTCTTCTTTTCTTTCGGATTTCTTTTTTGTCTTATGTGAATACAGTACTGAATTCCACTAAATTGAACAACTAATAGATTTTGAAGACATGATTCCTGATGTCCTGGCGATTGAATCATATGTGTTTCGCTAATTATGAGATCATTTGTTTATATATATATATATAAAAGCAAGGCAAAGTTTTTATTTACTTGAAGACTGACATTGTCTGGAAAGACGAGTATCAAATGTTGGAGGATTGAAGGATCTACCCCAGTGCTAGTGTTAGAGTGTGTTGATTATACCTACAAGGAATTACTTGTTTTTCTTGAAGATCACTAAGCTGTCCCTTAAATCTGACCTGCGATATCCCAGACGATGATGGATGTCCCTTATTGAAGGTGATGCATCCCTTCCCTTTGGTAACAAAAATTTCTCCTATGGGACCAAGATTTGATAAAGAGAAAGTAGAAAAGATTATAGTTCCCTTGGCTTTCCTCCATTGAATGTTGACTGAGATCTTTAATAAAACAACTATGATATATTCCCCAGCTACAAGGGCCCCAAGAGGATCAAAAGGAAATTGTAACTTTGCTGGCAATGTGAGCATGGCCTACCATCCATCATGCCGAACTTAATAAATATCATTGTTTTCCGTGTATGAACATGTTGTTGAACTATAAATTATACACAGCAATAAATTCTAATAGTGATGCCGGTGGTAGTGGCCACATTTTCTCTTTCTTTCTTAATTTGTTCCTTTTGTTTCTCTAGTGGGATTGATTGAGGAACTCTTAAAGAAGAATCCCACCAATGATTATTTCTCTCTCTATCCTCACACATTCCCTCCTTTAGGCTTTAATTCCCTCCAAGCTAGAGCTATAAGAGAAGAGTTGTGTTTCTTTAGCTATAGAAACTCTCTTTTCTTGTCCGCTAAACTAAATCCATTAAGAAAAAAAACAAGTATTTTTGCTTGGTTTCTTGCTTTGGGCATGGGAAACTGTCTATTTGGAGGCCTAGGAGTGGCAGAAGGAGTGATAAAGGTGATGACATCTAATGGTGGCATCCTGGAGTTTAACACACCAATAACAGCAGGATCCATCACAAATGAGTTTCCAGGCCATGCGCTTTTTCCAAGCCAGGATCTATTTTGGGGACCACTTTCCCTACAAGAAGAGCTTCAAGGAGGACAGTCTTACTATTTACTGCCACTCCACAACTCAAAAATTGGTGGCCAAATAGTAAGAGAAGGTCATGTTAGATCAAAGAGTATACCAGCTGTTGCTGCCACATCAAATATTGTCACACCTTATAGGATGTCCTTAGATTATCAAGGCGCGTTAAAGAGATCATACACTGAAGTTTTCTCTAGGTACAACAACAGCTACGACAAAAGTAATAATGGGTTTTGGAAAGTGAAGCTTGTGATTAGTCCAGAGCAGCTAGTGGAGATTTTGTCACAAGAGGCTAGGACAGAAGAGTTGATCGAGAATGTGAGAGCTGTAGCCAAATGTGGAAATGGGTTCTCATCATCAGCTTCTTCTGTTGAGTTTTCAGATTCTTGGAGTCTATCCAGCAGTAGGAATGCTTCTTGTAAGAAAGATAGTTTAGTGGATATTTAGTGTGAAGTGTTACAGTTTGATTGAAAACTCTGTCTTATGTTATAATTACATTACTAGTCTATTTTCTTAATCATACGCTGAGAAAAGATTAGCAATTCGCATTTTTATTTTTTTACTTTTCCATTGCTCATAGATCAGTAGTGTAGATTCTCAGAGAAAAAGATTAAAAAGTCTTGTGAAACATGACTACTTCAATATAAAAAATTGGATGGCCACAAATTCAGAATTTATAATAGATATTTTTCCAAAATTGAATAGCATTTTGGGGTCCAGTTGGCTGAATACGAGCTTCCAAAGTGAAGTTTCCTGGGGTCTCTCTGATGCTGGCGGTACCAGTGGTTGAACCACCCTTGCTGCTGGAGCCAAGACCAGTGAACACTGGCAATTTCTTGGGGTCTTGTAACCCAAAAAATGTATTCTTTTTATTTTGAATTTTGTAATAATGAAACTATCACTGAATCCATCAAGATATAAATAAAATTGATTTAACTTGTATTTGAAAAATTCATGACTAAGAGTTTGATTTAGATGGAGTTTTAAAACGAATATAAAAAAGTATTAACTTGATGAAACTTGGTTTATTGGTCAAGTTTTTAGTGAACCCGATCAATTTAGTCAAACCCTATCCAGATTCAACCCCGATCAACCTCAAAAAAAGAAAAAAGAAAAATGAAATGGCAACATTTTATAAAATGTCCTTTTCTTGTAAATCTCTCATGTTATTAACAGGGCACCAGGGATTGGGCCAATTCTATAAGGAAATGGATAGCCCTCAGATTTAGACCTAAACATGTAGATCCACCAAGAAATCCAGGCCAACATGAAAAAGGAAGCGATAAAGCCTACTTTGATGAGAGCAGTGATGTTGGCCAAATCTTGCAAATATTGGGCTTGCATTGTTAAATCTGTCTGTGCTCTTGTTTTCTCAACAGGCCTTGAATTGTTAAACGCAGACCATACCCTTTTTTTCTGACCTCCTTGAGGTATGCGCTCCACGCAAAGAAATATTCAACACGAAGATGACATGAATATACACAATCAATGACATAAGGCTCCCAATAGATAGAATAATCTCTAGATTGTTTATGGGATCATTTTACTTGATGGATTTGTGCTATACAACAGACAATATTCAACAAAATCAATTGACAACTTTGAAAATGCGTTTAGGTAACAACACTTTCCTGGATTTCCAAAGATACAACACTACCAACCATTTTTCTGGGTTTCTAAAGATACAACACTACCAACCATTTAGTAGGTGGTCCAGTGATAAAAATTTAGGATCAAAGGGTTTGCTCCCCCTGTGGTCTTAGGTTCGAGCCATGTGGTTGCTAATATGATGGTTATTAGAGGCTTACATGGTCGTTAACTTTAGGGCCCGTGAGATTAGTCGAGGTGCGCGCAAACTGACTCGGACACTCACGTTAATAATTGTAGCAAATTGTCAACATTTGCAATTGTCAACATTTTTCTCAACCACTCTCAACCACCCTCTCCACCATCAACCACCCTCTCCTTTACAACCACTATATTTATGCTTCCCTTTCTCATGTAAACAGATTCAAGACTGAAGACAAGAACGAGAGAGGAAGAGTGCAGTGTGTGTGCAAGAAGTAAGTGTGCAGAGAAGTGTGGTGAGTGCAACTGTGAGAGTGAGTGCAAGTGAAGATTTGAGAGAAAAGAGTGTAAGAGTGAAACACTGGTTTTTTGTGGGTTGTATTGGGTTGAGTTGAGTGTTTGTATCATTCCTCCATTAATATACAATCTGCTACCTCCGTGGACGTACCCGGTTTTGGGGAACCACGTAAATCTGCTTGTGTTGTGTTTTATTTGTGTTTGCTTTCGGTCCAGTATGCACAACAAATTGGTATCAGAGCATTAGGGAAGCTAGAACACTGAAAAAACACGTTTTTCAGCTCTCTGTTCAAAGTTGCAGAATTTTCAAAGTTCTCAGATCTTGCTTTTGACCAGCTGCGGAGATTCCTCTCGTCCATACGAGTCCGGCGATATAAAGATTGTCGAAATCGGAGTTGAACCGAGCCCTGTAGAGCGCGCCGAAGTTTTGCCGGAAATCTGCCGGAAAAACCAGACAGTGCCGGAATTCTCGCCTGAGAAGACAGCCACGTCATCCGACACGTAGGCGCTGAGTCATCATCCACGTCATCAACAGAGGGTCCACATCGCTCTGTCATCAGACACGTCATCAGCCATGTCATCTAACAGTGACAGAATATTCTCTTGACAGAATAAGAATATTCCGTTACCAGTAAGAGAATATTCCCGTGACAGAATATTCTTTATCAGAGACAGAATATTCCTTCCCTGAGTCAACTCGGTCAGATTGGTTTTTTGGCCAACTCAGTGATTTTTTGACCCGTTTTTGGCCGAGTCAAGTTGGTTCCTAGCATTTTCAACCATTCCGGACGCAACCGTGGTGTCCGTTTTGTTAAACAGCATACCGAAGTTACTGTTTTGGCACTTTTGAGCATAAAAGTGTGTGTTTTAACAATTTCGGGATTCCATTTGTAATCCAAAAGACGTCCTAATGGGTGATATTCCAGAAGAAAAATCAGCGGGGAATGCTAGTATACCTCCACAATATATCCCGGTATCGAATACCAAATTTGAGGTGGAGAAGTTTGATGGGAAAGGTAATTTTGGCATGTGGAAATGTGAAGTCATGGATATGCTTGTCCAAATGAATTTAGATTTCACTCTAGAAGATAAACCAGAGGATCTGGATGATAAAAGTTGGGAAAGGATAAATCGGCTGGCTTGCAGTTCTATCCGACTTTGTCTTGTAAAGGATCAGAAGTACGCCTTTTCAGAACAAAACTCTGCAAAGGAATTATGGCAAGCACTGGAGGACAAGTTTATGAAGAAGAGTATAGAGAATCGTCTCTACTTGAAGAAAAGGATCTTCCGTTTTCAGCACAAGAAAGGTACTTCTATGAATGAGCATCTAAATGATTTCAATAAAATGATAGCTGATTTGAAGAATTTAGATGTGGAAATTGATGATGAAGATAAAGCTCTATTGTTATTGAATTCACTGCCTGACACATATGAACATCTCGTCACCACTTTACTGTATGGTAAAGAAAAGATTAAATTCATTGATGTGTCCAATGCTTTGGTGAATAATGAGTACCGAAAGAAGGACCAGATTGTTCACAAGGAGTCAACGTCAGAAGCATTGACAGTTAGAGGCAGAACAAACCCCAGAAGATTTCGAGGGCGAGGGAGATCTCGCTCAAAATCCAGAGGAGAATCATCAAACAGACGATATCTTGCAAAAGATGAGTGTGCCTTTTGTCACAAAAAGGGGCACTGGAAGAAAGATTGTCCAATCAAGGGCAACAAGGAAAAAGATGAACCAACTGTGAACGTTGCACGAGATGAGGATGAACAAGACTCTGCATTCATGGTCTCATCACCAGAAAACCATTCTGGTGAATGGGTTCTTGATTCTGCATGTTCCTATCACATGTGCCCTAACAAGCACTTATTCTCGAGACTCGAGGAGTTCGATGGAGGAGGTGTGTTGATGGGTAATGATGATGTGAGTGAGATCAAAGGGATTGGGACTATCCATCTGAAGATGCATAATGGGGTAGTCAAGACACTAACAGATGTACGGTATGTACCTGACTTGAAGAAAAATCTCTTCTCACTTGGAGTCCTAGAATCCAGTGGTTATAAGATTATCATGCATGGTGGAGTCCTGAAAGCAATCCGTGGTGCATTAGTTGTCTTAAGAGGCACGAGGATAGGAAACTTATATTTCCTGGATGGATCTACAGTTACTGGTACAGCAGCTGTTTCCAAAAGTATAGAAGATGATGAAGCAGATAATTCCAGACTTTGGCACATGCGCTTAGGGCATGCTGGTGAAAAGGCTTTGCAAGGATTAGTCAAGCAAGGTCTATTAAAAGGCGCCAAGACTGGGAAGCATGGGTTCTGTGAGCATTGTGTTCTTGGAAAACAGACAAGGGTCAAGTTTGGCACTGCAGTACACAACACAAAAGGGATCCTAGATTATGTTCACACAGACGTATGGGGACCTTCAAAGAATGAATCTCTTGGAGGTAATCGTTGGTTTGTTACTTTTATTGATGATTTCTCAAGACGAGTATGGGTTTACATGATGAAACACAAGGATGAGGTCCTTGATATCTTTCTGAAATGGAAGAAAATGGTGGAGACTCAAACTGGAAGGAGGGTTAAGACTCTTCGGTCAGATAATGGTGGTGAGTACACTTCAGATCCTTTCTTTGAAGTTTGTCAGGATGAAGGGATCAAGCGACATTTTACTGTTCGCAAAACACCACAACAGAATGGAGTAGCGGAACGCATGAACCGCACATTGGTGGAGAAAGTCCGATGTATGCTATCACATTCGGGACTAAGCAAAGTGTTTTGGGGCGAGGCATTAAGCTATGCTCGTCATATTGTTAATCGGTTACCTTCAGCAGCATTAGATGGTAGAACCCCCTTGGAGGTATGGTCAGGCTCTCCTGCAAATGATTATGACTCTATGCGTATATTTGGTTGCTCAGCATATTATCATGTTACTGAGTCCAAGCTAGATCCTAGAGCCAAGAAAGCTATATTTTTGGGCTTTAGTGGAGGAGTAAAAGGCTACAGACTCTGGTGTTCTGAATCAAAGAAAGTGATCTTGAGTAGAGATGTCACTTTTGATGAGTCTGGCATGTTACAGCAAGAGAAATCACAGGAGAAGGAAAAACAGTCTGGTGATGCACAACAGGTGGAGTTGGAGACTTCAGTCATCCCTATAAAGACTGTTCAGACAATCTCTACTGAAGGAGATTCAGATGAAAGTTCAGATGAAGAGGATGCAACAACTCCAGCAACCACACAACAAGAATCCATTGCAACGAGTAAACCGAAAAGAGTTATCAAGAAACCTGCTCGGTATTGTAACATGGTGGCTTATGCACTTCCGGTGATTGATGATGGAATCCCCTACACCTACAAAGAAGCAGTACAGAGTGTAGAAAGTGCAAAATGGAACGAGGCAATGGATGAAGAGATGAAATCTCTCCACAAGAATCAGACTTGGGATTTGGTACAACTCCCTAAAGGAAAGAAGACAATTGGTTGCAAGTGGGTATATGCCAAGAAGGAAGGTAATCCTGGAAAAGACAACATCCGATTCAAAGCAAGATTGGTAGCAAAAGGCTATGCTCAGAAGGAGGGGATAGATTATAATGAGGTATTCTCTCCAGTTGTTAAGCATTCATCAATTCGTATTCTGTTAGCCTTGGTTGCACAGTTTGATTTGGAGTTAGCCCAACTTGATGTGAAAACTGCCTTCCTACATGGAGATTTGGAAGAGGAAATTTACATGTCTCAGCCAGATGGTTTCAAAGTCACTGGGAAAGAGAATTGGGCTTGTAAACTGAAGAAGTCATTATACGGATTGAAACAATCTCCTCGCCAGTGGTATAAGCGATTTGATAAGTTCATGGCAGAACATGGATACACACGGAGTCAGTTTGATCACTGTGTATATTTTCGCAAACTTCTTGATGGTTCTTTCATCTATTTGCTCTTATATGTGGATGATATGTTGATCGCATCAAAGAGCAAGGTGGAGATTGATAGACTGAAAGCTCAACTGAGAACTGAGTTTGAAATGAAGGACCTTGGAGAAGCTAAGAAGATTCTTGGCATGGAGATTCAGAGAGACAGAAGAAAAGGCACAGTCTGTTTGACACAGACCCAATACTTGAAGAAAATTCTACAGAGATTTGGGGTAGATGGTAAGACCAAGCCTGTAAGCACACCTTTAGCTCCTCATTTTAAGCTAAGTGCTTCAATGTCTCCACGCACAGAGGAAGAGCGCAAGCATATGGCTCAAATTCCTTATGCAAATGCAGTTGGTGCATTAATGTATGCAATGGTTTGTACAAGACCAGATATTTCACATGCTGTCAGTATGGTGAGCAGGTATATGCATGATCCGGGAAAGGGTCACTGGCAGGCAGTTAAGTGGATTCTACGGTACATTCATGGCACAACTGATATTGGTTTGAAGTTTGAGAGGGATGATAGACTCGGACAAAATTTAGTTGGTTATGTCGACTCGGACTATGCTGGTGACTTAGACAAGCGTCGTTCCACAACAGGCTACGTGTTTACACTTGCTAAAGGGCCTGTAAGTTGGAGGTCAACGTTACAATCAACTGAGGCAGAGTACATGGCAGTAACGGAAGCTTTCAAGGAAGCTATTTGGTTACATGGGTTGATTGAAGATTTGGGAATTGTTCAAGAGCACGTGGATGTCCATTGTGATAGTCAAAGTGCTATTTGTCTTGCAAAGAATCAGGTTCATCATTCCCGCACCAAGCACATCGATGTTCGATTTCATTTTGTTCGAGAAATTATGGATGAAGGGGATATTCTGCTACAGAAGATTGGTACCGCAGATAATCCAGCTGACATGCTCACAAAATGTGTCTCAGGGATCAAGTTCCAACATTGTTTGGACTTGGTCAACATCTCTCGGTGTTGAGCACCTTCAGGGTGCAGCGCCATATGGCGCATCAGAGGCAGCATTGATTGATCACGAGGATTGAATGGAAAAATCTTGCCAAGGTGGAGATTTGTAGCAAATTGTCAACATTTGCAATTGTCAACATTTTTCTCAACCACTCTCAACCACCCTCTCCACCATCAACCACCCTCTCCTTTACAACCACTATATTTATGCTTCCCTTTCTCATGTAAACAGATTCAAGACTGAAGACAAGAACGAGAGAGGAAGAGTGCAGTGTGTGTGCAAGAAGTAAGTGTGCAGAGAAGTGTGGTGAGTGCAACTGTGAGAGTGAGTGCAAGTGAAGATTTGAGAGAAAAGAGTGTAAGAGTGAAACACTGGTTTTTTGTGGGTTGTATTGGGTTGAGTTGAGTGTTTGTATCATTCCTCCATTAATATACAATCTGCTACCTCCGTGGACGTACCCGGTTTTGGGGAACCACGTAAATCTGCTTGTGTTGTGTTTTATTTGTGTTTGCTTTCGGTCCAGTATGCACAACAATAATAATATTAAAAAAGATACAACAGTACCTGCTATTGAATCAACATGGTGATGTATTTGTCGATGATCATTTTCATAACATAGAACAAAGAACCTGCTGCTTTTTTTGCAGATTCGAGTCAACCACATACCAATAACCCTTTGATAATACTCAAACAACCATCGAAATCTAAGTTTTTGTTTTAAGTTTGAAGGTAGCCTCACTTGTGTACAAAATTTATGATGATCTCCCTCCCTAGTCTAGATCCCTTGCTCAGAGATTTCAATCACTTTCAAATGTGTTGTTAAAGCAATTAAGTTTAGCTATAATATCCCTATGATTAATAAAAACTAAAGAAAATAAGAAAAAATTAACAATGACTAATCACATACACTTTCAACTTGGAAAAGCAAACCGTCGTATTAATTTCAACATCACTGCCTTGTCATGGCGCCATCAAAGTATTTCACTTGGAAATCTTGTGGGGGCAAGTAACCAACCGAGTTTACTTCAATTTCAACAATTTCAGCTCAGCAATACTTCTCAAATAAATAAAGCCCACGTCAGGTAGTATGTTGGTACCTAACGACCAGCCATGCAACAGATGTTCATAATTCCAACACATGCCAATGCATTGCCTCTTCAGCATTAGCTTCAATTCGATGTTGCTTTATTCTGGGATTGTGTTTCATGTTCACTCAATACTCTTACAAATACATCGGTTTGTTGCTCTCACTTGACTTGTGTGGCTGGCGGAAAGCCTCCACAATTTCATTGTTTGGTGATTAATTTATGGTAAAGTTATAGCAAAATATATAGCGGCAGTACTGTTCGAATTAAAACTAGCTTTTTGGTGCATGATTAATGGACACCATATGAAAAACATGATCATTTCATGTGTATTAATAATGTGTCCTTTCTTATGATCAAATTTCTATCCAACCTCTTCCCACATCGTTTAGCTATCCAGATTTTGCCCGTCTAATTTCGGTAAATCCAATAAAATACATATCTATTTTATATATAAAAAATAAATTATTATTTCAGTTTTATATATCAAAACCAAAAATATCGAAACAAGGGCTCAAATACTCATGATGATTTAAAAACTTTAGTAATCAAACAAAAGGGCTATTGAAATTATTGTCCCATAGAAAAATCCATGGCTTCGAAGATCTACCAATAGGAAGAAGGTCACCCGCAGCCGCCTCCAAAATGCACGTTCCACATCAAGAGACTGTAATTAAACGTTATGCATGCGCCTCCGACCATCAATCGAGAAACCAAATAAGGGAGAAATTCAATGAAAGCCTATATGTAGGCTGCTTGCTAGCTAGCTACTCTTTATTCAAACATTGTGTTCTTCTTCGAAAAGCTTTGAAAATATTTCTTATAAGCACCTGCTAGTGAAATGAGAAACTCAATGAAAGCTACGTCCACCCTTGAGACATGATCTAACTTGGACATTTTTTTCTCTTCGGCAAACAAAGATCGATGCTTGCAGTCAAGTAAGAGATTTTCTAGATGCTTCATGACATGGATTTTGGCTCATGAATATGCGTACACATGCACCTTGCTCTTCTAGACATAAAAATTATGTTGAAATGTTAGTGTCAAGACAGTGCTGTGCATCACTTTCTGTCTATAAAACAATTAATTCGCATGTTACTATACATATGTGTACAAAACAAGTTTTGACTATGTTCATATATATATATATATATATATATATGGGGTCAAATTCTTTATTTTATAAACCACAGACTGTTATTCCATGATAATAAGGTTTTTTTCTTCTTCTACTTTTTAAGTTTAATTCTTAAAATTAACGAGTACCTTTTAAAAAACATTATTTTTTCAATAAATAAAGAAATATTTTTATAATTGTTTAAAAAAGATTACATTTAATCTCCGTTAATATACTAGCTAGAATAAAAATATCTCTAACCATTGAATTATAAAAAAATCTTCATCTTATATATTATAAATTAGTAAAAATAATTACATGATCGAGGGCTTTAGCCTACTGCTACTACTACTATATATTATTATATCCATCTGTAGATTTCAGTATATAGAAAAACAAAGACACATCAGTTAATAGCCGACGATGTATAATTGCATTAAATAATACAAGCACAGGCAAACAAATAAAAAATATTTTGCAAAATAGAGAAAAAAGCGAATGCCTGCGTCTAGACTGCTCTATTTTTGTACTGCTTCAATAGAGTGCTGGATCCCCTCCCTTTGCACCATATAAAATACATTAATTATTTACTAATCCCAAAATAACATGAAGAACTTAGCTTAGTCATTGTTTGACTGCTGTTGTGTTTTGTTAGAAAAGGAGGAAGAGGAGGAGAAAATGAAGAAGAAGGGATCGAGAGGAGAGAGGCTGTCGGGTTTTAATTCAATTTAAAATTGCCAATGAAAATTCTTAACAAGTTATTAATGCCGATGGAATTGTCAATGAATTGTTTTTCTTATTTTTGTTCTATCAACATTTCCATAAAAGAAAAAAATTTTCTAATAAATCGGTGTTTCTGTTGTTGTTTTTAAATTTTATGTTGGTTCATTATTTGTTTATAGCCTAGTAGTTGAGGCCAAGGGATCATGGTCCGCCAGCTCCTTAATTTCAGGCCCATCAAAGTTAATTTAATTTAAGATCAGGTTAAGAAAAAAAAAAGAAATTCTCATAAAAATCAGCTAATTAGAACATGAATATCATGTTCTAATCCGTAGGTCAGGCGTTTATTTATTTGTTTTCTTTTTTCTTAATTTGGGTTCACTGATTTTTAATGCTAAATTAACCTTTCAAGGCTAGATTTAGACTTGCCAACGCACTTGGAAACCTGCCACAGTTTGAATAGACTAACCATTCCACAAGCATATCTATTATTAATTAGGGTTGAAATTATTAATCAAACCAAAATTAATAATCAAGTCAAATAAAAAAAACCGGAAAAAACCGAGTTAATTGGCTGGATTTCGGTTTTTGCTCTAAAATAACCGAACCGAACCGAAACCGGCCGGTTTGAATCGATTTCGGTTTTTTTTTAAAAAATTAGTTTTGTTATTTTTTTAGGTAAAAACCGAACCGAACCGAAAATGATCATCCCTAGTTGAAACTGTATTTTCACCAAAAAAAAAAAAGAAGACAAATCTATATATATATATATATATATATATATATAATCACGTTATAATTGAAGTAAGGTGACAATTATTGTTTCTTGTTCCTAAAGTCGACAAGGTGCACTGGAAATCAATCTCTTTTAATTCAAGATCGTGATTAAGGATTGGAAAATCCATTTTTATTTTTTTATTTGTTTTTGTAAAGTTGAAAGGAATAGACAAATCAGGAAGAAAAAAAAAAGGGGGGGGATACATTTATATAAGCAATTAATGGTTGGTAGTGGATTGAAAATCGAAATAACCCCAGCCACACAAATCTCTATGAACTTCGAAATCTATTTTTTGATTTATTAAGGTGGACCGACTATGTAGCTGGGCATCACACTTCAACAAAAAAATTATTTATTCTCACCCTACTTTTATTGCCTCTAAAAACCCCCGAGTTCTTGATAGTCTCGTACAGCAACAACAACACATGAAGGTTTTCTTGCTACAACTAAATACATTCCAAGTATTCCAACTTCTTTAGTTATGTTTGATCAAGAAAGCGATATGTTTTTTTATTTATTTTTAAACATGGTCAAGTTTTCTCAATTATAATGTGATTAAAGGAAGTTACTTTCATTATTTAAAAATAAATTTGTTCTTCGACATTGCATTGAATTGAAATTGGGTTAGTTGATTTATTTTTTTAAGAGTTATAATGATATCAAAATAATATTTTGATATTAAATTGATGCTTAATTTTACAAATAAAAAAGAATTAATTTTATTGCTTGTATAGTCTAAAATCCTTAACCTTCCAATGAATTAGAACAAGTATCTAAATAATTTAAAGGTAATACGACGATACATACTATGGACACTATTTGAAAATTAATAAATACAAACGGAAATATTGAAGGAATATCCTCGTTGGTAAATTTTCAAGGGATTTTACCGACGGGTATATTCTCTCGGTATATACCGAGGGAATTACAGTGGGAAAAAAAAATTAAAACTAAAAAATTCCGTCGATATTTTTCAGAGAGCTCTAGAACAGTTCACTTTCTAACAACATTGTTAATTGTTGTTCTTTACAGACGAAATCACCGACGGATTAAAAAGTCATCGGTGTTATTTGGTGTTTTTTTGAAAAATTTCAATTGATTTATAATTTTCAATTAAATCTTACAGATGAAATCACCGACGGATTGAAAAGTCGTCGGTGACTTTTGGTGGTTTCTGAATTTTTTTTATTAAATTAATAGTCTTAGATCATTTACCCTTTCGAAAATGCAGGACAATTGAAAATGTATACTTATACGTTCCTTAAGAAATTTGACACTTGTAAATTAATTAATTAGTATTATACATCTATATATTTTACTTAACTATTAATTAGGACATATAAGCAAGGAAGTCAAAAAGGAGCCTTCCTGTCAAGTCCTCATTACTCTTTAATTAGGGTCCCAATATATATTATTTTCATCCGAAAAAAAATCATTGAATAATAATTGCCTTATTATAATGGCCCCCTTTCCCTTTATAAAGCTGCTTTATCAAGATTTTGCTTAGGAGAACTGTACTTCTCTTCTTTAATTATAGAAGCTTCATCAATTAATCTGGTTGTTGTTGATGTTAAATCATCTTTAATCAAACTCTTTAGTTGGCAAAATGGGGCCTTACACCCTTGCCTGAGACACCTATGAGTATCACTAATCAACAATAAATTTCCGTGTGTGTGTGTGTGTGTGTGTGTGTGTGTAGCTGCCTGATTATTAACTACTAATTAATTACATATTGTTCTTTATAGCTTATATATATTCTTCTCATGTTCTTTTAAAAAAATTAATTAAGGATATTTCCATTCAAACCATGAGAAAATTGATTTAACCCTTGGTGATGCTAGGGATTTAACAAAATTGATTTTGTTAATTATCTAAGAAGCATGATCAGAGGAATTAACGGAGAAAATTTACCAATTAAACACACAAAAAACTCACTAAGTTATACAATTTAATTGCATCATTTTTATTCTCTCCGTGCTCGAGAAAATTATGTAAAAAAAGAAAAAATTGTTCACTTACGAATTAACTTAGTGAGATTTTCTCCCTAAAGTTTCACGAATTAACTTATGAATTAACTTAGTGGATCCCCATTTTAATGAAAATTCTCCAATTAACCCTCTCCTTCAATATTTTTTCCTTTAAAATAATAAATAACGAGGACTAGTTTGTCTTAAAGTAACGTTGTTCTGTCATTATTTTAGTTTTGAGGTTAACTTAATGATGTTTGATAAATGAGGGATCCAATTGAAAATATATTTTTATTTGGGACCAGATTTGAAATCATGTGATAGTTTGAGGACAAATATATCATTTACCCCTTTTTTTTTCTTAAGTTCGTAACGGAACAATCTAATGGCTAATATTTGGGATGATTTCCATTTCTAGTTCTTACTTTCAAATCTTGTAAGAGATGAAGTGCAATAATTTAGCATTGGAGGGGGTACCATCAAATCTATTATATCCAAAGATCTATTAAGCTTCACTAGATGTGTGCTAGTCTTGAATTTTTTTCATAAAAAATATTTTAATGCAGCAAAAACATTTTAAAAAAAGAAGAAAAATCTACAACTTGAATATTAGACGTGACTGAGTCAAATAAGTTAGCTCTATTTTAATTAGACAATACAAAAATAAACAACAACAACATATAAACCAATTTTTTTTAAAAAAATTGTGATCATAATAACATGGGGAAAAAATATTTTTCTAAAAAGAGATAAATTATATAGCTTAATTCTCAACCTATTAAATAGGAAAGACCAAAATTAGGTAAAAAAAAAGAACTTAAAAAAGTTGATCTAAGTAAACCCGAGTTAACATGATTAACTTGTAACTCTGGTAATCAAAACCGAGCCAACTCGAGTTACTTGTTTAACCTGCATCCCTAATCATGAGATTAGGACAACACAATAGAAAAGAAAATGAAGAAAATCACGAAGCCGCATTCAAATAATAATAAAAAAGCACCTAAAAGAATAAGGATGAAAACTAAAATACCAAATAAGTCTTATTTTTTATTGAAGGGTAAAATTGAAAATAAAAATGAATTTAACAAAAGGACCCTAAAAAAATAAAACAATCAAAAGAATGAAAATCAAAATTGAAATATAAAAATAAAAATAAAATTTTGATTGAAATGTGAAATTGAAAAGAAAAATCAATTTAACAAAAAAAATCCAAAATAACACTATCAAAAGAATGATGACTAAATTGAAAAAAAACAACATATCACAAATAGGGATTGAAGGGTGCAATTGAAAACAAATCAAAGTTTTACATAAAGGCCAAGAACAAAAATTATAAATCAAAAGAATAAGAATCAAAGTGGAAATCCTCATAAATCAAAGGACAACTCTAAAGTTTTTCATGACCAACATGAATTTCAAGGGGAGAAGAGAAAAGAGAAAAAAAGGTATCGTCGGCGACAAACCGTACCAGTACCAACAACCACACACGCCACTACAAAAGGAAAAGGATGACGTTGTGCTTCCAACAACACAACAGAAAAGGGATTTTGGTTGTCGGGAGGCGCTGCACGCACTGCTCAAAGGGCGCTAAAACGTGTGTTGCACACTCTCGCAACTTTTTCTATTTAAATAATATTTAATATTTACAAAAAGACTAAATTATCCTTGCTCTGCTTGGCAATAACAAGCTTTAAATTTTTTGTTTGCAAGGGTAAAGTTATCATTATAATGTATTTTAAAAAGTAGAACGACAAAAAGGCTTTTATATACCATCTTTGAAAATTTTGCCTTCAAGGGCAATATAGTCATCTTATTATGCTTAAAAATTCATAAAAGACACATTGATCCACAATCAATCTTTTAATGACTAATAAGTCGTGAACTGCTATAGGTACATTATTAATTTCTTTTGGTTATTAGTCCTTGAACTTTTAAAGGTACACTACTAATTTTTATTATTTTGGTTTAATTCGCGTCTAATGATGAAATTGTGGTGTTATTGCTTATTTTTCCTAAAAAATCATGATTTTTTATTAGTTTTATTCAAAAATTAGAATGATTATCCAAGTTTAGACTTTTTACGGACTTAGAGCGTGTTTGGCAGTGTGGTTGCGGGTGCTTTTCAAATAACTTTTCGTGCCAAAATGCATGCCAATGATGTTTTTCATTTTTTAAAAATTATTTTTGACATCAGCACATCAAAACGATCCAAAATGTACAAACCATAATAAATTTTAGTAAAAAAAAAAAATTAAATTTTTTGGGAACGCAGCCGCAGCCGCGTTCCCAAACGTTCCCTTAATAAGAGAATTGTTTTAGGTTAAAAACATATGCTAACTTTATTGTGAGGACACACTAAAGTACTTATAGTTTTTTCTAGTTGTATAAACAACTTTTTAGCCAAAACTTTTAAAATCAGGTCCTTTTAGCTTTCACTTTAAGAAGGAAAAAGAAAACCTAGATGACAACTCTAATCTTTATGATTGTATTGAGTATTGACGTTGGGTGTGACATTTACTATAGCTCATAAAACATTTTTTTTCAAGACGTTGGCTACATAATTTACAAGACTATGCATTTAATAGTTAATGATTTAAATGGAGGGCTGTCAAATTAATTAATAACTCCAAAGAAAAACAATTTGATTGCATTTTCCAACATTTGATTCTCTTTTTATATAAATTATGCACTTTTCACTGTTGTCAGATTCTAATATATCTTGAAATTAAACTAGAAGACCCACGGGCATTTTACTTTTTATATATATATATATATATTTGCGATGACAGGGTGCATCATTACCTACCTAAGATTTTATAAATTGGATAGATTTTTGTTTTTTGTTCGCTCACATTCCCCCTCTTTTCGAACAAACATTATTATCCCTTTGATCCCCGAACTAGACACCAGAATTCACATGGTATTTGTCGCAGTCAATATTGCATTGATTTAAAATTTTTAGAAAAAAAATAGATATCTAGCATTTTATTCTTAGAAAAAAAAATTTGGTTTATGTCACCTAGTATTATAGTTACTATAAACCATAACTGGTTAAAATTTTTTTTATGATATGTGACTGGTTATACGAAAGAAAAGATTTTATCACCTCTTAAGCATCCTACCTGAGATAGGTTGCGTCGCTGATTTTGTTTAAAATTGCTGAGGGTTTGTTGTATTATGCAACTGATGATCTGCTTATAATATTTCTGACTCTGACGCTAGCGAATATTTAGCTATGAATACTTCTAACTCTGACATTGATAAATATTACATAACAAAAAAAAAAGAGTATGATATTCTTGACTCTAACACTAGTGAATAAACCAGTACCATTTAAATTGAAAGCAAAAAAAAAAATATTTTTTTAATAGAAAAAAAGTAAGGAAAAGACAAATATGTATTGTATACTAGATTCGCATTTCACAATATAAGTATATCATCCAATATTAAGTCAAGTCACCCAAAAACAAAATGCGAGGGACCAAAAGGATCCTTGATTTTTTTTAGAATTTTCTAATATCTAAAAATGTCTGTTTGGCTATATATCAAAGTAAATAAGAGTGCAAAAAAAAAAAAGACATAAAGGTGTCACCCTTAGCCCAAAAAACATTAGGCCCGAGGCCTAGGCTTAGACCCATCTCAATCCTTTTTTTTTGGATGGATCTAGACAACTCGTATGGGCTAGGCTTGATCCAGCCGGCCCAGCCTAATCACTGACCCAAGCCCCCAATAATAGCGAGCACACGTGTATCAAATCACTCATGGTTTGCATAGTAAGAAGGTAATTAAAATGCAAAATGAGGGAACAGAAGAACTTACCAGGTTCGCTGGAGACGAAGCTAATGATGGTGCGCTTGTTGGCCAATGCTACTTTCCTCCCTTCTATTTTTTTTTCCTTTGTTTCTTATATAGTCTTCCTTTTCTCTGCTTTGATTTTTTTGCCTTTTGGGTTCCTTCCTTTTCTGCCTCTATCATATTATGTTTGTCTCTCTTTATGTTTGTCTCTCCTTCGCCCCCTAGCGAGTGATCTGTCTCTGGCTTTTATAGGGCAAGAGAATGCCCTAGCGGTTCGTCTTATCTCTCTCAGGATAACGATCCTGGGGATGAGGATAAGCATGGATCGTTCCTCCATGTTTGAGGAAAACAGGGCACCATTGCAAGACTGTTGGAGACGAACCATCCTTGCATTGGAGGAGCAACGTGTGGGTGAAAGAAACTGAGGCCACTAGTAGGTTTGGTTAGAAGATAAATCCAATCCATGTTTTGGATCAAATTTGGTGCAATTTTGGATGAGCCGGTCTCTTCTAGGATGAGGAGGAAGAGGATGAACAATTGGTTTAGAAACATCACTATTTTTTTTCAACTGAAATGGTCATCTTTAATTTGCCCCCTGAAGTTCTGCCATTTAGCAATTAGGCTCTTATTCATGGAAATCTTCCTTCTTTTTTTCTTCTTTTTTTAATTTCACCCTGGATCCATAGTTTTGAAACCCAACCCGGTCATTGACCCGGTCTAGTGATTGGGTCACGGGTCAGATGGGTTGACCCGGGTCAACCCAAAAAAAAAACAGCGAGAAAGTAGAATGGAATAGAAGTAACGGATTTGAAACGCCATCTTCAAATTCAATAAATGGAAGAACAAATGACATCAACATCTATGTCGGTGATTACTTATAATTTTCATGGAAAATCCTCACTTTATGGTCAAGAATCCTTTCAAAGTTTTACATTTTGGTGACCTTTTCACCTTATCTTAAAGAAAAGAGAAACATAAGAGGATTGGTTTGTGGGTCTAACATGTCCATCGACACCAATTCACCTCGTTCTCTGCTGATATGTAGGGCTAAACTGTAGAGGCAGAGCTGTAAATCAAAATTGAAAGAGAGGTAAGTAGCTTTGTATTCCTCAAGCTTCATTTCTGTTATTTGAATCCACAAGCAGAATGTTAGGGAGTTTTGCAAGAGCTTCAACAAATCACAAACAACACTATTTTCTCGAAAACCCTTCTTTATTATCATCTCTCAGACACATCTCATCAAGCAAAAGCAATGGAAATGTAAATCAACACTCATTTACAGTTTCTTACCTCGTTAACAACAGCTCATCTAACCTTATTCTTGGATTTGAAACAGCGATCAAGGATTCAAGAGTCTTCTGCTCCTCCACTCTTCTTCGCGACTGAAATGGGTTTGAAGATTTCTTGAATTAGGTTTGAAATCAATTGGGTCTTATACACTGTGTTCGTTCCTCTGCTCTTCTTGTTTTGGAATTTGGCCTTTTAATTGTAAAAGTTGAAAACGACATCGTTTCGGTCATACATATATATATATATAAAACCCGGGTCTCAGCCGGGTTTGCCCAGGTCGGCCGGGTCCCGGGTCGACCCGCCAGGTCGACCGGGTCTCATCGGGCCAGTTCCCAGCCTTTTTTTGCTTAGACCCGGCCCGGCCACAGACCCGGGTCGGCCGGGTCCCGGGTCGACCCGCCGGGCCGGGCCGGGATTCAAAACTATGCCTGGATCTATTGTAATTAGACCTCTAGCTTTTAGCATAATTTACATAATAGTCCTTGGTTTCAAGTTTAATCAATTTAGTCCTTAATTGACTCCTTAACTTTTAATTCTTTCAAAATTACCCTTGAAAAAGTCAATTAACCCTCCTATAGTATCAATGCCTATTCATTTCGGTCCCTGGAATTTAATTTCTTATAATTTTGACCCAAATTAACCTCAAACTTTGATATTTCTTCAATTAAGCCCTATTGTATTAATTAATTAATTAAATCAAAGTTTAATTAAGTCCCTAAACTTATCAATTCTTTCAATTTTGGCAAAATAAACTTCCAAATTTATAATTTCATCCTTAATAGTCCTCAAACTTTCAATTTATGTTGTCTTGATCCAATTCTCAAATTTATTTTTCATTCACTTTTTTTTTATTAATATATTTTTTCATAATTACTAACAAATGCTCTCAAAAGAATAAAATTTTAATATTCAAAATGCTTAACAATAGTTATTTTAGTAGTTGGATTATGAATTAATCATAGGTTCTAACAAAATAGTCTAATCACCATTGTTTATGAAACTTCTAACTTGTTGTAGAATGCTTGTACCTTACAAAATAATTCTTTTTGCTGAGATTTGTAGACCCTCAGATAACAAAGTCAATGACCTTTAAACAAATAATTATTAATGAATGAGAGAATGAGCATTTATTTTTAAGAACAAAAATGTTTGTTCTTAATTTTGATATGATAAATGCTCTAAAATTAAGAAGGTATTTTTGTTTAGAAGAGAAATTGTGAACCTTGAACTTGGAGGATTCATAAGGTATTTATAACTTATGAGTTTTTTTTTTTTAGAAGAAAAGGGGCTAGTGTCGCATGTGTGCGGCGTCCAACGATCATCCTCCCGAATCGGGATGGTCAGGAATGATGTGGGTGGAAAGGACAATGAATTCTTGTCATTTATCAATAAAAAAAGAAATAAGAGTCACCACCTAATATCATGGTCACAAGGAAACCTAATGATTTGCGAGGGTCTGGGTAAGGGTCTGGGTAAGGGTATTGATTATGCAAGAGAAAGACGTATCACCCCTAGTGCACCCTATCTATGTTTTAAATCATATTTTTATTCATTAGTCTATCTAAGATTCGAGAAAAATCCTTCTTAGTAAGGAGATCCTTATTTCATCAAGTTAAAACCTAATCATCCTAAAACCCAGAAAAGTTTATTTAAGATTTAAGAAAAGTCCTCCTCAGTAAATAGATTTTTATCTTATCAAGTTAAAACCTAACTATCTTAAAGGCCAAGAAATAACAAAAAGTTTTTATTTGAAATCCTGGTCAAATCCTGGTTTCAACCGACAATAGCAAGTTACAAAGAGTCAACTAAAAGGATATAATATCTCTGGTTTGATCAAATGACAATAGCAAATTATAAAGAGTCAACTAGAGAGATATAACATCTCTGGTTTGAATCTTACGATTGACTTGGAATCTCGAGTTAACAGGTTCTTTTTCGTGATTTGACTCTTGAAAGTAATCACCCACCCATGGATCGTCCATTAGTGCATCCATGATATATATAAAAAAATTGATCCAAAGATACAACCAAAATATTAAATAGAAAAAGAAAGAAAGATACTCCATAAATTCTATTCTGCACTAAAAATCTTACACTTAGAACAATGATTGCAGAAAGGAGTTTCCTACAAAACGACAAAAAAAAGGGAGAATATAATTTGATTAAAATTTCTATCCTAGTCGGTACAAAAATAATTGACAAACAATAGGGGAAAATTCAAATATTTCAAAAGAGTGAAGAGGTAAGAAGCATAATAAAAACACTTATACTGTTCAGTCACATGGTAATTACTAATTAAGATGCCAAGTTTACTTAATGTACGGTTAAAAAAAATTAAGTTTACTCACTGTTTTGTCTTATCAAGAGACTAATTTCAATTTTGAACCGCAGTGCATGCTTATCAAAAGACTAATTAATTTCAATTTTGAATGCATTTCATGTTATATGATTTTTTTTTCACGAAAAAGATTATTTCTCGATCAAATTTTTTTCATATAAAACTATTTCTTTTAGCTAGATCTTATTAGATTATTTATCTAAGCTTGGAATAAAAATAATTTAATGGCAGAATATCTTCTTAATTACCCTAGCTTTCGTTGTCTTTCCTTACCTTCTCCCACCTGATGAAGAAATTTCTTTCTCGTATATGAAATAAAATCTCTCTCACTAGATCTGGAAAAAATCATTGAAACCTCATATATTTTTTTTTATAAATTTAATATATAAGAATCCATGCAACTAGTCTTATAATCACTATCAGAAAATCGATAAATACAAATAAAAATACTAAGAGAATATTTTCATCGGTAAATTGCTGACGGCTTTACCGACGAAAATATTCCCTCGGTATTTACCGAGGGAATTACAGTGGAAAAAAAAATTTTAAACAAAGCAAAAAAAACAATGACGTGCTATTCTGTCGGTAAAATTATTGGTAAACTGTGAACACTATTCATCATGTCATTTGCAAAGGGAATCACCGACGGACTTTTCTGTCGGTATTTTACAGAGAGCTTTAAAACTATTCACTTCCCAATTGCATTGTTAATTACTATTCTTTACAGAAAAAATCACCGACGGATTGAAAAGTCATCGGTGTTATTTGGTGGTTTTCTGGAAAATTTAGCTTAAATTAAAATTTTAAATTAAATATTACAAAAGGAATCACCGACGGATTGAAAAGTCGTTGGTGATATTTGACAGTTTCTGAAAATTTTTGATTAAATTCAAAATTTAAATTAAATATTACAGACGAATTCACCGACGGAATGATTAAAAATATTAATATTTAATTAGCCGTCGGTAAAACACCCAAATAAAAAGCCTAGAATCTCTAATTTCACAACAGACTCGTCTCCTTTCTTCTTCTTCTTCTTCTTCTTCTCTTCTCTCCTCAACCCCTTCCCTTCTCCTCTATGCTCAGGTATGTCTTCTTCTTCTTTTTTCTTCTCAGTTTTTTTTAATTAGTATACTTTATGAATTTTTTTTTCTCTTCTTAACTTCACTTGAAACTACATTAAGGTAAAAAAAACAAATCTTCTTTTTTCGTGTTTTTTTCACTATATTTGTTTTTTATTTTATTTTTAATTGTTTTTGTTCTTAATAATTGTATGAATGTTGTTGTAGGATTTTTTTTTTCATATGAGATCAATTTTTAGTTGATTTATTTGTAGGATTTTTTTAAAAAATTCATATGAATTTATTTTTTCGTGTTATTTATTTGTTGCAAATTTGTTTGAGTTGATTTTCTTCTCTCTTTTTTTCCAAGCATTTTGAGTATTATAGTGTTGATTAATATTAATTTAATTATTTTATAGTTTTGTAAAATAGATTTTTAAAAATATATTTTTAAATAATTACCAGCAGAATTACATACGGTATTTTTCCGAGGGAATTATCGACAAAATGAAGAGGGCAATTTTTTTTTGCTCGTCTTTTTTGTCAGTGAATCTATCGATAATAATATTTTTTTATTACCAACAGACTATCGACGGACAAAAAATTACTGGTGAAAGATTAACTGACGGAGCATTTCTGTCGGTGATTCCGTTGGTAAATTAATTATCAACAAAATGGTAATGCAAATACCAACAGAAAATTCCGTCGGTAAATCTAAAGATTGTGGTAGTGAATGGAAATGTACTGAGGCCCAAAAAATATCTTATAATGAGGAAACTAGATTTTTAAGAGTTATTTCTTCTTCTTCTTTAGTTTGGTATAGAACTTTTTTTTCTTTTTTTTTTCTAGTTAGCCAAATCTTTTTGCACTAACTTTTATATATATATATATAACATGCATATATTGCATCACAAGTTACAACAAGAAGTGTTTCTTTTACATTGCGTCTCATGCAAACTTAAATTCGTACCATGCACATTTGGGAATATCTTGTGTTGTATATACCATCACCAATCATCATATTTTATTTAATTTAATTAATATTCTTGCACCATCCGTGTCCCTTTCTAGAGCTAATTCAAGTGTGTCGTCACAGCCCACGTCATTTGAAAGAAGAAGATCGACTTATTTTCAAGATGGGTTATAAAGAAAAAGAAGCGTTGGAGAAATGGAGTGGTGAAAGTTCATTCATGTTTACATAGTTTTCTCCCCAACTACAACCAACCACAACAACATGTAAGGCGATAGGGGGAGGAGGATTTAATGGACAGTGCTGGTTAGTAAAAGAAGTGGTTGCTCCATCAATTGCTGGCCAAAATCATGATTAAGAATAGAATTTGGAGGAGTAACGATCATGATTAGAATTGCGACACACAAAGACCTCATAACAGAATACTTTTGATGTAGTGCTAGCTAGTGGTACCGTTATATGAGAGAGAGAGAGAGAGAGAGAGAGAGAGAGAGAGAGATGGCCATTAATCTTACAAGGTAATAATCACCACTAATATTGTGTTAGCAAGTGGCTAAAGTGAATGTATGTTGGTGAAGATAAAGAATGTTTAGTCTCTTTGCTTACTCAATGCATGCCATCATCAATGGTATATAATATATATGTATATATTTAATAAGGGAGTGTAGTGTTCGTCTCATATGGGCAAAAAGATGTGTAAATTTTCTTGTGACTAGTTAGTTAGTTAAACGTGGGATATTTGACTTGATAGGACTTCACTTGGTAACACAAGTGATCACGTAATCACTCCCCGCTTTATATGTTTTTATTATTAATATTATTTTTAAGAAAAACTCTTCTTCTTGGTATAATTATTTTTATTATATTATTTTCTTAATTGTTAACTTAAGGAATTCTGGATAAATAATGTAATGTCTGGTATAATAAAAGAGGGCATAATGTTTTATTTGATCATTGAAATAAGCTAAAATTTTACCAGATTGTTCTAAAAATTTAATTATATAAGAACGACTAGCTTGCAGTTGTTTTTGTTTTCAAGTCTAAATTAGACCCGGAAACTATTGTTTTGAAATTTTCTTTATTAATCTTTCTTATTGTTTTTAGATTATAACTTTTAATTTAACTAGGGCTTTACTAATTAGGATATTTTTCTTGTATTTAAACAACTGTTAGCTATTTTTCAGAAGAGAATTAACGGAATCAAGATTTTCAAAGACTTTCAAAGTTTTTGGAGTTTCTCTATAGTTAAGGTTTATAATCTTAGGATTTGAGAACCCTAGTTTTTTTCTCTATGGATTAGGACCGTAAAACTTTAAAGATTGAGGAACACTATCCATACTATATGTTGTGTCAATTAGTATCATAGTAGGTTGGCATGTTCGATAGATAAAGGTGTTGCTAATAACTTCTCATTCCATCATGCATGAGTGGTGGTCGTCTAGTACATTCTGAAGCTTAGAGACAGCGCAAAGAACCCAATCGAAGATACTAGTTTAAGTGGATCGTTCATTAGCAAAAATCACAAAACACTCAAACCATATGATGTTAGAGAATAATATAAATCATATCCTAGGACCTCACCTAACAGTTTAAGCTATTGCGTTGTGATGGTTCTGTGACATGGTATCAAAGCCTTGATGACCAAGCGGTCACGAGTTCGAATCTCACCATCCCCATTTATTTGATAAAAATTAAGCACAAGGTAAAGTGGACCTGTGCAAGTTTCAAGCTCAAAGGGCTTTCACTTGAGGGGGTGTGTTAGAGAATAATATAAATCATATCCTGAGACCTCATCTAACATCTTAAACTATGGTGTGCTTGGAGACTTACCTTGAGGCAAACCAAATTCTAAACCTATTTTTCCAAACCCATAAATACATCATGTTCATTTGCAGAATGTGTATATAACAAGCAGTACAGTGAAAACTCAATTTCTAATCAATTTTTTTTGTAGATGTCTTCCTAAATTTAAAGAGATTCTTTTCTTTTAAGAACATTTTTCGAAGAAAGAATTTACTAAATGACTATCGGTCTTGAAAACATATTTTTTATTGAACAAGGCTCCTTGTTATAAAAAAAAAAGTAGGAATTGTCATATGCAAAATTACTTATGTTGCTGATAATTTGGTGGATTAAAGTTCTAGAAGTAGAGCTTATACTGATAAGCATATGATTCAATCATAAAAAACTATGAGAAAATTATTAATTTTAGAGTTGGTTTAAGATGATTAGAGTTGGTTTAAAATGATTACGATGAGATTTTATGTGTGGCATATGAAAAATTAAATTATTATTAATAGCTTAGAAAAATACAGAGGATGAGATTGACGGAGACTATAGAGATTTTTCTAATTACAATAGAACTATACCTAAAAGGTGTTCTCATTAGATGAATGAATTTTGTTTGAAGCTTGATATCCCTAGTTTCAATGGAGATATGAGTTTTGAGGTATTTATCAACATTTTTCGGGAAAAATGCATTAAAAAGATATTAATTATAATAAATCAACGGGAAATTTGAAAGTAGCCTTGGATTACTAATTGTGATAGAGTTATGAAATATTTAAAATGATCTACAGAGGAGATGAGGCAATTGGTTGAATTCTAATTAAGGGGAATAGCTTTTTTATATATGGTGGAGACAGGTCCAAGATACATTTTTTTTTTATTAGAAAGTAAGATGTATGTTCATTGTTGGTTTCGAATGAAAATATTATTGAGGAATAGATTTGATCCGCTAAATTACACGTGGAAATCAAAAACTACTATGTACTATTGTTAATTTGCAAAAGTGATGAATACGAGAGATTACAAAGTAATGAATTTGAGATATTATAAAGGGAAAAATTAGAAACGAAAGTCTCTAGTTTTGAAGTTGTTAACCGACCTGTAGTTAGTGAAATTGTCCGGCCAGTTTTCGAGAAGGCTCCTTCACCAACTTCCTAGAAGAAAAGTAAACTCTAGTAATGACTTTGATAATGGTAGCTCGAATTCTGAAAAATCTTTCTTTGAAGATGAGGTGAAAACTAAAACTACAACCCTGGCTGCTTTAAAAGTTCTACCAAAGATGAGTGACGAGAATGACACTTCAGAAAATGAATCTGATGAGTGTAATGAATCTGACAATTCAGACACAAACGAAGTCACTTTTTGACTATTTTGTATTATTAAGTGTTTTTTCTTAGAAAGAACAACCTAATTAGCTCTAATCCATGAATTCGTACGAAATTTATAGTTGAATAACTAAAATATATAACGTATAATAACTAATCGATTTGATTTAATCATTTTGAATTCTGCTCTTTCAAATGTTTGGCCCGATTCACATTGACTGTAAGAAAACATAGTAAGAAACATATTTTTACTTTTATTCAATGGTCTCAATTAACTTTTCAAGTTAATTAGTTGTTTAACATCATATGATAACATATTTAACCAAGTGATTGCGGAATTCAAATGCAACACTCTACTCCTCTCTTTTATATATATATATATATATATATATATATAGACAATCACACGAAGATTTTTTTGGAAATAGTCTAATTGTGAACGTTCTTGTGAAGACCTTTTTTAATTATAGTTCATACTTATGATAGAATTCCATATGGGAAACTTACCTCGGAATTTATGTAGAAGGAGTCTTTTGTTTGGTTGCTAGGAACCACAAAATTCTTACTTGCACATTCTGGTAAGGTGTTGTTTTCAGATTTCCAGATATATTGTCATTGGTACAATATGAACTCATGCATATTGGAGCAATAAATTAGGTACAAGAGAGGAGTCATCATTACATTACCACTTCTTTAGTCCTGATAAAGACGATGCTTAGAATCGGACTCATTAACTTATTGCATTACAAGGGAAATTAGAAATTTCTTACCCCATGTAGAACAAAGGATGACATCAGGATCGGTCATGAAACTTGGTGGTGTTCCCCTCCTGTGAAAGGCGACTATTGCGTTCCACTAAGGCTCTGTTTATGTTGCTTAATTCTTCTTGATCTGCTTTGATGATTTTAAACCAAGATAAAATTGTAGGACATATCGATCCTTCACACAATATAGCGTTCACGTCCCACCTTAAAAGAGAGAGAGATCTTGAGTTTAAATCTATAGATCATATTCAAAATAAATAGTTATTACTCTTATCTCCAACCCCATGAAATTAATTCGTTCAAGACTAGATTGTAATAATTATTCTACTAATTAATTTCATAGTCCTAAATCAAAAAGGTGAATTAAAATTATCTCTAACATGTATCCCTATTAATGAAAACATTTTATATTTGAAATTTATAGAAATTCATTATTATCTTATCATGAAACTTAATTTAATTAGAAAGAGTGAAGATGATTGGACTTCAACTTAGAACAAAGTTTTATCATAAATCCCTACCAGATTTAATAGTTTTACCGACAGAAATTTATATCGGCATTTACACTAGCAGTCCATCAATACATATGTTACCGATGAACTCACAAACAGAAACAGTACGTCAAAAAAACTATCGTCGGTAATTTATAGATTGTCGGTAATAAATTTGCAGACGAAGAAAGTGCGCCAAAAAAATTTACCCGCTTTATTTCATAGGTATATCCATCGGTAAATATAACATATCACCGACAGAATACCACATGTAATTTCATCGGTGTGTTAACAGTAACAATGATATTTTCAGTAATTCTTTTTCAACTCTATAGAATATATTGACGGTCTAGTTTCATCAATAACCCAATTAATAATAGTGGCATTTACAGTAATTATTTTCTAACTTAGTGAAATATACTAATAGAGTTGTGTCATTAGTAACCCCGTCAGTAATATTAAAAAAAAATTGGATAGAAGTAGAAAAATAATTAAAATAAAAGATATTGGGCACCGTAAAGACTAAGTTGTGTAAAATTAATAAATTTTATGGAAAAAGACTTACATAAGCCAACTTGAGTAGGCTAGAAGCCAAACGATGAAGAGGACTCAAATAAAAAATAGCAAGACCTCACCAATCAAGCAACAAGGAGATTGAGAAAAAATAGAGGCCTATATTTCAAATCAGATAAAGATGCATGGGTATCATTTGACTCCAAAACATTGAACAAATGTGTTTTGCCAAAATTCATAAGAAAAATCCCCGGTGGGATCCATCAAAAGGAAGGCCACCTCGAAATGGCCAAGAATTGAAAATGTCTTTGAAAATTTTTCACTTTTGAGAAATTTTTTACCCGAGCAGGCCGCCCATGAGAATTAGGCCACATGAAAAATCTTTTTATTTTTCAATTGGAAAGGTCACTCATCACAATGAGATCAATGTTGAAAAAAAAACTTTCAAGTTTTTCACTAACGGGCAGGTCGCCCATGAGAATTAGACCTCTTTTGAAAAGTCAAAGTCTCTGACTTTTTTACCAACAGGCAGGTCGCCTTGAATAATTAGACTACTTTAGAAAAATCTTCGTATTTTTCACCAACATGCAGGTCGCCTAGAACAATTAGACTACTTTCAAAAAATCATTGTATTTTTCACCAAATAGCAAGTCGTCTGGAACAATTAGATCACTTTTAAAAAATCTCTGTATTTTTCACCAACAAGCCTAGAACAATTAGACCACTTTAAAAAAAGCTTCGTATTTTTTACCAACGAGCATGTCGTCTGGAACAATTAGACCATTTCTGGGAATTTCTGGATCTTAATTGATAAGGTAGGTCGCCTTTCAAATGACTAATTGTTTTAGATTTCACTCTCTCTCAAGGAAATTCATATGTCAGTTTACTACTTTCGAAGTTTTCAGGATTCTTGAAAGAAGTAAAAGTTATTTTCCATAACTACTTTTCTTTATAAATTTGTTACGCAAGGCCAAAAGGAAACAAGATCTTTCAATGGCTTTACATCGTAAATATTATAAAAAGAGGGCAACTGTCATAACCTAATTTTTTTAGTTTCTAGGAAAGTACAATATATATATATATATATATAATTTGAGAATTAGGTCAAGATAACAAAAATTGAAGGTTTGGGGGTGAAAAGAAAAAACAGAGACAAAGGAAGAAGGAGAGGAGAAACTAGGGAGACAGAGAAGGAGAGAACCTAGAAAGTAGAGAAAAAGAAAACCTAAAAAAAAAAAGGAAACAACAGAAAACAACAACACAGAAGCAAGGATCTGGTGTTGATTTGTCCAATCCAACAAAAAAAACAGAGAGAACAAAAAGGGAGATTACACAGAGAAAGAGCAAACAAAAAGAAACACAACAAAATAGAAGGAGCCAGAGAGAAGAACAACCAGAGAGAAAACAAACTAAAAGAGGAACAGAAAGAGCATTGTCTAGCCAACACACCATCACCCTCAACTTCGCCTTCAGCAGCAACTCACAAGTAAAGTCATTCTTCTTTCCCCGTATGTAATTTTAATTACTATGACACTGTTGCAAGCATGCATGAATAATTCACACATGCCTACTGCTATGACCAGCTTGGTCACTGGTCTAGGCTAGTGATCAAGCTAGGCCGGCTGGATCAAGCCCAGCCTATATGGGTGGGCTAGATCCAGCCCGCCATAAAAAAGACAAATATTAGGACCGGCCTGGACCTGGACCTTAGGCCCAGTCAGCCCAATTTTCTTTAGGCTAAGGATGTGTTTGGAAAAACACACCCTTATGCCATTTCCCTTTAATCTTACTCATAATTATTTTGATATCTAGTCAAATAGGCCTTTTTAGATATCATAAAATTTTGAAAAAAATTGATGACCCTTTTGGAATTATTTATGGCTCCCTCATATTTTATTTTATTTTTACTTCACTGAGTATTTGGGTTATAGACTTTTACTATAAAATGTTAATCTAGTATGCGATACATATCTGTTTTTTTCTTTTTCTCTAAAAACAATAAAATAAAAAGATATGTTTTGCTTTCAATCCAAATTTTACTGATTTATTCACTAACATCAAAGTAAGGAATACCATACTTTTTTGGTTACGTAATATTTACCAACATCATAGTTGGAAGTATTCGTAGTCGAATATTCACTGGCACTAGAATCATGAATATTATAAGCAGGCCATCAAAAACAAAATAAAACAAACTTGTGGCAATTTAAAACAAAACCAGCAATGCAACTATCTCAGGTAGGACGTTTAAAGGGTGATAGTATCTTTTCTTTTGCGTAATCAGTTATGTACCGTAGAATCTCTATTAAGTAGTAAGGGTTTTTAGTGACCGTAATACTAGGTGGCGACTCCTTAAACCAGATCTTTTTCCCCTCTAAGAACAAGATATCAGATATATGTTCTTTTACCATAAAATTTTAAAGGTCGTCGTGATGTCGAGTGTGACCTAATTAATTTCAACCAAACTATGATGGGGATCTATTATGATTCCTCTATTAGTGATGTCATACCAATAGTATTTGAATAAAAATACTCTATTATACTTGCTATGATATTGCAATTCAATGACCTCTTCTAACTTCTCATAGTAGTCAACTTCAAACTCATTGAAGTCGATCTCTTATAATAAACCTCACTGTTATATGTCTTTCTACCCTGCCTAAATTCTTTAGTATGAAACACATGTCCATTGACAAAATACTCATTGTAGAACTTCACCTTTTTTTAAGACCTAGACCTAGTAAAGATTGTCACAGCCCGGTCCAACTTGCAAGATATTGTCCGTTTTGGACCTTACCGCCCTCACAGATTTGTCTCGGTGACCACGCATAGCTCTAAAACACATCTGAGAAGTTAGCAACCAGCACTACTAATAAGGCCAACTACCAACTCCTCACTTGTCAATGTGGGATATTACAATCCACCCCCTTTAAGGAGTTTGGTGACCCCGTCGGCACAACTGGACAGCCAGTAAGGCCGGCTCTAATACCAAATGTCATAGCCCAGCCCAACCTGCCAGATATTGTCCGCTTTGGATCTTACCGTCCTCACAAATTTGTTTTTGGTGACCAAGCATGGCCCCAAAATGTGTTTGACAAGTTAGCAACCAGCACTACTAATAAGGCCAGCTACCAACTCCTCACCCGTCGATGTGGGATATTACAATGGTCACTCCCCCTTGCAGAATATTGTCAGCTATGGCTCAGCCCAACCCGGCTTCCATGCCTCACGGTTTTATTCCTAGCAGCCCACAGGCCCCAAAACACGTCCTACAATGTTAGGTACCAACTGCCTTAATTAATATGTCCTGGCTCTGGACACTTTTCTCTCGATATGGGATGTTACAATCCCCCCACCTTAAGAACGGGCCATCCTCGACTCTGATATCATATGCAAGGCCCGGCCCACTCCCCTTTGCAGAATATTGTCCTCTATGGCTCAGCCCAACCCGGCTTCCACGCCTCGCGGTTTTGTTCCTAGGAGCCCACGGGCCCCAAAACACGTCCTACAAGGTTAGGTACCAACTGTCTTAATATGTCCTGACTCTGGACACTCTTATTTCGATGTGGGATGTTACAAAGATAAAGTAACATTAACATTCTTTCCCGATTGATAAATTTGGTACATGAAGTACAACCATGAAAAGTTAATAAGAAATGTGTAATCAAATTAAGTATCCCGAGAGATAAAAATAATTAATCGATGAAACCTGATTATTCAGCTTTCATGAGGAAGTTATCATCTTTGTTGTGTGGGTTACGTGATTACGAGATTCACATCAGCATGCATCATGTAAGCATCAATGTACTTCTCTCTCTTTCTCTCTCTCATGACTGAAAACCTGGTAACGAAATTTGTTGGTTAATAATTGTGTGTTTGTGCATATGTATGATGGGTATTAAATGTATGATATGTTAAATATTTAATTAAGTTGAGTGAACGTAGATAGCTAGCAAGCAAAACAATTGTCTTCGGGCAATCATTGAAGCAACCAGATGCATCAATATTGGCACCATTGTTGTAATAGAGAGAAACACGCATTGTCAACTTTTATTTTAGTCTGTTGTCATAAAAAGGAGTGACCCAATCGCTCAAATTGTGTGGGGGAATGCTTCTAATTGATAATTTCCCTCCTGTTTTGATGAACGATATATAAATCTCTGGGGTTTATTGTGGATGCTGCCTGGCAATTTGGTGTCCCCATAGAAGAAATGTCAAATTAATAAGACCACTAGCTAGCTAGACCAGTACCATCTTTATCATGAATCTTTTGGATAAGCCTGAGCATTCCATAAAGATGTTCACCATGAGTACTTTTCCCTAGGATGGCCATTAGTAAAATTAAATTTATGGGATGAATTTAACCTAGCCATAATTTAATTTGAAACTATATATATAGACACCCGGAATCTCTTCCAATATATGTAGAGCCTACTTACACAAGAGTATTAAATCAATGAACCATACTTCATGATATATATATATATATATAAGCCTCGTTTTTCTCCTTCAGGCATGTGAAATTTCTCAGATCCATATTGTAGGAGAATTAATAACAATAAGTTCTAAAGAAATGTTTGCATACATATATATGCACTCAATATAGAGGATTTGGTTTTTGGAACTTAACTATCCAATCTAGCTAGTTTTGATCCTAAATTCACAATTTTTTTAATTATATTTATCTAAAAAGCAAATTAAAATAAATTCTATGATAGATTTACATAGTTATGTCATTTCATAATTCTCATTATTATATATTTTTAACTGTATTTTTCTTATTTTAGTGGAAAATATCGTATATCTTAATTACCAATATTGGATAGAAATATTGCATTTGTTTTAAGTGTCATTAAATTTTAATTGTATTTGAAACAAATGCCTTTAAATCATAATTACTAGTAAAAATTGATATAATTGCTTTTAAAGGTAAATAAATGTCGTTAAATATGATTAATAAAAACAATTGCTTGAAATTTAATTATAACATGTACTTGTAATGACAATTTATTCAAAATATCGATATAACCATCAAACAATTGCTGCTAAATTTTCATTTTGTATTAATGTCACTAGATAACAGTAAATTAATTTATACCCATAAATTGTAAACTATCAATCTCGCCTGGAATAAATAAATAATATATATAATTAAGAATGAAACATCCACCATAAAATTTAAATTATTTGAATGAATCTCAAACTCAACTATTTGATATTATTTGAGGCCTATTTGTTTTTACGTTTTAAAAACGCTTTTGAAAAAAATTAAAATTTTTAATTTTTTTCTTTACTTCAAATTAAATATTTTTTTAGTATTTTCATATAATTTTAATGTATTAATATCAAAAATAATTTTTAAAAAATAAAAAATATTATTTTAATACATTCCTAATCAAAAAATAATTTTAAAAGCAATTATTATATCACACTCTTATTAATATCTCTAATAAGACCCAATGGATGAATAAAGATCCTAGAGCCCTACTCATTTTTAAAATATCAAAAGATATATTGCAAGCGGGTAAAAATATTAAAATCACAAGTACAATATGGTATAAAAACAATATAAAATAAAATACAAAGGTGAAAATATATCATCAATTCAAACTCGATCATCAACTTTGATCATACTATACAGGTTTCAAAGATGCTACTGCATGAAACCGGATAGACAGTTTCTATCTTTCAATCGATAAAAAGGGGAAAAAGAAGAAAAAATGGGAAAGCTTTATTGTCTTCCTCTCTCACCAATTCTTTCTCAGTGGTTGCGATCTTGACTCAAGAGGAAAATTGTATCTTCTTTTATCAACGAAAGATTCAGCAGATGCCATGTACAATCATGGAAAGGGAAGATATAATAAGTTCAAGAAAGGAAAATGCAGATCTACAAGAGAGTCCTCTCTCACCATTTTGTGGGTACATGACCATTCTGTAGGACTGATCTCCTTGGACTCTAGTAGCCATTCTTATTAAGGTTTTGCAAGGCACGTGTTTGTAAATTATAATATACGGAGACTGATCTTGATATATGCAGTACCATTTGCACTAGTAAAAATGTTTTCTTAAGGGCACCTTTTGTTTGTATTAATTAATTTTGGATAATCTGTAGTCTCTCGTTTGAGCAAAATATTGATCACTCTCATGTTATTCTTATGCTAGCTAGTACCATGATGTACACAGTTGGTGTCTACAATGATAAAATGTGAATAAAGAAGTGAAAGGTAGGGAGAAATATAGAAATTACTCAGTCTCCACAAAGCCCATCATGTCTTTCTCCCTCTAGGGACCATGAAAGGTCAGTGCCTCCCGACCCCATCATCTCTCTCTTGCCCTCTTGTCGTTGAGGTGGTTGCACAAGTAAAACGAGTGATGCTTAGAGAGAAAAGGAGGTAGAGGGAGAAAAAAAGAGAGATTGAGATTTTTTCTTAGCATAGTGGTGGTTTCAGTGGTGTTTTTCAAATGGATATTCAGGTCATGGGTCGTAGTTGAGATGGAGGCGTGCCCCCTGCACATACAAATACAAATAGTTACCTCTAACGCTTCTTCTTCTTCTTTTTCTTTCTTGATGGACCCAATTGGCCAATTGTTAGTACCTATATTGTGGGCCTGAAAAAACCCTACCCTCTTCTCTATCTTTAGTCTCTACTTCTAGGTGGTTGGCTCTTCTCCAAGGCTTAGACCCCACAGTAAGTACACTAATGGAATTGATTCCAAAACTTTTCATGCATTTTTGGACCCTTCCCCCACATGCCCTACAAACCATTATAAATTATCAGGACTGCATTACCCTTTACGCACCCTCTCTCCTTGTTAATGTTGTCTCTCATTTTTGCTTCTCTTTCATATTGATCTCTAGCTATTCTCTTTTTCTCTCTATCATCATCTTTTACATGTACGTTGATCATCTATCTATATATACACATATATTCACTCCCTAGCCAGCTTTATACAATAAATTTGTCCTAGCAAAAATGCCTGAAGATATGGTGAATCTATCGATCAATGGTCAGTCTCAGGTTCCTCCAGGCTTTAGATTTCACCCAACAGAAGAAGAGCTTCTTCACTACTACCTGAGGAAGAAAGTTGCTTATGAGAGGATAGACCTTGATGTAATTCGTGAGGTTGATCTTAATAAGCTTGAGCCATGGGATATCCAAGGTAAATTGAGCTAGCTAGTGTCTCCATGTTTATATTTCTCTACATATTTTTTTTCTTCCACATATATATTCCAAACTTGCTGACTAACCAAATTTTTCCTTGTGTCAAACTGGGACTATGTAGAGAAGTGCAAAATAGGATCTACACCTCAGAATGACTGGTATTTCTTCAGTCACAAAGACAAGAAATATCCCACAGGGACAAGAACAAATCGTGCTACGGCCGCCGGATTCTGGAAAGCTACTGGCCGTGATAAGATCATCTATAGTGGGTTTAAAAGAATTGGATTGAGAAAGACTCTTGTATTTTACAAAGGAAGAGCTCCACATGGTCAGAAATCCGATTGGATCATGCATGAGTATAGGCTTGATGACAGCACCCATGAAACTAATGTAAGCCATCTTCTTTATGCTTAAGCATATTTTATATGTTTAATAAAAAAATTACATTTTATATGCTTTGAAGTCCTACCATACTCCTACCTCTTCTTGTCTTGTCTTTTCTTTTTTCCTCTTTCCTTTTTACTTTTTCTATGTAAAAAGTATATACCTAGATCATTCTTGATAATCAAAAGTAAAGTTGATTTCATAAACGAAAATTAAACAATTCTATCTTTTTATTTATTTTTATTTTATTTTGTGATAAAAAGAAAATTTAAATTTGAGATCTCATAGCCTCCTTCATGTATTTGGTCTAAAAAAATATTAGTATTTCTTCTAGATTGATCATTTCTAGCTTATATGGTATTCATTTTGTTCACTCTCTGAATCCTGCAGGTTTCAAATCCTATAGGAGAGGCAATCCCAGAAGAAGGTTGGGTGGTTTGCCGGGTATTTAGAAAGAAGAACTATCAAAAAACCCTTGAGAGTCCCAAAGGCTCATCAAGCTCATTGGATTCAAAGGCTCACCAGATTCTTGGTTCAGGGAATGAAGGAGTTCTTGATCAGATACTTATGTACATGGGAAGGACTTGCAAGATGGAGAATGAAACATTTAGCAACATGAATATCTCCAACAACAGCAACAGCAGTAGTTTAAGGTTTCTATCGAACAACTGCATCAGTGAAGGACTCCATGAAAGATTCATGCACCTTCCTCGGCTAGAAAGCCCAACACTCCCTTCTATTCCAATCAGAAGTCCATCTTTCGATCAAGATCGAAGTTTCATTTCTTGTTATCATCAATCATACGATGAGATGCTGACAGAGAATGAACCTTCCTCTCCAAACCAAGTTGGCAATGGCATCTTCGACATGACCTCATCCTCAATGACTGATCATGACTCCAAATCCGGGCAACTTAATGATTGGGTAACTCTTGATCGTCTTGTGGCATCACAGCTTAATGGGCATGAAGTAGAGACATCCAAGCAATTATCTTGCTTTAGTACTGACCCAAATGCGAGTTTTGGTCTTTCTCCTGATGATGGCATGCAATTATCACACAAACAGCATTCTCATGGATCATCATCATCAAACATTCAAGCAAACTCTTCCCATGTTTACAGCAACGAGAATGACCTGTGGAGCCTTACTAAATCATCATCTCCATCTTCATCATCCGACCCATTATGCCACTTGTCGGTATAACAAAAGTGCTCGATATTTTATACCCTATTGAATAATATAGAAACCCTGAAAATCTAGGTATGTATACGTACGTTATAGTCAGTCGTCTTTATCTATATATAATGCATGCATGTATTGCATAAATAAGTTTGGGTGATATATAGGCCGGATATATCTATATATTTTGAGATGGGATGGCATTGTCAGTTTACACATGCACCATTATGTTAATATCTCAAATAACGATGCCATCCATATATGTTATTCACAGATTGTTATCAAAGAATATTACAGCTATAGTTTTTCTTAAAAAAACTTTCTGTGTGATTTGCTCTTTCTACTTGTAATCATATCCGCAGCTGATTGAGGTCTTACCTAAATTCGTTAACCAAATTGAAAAAGCTTCACAAGGCAATTATAGCACAGAGCTGACTTTAATGTGGTGTTGGGGTCGACCCAAACTCACACAAATGATAATACCCACATGCCATGGTGATATTGGAAAGAGGTCAATTATCAAATATTGATCAATTGGTTATTGTTTTGTCGAGGAATAGTGAGGCCATGGGGTCTCAAACCCAATCTACGTACCAAGAAAGATGATAACAAAGAGAGAAAGGTGACTATCTTTTTGCCATAGTTCAGATAAGATAGAGTACACATGATACCACTCATAATTCATTATTTGGGAACAATAGACTACACATGATACCACTCATAATTCATTATTTGGGAACAAAGCCTAGTGCATTGGTCTTGTCTTAGATATAAGACTTCTAAGGTCATATGGTTCCTAGATAGAATTAATTGTATGCTTTCCTCTCTCTCTTTTTTTCTTTTTTGGAAATTATTTTCGTGGGTTTACTTTGTTGAATTCTGAGTCATATGACTTGACTGATTTTTTTTATCCATTAAAAAAACACAAAGAAGCTAAATTCTCCAAAATTATATATAACCAACCAATTGAAAATGTGCTCATAATTCACACTTAAAAATTGATCCAACTTGCACGTGGTTACAATTTGGTAATGAAATATTATCTAATTTATAGTTTAAACCCTTCTATCTTTGATCCTATGTCGACCAGAAATTCAAAGCGTATTACCATGTTGTCTAGGGTTTTATATTTTCAAAATATATGGAGATATATAAAAGAAAGTACAAACCAAATACGAGGTTTAACTTATGACAAGAAGTGATAGTACGTTCGTTTTTATTCTTCAAACTCAATAATTACAATCATGGTATTGAAAAAGAATATTAATTATTTCTGTAATCACCAAAATTGCCAAGTGCTCCAATATTCAAACTTCTTTGAATTTCGAAGTATTAATTGAGATGAGCTAAGCTTATTTAATCTTATCTCTAACAGCTAGCCTTGGATGAATGTGGACTGTCCAATATTATATGATAATGTCATCAATATATTATTTTGAAATGACATTTTGTGAGTAATACTTGTAGTTTTGACTAATTAGGTACACCTAAAATAACAATAAATAATAGGTAGACAATTGTTATGTCATCCAGTGCTATATTTTATTTTATTTTATTTTATTTTATTTGAAATTAAATGGGAATCGTAATCATCAGATGTATTTGTGAATTTTGTGATCATTAAATCTAAGAAATTGAAAGGCCCTCTATCAATTCTCTAAAAAACAAAATTGCTTTCTTTGCTTGGATATCTTTTGTACACGTGTCACTTAGTAATGGCTCTTTTGGTTGCAATTTTGAAGAAGAAAATATGGTTGAAGTATTTAAGAATATATTTAAGATCATCTAAAAGGTATGAGTATATAGAGGATTTTAAATAGGATTTTTTTTTAATCTTCATGCACTTTTTAAAACGCCATTGATGGCCCTTTTTCTTTATTTTAATCATTTAAATTAACATGGAAGTTTTTCTTTTTATATATATTTCTCGTTAAGTCGAAATAATCCTTGAACAAATTTATTGATAAAAATTAGTCCTTCTTTCAAGTAGTGTTAGGTTTATTATATCTTTTCTTTTTTATGATAAAACATGCCAAGCCTCCTTATACTATTGATCAAAGCATAAATAGAAAATGAATAAATTATTTAACACAAAGTGGATCCTTTTAACAATGAGCGGCATTGCATTTATAGGAGCAGTGAGTGTTTGGTGAAGTGGATAAAATTAAGGATAAATTAAAATTATTCTTTAATTTTGTTGAGTGGAATTAATTAGATTTTCATATAAATTTTTTAAAAGTAAAATGCTTCAAGTATCCATGTACTATATATTTGTATCATGTTATTAAGTGGGCTTCATGACATAAGCTGACAAAACTCACTAATGTCTTCATGACCTCGCCTCATTTACCTTGTGTTTTCAATTCCTGATAGAAGATGCCTCGAAAAGTAGTCTTTTGATTATTTATTTTATTTATTTATCTGAAATTTTGAGAATTGATTTGGAATATAAATGTTTTGAAATTGCCATGTATATATCATGAATGAGCTCGAGCAGTTCATTTGGAGCATGGATGTGAAATGTTTTTTAAAAATATTTTTTTTAATTTATATTTAATTTTAGTATCAACATATTAATACGAAAAACTTGAAAAAAAACACCATGTTGATATTTTTCCGAGAAAAACATATATAGAAAAACATATATAAAAGATAGTTTTATTAAAATAGGATAAAATAAAAGAGCATGGGAAAATTTCAAAAAAAAAAAGAACTTGAAACGTATGAGTTGGCGTTATATTTGCTGGATTTATTTTAAAAATCTGCCTGAAAAGTATAACATCACAGTTTCTTTTAAGGAAAAAAAAGGGAAGAATGGAATAGGAAACCGTACGTTACATGATCATATGAATTTTCTTTATACTTATTTTTCTCTATTTTTGGTTTCGGATTTGGGTAGAATCTAAAAGATTTTCAAAGTGGAAACAAAAACTTTTTTTCCATGGAAGACTAGAATTTCATTGATCGATTGATTTGGCAGAGAAAATTGCTGTATACTACGATGAATAAAGAAAATTTCAACGGCGACATATGAGTAAGAAATACAGTAATTGTTAGGAAAGCCTGGACCGCTTAATGAAGTTATGGCCATGGCATGGATTAATGTTTGTAAATCGTACGTTATCTTTGAATTAGGGACCATTTTGGCTTGGCGTGATAAAATTGACTAGTATCTAAAGGTATTTTCGATTTTCATGGTGGTAGAAAATGAGGTTTTGGTCTCTAGCTACTGGCTTTGCCAATGATCAAAACGTTGCATGTACTTATGATGAACGCAAGATCACAACCTACTATATATTTAGGAATTGTGTAATTAATTGGTTAAATGGAAGAAAAAAGAGAGGCTAATATACACATACACATGATGCATATATGACGATTGATTAGGGAGAAAGACACATTTTCTGTGAAGCAGCTTCCTGGAGAATATTTTACAACCTTTAAACAAGATTAGACAGAGAAATGACAAATCAGAAGCTTATCTCCATTCAACCAAACTTTAATTTGTTGCTTACCATCTGATTATGACTAATCAATCGTTTTAATTACATTCCAAATAGACGTTAAGCTTCATCGAGAATTTTTCATAATAGGGTCCAAAGTTTTTAATTCATACGTATTTTTGATAATCAGTCAGCTTTGAAGGACCCATCAACAGCTTTTTCGGTGCACAAGTAATTGACCAAGTTATTAGTTCCCATTAGTGATCACAACTAAGTTATTGATTAATCAAATTTGATGCAATTAAGATTGTAATTAACATAGAAATTGATTAGGAGAAGCTTTGATTGAGATTGAACAATTACATTGGATAACCAAACAAGTCTTTGTATATTGGTAAGGTTAATCTATCATGTAGGACTTAATGTATGTTAGGTATCAAGCATTGAACCCAATTAATTTGCAATTCTCCTAGCACACTCATTGGCAAATGGACTGTAATTTTGGCCTTGTACAATTATGCACTTGATAATATATAGAACACTCACAGCTCACCTTATTATATATGTATATCTATATATATTTCATGGGTTTTTTTTTTTTCCTTTGTGGATATTCATTCTTCATGATCGATCGATTATTAGGAGCTAGCTAGCTAGCTAGCTAGCTCATCAAATAATAATTAACATCAAGGAGTTATTGAAGGATAAGGTTTGCACGGGGAAGAATACAAAAGGCTTGTAATGATGGCTCTATTGGATGTGATCAAAATTTGTTGGAACAGAGATGTGGTTACCAAAATTAAAGGCCTGTGTGCCCAAAATTGTATCTATATATGCATGAATCGGTTGAAATTTACGTGAAGGGTTTTGATGCTCCTACTCCTCCAATTCAAAGAGATGGAATTCTGGTAATTATAATAGGGTTTAATTACTGTGTTTTTAAGGTGCGTGGCGTGATGGCAAAGAAAAATTTGTGCAGATCTTGAGTTCGAGTTATTTCTTTGTCAATCTCAGTGATGTAACATCTACTTTAATTACCAACCAGTGATGTAACATTCTTTTTGCTGTGCAGATCTCGAGTTCGAGTCAGGGCGTGCATCTCTTGTAAGAGCCTGGGATAACCGGGATTTTACTCGTTTACCTGAGCCCACAAAGTACGCTTTCCGAGGGTGGGCTTTCCTCGAATTAAAAAAAAAAATTAATTACTCGTGTGTGTCATCTTTATTTTATATATATATATATAGGTCTAATTAATATTAATGAAATTTGTATATTTATTTATATTATGATTAAGATTTCATTCTGTCCGTATAAATACAAGCACGTAGTTGTTATGTGTTAAGATCAAAATAATTCAAACCATAATATATTTCTTTTCCTCTCTTTTCTTATCAATTAGAAGCTTTTCGTGTCTGTTCAGTCTTCCTTTCTCGTTCAAAATTAATTAGATGTGTGTCATGGATGACCAATTGATGAAAAATTAAAGAAGCACGTACCAGCGAAAGGGATGTTACATCACTGGTTGGTGGCTGAGCAAACAAATTAAAGAAAAAATAATTTTTGGGCACTAAAAATGAACCAGAAGAAAATGGGAAACAAACATCCTCCATATGTATGTCCATAAATACCCTACAAGCCTGCGTGCATGAACCAATTAGAATTAATAGCAATATAAATGAAGTAACATCGGTAGTTGGTGGATGCAGAGGCTTGAAAGAACATGTTAAGGAAATATTTTGGTAATAAATTAAAATAATTTGACAACATTTTCAAAAAGTGATTAAGGTTGGTCGATGCAGTCTGTATTTTAAGTCCACATCTTCATACACTTCAAATTATAACTACAAAAACTATCACAACATCAAATACGGGATAAAGAATCCGTCAGGTTATATATAAATTCTTTTTTTTTGTCCGGAAAATCATTATCTTTGCATTCTTATGAAACATATATTTGACAATAAAAGTTAATGGAAGGATAACGGGTAAACAATATGATTGGTGTGGAATTTAGTAGACATATAGTAGTGGGTGTATATTTGTCTAAGATTTATGTTACTGATCTCCTCCTAGCTCCCGCCTAGTGGTAGTGGTGGAGGATTTTGTTTGTTTTTCTAACAAATGATCTTTGCTTCTGTTAGAACTGAACTATCAAGGAATGGAGAATAACATAATCCCATTTTGAATTTGGTTAGATCCCTTTGTCGTCTAATTGAAGTATAGGTCCGAAAGTATTTTTAGCATGCATTTGGTCTTGATAATATATCATTGGAATATTTCTGTTTCAAATCCTTTTTTAGTGCTAAATAATCTACGTTCACGAGGTATAATTCTGCCGTTGAATTATGAAAAAAAATGTGGTTGGTCGCCTTTTTAAACTATATGTTAAAGATCCCTATAAATAATCAAATTAATTATATACTTGCAATATTCATACTCGGATTGCATAGCCACTGTTACGGCAGAGGCTGGGAGCATGCAAATAGTGGGCCCGAGTGCCCACTTTGTGAGATATACCGACTGGTCCCACAAAAAGGGAACTATGGGTTAATGGAGAGGTCCATTCTACCTTGTAGGCCCAAAATACTGATGTCATATGGAATTTTTTTATTTTTTTTTAAATACCGTGGTTATAGTTTCGTCCAGGTAAGCCAATCCAGTAACTAGCCAATTTGGTGACCGGGGATCGGTTCATTTTTTTTTTAAAAAAAAAAAAGAATTGATTCTGTTTAAGTTGACTATAACTCGTTGATTTTAAAAAACAAAATATTAAAACAATATTATTTTTATTTTTTAAAGGGAGTTATTAATTTTTTCTAATTTTTGTGACTTGGGTCTTCCCCTCAATCAAGAATCAAGCGAATGAGGTTTGGTAATTTTGGCCTTAGATACATCTAGATTAGTAGCTGATGACATAGTGGTGATGTTGTTTGTAGTTTAAAGATTGTTCGTTATAATCCCACCAAACTAACTAATGTTTGGAACCCTATATATATATATATATATATATATGCTTAATTAGTAGAAAAATAATTCAGTAGCTGTAATCATGGTCATAAGGACACTTACCTGCATAATTAGTTGAAAATTATTATAGTCGCCTCTTAATCATAGCAAGATGGAAAATTAGTTGCATAATTGGACTCAGATGGTATAATATGATGGTTCTATCTTCCATTCGGATCATGTCAATTGTCATGGTCACTACTTATTGATGTTTATCAAGAGAAAGGCACCAAAATCCCACTCTGTCTTGTGTACAACTACATGAGTTGCCTCTATGGTTGGATCTCTCATGTACATATAAACAGTACTATTTTTGTGATATAAAATGTACGTTCTTGATGTTGCCTTCAACAGAGCCTGGGATGCCCTAAGTGGTCCATCTTTGTATTGGTTTGCCCTCTCCGCTTTTGTATATTTTTTTTTATTAATATAAGTGTCCGGATCAGCTTGTACGGGTTTTAAAATTAATAATCATGCAAGTCTTCAGTGATCCTAAAATTTACAGGAATCGAACTAATGACCTTTAAAAAGCAAATCTAGAATACGACCAGTTGAGTTATACTTTCTTAAGGTTATCTGTAAATTTTAGGATAGAATTTGATGTAAATAGATAGGTTTTTTATAAAAAAATCAGTTGGGTAGAATTTGATGTAAAAGAACAAAATCGAATCAAATCATCATAATTTCAAACGAGGAAGAATAAATAAAAACAATGGGTCCTGGTCCATTTTTTTAACATGTTTAAAGAAGAAAAAAAAGACATTTTTATTGAGCTTCATTGAGTTTTTGTTTCCTCAAAACGTAGCCAGCCAAACACTTGCTCTCTTTTTTTTATTTTATATTATTTTCTCTTTACTCTTTCAACATTTAAGTACTGAAAACATGGGGGAAAAAATAAAGTTTCATGCTAAAACTAAAGAACCTCGACAAAATATATATAATTTAAAAATTGAGAGACGAAGTTAAATTTTTCCATGCCATTTGAAACTACTGTCTGCCTTGCTTTTTTTTGTTTTTATATTGTTTTTTGAATTTTTATTTTGTAAAATCAAGTTTGAATTTAACGTTGAAATAAATATTCAGTAAGACATCTAATTAAGGAGAAAGGTGTGAGGGACCAGATAACAAGGAGGAAGGTAACATCTAGGAGATTGAAATGGAGACACAATGCTATAATTATGAAATTTCGTAGATAAATTGGATGCTTAATCATCGTTTGAAAAAACATGGCACTTAGAATAGATATTCTTCCATATATAGTTTCTTGATGTGATTTTTTCTCTGCTCTCGAAGATGCTTTAGCACTGGTGTTGATGGAAACAATGCCTTGCACGAAGATGTGTGCAATCAAGGCTAACAGGATGATTAAATTTATTTCAACGTCTTTGCAAAAGAAGGTGAATCATTGTCAAATCATACTGTTTTACCAAACCATAGGCTCAACCATATATATGCTACGATTAATAGACAGAGCATCTTATATAGTCAGGATGGTTAAAGTAAATAAATAAATATATATATATATAGATCAGAGAGAGAGAGAGCATGAATTGTCTTGGAAAAAAAATTAATCAGAACAAGAACAATAAAGAGAGGTGACTAAGAAAAATCAATGGCAGAAGTTATTTTTTAAATTATTTTTTATTTTGAAATATTTTAAAATAATATATATTTTTTAAAAAAAATTATTCTTAACATCACCCCATTAAAATAATTTAAAAATATAAAAAAAATTATTTAAAGAAAAAAATTCAAATTTTTACAGCAAAAATAAACTGGTCAAAATCTAAGCACCCAGGATAGTGAGGTGATCGACCTATCAAGTAAGCACACGACGAGAGCATATAATGGTAATCGACCTATCAAGTAATTCTCATACCATATTAGTTTTTTTTTTAAAAAAAAAAAAAAGAAGCTATGGTTGGCCCATACCAGTTATAGAAATACTCCTCGATCCAAACCTAGCCCATGCCAGACCCAGGCTATTTCCATCATGGAGTCAGTCCAATCAAGCAAATCATCTTGGAGGGTGACAACGGAGGCATCTAGCTCCAATCTCTCCACTTATGGAGGTGCTAAAATGCTAGAAAGTAGGCCAGGAAATATAAGCATCTCTCTCTAGAGAGGTCAAACTAGGCAGCATCTGAAGAAGCCTTATAGCTGCTACCAGATAGGGTACTCAGAGCAGCCTTGCAGCCCAAAGTCCTCACCTGAAGGTAAGCTATGCGATGTCACTCAGGCAGTAGGGATGCTATGGTTGAAGATCTTTCACGTACAATTTAAGCCAACTGAATAAAGGAACATGCCTGTAGTTAAGAATTGGCACCATCTTCTCAAGTCCTCCGAATTGGAAACAAGAAATTCCTATTTCTAGGCAATCTTGTTTTAACAAAGATCATACTCAAACTTTATTCATGTTTTCGTGTGTTTAAGGGTATAGTGACTTCTGTTTTAAGGATGTTTTATTTAAAAAAATATTAATTTAATAATTTTTTAGTGTTTTTTAATAGCTTAATGGGTTCATGTTAAAAATATAAAAAATTATATTAACTTATTTTTAAACAAAAATATTTTAAAAAATATATTATACAGCACAGTACTTGGATACACAAGAAAAAAAAAAAAGAATGGAATCCAATACTCATACCACAAAGCACCATATGTTAAGCAACCCAATGCCATCATTACATGTCCCATCTTCTGTTCTGTCCTCTTTTAATAATATGGGGACAACCCAAGGTTTTTTTATATAAAAAATATAAAAAAAAAATAGCACAGTCAATAAAAAAGAAAATTAGCAAACTAACACGTATGAGAACTAATTAGTGAAATAACCTCCTTCAAGTAGTTGTGTTGTTCATATCATCACAACTTACTAAAACTCAACAAGATGCAGAGATAGGAATACCGCAACCAAAATTCAATAAATTACGTTGTTCTACATGGTTGCCATCAGCGCAGACTATAGAATATAAAATAAATAAATAATTTAAAGATTTATAATAACATATTATTTAGTATTGTAATAACAGTTGATTTTTAAAGTGTTTATTACTTATAAATACATCAAAATATTTACTTTTTAAAAATTTATTTTTTACATCAATATATCAAAACAATATATAAATATAAATAATAAATAATTTTTAACCAACAGCATTTCAACCACAAGCTCAAATTACCTGAAAGTAACAACACAACCACTTAAATTGTGTTATTTAGCCTCTCTCTTTTTCCCTCAGCTGTGCTAATTTGCTTCTCTTTTTTTTTTTCTGACTGTTATTTGAAAAAAAAAAAAAAACCATAAACCCCGGACCCTTTTATAGTTAAATTCATTTGCCAAAATCAAGGAGGCATATTATATAGCAATTTCCTTGAAACTTTTTTTTTTTTAATGTTGTCTCTACACGCTACAAAGAAGTTCGGCAAACCAAACTTTGGATGGTAACTTTTAAGCACCTCCCATTTGCATAATGATGTTGCACTAGCTAGAGCTTCTGCACTTCAAAAATGATTCTACAGTGTGCAAAGAACATGACATGGTACAGAAAACCAAAGATGTATAGTTGATTTCTATGAACTTCTAAGGAAACTGAAGAGTAGGAAAATTTTACAAAGCAAGACCATGCTGCCATTGCCAACCTGTAAATCATGATGTTCGAAGTTGCAACTAGCTTAGTGTTAACAAATAATTGTGTTAAGGTACGCATGGTAACTGGTGACAATCCTCAAACTGCTAAAGCAAAGTGTTTCATGGATATTCAGATGTAGAAAGAGATGAAATCGCAGGGAAGATTTCAGTGATGGGAAGGTCTTCTCTGAATGCCAAGCTTTTGCTTGTACAAGCATTGAAAACATGTTTCGGAGGTCAAAAATACCAATTTCTAGGGCCTGATAGTGGCTGGCTTTTATGAGCAAGTTGTTGGGATTTCTAGGCAATATTTTTTATGTTATCGGAAAGAATATTATCTTAGTTATATAATTCGGACCGGTTTTGATTTATTTCTTTACACAAACACCTTTGTTATGCTTGATTAATAGATAATCTAGGGTTTATATATATCAATAACAAGTTTTTTATGGAATTTAGTTTTAAAGTTTTGATTTTGAATCGAAATCTATTTTGACAAAATCATGATGTTTAAATGATAATTAAAGTAAATGGATGCTAGATTATTCACTCTTACATGATTTTCGACATGTATGTGCCTTTCTTTTACCATATTTGGTCTATTTTGGGTTTCATGTTGTTGGGTTTGGGTTTCAGTGTTTTTTATTTATTTTGGAGTTTGATCCGTTTCGTTCAAAAAAAATTTGTTTTTTTTTTTTTGTGTTTAATATGTTTTTTTTTTAGCTTGTTTTCGAGTCAAACCAAAACTTTGGGTTCAGTTTATGGTTAAATCAAAAATCTCACGTCAACCTGATCGAGTCAAAATTGGATTAAAGGTTTAAGACCCTATTTGGTTTGTCATGTTTTTTGCTAAAGGTTTTTTGGTTTAAAGGTGTTTTTGGAAAACAAACCTTAGATCTATTTTGATAGTTTTATTACAAGAAAAAATGAAATTTTTGCCAAACAAAATCTTAAAAAATAATAAAACATAATGAATATTTTTTTTTACATATGACCAAATTCTTAAATTCTCATGCACAATTTATTTTTTATATATAAAAAAATTTTCATTTTTATCATGTTTTTTATTTAAAAAAAAAAAGAGAAAATACTAGAATTAGTCAAAGTTTATCGTAACTAATTTATAATTATCCGTTAGAACTTGACTTACATTTCAAAACACAAAAAAAAAAAATTCATATACAGGATTATAAATTTATACGTAAGACATATTCTTAATATTAAATCAAAAAATATAGTTCATTTTATTTTTTATGTTTTTATATTAAAATAGTTAGGTTTTAAATTGATAAGATAAAGACTTCTTTATTGAGAATGATTTTTCTTAAACACTAGATAGACCAACGGTTAGAAAAAACAACATTACCTTAGTTTAAATCAGACAAATAAATAATGCAGCTTACCTCAGGTAAGACATACTAGAGGTGTTAATACCTTCACTTTACACAATCAATCCTCATATCCAGACTTTGAGACTAGTGAGAGTTCCTAGTGACTAAAATATCAGGTGGCGACTCTCATTCTCCATACTTTACTGATAAAGGACAAGAATTCCACCCATATTATTATCGATAATCTCGATCTGGGAGGGTGATCATCGTGACGCCACACATGTGTGACATAATAGCGACTACACTAGGGACCTATAAATTAAACTTTGTTTGTTTGTCTGATCATCCTTGCTAAAAATTTGTTTTTGATTCATTCTTATGGTCTTTCAATAATATTTCAGACTCTGGTGTCAGTGATTATTCGTCCATGAATATTTCTAACTATGGTGTTGATAAATATTACGTAACCACAAAAGTACGGTATTCTTGACTCTGGCGCCAGTGAGTAAATCCATAAAATTTGGATTAAAAGAAAAAAGAAACTATTTTTTTACTTTTATATTTTTTTACATAAAAAAACATATATTGCATATTAAATTCATATTGCACGGTAAAAAGTCACAAATCACATATACGGTAAAAAACAACATAAAAAAGTACGTGGGACTCATAAATAAATTAACAAAGATCTCCAAATTTTTCTGTAATTTTTTTATAAAAAAAAAAACACGTTCGGCCAAATATCAAAATAAAAAGATGCGAAATAAAAGGTGTAAGTTATAAGGGTGTGTTTTGCCCAACACACCCTTAGCCCAAAACAATTTGGGTCGGATGGGCCTAAAGCCAAGATCTGACCCGGTCTCAATTTTTTTGTGTTTTTTTTTGTTGGATTTAACCCAGTTTTACAAGCTGAGCTGGACCCAATCAGCCCAGCCTGTGACTGCCCCAAGCCAGCGACCCGGCTGAACGGCAGCACGCATGTGTGTTACACAGGGCGAAGGTGATTATAATTACCTTTGCACGGTGTAATGTAAACATCATCACATGCATGGTAAATGCGAGCACAATTGCAAAAGCTAGGTACAATCATTATTTAGCCTTTACAAGTCACTCAAATTTGAAATTTTGAGGGGACTGTGGTGCACGCGCTTCGGCCTTCGGGCTAAATTTAATTCAAATAAAGGGAGTATGTGTTGTGGGCCTTGTGGCCGGGTTGCCTTCAAATTTGAAATTTTGAGGGGACTGTGTGTTTAATTCGGCTACTATTTTGTTCCCTTGCCTGCCTCACCCATTCCTAGGTCAATTCACATATTTCCACATGGTAAAGACTACACCGCCAAGCTCACTTTAGTTATTGCCAGATAATATGGTAATAATTATTTTTTAAAATATTTTTTATTTTTAAAATTTTTAAAATAATAATATTTTTTTATTTTTTAAAATTTATTTTTAATATTATTATATCAAAATAATTTAAAATCATTAAAAAAATTGAACAAAAACATTTTTTAAACGCAAAAACAAACACACTCTTATCACAATTCATAAGTGCGAGTATTTTCTATTAAAAAACATTAAAGTGGTGTTTAATTAGTTTTCTAAAATAAAAATGATAGAAATAATAGAAATATAAATATATTTAGTTGAAAAGACAAAGATAGAGATATAAAAATAAATTTATCTTTGGATAATTTTAGAGTGAATTTTTATACTTTCAAAACAAGAATATGGAGGGAACATATCTTCATAGATAGTATTTTTTATTTTTTATTCCTAAAATATCCTAGTAAAAAACATTTAATTTTAAAATTGTCCAACTAAGACATGTAAGGATAAAAATGATTATTATCATAGTTTTAAAACTCAACTTAGAGGTCAATTTGAGGCCAAAGCTCAGGTCACTGGTCAAGGCTCAGGTTGACATGAGTCAGTGTAAGAATAAAAGTTGTTAATATTATAGTTTTAAACCTGATTCGGGGGTCGACTTGGGGCAAGGCTCGGCGAATGGGGTTGATTGTTGACACGAGTCAACATAAGGACAAAAAAAATTATTATCATTGTTATAAAACCTAACTCGGGTATTAACCCAGGATAAGGCTCGAGTCACGTGTTAGGAGGGTCAACACAGGTCAATATAGAATAAAAACAGTTATTATCATAGTTTTAAAACTTGATTCGATGGTCAACTCAGGTTGACCTTGGTCAATGTAAGGGTTAAAGTTGTTATTATCATAATTTTAAAATCGAATTCAAGAATCAACCGGGACAAGACCCGGGTCACGAGTCGAGAGGATAAACACAGGTTGACCCAAGTTAATATATGGATAAAAATGATTATTATTATCATTTTAAAACCCGATTTGAAAGTCGACTCGAGGCAAGGTTTATTTTGTTTTTTAAAATAATTGAGTTAAATTTTGTTTTTTTATTGAGATTTATTTTTTACCCAACTCTTTTTTATAACAAATATACATGTAAAGTTTAGAAAGTTGTTTTTAATAAACTATTTTTCATAAACAAATAGGTCATTACAGGGAGATGGGAAAAATTAAAGAGGTTAAAGTTTTAACCAAGATGGGGTGAGAAACGTTTTTTGGGATTTACGCTTTTTTTTTTCTGTTTTCAAGACCATAAATTGCTTTGCTCTTTCAGGTCCAATAAACATATATTATATATTATATATTTTCAATTACATTTAATTTAAATATTGATTCAAATATTGCTTTGCTCTTTCAGGTCCAATAAACATAATTTTTTTATTCTAAAAAGTTTTTTTAATTTATTTTTTATAACTACTAGACAATAGAAAACAATTCACCAACTTTTTTTAAAAAAAAAACTATTTCCCACTAAATAAACAGTATCTTAGTCTTGATTTGCTCCTTTGTTAACTATTGGTTCAAGAGTCAAGACGCAGCACATCTACATTTATGATTTGTCCTTGTATTTACAAGTTCAGACATTTTTGGAAAGTAGACCGCAGAATCAGAAGTGTTTGACCAGTCTAAGGAAAATGAAGCCAAGCCCTTTTCATTAGCCCAAGAACATATAGATTCCTCTTCAATTGTATAGTTAACTTGGTCCTGCGGTGGTGGTCTTCGAGGTGTGTTTTCATTAGCTCTCCCTCTCGTCCTCTAGCAGCTCATACACGTGAAGCCAAAGGGGGGGGCGGTCAGTTGTTCTGCAAAAAGATTAAACTAAAGGCAGGCATGCATGCATGCTAGCTAGCTGGCTAGATAAAAGTTAGCCAAGGAGATACATTGCTCTTGTGGTCCTTCAAGTTTCAGATTTCTGTCACATTAACCCCTCTAATGCATCACAATTTGGGTATGCCAAGTTCCCAACCATCCAATTTGGCTGGCAGGAGCCCCGTCCCCACAAAAAAAAAACATGAATCTTATGTCCTTTGTATAAAGAACATTTTTAAATTTAGTGTCAAAACTATTAAAATTTAAGTTTTGTTTTCCCTATAAATAAATTTCTAATCTCGACCCATAATGAAATGTCATATTTTCTCTCATTAACTTTCTTTACAAGGAATATTCTAAATTTTCTTGGTTAAAATAAGTGTCTTCGAGTTTTTTCATAGATATATATATATATATATATATATATATATATATATGAAAGATGTAATATTTTTTTACTAAAAGTATTGGCCAGTCTATTTCTACATGCACCTATTTGTATAGATAAAAATTGAAAGGCTTTTTATGTACCCAAAATTGTGGTGAAGGAGTGAGAAATGATCAGGATTTGAAAATTGAGGGACTAGACACATAATTTACCTAGTTATTCTTAAAATACATTTGTTTTTGTGTGTCAAAAAGGTTTTTTTTAAAAAATGAATTTTTTTTGTTTTAAATTATTTTTTAATGTTTTATATAATATCAAAAATAAATTTTAAAAAGTAAAACAATATTATAAACAAAAATATAACTTTAAAAGACAATTTTTATTACAATATCAAAGAGGATGAATTTGTATTCGTGCGTGCTACTCATAATTTACAGTGTTATTGACAATGCCTGACACACCTCCATTATAAATTTTTTTTCCCCATGCGACTACACTACACCAGAACAGAAGTCTTGGCGGATATATTGGAGCTGTACTCTGCTACATTCACAGACTTATAATCAATCTCTAGCTATCTCTCTCTCTCTTATTGATTTCACTTCCTTACAGTTATAATAATTGTGGAAGAAATCAATGTCCTTAGAATATTATTACCATGCACCTATATCTAGCACCCTCCCCCACCTCCCTTTCTAGGCACTTCTTAGCTTCTAGTGTGATGTAAAGAATTTTTTATTTCTTTCTAGCTACCTCTCGCTATGGGAAAGAAGGGCGGTACCTCATGGTTGACCATCGTGAAAAGAGCATTCAGGTCTCCAAGTAAAGAGAATGAGAAAAAGAGTAGCAGAAGGAGAGAAGAACATGACCAGGAAGAGGAAGAAAAGGTAATGATACTATTATCATGAACAATGACTAGCTTTAGTCTTTATGTTTATAACAAAGTATTGATTTCTTGGTGCATGGATTTCTGGGTTTAATATTTTGCAGAAAAGAGAGAAAAGAAGATGGCTTTTTAGAAAGACGTCGTCCAGCACTAACCATGTCCCAGTTCAACGATGTGAAGAAAATATTGCAATAACGAACACAACAAGTACTACCACTGCACCCTTGAGTCCTACTTTGGATGCTGAGAAAAAACTTGCAGTGGCAGTGGCAGCAGCCACAGCTGCGGCAGCTGATGCTGCAGCTGTAACAGCCCAAGCAGCAGTAGAGATTGTTAGACTCACTAGACCAGCTTCCATCTTTGTTAGAGCTAAACTCTGGGCTGCTATTGCCATTCAAACGGCCTTTAGAGGCTACCTAGTAAGTGTGTTTTTTTTTTGTATTGTAATAACTTTTGCTGTTATAATTTAAAAAAGAAATTATAAATTATATTTTTTTAACCAAGATCAAAAGGAATCTCGAATAGGATCCGTGTCAAACTACATAGTTATTTTTATTAACTAGATGTGATTAAATTTATAATAAAACCATATAAACAAATGGATCCTAACTCATCACTTGCTATGTTGTATATTTCAATATCTTCATTTCTTTCTTGTTTAATGATTTGGTATTTATTAATCTTGATTGATTATTGAGGCAAGGAGAGCTCTACGTGCACTGAAAGGGCTAGTGAAGCTTCAAGCTTTGGTAAGAGGACACAATGTAAGAAAGCAAGCGAAGCTAACACTTCAATACATGCAAGCTTTAGCTCGAGTACAAGATCGAGTCCGTGACCACCGAGCAAGGCTTTCACATGAAGGGAGCAGAAGGTCCATGTTTTCTGAGACTAATAGCTCATGGGAGTTCAAATATCTCCACGAAATCCGTGAGAGGAAGTCCATGGTCAGTCCTTTGCAACCCTATGAGCCCATCAGCCAAACTATACTTAAATCTAAAATGTCTAGGCCCATCTCATTTATTAAAAAAAATATATTGTATACGCATCAATTCTCAGACAATTGCTGATGAGAAGAGACACATACAAATCATTTATAACGTTCAAACCACTTAGGACATGAAATGACATGCTTCTTCTTGATGGGAAATTAATGGCTTTTCTTAACAGTCGAGAGATGTAAGCTCTGTTCTAGATGATTGGGATGATCGTCCACGCACCAATGAAGAGATTGAAGCCATGGTGGAAAGTAAGAAGGAAGCTGCATTAAAACGTGAAAAGGCCCTGGCTTATGCTTTCTCTAGCCAGGTTTGTCTTCTCACTCACTATGTGTTTGTTATATAAGTTAATTTTGGGCTCTAACATAATTATATAGTATTTTTTCCTAATTAATTAATTTCTCAAATGTCTACTTGACTCAAAATCAAGATATGGAGGTCTAGAAGGAACCCATCAGCAGGGGATGAAAAGGAACTTGAAGACAGAACAGGATGGCTTGATCGCTGGATGGCAACAAAGCAATGGGAGGCAAGTAGCAGGGCAATAACAGATAGAAAAGACAACAGTATAAAGACTGTAGAAATGGACACATCTAGACCATTTTCATATTCTACTACAACTTCTTCTCAAAGATTACAAAGCCAAAATCACCTACAAAAACAAACCCCCAGACATTCTATTGCTTCTCCTCTCCATAGATCACACTCCAGTCTTTCTCTCCACCAATCGCCAATCACACCCTCTCCTTGCAAACCCAGGCCCCTTCAAGTACGTTCAGCCAGTCCAAGATGCCTAAAAGAAGAAAAAAAATGCTACTCAGCAGCACATACTCCAAGCTTGAGCTCTAGATATTTCATGAACAATGGTATTGGTCGACATGGAATGGTGGGTGCAAGTGGGGGCACTGCTACAATCTTGCCAAACTACATGGCAGCAACTGAGTCAGCAAAGGCTCGTGTTAGGCCACAGAGTGCACCAAGGCAGAGACCATCGACACCTGAGAGAGAACGTGGTGGATCGGTTGCGAAGAAACGTCTGTCATTCCCAGTTCAAGATCATGGACCACATGGAAATGGTGCTGGCATTATTGACTACAGTAGCAATAGGAGCTTCAGTCAGAATTTAAGGAGCCCTAGCTTCAAGAGTGTGCATGGTTGCCACTTTGGAATGGGAGAGCAATCAAATTATTTCTCATGTTATAATGAGAGCATTGGTGGAGAAATATCTCCTTGTTCCACGACTGACCTTAGGTGGTTAAAATAAGAAATTTGTAATTGGGTTAGTAGTATTTTAAGAATGTAGTCATTTATAATTAATTATCTAGCAACGTTATTGAAATTGGCCCATTCTCATAATCTGACCCAAGATTTAGCTCATGAGTTTTCGACTCTCATTCCAGATTTAAATTATGAGTTAAACAAATGAACTCTTGAATTAATTTAAAACAGCATCATTTAAAAAAAATTAAATTAAATTTTATAAAACATAAAAATTATAAGATTCGAATTTGATTATTAAAACTTTGATATTATATAAAATAATCATTCAATCTCAAAAATTAAAAATAATACCTTAATATTTACAGTATAAAAATTAAAAGAAAATGATGGAACAATTTGTACATGTAATATACAACCAATTGGAAACCCTGCTAACAAAAGACCTTCACTCTCTCCACCAGATCATTCATCCATCACACCAGAAAGAAACATATAAGACTAGTCGATAATTATTTAAACACAAGGTTGAATTATTCATCCTACATAATTATTATTTAGAGAGTCATTTATATTTTATTACACCCAATAACATCACAATATTATAATTTTATATTTTCCCAGTTTATCATTTAAGAACCCTAATTTAAAATTAAACAATATTCCATAAACTTTGTTAATCTTTAGTTAAACTTGTACAAATAAATTCATAGTTTTTTACCTAATAATTTTATAAACTTTAAATGCTAACCAGTTGAATTTTTCTACCTCTACCCCTCCTCTTTTTTCCCGTCATATTCCATGAGCTTTTTCTCTTTTTTTTTTTTTCCTCACTTGATTTTTCTTTTAAATCTTGTGTTAAATGTATTTGAACATACACTCCCTCATGTATCCTTTTCAAATTCCAGGTTTCACTTAATGGTTTTTAATGGTGGAAGCTCACCAAAATTTCTCTGTACCCCTTATTTTCCAACTTTGGCGGGCAATTTAAAGGATAAATGTCATTAATGAGTTCATATTTTATTTTCTATTTGATTGTTGATATTTTTATAGTCTTTCTGTACTTTAATTGCTCTAAAAAATTCAATTTAAGATAAAATAATATATCAGGAGATTATTTTTTATAAAATTTCAGCTCAATTTGATGATCAGTTTGAGAGTTATGCTCAATGACGCAAAATTAGTTAGTAGATAATTTTACAACAAAAATCAAGTTTTCTTATGTCATCCTTACATGAATCGTATCAGTTACTCTACTAAATACTCGGTACCATTTTCATATTCTAAAATATAATTATTTTATATTTTCATCTTTTAGTTCATTTACAGACTTTTTATCGTTTTACGGTAACGTTACCAATTTTCAACCGGAATTTACACCAACACTTTTTCATGTCATTCTTCTTTTTCTTACCTATTAATCACATATTTAAACTCGTTTTTATTTTTATTTATTTATTTTCTGTTTATTTTATTTTTAAATTTCCAACAGTTTACAACTTCCATAAGAAAATATATTCAAACTTAATCAATGGTTGTTGTTATATAATATACTCCAAGTCATAATTAAAATATCACATGTTGATCAAAACCTTCAATTCGCCAAAACCAACATCAACCAAACTATTGGGAACACAATATTGATCTTATTATATATTGAATTATATGTAAGTGATAACACATTGAACAAAACAACACAACAGTCATCAGACTATTAATTTTACATGTGTAAACTCTTCGAAAACCAACAAATCATCAAACTTCCATGGCAACAATATAGTAATACCATAGCTTCTGTCTTAAAGGGAGCTTAGTATCATTTCTTGTTGTCCTTGGCTTCTTTCTGGATCATTCCTTGCCAATTCCTCTAAGAGGACTGCAAATCTCTCCATAACTGGTGCGCGTAAGGAAACTAACAGCATAACCCCTCGCTCTCCGTTCTTGAATCTATAGGGCAGAAAATAGGTTCCAGCAATAGAAATTTCATCAGGCATGGCCTTAGCTGGCCCAGCATAAACTGGCTTATCCCACCCACAATCCACTTGATCAAACCCAATACTTGTTATGTCTGACACAACATATGACTGTAACCCGATAGGCTGGCCTTTGGTGATCTCTATTAGATCAGCCAATGATCTCATGTACTCCTCAGTTATTGCATTCTTGGCATTCCTTATCAACTCCATTGCATACCCTAATGAGTTTAAACAAAGGTTCTTAGCATTTGTTACAGCTGCTGGCAAAGCTAGCACGTTACCGTAATATCCTTTTGGTAATGGTGGGTTGAACTTGGAACGTGCATTGACAAGCAATTGCATGCGCATCTGCTCATTAGGGTTTGCTTGAGATGCTATGGCATAGCATCTCCATAAGCATGCACTTATGACCTCAAAATTTGAACAAGGGTGTAAATGAGAAGGAATCCATCTACGAATGTTTGATAATTCTTTGCGGTTAAGAACGAAACTACGGTGGGCTACATCGTAAACTTCGCCGTGGAATTCAGGAACGTTGGTTGTAGGACCAACAACAACTGGACCATCATTACCATATTCACTGTGTCTGCGAGTAACGCGTGGTGGATTCCTAGCACAGAGAAGTTCCCTTTGCCACACAGGTAGAATTGAAGGGGCTTGCGCACCTCGTGCAATCTCCCCTATGGCACTCAATAGCTGAACTATGCCAAGAGCATCACTCATTAGGTGATTCAGACGATAGGCAAGTACAAAACCACCACACTTCAAGCGTGTCACCTGTTAAAATAAGTAAAATTATTAGTACAATGGAAAGAAAAAAATTATTATTTTCTCTAACCTAATTACATAGACAAGTACCTTCTTCTTTTTTTATACTTTACGTGGTCTATTGTCAAAAACAATTTACAATAAATGACTGAATAAACTTAGTCAATGATGTCCTGTGACGTACCTGAAAAGACAATAATGGGGTATTGTGGATCCCTGCAGATCCTGGGACGTTGTATAGAAGTTCTTCAAAGCAAGGGAATGGAGATGGAATTGGATCACCAAACTGCTCAACTGTAGCATCGGCATCGGCTTCGATGAACAAAACACCCTCCCCAGTACATTCAACTATAAGCTTATTGTCTGGCCCTTGTCTAATCCTACCAGCAAAAGGGTAATAATAAACAAGTGTTTGTGCAATCGCCTCTTTTATTACCTTCACGGGATCTTTCCCTTGCATTGAGGGATTGTGTGCATACAAGTTGTAATTCGGTGATTGGAATTGGAGGTATAATTGGCGATCAATATCAGAAAGCTGTCTGAGTTCATGAGGAGTGGCTTTAGCTGGGGCAACCAATTCAGGTTCGCATCGTCGGACCGCAAATGATAAGGGAGTAGATGCTGCCATGGCATAAAATTAAATAGTGAGTGCGGCAAACTGTGATCAATGGCAGCTATGCCACGGCCGGTAAGAATATGGGTTGGGAATGGGATACCTGTAGTTGCAGACTCTCTACATATTTATAGTAAGCATTGTTTAGACGAAGCATGCATGAAGTGGGTGAACGATAAAGACTATCAAGCTGTGTTAAGTAATATATATATATTTATCGTTAAAAAGTAATTTGAAACTATATTTTAGATCTCATTTAATATTTTAATTTTGATTTTGAAATAGTTTTTCAATATAGTATTAAAGTTTAATAATTAAACAGTAAGGAATCACTACAAGATTTAACAGTTTTACCAACACATATTCCATCGGTAATTAATTTACCGACGAAAATTCTTCGTCGGTGTATCTTTCGTCGGTAATGTTTTGTCCGTCGGTAAATCCGTTGGTAATAAAAAAATAAATTTATCCACTTCATTTCGTCGGTATATCTCTCGGTAAATTACCAACGGAATTCTGTAGGTAATTATTTAAAAACATTTTAAAAAAATTCATTTTATAAAATTATAAAATAATTAAATTAACATAAATTAACACTGTATAATATATACTCAAAATGCTTGGAAAAAAGAATAAGAAAATCAACTCAAACAAATTTGCAACAAATAAATAAAACGAAAAAATAAATTCAACTAAAAAAATTCGTATGAAAAAAATAAAGTTGCAATTGCTAAAAATTTAAAAATCCCATAAATAAATCAACTAAAAATTGATCTCATATGAAAAAAAAATCTCACAACAACATTTATACAATTATTAAGAACAAAAACAATTAAAAATAAAATAAAAAACAAATATAGTGAAAACAATCATGAAAAAAGAAGAAAAAAGAAAAATCTTACCTTAATGTAGTTGCAAGTAAAGCTAAGGAGAGAAAAAAATTTTCGTTAAACATATTAATTAAAAAAAAAACTAAGAGGATAAAAGAAGAAAGAAGAAGAAGACATACCCAAGCATGGAGGAAAAGAGAAGGAGATGAGGAGAGAAAAGAAGAGAAAAAAATATATATATTGATGTTTTTTACATATAGTGAAGAAGAAGAAGAAGAAGTAGAAGAACAAGAAGAAGAAGAAGAATAAGAAGAAGAAATGAGTCTGTCTCTTATGAAATAAGGGGATTCAGGCTTTTTATTGGGGCGCGTTACCGACGGATTTACCGACAGATAATTGAATATTAATATTTTTTAATTAATCCGTCGGTAATTCCATCGGTAATATTTAATTTAAATTTTCAATTTCGTAAAAAGTTTTCAGAAACCGCCAACAATTACCGATGATTTTTCAATCCGTCGGTGATTCCGTCTGTAATATTTAAATGAAAATTTTAAATTAATTGAATTTTTTCAGAAAACCGCCAAATAACACTCTCTGGAAAATGCCGACGGAAAATTCCGTCGGTGATTCTCTTTGTAATTGACATGATGAACAGTGTTCATAGTTTACCAATGAATTTACCGACGGATTGAAAAATCGTCGGTAATTTTGTTGGTAAAAATAACACATCATCATTTTTTTTTGCTTTGTTTAGTTTTTTTCCCACGGTAATTCCCTCGATATATACTGAGGGAATATTTTCGTTGGTAAAATCCCTCGGAAATTTACCGACAAAAATATTCCCTCGGTATTTCCGTTTGTATTTATCAATTTTCTGGTAGTGAATTTAAATCTTACAATTTATATTATATATAATTATACTTAATTAAATTAATACATTTAGAATTGAGATAGTTTTTTTAACATATATATATATATATATATGTTAATAACAATAGAATGAGAAAACGAGAAGGCAAATGAATGTTAGTACCTCTGGTCTTGATCAAAGGAGTGAGGAAGATAACCTTGAAGTGATACTGGTGGAGGCCATGTAAATAGAGATTCAAGAAAGAGATAGGGAACCCTGCCAATCTTTTCTCTCTCTTTTTTTTTTTTTTCCATACTGCTTTAATTTGATTCAACGAGAAATTTGGGCTCCGAGAACCTAAAATTTACCCTCCCAAAATCTAATTTTTTTTCCCTTAAAAAAATGAAAAACGTTAAGATTTGTAAATTAAATTATGCCCTTAAGATTCGCTTGATTAATTGCCTCTAAATATGGGCGGTATTACCTATGGCCTCTACAAATTAATAAATTTAATTCTCTAGCGGCACTTTCTAAAATTGCCTCGACATAGCTGCCTTCGTAGGACTACTTTGTTGCAGTGCAAATGTCGCGATAATAGAACACATGGATAAAGAAATTTTATGGAATAAAAAAAAGTAAAAAAAAAAATGATGAGTGATATAGTTTAACTGTTCAATCTCTAAGTTTGTTTTTTAAAGGTTATCAGTTTGAATTTTATAAACCTCAGGACCACTAGAAATTTATATGATCGTTAACTTCAGGGCTCATATGATTAATTGAGGTGCACGCAAATTAACCCGAACACCTATATTAATTAAAAAAAGAAAAAAAGAAGTAGAAGAAATCATAATATCCATGAAAGACAAATGATAAGAGAAAATACTCGTTTAAAAAACTGATCTTGCCAACTCATGTTCTTTCATTGTCATGTATATACAGATTGGAGGAGATTCCATCCAGATTTCTTTATATATATCTTCTTAGACCATTATGTTATTGAGTTAATGCATGTTGTTCTAAGCAACCTCTTCAATTATTAAAATATATTTCAGTAACATCGAGGAAGTTACTCAAAATTTCAACTGCAACTAATTTCAAAATTTCACTAAGTGAGTGGGAAGTTTTTTAGATCAGAGTACTATTTTCATGCTGTGTGTTGATATTTTTTAAAATATTTAAATAGCTTGAAATAAACTCTTATTCAAGAAGCAAGTTAATGCATGTTGTTTAGCTTTTGTTTTTTTTTTCTTTTCTTTTTCTATTCTAAATTATTTTCCTCGGTTGTCATCTTCTTAATGGTGCTATTTTACTAAAATTTAGCTAAAAAGACAAAATACAAATATGCATAAACTCAAGTTTAGCAGATTTATAAAATTAGAAGGCCAACAAGTCCAAGAAACCATAAAACATCAACGACAAACAAAAGATACAACTTTGTCTTCGCACTTCCAAACTCTCTAAATTTCAAAGTGATACTTCGAAATTTTCTATCGAAACTAAAAAAAATAAAAAATAAATAAAAATGGAGAATAACGTAACCATACAATGAGATCTCAGCCAGCCTCCTCGGAAAAGAGCTCGATCCCTCGTGAGAAAAAGAATTCAATCATATATAGTTTCCTGAAATTGAACTAGCTTCCGCCTACCTATAACTAGGGTTATATATAAAAATGTTGGGTGGCTCAGCCTGTGCATTGAAAGGAAATGTCTTTACTAATACAGATATACCAAGTTGAATAACTATATATATATATATATATATATATATATGGGTAAGTTTACGTTTCAAAAAAATGTTGGTGCGTTTGGGATTTTATACATATATAGTTATAGATAGGTAAATCTAGTTGTCTAGCTCTATATATATTGGTACGTAGTTACGAATGCATGACGACGACTAGATTGATAGACATTTCACCTCGTTGTTGATTGTGGCTCTTGGCCAATAGATCGATATGGCCTGCCTTTGTGTCTCTTCAAAATTCCCATTTGTTTTTTTGTGTGGTAATTAGCTTCAACTGAGGTTTTTTTTTTTTAATGTATGTTGTATTTTGTACATACATATTTGTTGGTTATTGGAATTCACCGACCACCATCCATCTTAATTTTTATTTTTATTTTTCAATTGCCAAAAAAAGAGTCAATGTGCCTTTTCGAAGTCATTTCTCAAGTAGTTGCTCATAGAAAATTACAAATATGAGATGCATGGATTCTTAAGATGAAATTATAGATGGTGACATTTCAACAACACAAAATCCAAGGGCTGCCGACCTTCTCTTGGTGAAGGAAAAGGAGTTGGAATTTTCTAATTTGGACTTTAAAGTTAGAAGTTATGCATGTATTAAAGAAAAATCTAATGATTGGAGCGTCGGGTTTTGACCGAGTCAAGCTCGGGTCGACCAAGCTAGCTTAGGTTTATACTTTGTTAAGAAACATCTGAATTCTTTTATTTTGATTCAAAAACTTTTGTTTAGAAGTGCATCTAAATCAAATTGATATTGTTCGAATCTTGAAATGTATATCGCAAACATTCTAATTACCCAAGTGATTATCAATAAAGTTTTAAAGATAAAGAATGCATCATTAACAACAATAAAAATTTCATTAATGTGTTCCAACAAGTAAATAATCTCATTTATTTTAAATTAAACATAGATATTTTTTTGAAAAAAAGAGTATCATCTCATTATCAAGCATTCGACATATATAATTTTTTAAAATTAAAATACAGAATCTTAAAGATGAAATATAGATTTACGTTTCCATACAAAAAGACAGAAGAAAGAAGGAAGGTTTAATTAGAGAATTAATTTTGGCATGGGCTCATTCTTCTCAAGAAGGCGTTTTTCATTCAAGTGGGCTGATAGCTTTCTAATTTTTAGTTCTACAGATAACGAAATAGATCATATCTTCCTCCATTATCTCTACAGGAAAAAAAAAACAATAAATTCTCTCAATTTTGGCTCTAAAATATGATTTCAAAAGATAAAAAAAAAAAAAAAAAAAAAGAGTTGAATCTCCTTACCAGCAAGGGCAATATCTTTGGTCTTCTCGTGCATTAATCTGGTGACATCTAAATCATATAGGTTTTCATGGAATAAAAAACCGACTAGGTTGCTTCAAGTAGCCCAAGGGACTTAACCATTTAGGCTCAGCTCTTCACTTAGGCCTTTATTTTCTATCCAATTTCTATTCCTCTCGCAGAAATGGGCCTATTTCCTAAGGTAAGACTTGCCTGATGGTGTCAATTTTTAGCAAATTACTACATTAGCACGACATGACATTATTATTGTTTGATATTGTGGTAATAAATATTTAAAAATTATTTTTTATTTAAAATTATATTAAAAAAATTATTTTTAATATTAATATATCAAAATCATTAAAAAAGAATAAATATATTTTTTAAGATAAATATATTTTTAAAAGACATGTGAACACAGTTAAAAAAACACCAAAAAGGAGGCACGTATCCTATACCAGAGTACAAAAGACGAAAGGGCATCGAAAGTGACTAGAGACGACAGTTATCAAGAGCTGGAATGGCAGGCATGCTTATTCATGTTCTCCAATTGCTATTATCTCGGTCCTCCTCTCGGCTTGCTTAGCTGTTCGCACGGCTGAAAGAACCCAGACCTTTTACATCTGTTGGCAAATTGGTTTTTGCATTTTAAAAATATTATAAAATAAATTAAAATTTTTTATTTTTTTCTTTATTTTAAATTAATATTTTATTTTCAGATATTTTGATATGCTAATGTTATTAATAATTTTTGAAAAATAAAAAAATATATTATTTTGATATTTTTTTAAATGAAAAATACTTTATAAAACAACTGCAATCATACTTTTAAACAATTCAAATCTTTTTTTTTTCTTTGATTTCTTTTTTACACTCTAAAAACAATTTACTGATTCTTCACGTGTTTTTTTTTATTTTTGACATGTTTCTTAAGTATTATTATTAAAAAAATTTATTTGAATTTTAATATTTTTTAATTATTATATATTTGATCTAAAAATAATAATATTAATAATAAATTGTTTAAGCAGTTTCGATTGAAATCAATTATTTATAATTAAAATGTTTAGATACATTTAGAGCATGATTTTTATTACATTTATATTTTTAAAACTTCCAATAGTACTAAACATAAACAAGCTGTTTTATTAATTTTTTAAAAAAACTTGCTTTAATAACCATAATTTCTTTTTAAAAAAATAGAAACAATATTAGATAGGGTGGGAGGCTGCCCTTCTCCTGAAGAAATCTAAGGTCTTCTCTTTACTATCAATGGTAAACAGGGCCCACGGTCGCTGCTGAATCTTCTGGTGTGAATATCGACAATTTTAGTATATTAATATTAAATTTAATCTTAAATTAGTATTAAAAATTCCATTTACGAACAAGTTACTAGCTAGCTTCTTTTTATCTTTCTCTCAAGCATAAAGAATAACTTGGCCATAATTTTATTACACGAAGACTAGGAGATAATTTTCTTACATTCCTTCCTTTTCTTAAAATTCAAATCTATATTTTCTATACCATATATTTAAGTTTGAGTTAAATAATAAATTAGTTTATTTTCTATATTGTATTTTTTAATCTCAATTAAAAAAATTCAATTTTTTTTAAAAAACATCTATAATTACTCGAATACTAATAGATTCAATTTTAATTATTGTTATTATATTCAATCTAGTAACTCGTCAATCTGAGACTTAATAAAATCAGATAATTAGTTAATTTGAAATCTAATAAACCTAATATAGCCATGTTTTAGAAGGAAACATGAATTGATATAATCAAGCTTAATTATTTTGATATATAGCAGTTAATAACCATGGTCTGTATTTAAAAAAATTAAAATGATATTATTTTAAAATTACATAGTATTCTAAATTTATAGGATTTAATGACTATGGATATAATATAAAAAATCTAACTAAAAATGTATTAAAAAATACTTTGAAAACATGCTGTCATCATGCTAGTTTGTCTAATTAAATGATAATTAATGATGGCATAATGAAATTCCTGACTCCATGTGAAGTTCAATGAATAAATTTGGACTTGACTAAGTATCTTTATTGAATGAATAGATTGAGATGTCCAATTACGTAGCAATAACGTCAACCATACATTACCACTCGTGTGTGTTTTACGCGTTTAGATTTTCGAAAATAAGACTAAGCGAACTTCACGTTCCAAACACGCGCCTATATCGAGAGTACAGTTTTATGTCCCTCCTGGTTCCCAATGATAAAGGCAGGTTTTTAACTAAAGAGAACAAAATGCATTAAATGAGGCCTCTGCTTTTTCTTCACTCTCTCTCTCTCGACCTCGTTAACTACAACCACCAACTAGTAGTAAGGAAAAGTCCATTCTATCCTCGTTTATTTAACATTATTAACTAGCAAGGTTTTAATCCAAGTTTATTAGGCGAGCCTCGTTTGATATAACGATGGAGTGGATATTTCAAATTGCCGCAGAAGTTAATTTAAAATTGTATTTTTATGAAAAATATATTAAAATAATATTTTTATTTTTAATATTAATATATTAAAATGATAAATAAATATTAAAAAAATATTAATTCAAATTTTTTATAAAAAATCAAAAATTTAAAAAATATAATTAAACTACACTCTCAAACAACTTTAAAATCATGGCTTTTAAAAAAAATAACAATAAAAAAAAAGAAAAAAACTTAGTGAAGAATACTAGCCTACTAGAGATATTGGTCTTGAGTTTGGCGGATAAATAAAAAAATTATCATTTTAAAATTTATTTTAAATAAAAATAAAATAGTTTAAAAAAATAACATGTTATATTTCTAGCACATTAAATTTGACTAGATTAATTCTCACCTGATATGATATAAAACCTAACCCGAGCTAGCCCGAACCATATATTAATTTATGGTTATTATAAAATGGAATTTTAGTATGCTATCATGTATTAATTTGTTATATAATTTAATAAAATATTTTGCAGATATTATAGTTAAAATAGAAATTATATAAGGATGATAAATGAATATGGTATGAATGTAATACAAGTTACCACAATCATTTTTTTTTATATATTTATTTTAGATTTTTGTGAATTTTCTTATCATTAATTGATGTAAATATGAATGTTAATAAATTAATTATGATATATAATTTATACATGATTAACTTCTTGATATTGAAGTTCTACCCTATAACACTCACCACAATTCACTTTGTCATAATTAGAGATAAATTTGTTATTTAAAACTCATGTCATATATTTAATATTCTTGATTGTTAGCATAACTTTATGTATATTTAAATATCTAATTAATTTTGATTGATAGATAAATAAATGTAAAAATATTTCTTATCATAAAACATATAGTAATGTATTTTTTTCATGAGAAATTAGATATTATAGTAATTAATAATCCATTTGCGTGGTAGTATTGTAATTTGGTCATAAAAGGAGTGATTTATAGGAAATTTCAAATTAAATGCACATATAGTAATAATTACCAATTTTTTAATGGGCTTCATTGATTTCAGCTTCTCACTATTTATTACTTCCATCTTGCATCGTTACTCCATGTATCTCTTATCTTTTCCCTCGTTGAATTTGCTCCTTATAAATTTCTTTCTCTCTCTCCCCTCTCGACAAAAGGGTTAGAGAAAAAAGGTTAGACATGGCAGCAGATGTCAGCTCAATCGTGAACAGTACTAGAAATTCAGAGATTTTGATCACAAAAGACTTGCTTGGAGGGTTTTCAAAGGTTGCTAACAAAGATTTGGATCTGGACTTACAAGTCACAAAAACTTGGGATGCGCCTCATGATTTTAAGGTATGTTTTTATTCCCTTTCTTTTTATTTATATCCAAGAAATTCAGATGTCTGGTTTGTTTCTTTGGTATTGATGACCAGTTTTTGCACAGAATTTAGGCTGTTGACAATATTTTTTTAAAAAAAAAAAACCGTGTAGAAGAACTGAATATTCTTGTTTTGTCAGTGGTCAGAGATTTTTTTTTTTTTTTGAGAAATCATTAAGCTATTTTGTTGAAGTAAAAACAAATTGTTGATGAGTTGGGGTTTTCATGCAGTCTTCAGGGAAGGTATACTCACAGAGATGTAATTCTGTAAGCTCACCATTACCATCCCCTAACAGCATGAAGCACCACAAACTGAGAACAGCCCAAGAATCAGAGGTTCAAGATTCTAAGTTTCCACCATTAAAGTTCTTGGAAGAAAGTTGCCTGGAATTGAAACTTGTACCGTCGAGTCACTGTCAAAGTGTGTGCACGCTTGACAAGGTAAAATCTGCTTTGCAAAGAGCAGAGAAAGAGACCATGACTAAGAAGAGATCTCCTCCACCACCAAACCCACAAACCAGTGACATCAAAGAAGACAGAAATGGCACTGCATCCTCTTCAACAGGAGTGTTCGCTGCTGCTTGTCCTGGTTGCTTGCTCTATGTGATTACTTTGAAAACAAATCCCAAGTGCCCTAGTTGCAACTCTATCGTCCCATCTCCATCGGCTACAAAGAAGCCCAGAATTGACCTCAATGCTTCACTTTGATCTTGTAACCATGGGGATCAAGATTCCCAAAAGAGGAGAACTAGTCTAGTGCTAGGTGCTAAATACTTCCAAATTATTATTTGTGGATGAAAAAAATAGGTTATTCTGTTTATATGTTGTAGGCCAACCTAGGATTAGGTGAAATTAACCACCGATAATTGTCTTGGTGTTGAAATTCTTCCAAGAAGTTAAATAGATTTAAAGCCATATCCTATGCCTTGTGGATCAACCAATATAATTAATGTGATGAGCCATCTACCACTAGCTCTTGGCCTTGAGAATCTGTGATTGTTCTTTCGGAAAGGTTTCGAGGCTATGAAAAAGAAAATCATTCATTGAATGGCTTTCATAATGCTTTAAAAGAAATTATCAAAGAGCTTCATGTGAGTTCCACGCTTCTTTTGCATGGGATTCGCGAGCTAAGCCGGGAAAAAACGAAGGACTTCACCGTCCCGAGTAGCCATTAATTTCCTCCCTGCCATGTTCGATGATACCATCAATAAATTATTTCATTTTTTTCCATTTTCAACGGCACAATTAATAAATCCATTTTGGATGGTTCTACCAGTTCCTGAGGCGCTGTGGCAACTAAACGCAGGGCACATTTATTTATTCGTGTAAGCCAGCCAAGTTGTCTCCCCAGCTACGGCCTTTCATAGATTCATCTTGGATTGGCTATATGATCAATTGCGTGTTTCACTCAATGACATTTGTCTAATGTACTCGAGAAATAGAGCCCTGGGTTTTTTTTGTTTTTTATTTTTGTTTTTTGGTACGGTTTGCAGTAAAAACTATTTTATCAGAGTAATCTGACAAAAAATTCACACTGCTAATAATAATAATAATAATTGGAGGTGAAGAGCAATGATTTCTTTTGCACATGTTCATATAACAGCTAGGACCCGATGATGAGAGCATGATCCAAAAAAAATTGCTGTTTCACTTGAATTATATGCTTAAAAGAATGATTAATATGAATTGAAGGGATTTAAGGGATAATGTTGATCTCTGCAATTTGATCGAAGATAGACTCTATTGGTAGGGATGAATTTAAGGGATGGTCAAGGTTCCGAAGTTTGAGAATTTTCTATGCACTTTAAAAAACTTCATAGAACATTCATCTCTATTAGTTATAATTCAAAAAAATTATGTTAAAATTAATGTTATTAAACATGATTTGATTCAGGGGTGAATCAAGACTTGACCTAGAAGATCTTAGAAAAATAAAATGAGGATTGAAATTAATTTTTTTAAAAAAATAAAAATTAATTTTATTGATTTAAATTAACCTATTTAACTTGTGACATGAGGTTTGAGTTGAATTTAATTAATTTTGTTTAAGGTTTTATTTTTTAAATCACTTGGAATTTAAAGAGAAGGATACTTGATTATCCTCGTTAATTGTCAAGCTAACCTTATTAGGTTGAAGGTCAATTACTTCTAATTAAGCCAGGGAAAATCACCTACCAAGCAAAAGCATGAAAAAAAATGCACCTCTCGCGAATGTCCACTCGTATAATAGAGATGGTCCGACGCTGACGTCAGTACATCATTTAATGAGCCACGTCAAGATCAAGCAATTAAAGGGAGAAAATCTCAACTCAACCTTGGACGATAACTATGCCAGCGTCTCTTCATGACACGTGTCTCTGTATAATTGATCCGGCATTTAATGGTTCTTCCACTCATGCGCCACACGTCAAATGTTTCGGTGGCTGCCATTAATGAGGCTGTCGTTCTAAGCGAGTCAAGGACGAAACTAATTAATGAGTTGATTTTTTTGAAGTGAGAGAAGGCGTAGACAATCAAGGCAATGCATTAATTGAGCTGCACGTCGTTTTGTAAGTTGTAACTTGACAGGGCTGGCTGTTTTTTGTGCAGTGCCACGACAAAAAAAAATGAAATTGGGATTGTACAGTGCAATTAAATCAATTAATTAGACAAGTGAAAGAAAAAGAAAATAAATCTTGCATGGGTCACTACTTGACTTGACAGTCCTTTCGGTTTTTGTTTTTTATATAATTAGGTCCTCTAGTTTTTAGTTTTTATGTTGGGTTCTGAAATTTTATTTTTTCATGATTATTTGGAGGAAAAAAAAATCAATGAAAAAGAAAAATCAAACATGGAGATTTTGGTGGGCTATATCTTGGCCACAATAAAATCCATCTAGGTGGTGACCCAGTAATAAAAGTTTCGAACCAAGAGGTTTGCTCTCTCTGTGGTCTCAGGTTCGAGCCCTGTGATTGCTCATATGATGGCCACTGGAGGCTTACATGGTCGTTAACTTCAAGGCCCGTGGGATTAGTCGAGGTGCACGCAAACTGGCACGAACACCTACGTTAAACTAAAAAAAAAAATCCATAATGGATATTTTTTGGACTTTTTTATTTTTGTGTTTTAAAAATATTTATGAAAAAATTTAAAATTTTTTAATTTTTTTTGCTTTAAATTAATATTTTTTAATGTTTTTAGATTATTTTGATGCGCTGATGTCAAAAATAATTTTTAAAAAATAAAAAATATATTATTTTGATATATTTCCGAGTAAAATACACTTTGAAAAGTAATTACAACCACACTTCCAAACACGTCTTAATTAGTGTACTTTAAGTTTTTAATTATATAAAAAAAAATAGATCAAGACTTCTAATTTTTTTTATTTTATTTTATTTTTTGTTTTTAGAACGATTAGAGATTCTTCATCATTAATCTGCACTCATTGACACTCGTAAAATGATATGTTTTACAATTATTTTATAATATCTTTTTACATGATTTATATGAATAGATTTGAGATAAATCTAGCTAATTTAATAATTTATCTTGTTTAGAGGATAAATCCCTAAAAGCTACCTTTGTTTTTCTCTATCGGGGTGTTAAGATAAATAATAATTCTAGGTAAAAAAAATATTATGTTTACTAAGATAGATAAGAAATATGTTAATAGAAAAATTATCTTGATGAAAAAAAATTCAAAACAATTATATTTTTATATTTAATAATAATAATCCTTCGAGGACAAATATTTTGTTTTTACATGTAAGATTTTTTTGGTACCCACATCATCATATCACGGGCATACAATCTAGTTTGCTATCTATGCATTGTTCATTGATTTGCATGAAATTAAATTACGTAAATTAAAACGGTATTTTATAAATATAAATGTGTAGTTGTTTCTTAATATAATAATTATTTTTGTATTTCCAATGAGTTCAGTTCTACCATGAGTTCTTGATCTGGGCTCCAGTTTTGGGTTCCAATGCAGGCTTAGCTAATACTGTTGGACATGAGCATGTTCTTACAGCAATTGGTCCAGATTTATTGGACTCGCTGTTGCAGTGTGCTAACGACTGTATACGCGGGCTTCAATACATTTGATTCGGCTTATAACACAGCCCAGATAGAGTTTTTTTTTTTTTGGTGAATTCATGAAAAACTGTGATTTATACATTATTCTTTGTAATTCGTTATCCAGATCCAATAATTTAATGATGAAAAATTCAAGCTTTAGCAGCATCTTATTGCTAGTTTATTAATAATTAATGTATTGACAAATTTTATATATAACTTATTAGTTTAAAGAGGCTCATAAATAGAAGGGTCAAAGGTAGGGTGATGACTTAACATGTATAAGCTTAATAGAATAACAAACTCACACGATGTCAGTCTAGCTCTATTTTCAAATCCAACACCCTTGAGCTCATCTATGTCATAAGCTCAAACACTAGTGGACCTGGTAAAATGTCAGACCCAACCCCCTTGAGCCTGGCTGTGGGTCTGGCAAGATACCACATCCAACCCCCTTAAGCTCGCCCACCTTTGATTCTAGCAAGTTGTCGGACCCAACCCTCTTAGGTTTGGTTTCACGCTAAGTTTAAGTACATGTGAGTTTAACAAGTTGTCAGCTTCACCCCTATTTACATTACACACTGATCTCGAGTATCTATGGGTCTAGTAAATTATCAAACGTAAAATTCTCAGGCTCAGCAGCATATTAAGCTCAAGTGCAAATAAGTCCAACAAGACGCCAGACCCAAATCCCCTGGGTTCACATAAGGCCCTAGTGTATATGGGTTTAACAAAATACCAAATCTTAGGATAATCATTCCTCTACATCCCTAGGTGTATAAAAATCCTTTAAGAGCCAACTATATTTCAATCGACATTACTGCTATGATAGAGTTATTCCTATCAACATTAAATGTTATGTACGGAATAAGATATAAAAGTCTTTTATAACTCAATTGTTTGTTCATCAGCACTAATAATGTGTAAGGGTAATTCCCATCAATATTAATATTATGCAAGAAGACATTTTCATCAGCATTAATGTTGATGTAGCTCACTTTTTCTTTACTCATATATTAAAGAGGAAAAGATTTTTAGGACAATAAGGCTCAAAGTACAAAAGTTATAAATACCCGTCAAACCATCGAGGTAAAGGGATTAATGATTTTTATTCTTCTATCATACATTCTAAAAGCATTTTTTACACAAAATCTAGGAGCAAATGTCCTTGTTCTTCGAGTTTAAAGCTCTTATCTTTATTTATTTCAATCATTTACTATAAAGTCATCGACTTAATCGCTATAGGGTCCCTAAACCCTATAAAAAAATATTGTTTTGCAGAAACTGTGACTTCTACCACCAATCATTTGTTCTCCCTGTCTTTATGAATGAAATATTGACGTGGACGTGTGATCATCTATTTTTCAAATATTCAAACTCTATCCCCGAGCATATTGGATTTTGGGAGATCGTCAATAATTAAAAAAGACCATGATACCAACTCCAATTCACCTAGTGAGATTTGATGTTACATAAAATAAAAATAAAAAATCTTAGTTGTTTGGGTTGGGACCGAATGGCCTCACTCATATCAAATTACACTCGTTATAAGTTGTCTAGTATCTTTACGCATGCACACATATCGATGTATTTTTTGAGTTTCAATCAAAATAGCACCGCGCACGATCCGCTGCGTGTTATATATTTTCTTTGTAGAGCATCAACCTCTTCACAAATAATATAGTGAAGCACCGCAATCAATAACAATCATAAACATTCTCCACCAATGACACAACAACCAACAAATTAACCTTTTTTTTTTAATATTCTCCATCATTGTATCACTCTTCACGAGGTAAATTAATGTAATCAAGTATATAAATACCTTGGGTTACCTTGTAAACATTCAAGCCATTGAAAAATATTCAAGAACTACACACAAGTTCATTTAATCACACATTTTCCATGATATTGATTTTATTTTTCTTTATTGTTCATTAATTCTCTTTCTATATTTATTTACTTAAACATTAAAGTATCCTTTATTTTAATAGGATACTCATTTTTGTTGTAACAATCAAATCCAAAGATGAAACATGTATTAAGCCCACACATTTATGTTCAACGCAGTCATGAAAAACCCAATTCAATAATAAAGTTTTCACAACTTCATAAAGATCCAATCCTTTTTTATATATACAGTTAAAGACAGTTTATTGATATGAAATTAGGGAATTTATGAACTTTAGACAAGTAAAAGCTAGGTAGCATTTTGGTACAGTTCCTATTAAATAAAAATCAAGGAAGCTTTGACAGCGACCTATTCCTTAATATACATGGACAAGTGAATTTCTTCATCTCATTTGATCATGTTTGCCTTTGATAATTCTACGTGATTGTTCTGCCTTCATACAAAGTTTGATTGTGGGATTAATTCCTTCATAAAAAAATGGTGATATTATCAAAAGATGTCAAGGGACCATTAAATTCATCTCCAATATATAATATGATATCAATAATAGAGATTCGATCATATTTGCCTATAACCTATGCTATTGCCATGATATAAATTTGAAATAATGTGAGCACATTACAAGAAATGATGTTTCAGGTAATATGAAATAATAAATATGGTAAGAAAAAAATTGGTTTCTTTTTTCAAATTTTGTAGGCGGAGAGTGTCTTTGGTGAGCAACAAACACTCAACGGTCGGATACTTTTTGGTAAATCCAAACATTATAAATTATTTTTTATGATTTTTTTGTTTGAAAATATATAAAAATAATATATTTTTTTTATATCAGCACATTAAAATAATAAAAAACATCAATTTAAAACAAAAAAATAAAAAAATCTTTGTAAAGTGATCCAACCGTATAAACAAACACACTCTAAACAAATATTTTGTAAGCCTGTCCATTGAACAACGAGAGCTCCTAAGCAATCACAATAAAATTTACAGTTATTAAAAAGACTCAATTAATTAAATTGATAAGGTTATGATTCAGAATCTTACTATGATAGAGTTTTAAATAAAATTGATTTTGACATTAATTTAACTACATCATTTCAGCGGTTGATCTCAACCAAACCCAACTAGATTAAAATCAAGAAATTTATAGAATTAAATAACATATTTTTAGATAAAAAATATGTTTTTTTATTCTATATGATAATTTGAAAAATGACTCGGCAATCCAATGACCATTGCATTTCCGTATAAGACGTCGTATCGAGTTCGTGAGTATAATAAAAACTCCATTATAATCAAATATTCAAACTCATGACATGTAGAGATTTTTTTTAAAGATTGTTAACTAGAGCATGGTGTTATATTATGGCTTGGTTCGGATGGAGAAATTTTATGGTGATTAAGGAGTTAGTAGTATTCTATTAGTTATTTCCTGAATCAGTTTTTTTTATAAAAAAAATAGATGCAAATAGGAAAGATAATTCTAGATGGTGATATTCTTATCATTTTTGATGAGTCACGAGTTTCATCTTCCCTATTTTTTTTATATCCGTTTTTTTCTTCAAGATGAGCCCAATAAATAACTATTAGAATGCCACTAATTACTTTATGAACACCATAAAATAACTACTACAGTTGTAGTAAAAAACATTGTTTTATATCATTTTAGTTTATTTGTTATTGTTATTGTTGGTGTTGCTGTTATTACAATATTGAAAATGACCTTGCCCATAACCCAATTTATGGTTTAGGTCATGGGTTGATTATGTTAATTTGAACTGATCTGGTTCAATGAAAATAATGATTTTTTTTAATTCAAAATGATTTTATTTTATTTATTTTTAAATCAACTTAAATTTTGACTGTGTCATGAATTAATCTATTAGATTATAACTTTTTAAATCTTAACCAAGACTAGAAAATAGGTCGATGAAGCTATGAATTTACTTGTTGGATCAAAATGAGTTTACTAAAAATAATTATTACTAAAAATATTAAATAAAAGTATTAAATTATTGTTTTTTTAAATACTTTTAATGTATCTATATTAAAAAAAATATTTTAATAAAAAATTTAACTTAAATGAATATCACGTAACAAAAATTCAACACACACACTAGGTAACAAAGATTTTTTTAAAAATTGTTAATTTCAGAAAACAAAAGGTGTTAACACATCAAAATCTCGGTTAGGGCGGGGCTATATGAACTTCAAGATAAATCATTGGATCACCATCCGACTACGACAGCCATAAAGCACACCGAATCCCATACGAATCCAACGGCTCCAAGAATGTGCAGCAGGGCCATCTCTATGCAGTCTAATGGTAGAGAATCATCCATCACATATATGCACACACCTGCTCCCTCAGTGCTTATGTTTTGGACCCCACCTCTCAGGTCCCTCCAAGAATTACTCTGCTCAACCACAACAAAAATACCGTCAAGAACAAGCACAAGCCCACGCGCCAATGAACAACAACAACCCCATTTCCCACGGGATCTATTCTCGTATTTTAAAAATTATTCCATGTAAATAAATAAATTCAATTCTGAATACATGGATTATTTAACTAGGATATATGAAAGAGAAGCAATTAATACATGTTGAAGATTGAATTTATATTTGAAAAAAAAAATCTTTTAAATATAAATTTATTTGATAATATAGTAAAGTTTATAATAACAATACTTTATATTTTTATTGTGATGAGATAATATTGTATTATGTGATCATAATAACATAATAATAATAGTAGTTTGGTACGGTGATTTATAACAACAATAATAAAAAGAAATTTTTTTGATAATAATTTAGTAATTTTAAATGCTTGAAATAAAACAGATTTTTGTAACTTTTAAAGTTTTGTGTATAAAATAAAATCTGTATAAAATGG